>NC_066582.1:340940570-341583570 GCF_024323335.1 Lathyrus oleraceus | reverse complement strand
TAACCCGAACTTGAGTGCAATTAAGATAAGAGGATGCTATAGTTATGTTCAACTTGTGTGGAGTAGTCCTTAACAAGTTGGCTTGAGACCCATCTATTCAGTGGAGACCTCTTTGGAGTTATTGATGTCACACAAGTTATATGTGGATAGACATTACTTTCTCTAAATCTGGGGTTCGAGAACATTTAACCCAACTTTGCCTACTTAGGATGTAGTGTAGAGACTGTTCAAGTGTAGACTTGATAACAATTTTTACGTGATACTAAACTCAAACGAGTTTCTCTTGAGAATATTATGGGTTGATGAGTCAGTCATCCTAACCTATAATATCTGATAGATGGGATTAGGACTCTGGGAACTTCTATAAAACATGACCTACAGGTTTTTACTCTTAGTACATTCCTTTGGGATGGTTCTTAACCCGACTCCATGCTCGTGACTCACAACAAACCCTTTGATTCTTGGTTGATCCGATCAAGTCTTGTCAATATCAACGGAACTTGGGTGTTGATAAGGTGAAAACCATAATCCACCAAAATGGATTATTGATCTGGATGATGGCTTGATCCATCCCTTGAACTTTGTTTGTGTTCCCCTTGTGTGTGATCCCTTGTATGTGATTTTTGCATTCATCCATACATGCGCATCATAACATTCATCACAAAAAATAAATTTCAAGGAAACTAAGGTCTTATTTGCAAATATTTTCATACCACTGATTATGGACGAAGGAACACTAAGAAGTACAATTTCAGATGTCCTGATTTGAAAGAGCTAAGGAAGTTGTCATCCTTTGTATTAGATCCCTTGGACTTCAAGCAACGTCATGGGGAGCTCTTATCTGTGTTATCTACTGAGGTGGTTGAAGGACTTCTGAGTGTTTTAGTTCAGTTCTATGACCCTCTTTACCAGTGTTTCACTTTTCCAGACTATTAGCTTGTGCCAATGTTAGAGGAGTATGCCCATCTCTTGGGTATTCCCATATCTGACCAGGTACCTTTAAGTGGATTGGAGGAGATCATGAGATCTCATGTCATAGCTGAAGCTCTTCATCTGAAGAAATATGAGATTGATGCTCATTTGGTGTAGAAAGGAGGAATTCTTGGGTTGACTTCTGAGTTTCTCATTGGTAGAGCTACTGGTTTTGCTCAAGCTGGTAGCATGGATGCTTTTGAGGATATCTTGGTACTACTCATTATGGCTTGGCCTTGTTCCCAAACATTGACGATTTTGTTGATGTTAACGCCATTAGAATTTTCTTGATTGAGAACCCTGTTTCGACTCTGTTGGATGACATGTATTTCTCTTTGCATTTGAGGAATTCTAAAGGTGGTGGGACTATTGTGTGATGTGTTCATCTTCTTTACAAGTGGTTTATTTCGCACTTCCCTCAAACGCCTGCTTTCATGGAGAACCGACAATGGTGGTCCCAGAGACTTATGTCTCTCACTAATGATGATATTGTTTGGTATGATTCTGTGTAGAGTCGCTTCGATATTATTGATAGTTATGGTGAATTCTGTAATGTACCTCTCTTTGGTACACAAGGAGGAATCAACTACAACCCTGCTTTGGCTCTTCGTCAACCTGGGTTCCCCTTGAGAGATAAACCTAATAACACTCAGTTAGAGGGTCTATTTTATCAAGAGGGTAAAGATCCCCAACATTTGAAGAAAAGAATGATACATGCTTGGCATAATTTGCATAGGAAGGTAAGATCTGAGCTTGGTTCATGCAACTGTGTAGCTTTGGAAGCTTACACTATTTGGGTGAAGAAGAGAGCTTTGGAGCTGAAGATGTCGTACGCTTGTGAAAGACCTATGTCTATGGTTGAGGTTGAGCCATAAACTCTCCCTAACCAAGATGTAGAGGAGTTGGAAGACGCACTTGCCAAGATAAAGCAAGAGAGAAATATGTAGGAAGAGTGGTTCCGTGCCTTGAGCCTAAAGCATGAAGAGTTGCAGCTTGAGTCTAAAGACAAGGATGCACATATGGAGATTCTTGAAGACCGTGCAGTGAAGAGACAAAGGGAACCATAGGCTTTAGTTGCCTCTAGCATGCTAGCCTTCTGGTGCTTGGAAGAAGATTGTTGATCAGCTTGTCCTCGAGAAGGCTCATATGAAGACATCCTTTGAGTCCAAGATTCAAAACATCCAAAGGAAGTATGCACCCATAGTCAGATCAGCTGATGCAGTTTCTAGGGATCCTTAAGATGATAGTTTCCTTTTCTCTTGCATTTGTACTTTGGTTTCTGAAATTGTACTTACTGTAATCCTTCCATTTTTTATAAATAAAAATAGATTTTATGGTCAATTCAATTGTTATTATTATTATTATTATTTGAATATATATATTTGCAAATGAGACTTCATATGTTCCTTGAAATTCAAAAAAAATAAAAACGTTTCATTTCTTGCCTCATTTGCATGACAGGTTTCTTCCGCCAGATGTCTTATCCGTTCTTCTTTTGTGCATTAACCAAGCTGACTCATCGCTATAACACTCATGCTAATCAACCAAAGAAAATTGGGCATCTAGAGAAAGAAAACAGAGAGCTGAAGGATAAGATCTCCAGACTTATGTCACTAATGAAATCTTTGGTTGCTGCTCAAAATCAGCTGTCACCATCTCCTGCAACTCCTCCTCCTCAGAGGACTGTTATTTTAGAGGTTATTTCCTCAATTGTTCCTATTGCTGCTGCCAGCCAACCCATTCCTTCTATGCCTGCTAGATTCCCTTGGGGAATGCCACCAAACTTCATGCCAGAAGGGTATGCACCCACATTTGTTTCTCTGTCGACATCTAGCCCGATCATGTTTGTGCCTTCTGTAACACCCTTCTAAACTACCCCAAATAATTAATTAAAATAACAATATACATATCAGAGTAAATATGCAATTAAGGGTGTCACACAATCATTTCACACCATTCACCATAATATTTAGTCATGCTCGTTATTTAACTCAAAACATAAAGTATTGCACAATACGCAGCGGATAGAGATCAAATCGATCATTCAAAACATGTAACACATTACATGTAAAATGGTTCACAACCAACAATAAAACATTTAAAACATCCCATCCCGATGTTACATCTACCAGAGCATGACCCACTAAGGAGACTACACTAGACTCCAAGCACTAGCTTCTACTCAATCACAGCTCGTTACCTGAAAAATAGTTGTAAGGGTGAGTTCCTCAATCGATATAACAAGCATTATAAAATATCATGTCATGTTAAGTAATTTAACACATTAATCACCCTAATCACATCACACATTCAGTAACGGCACATCAACTCAAATATCATACTCAATACCAACACAATTCATACTCATACTCAATGCCAACACAAACACACGTATAATATTGGAATACATCCATTCATATTATACGCCATACATACATTATGCAATGAGACTCCATGCATGCGGTACCGACTATTCGTGAACATATAGTTCAACCTCACCGATCAAATCCAGATACGGCTACCAAGCCCACTAGTCCCACTCATTTGAGACCTAGTGACTCACTCACTAATTCCTCACCATGGGAATTAGCTACCACCCCAAGGGCTATGCTATGCACGCTAATCACCTAGCATGCAAACATCAACAACAATCTACAATGATTTACTCACTAATTCCTCACCATGGGAATTAGCTACCACCATAAAGGCCACAATATGCATGCTAATTCACCTAGCAATGCAACATCATCAACAACAATCCACAATGGACATATGCTCACACTCTAAGCCATAAAACAGTCCATTCACCAACACATGCATAATACATACATTCCCAACATTATGCATATTTTCACACATCATCAGCATATTTATCACATAATTATATCATGTCATGCCAAATAATTCAATCACAGTATTAGCACACGCTACTAATACCTATCCTACTCAAAACAACGGGAAAATAATCCCTACTATATCACACACCGATATAGGCCAATCCCCAATTATGTTCACAACATTAAAATACCAATTTTCCCACTTTTCAACAGTGTTAACCGGTTAACGCCCTGGGTTAACCGGTTAACGCAACACAGAACACACTTTCTGGCAAAACGCAACAGTGTTAACCGGTTAACGCCCTGGGTTAACCGGTTAATGCAGACAAAACAGCAGTTTTTCACAATTTATAACAGTGTTAACCGGTTAACACCCTGGGTTAACCGGTTAACGCAAGACAGAAAGCTATTCCTGCGCTAACACAAAGCATAATGCAGAATTCTCTGCATTTTCCGCCGTTGGAGGACTTCCGGACCTCCGATTCCAATTCCGTAAAAAGCTACGTTTTCGGAAAATTACCACTCACACAAATACCGATTCAATTACATCTTTAATACAACTTATCCAACACAACTTTTCAGCATTCAACATCCCAATTAGGGTCAAATCAATGGCTTATCACTACCCATTACATGTTAACCCATAATACCCATTAAACGACGATAAACCCCCCTTACCTGAGTTAACCCGGCAACTTTGAGCTTCAAGCTTTTCCGTTCTTCAACCCTTGCTCTCTAGCTCTTCCTCTTTGCCCTTTTTCCTCCTTTCAGCCGCTTCTCTGTTTTTCACGTAAAAACCTTCTTTACCAAATGAGACTCTTTTTCTTTATTCCCAACTTATATATATTTTCCAATAATTATTATTCCTATAATAATAATAATAATATTCCAAAATTCCAATTATTTAATTAAATTAATAAATATAATATTAACTTAAATTAAATAATTAGCTTATTTTTATCGGGGTGTTACAACTCTCCCCCACTAAAAGAGTTTTCGTCCTCGAAAACATACCTCAAGCGAATAACTCCGGATAAGACTCCTTCATCTGACTCTCAAGTTCCCAAGTCACATTGCCACCTGCTGGTCCTCCCCAAGCTACCTTCACCAAAGCAATCTCTTTACCCCGCAACTGCTTCAACTCTCGATCCTCGATCCTCATAGGTGATGTTTCAACAGTCAGGTTATCTCTCACCTGTACATCATCTATTTGGACTACATGCGACGGATCAGGAATGTACCTCCTCAACTGAGACACATGAAACACCTCATGCAAATTCGCAAGTGACGGCGGTAAAGCGATACGATAGGCTACCTCCCCTATCCTCTCCAAAATCTGATAAGGACCAATAAATCGAGGCGTCAACTTCTTCGACTTCAAAGCTCGACCAACCCCAGTTATCGGAGTAACACGAAGAAACACATGATCTCCCTCTTGAAACTCAAGTGACTTCCTCCTCTTGTCGTGATAACTCTTCTGACGACTCTGAGCAATTCTCATCTTCTCCTGAATCATCTTAATCTTTTCCGTAGTCTGTTGAACAATCTCCGGTCCAACCACAACACTCTCACCGGACTCATACCAACATAAAGGTGTCTGACATCTCCTACCATACAAAGCTTCAAACGGTGCCATACCAATGCTCGAATGAAAACTATTGTTGTAGGTAAACTCAATCAAAGGTAAATAACAATCCCAAGCACCTCCTTTTTCCAAAACACAAGCTCTCAAAAGATCCTCTAGTGACTGAATCGTCCTCTCAGTCTGACCATCAGTCTGCGGATGATATGCAGAACTCAATCTCAGCTTAGTTCCCAAAGCCCTCTGCAAACCTTCCCAGAACTTCGATGTAAATCTAGGATCTCTGTCCGAAACAATACTCGACGGAATACCATGCAAACTTACAATCTTCTCAATATACAACTCGGCTAATCTCTCTAACGGATAATCCATTCTGATCGGAATGAAATGAGCCGATTTCGTCAATCTATCTACAATCACCCAAATAGCTTCAAAATTCTTACTTGTCCTCGGTAAACCAGAAACAAAATCCATACTGATACTATCCCACTTCCACTCTGGAATAGCCAACGGTTGCATTAGCCCAGACGGCTTCTGATGCTCAATCTTTGACTTTTGACAAGTCAAGCAGGAATAAATAAAACTCGCAATTTCTCTTTTCATTCCCGGCCACCAAAATAACTTTTTCAAATCATGATACATCTTCGTAGCTCCAGGATGAATACTCAGGCCACTACGATGTCCTTCCTCAAGAATACTCTTCTTAAGTTCGGTAACATCCGGAATACACACCCGATTACCAAATTTCAAAACACCATTCTCATCAACTCTGAATTCACCACCTTGACCTTGATTCACTAGAGTCAACTTATCAACCAAAAGCACATCGGATTTCTGACCTTCTCTAATCTCATCCAAAATACCACTCGTTAACTTCAACATTCCCAATTTAACGCTATTGTGAGTACTCTCACACACCAAACTCAAGTCTCTAAACTGCTCAATTAAATCCAATTCTCTAACCATTAACATAGACATATGCAAGGATTTCCGACTCAATGCATCAGCCACTACGTTTGCTTTACCCGGATGGTAATTCAAACCAAAGTCATAATCCTTCAGAAACTCTAACCATCTCCTCTGCCTCATATTCAGCTCTTTCTGATCAAACAAATACTTCAAACTTTTATGGTCACTGAAAACTTCAAATCTTGACCCGTACAAGTAATGCCTCCATAACTTCAGAACAAATACCACAACTGCCAACTCTAAATCGTGTGTCGGATAGTTCCTCTCATGAACCCTCAGCTGTCTCGAAGCATAAGCTATAACCTGCTTATTCTGCATCAACACACCACCCAAACCCAACAATGAAGCATCAGAGTAAACCTCAAATGGTTCCGACGGACTCGGTAATATCAGAATAGGAGCAGTAGTTAACCTTCTCTTTAACTCTTGGAAACCTTCTTCACATTTTGAGTCCCAACAAACGCTTGCCCCTTTCTAGTCAACATCGTCAACGGTAATGCCAACTTAGAAATCCCTCAATGAATTTCCTATAATAGCCTGCAAGTCCAAGAAAACTCCTTATCTCAAAAACTGACTTCGGAGCTTCCCACTTAGATACCGCTTCTATCTTAGAAGGATCAACAGCAACACCACCTCTTGAAATCACATGACCAAGAAAACTAACCTCTTCTAACCAAAATTCACACTTAGACAGCTTAGCAAATAACTTCTTTTCTCGTAGAACTCCTAAAACCACTCTCAAATGTTCAGCATGCTCTTCTTCAGATTTCGAATACACCAAAATACCGTCAATAAACACCACAACAAACTTGTCTAGATACGGATGGAAAATCCTATTCATATACTCCATAAATACTCCAGGCGCATTAGTCACACCAAAAGGCATTACAGAATACTCATAATGTCCATACCTTGTTCTGAAAGCAGTCTTCTGAATATCCTCAGTTTTCACACGTATCTGATGATATCCCGACCTCAAATCTATTTTGTTGAACACACTCGCACCAACTAACTGATCCATCAAATCATCAATCCTCGGCAAAGGATACCGATTCTTGATCGTCACTTTATTCAGTTGCCTGTAGTCCACACACAACCTCATAATACCTTCTTTCTTCTTAACCAATAACACTGGTGCACCCCACGGTGACACACTCGGACGAATAAATTTCTTATCCAACAGATCTTCCAATTGACTCTTCAATTCAGTTAACTCAACAGCAGACATACGGTACGGAGCCATCGATATCGGCCTAGTACCAGGTACCAAATCAATCAAGAACTCAACTTCACGCTCTGGCGGTAATTCATTCACTTCTTCCGGAAACACATCAGGAAAATCACACACCACAGCTAGATCGCAAATCACCAGTTTATCTTTAGCCTCCAAAGTCGCTAACAACATAAACAACTCTGCCCCATTTGCTACTGCCTCATTCACCTGCCTTGCTGATAGAAACAAACTCTTTCCTTCCTCATTCTCAGGAAAAATCACAGTCTTATCAAAACAGTTAATATATTCTCGGTTAAACACCAACCAGTTCATACCCAGAATAACATCAATCTGCCCTAGTGGAAGACACACGAGGTCTATCCAAAAGTCTCTACTAAAAATACTCAAGGGACAATTTAAACAAACGGAAGTAGTAGTCACTGAACCCTTCGCAGGAGTATCAATCACCATACTACCATGCATCTCAGATATCTCTAACTTAAGTTTCACAGCACAATCCAAAGATATAAAGGAATGAGTCGCACCTGTGTCAATAATAGCTACAAGAGGAACGCCATTAATATAACACGTACCTCGGATCAAACGATCATCTGCAAAAGTCTCAGAACCCGATAACGCAAAGACCTTGCCTCCCGACTGATTCTCCTTCTTCGGCTTAGGACACTGTGGACTGATATGACCCACTTCTCCACAGTTAAAACAAGTCACAGTCTTCAACCGGCACTCTGCAGCCAAGTGACCACCTTTTCCACACTTGAAACACTTCTTCTCATTACTGGTACACTCATGGATTTGATGTCCAGCCTGACCACATCTGTAACACTTAGCAGGGGCACTAGAGTCTCCCCCACTAGGCCTCCTCATCCCACTCTGTCTCTGGAAAACTTTGTCAGCTGCATACGGTTTCCCACGATCATTCTGATTCTTGCCTTTCCTATCAACCCTTTGCTGATAGCTCTCTGCTCTAGCCTTGGTATCCTGTTCAAAAATCCTGCAACAGTCAACCAAATCAGAAAACACTCTAATCCGCTGATACCCAATAGCCTGCTTGATCTTAGGACGTAACCCGTTCTCAAACTTCACACATTTCGAAAATTCTCCAGCAGCCTCAGCATAGGGAGTGTAATACTTCGACAGCTCTGTGAACTTAGCAGCATACTCAGTAACAGACCGATTGCCCTGCTTCAATTCTAAGAACTCTATCTCTTTCTTTCCTCTAACATCCTCTGGAAAATACTTCCTCAGGAATCTCTCTCTGAACACAGCCCAAGTGATCTCAGCATTCCCAGCAGATTCCAACTCAGTGCGGGTAGCAACCCACCAATCATCTGCTTCCTCTGACAGCATATGCGTACCGAACCTGACCTTCTGGTTATCGGCACACTCAGTCACTCGGAAGATTCTCTCGATCTCCTTCAACCACTTCTGAGCACCATTTGGATCGTATGCTCCCTTGAACATTGGAGGATTGTTCTTCTGGAACTCACTCAATTGACGAGCAACTCCCATTCCCACAACATTCGGATTCCCTCCAAGTACTCCAGCTAGCATACCCAGAGCCTCAGCAATCGCAGCATCGTCTCTACCTCTTCCAGCCATCTCTATTCTGAAAACCCAACAAGCTAAAACAATAAGTACTGATAGGGTTATACAACACCTATCCCGTACAGGGGAACAGAATAATTACGACTCGACTCGACCGACTATGCTCTGATACCACTAATGTAACACCCTTCTAAACTACCCCAAATAATTAATTAAAATAACAATATACATATCAGAGTAAATATGCAATTAAGGGTGTCACACAATCATTTCACACCATTCACCATAATATTTAGTCATGCTCGTTATTTAACTCAAAACATAAAGTATTGCACAATACGCAGCGGATAGAGATCAAATCGATCATTCAAAACATGTAACACATTACATGTAAAATGGTTCACAACCAACAATAAAACATTTAAAACATCCCATCCCGATGTTACATCTACCAGAGCATGACCCACTAAGGAGACTACACTAGACTCCAAGCACTAGCTTCTACTCAATCACAGCTCGTTACCTGAAAAATAGTTGTAAGGGTGAGTTCCTCAATCGATATAACAAGCATTATAAAATATCATGTCATGTTAAGTAATTTAACACATTAATCACCCTAATCACATCACACATTCAGTAACGGCACATCAACTCAAATATCATACTCAATACCAACACAATTCATACTCATACTCAATGCCAACACAAACACACGTATAATATTGGAATACATCCATTCATATTATACGCCATACACACATTATGCAATGAGACTCCATGCATGCGGTACCGACTATTCGTGAACATATAGTTCAACCTCACCGATCAAATCCAGATACGGCTACCAAGCCCACTAGTCCCACTCATTTGAGACCTAGTGACTCACTCACTAATTCCTCACCATGGGAATTAGCTACCACCCCAAGGGCTATGCTATGCACGCTAATCACCTAGCATGCAAACATCAACAACAATCTACAATGATTTACTCACTAATTCCTCACCATGGGAATTAGCTACCACCATAAAGGCCACAATATGCATGCTAATTCACCTAGCAATGCAACATCATCAACAACAATCCACAATGGACATATGCTCACACTCTAAGCCATAAAACAGTCCATTCACCAACACATGCATAATACATACATTCCCAACATTATGCATATTTTCACACATCATCAGCATATTTATCACATAATTATATCATGTCATGCCAAATAATTCAATCACAGTATTAGCACACGCTACTAATACCTATCCTACTCAAAACAACGGGAAAATAATCCCTACTATATCACACACCGATATAGGCCAATCCCCAATTATGTTCACAACATTAAAATACCAATTTTCCCACTTTTCAACAGTGTTAACCGGTTAACGCCCTGGGTTAACCGGTTAACGCAACACAGAACACACTTTCTGGCAAAACGCAACAGTGTTAACCGGTTAACGCCCTGGGTTAACCGGTTAACACAGACAAAACAGCAGTTTTTCACAATTTATAACAGTGTTAACCGGTTAACACCCTGGGTTAACCGGTTAACGCAAGACAGAAAGCTATTCCTGCGCTAACACAAAGCATAATGCAGAATTCTCTGCATTTTCCGCCGTTGGAGGACTTCCGGACCTCCGATTCCAATTCCGTAAAAAGCTACGTTTTCGGAAAATTACCACTCACACAAATACCGATTCAATTACATCTTTAATACAACTTATCCAACACAACTTTTCAGCATTCAACATCCCAATTAGGGTCAAATCAATGGCTTATCACTACCCATTACATGTTAACCCATAATACCCATTAAACGACGATAAACCCCCCTTACCTGAGTTAATCCGGCAACTTTGAGCTTCAAGCTTTTCCGTTCTTCAACCCTTGCTCTCTAGCTCTTCCTCTTTGCCCTTTTTCCTCCTTTCAGCCGCTTCTCTGTTTTTCACGTAAAAACCTTCTTTACCAAATGAGACTCTTTTTCTTTATTCCCAACTTATATATATTTTCCAATAATTATTATTCCAATAATAATAATAATAATATTCCAAAATTCCAATTATTTAATTAAATTAATAAATATAATATTAACTTAAATTAAATAATTAGCTTATTTTTATCAGGGTGTTACACCTTCTCCCATCGTTCATACTTCGCCTCGTGTGGAGGAAACTATCTACCACTCTGATTCGTCTGAAGGTCCAGATGTTTATGAAAAGATGGATGAAATGAAAGATCAATTCCTCGAGCTGCACAAAGAGTTGAAGACTCTGAGAGGGAAAGACTTATTTGGAAAGAGTGTTGTTGAACTCTATTTGGTTCCCAATGTTAAAATCCCTGTGAAATTCAAGGTCCCAGACTTTGAAAAGTACAAAGGGAATACTTGCCCACTGAGCCATCTTGTCATATATGCCAGGAAAATGTCTACTCAAACGGATAATGATCAACTGTTGATTCACTATTTCCAAGACAGTTTAACTAGAGCTTCCCTGAGATGGTATATGGGCCTGGATAGTGCTAGCATTCATGCTTCCAATGACTTAGGTGAGGCCTTTGTCAAGCAGTATAAGTACAACGTTGATAGGGTGCCTGATAGAGACCAATTGAGGTCTATGTCTTAGAAGGACAAAGAGACATTTAAAGAATATGCCCAGAGATGGAGAGAATTGGCCGCTCAGATAAGTCTACCTCTTGAAGAGAAGGAGATGACCAAGATCTTCCTGAAGATGCTGAGTTCGTTTTACTACGAATGCATGATTGCAAGTGCCCCCAATGATTTTACCGAAATGGTAAACATGGGGATGAGGCTAGAAGAAGGAGTCCGTGAAGGACGTTTGACTAAAGAAGAAGCGTCAGCGAGTAAGAAGTATGGTGGGAGTTTCTATAAGAGGAAGGAGGGAGAAACTAATTCAGTGTCAGTGGGGAGGCAGAGAAGGCCTCATGACAGGAAAGGTTCTCAACCCCGTCAACATCAACACCAAGTTTCTTCAGTAATACCAGTTTTTTCAAACAACTCAACCATCAATCAATTCCAATTCAATAACAACAACATCAACAACAATCGCAACAAGGAACCAACTACAACAAGAGAAATCATCATCAGCAAAATTTTGAAAGGAAGAAGGTCTCTTTTGACCATATTCCTATGACGTATGCAGAGTTGTACCCGTCTTTGGTACTCAAGAATCTTATTCAGCCGAGAAACCCTCCACAAATTCCTGAGCCACTACCATGGTGGTTCAAGCCTGATCTTCATTGTGCTTTTCACCAGGGAGCCCCTGGTCATGATATAGAGAACTGCTATCCATTGAAGTACGAAGTTCAGAAGCTTGCGAAGAATGGTATGGTGTCCTTTGAGGACAAAGCGCCTAATGTGAAAGCCAATCTATTGCCTGCTCATGATAACGCTTATGTCAATATGGTGGACGACTGTTCAGAGAATTTTAAAGTTTTTGATGTGAGACGTATTCGGAGGTCTGTGGTGGAAATGCATAGAACTTTGTGTTTAATCAGTGATTGTGAACATGACCATGATGGTTGCGCAATTTGCAGTGTGAACCCCCATGGGTGTATGATCGTCAAGAGAGATATCCATAACTTGATGGATGAGAATGTAATCCAGATTCAACATTCGAGGGATATGGGAGATGATGTGAATTTCATTGAACCGGTGTTCAAGACCCCTGAGCGGGTAGTCATTCAGTTTAATAACAATAACAACAATAACGTCAATATATCGGTATCGCCGTTGGTTATACAGTTAGCAGGCCCTGTCCCCTATGCATCCAATAAAGTTATGCCATAACAGTATAATGCCACAATGATTGAAAATGGTCAAGAGGTTCCTCTACCAGTTACAGACTCATTGTAAATATTGCAGATATTGCGAAGGTGGCTCGTGGCGGTCGTGTGTTCAGTCCGGTGTTTCTAAAGGTTGTGGAAGATACTTTTGTAAGTAAGAAGGAAGAGATTCTTGTAACAAACCCAGTTAGTGCTCCAATGTGTCAATCTGGTGAATCCCACAAATTGAAGACTAACGTTGATGATGAGGTGTTAAGATTAATTAAAAGAAGTGAATTCAATGTTGTGGAGCAGTGCTCTAGACGCCGTCAAAGATCTCTGTGCTGTCATTGTTAATGAATTCTGAAGCGTACAACGAGGCATTGTAGAAGGTTTTGGAACATGCCTATGTTGAACATGACGTTACTGTGGATCAGTTTGACCACAAAGTTTCCAACATCACTTCCTGTAACAATCTGAGTTTTTATGATGAGGTACTTCCCGAGGAAGGCAGGAATCATAATTTAGCATTACATATTTCAATGAACTGCAAGGAGGACACTTTGTGCAACGTATTGGTTATTATTGGATCCTCATTGAATGTATTGCCGAAGTCAACTCTATCAAGACTCTCATATCAACACGCCCTGATAAGGTATAGTGGCGTGATTGTTAAAGAATTTGACGGTTCTCGTAAAACTGTCATTGGAGAAGTGGACCTTCCAGTGAAGATAGGTCTCAGTGATTCCCAAATTACTTTCCAGGTAATGGATATCCACCCGGCCTATAGCTGCTTGTTGGGAAGGCCATGGATTCATGAAGCTGGAGCTGTGACATCTACTCTACACCAAAAGCTGAAATTTGTGAAGAACGGAAAACTTGTCGTTGTTGGTGGAGAGAAGGCATTGTTAGTGAGTCATTTGTCATCTTTCACTTATGTTGATGCTGAGGAGGAAGTTAGAACGTCGTTCCAAGCTTTGTCCATTGTTGATGAATTAAAGAAAGCTGGGGCACCCATGTCTTCTTTAAAAGACGCACAAGAGGCTATTTAGACTGACAATCTTGATAAGTTGGGCCGTGTTGTGGAGGTCGCTGAGAACAAGAGCAGGGCAGGGCTAGGATTTCAACCAGGGCCATTCAACACCAATGTCAAGGTTATGCAACCAGTATTCCACAGTGGAGGGTTCTTTCATGAGAATGATCAACACTCAGCGACTATTATTGAAGATAGTGGGGATGGAGACGAAGCTTGCGCCAACTTTGTGACGCATGGCCAGACTTGCAACAATTGGGTTGTTGTTGACGTTCCTACTATTATTCACCATTCTAAGTAATTTCTGTTGTGGGAAATTCAAGATCATCAAGCAATTAACAAGCTAGTGATCAAATAACAAGAGTCGCCACCGCGATTTTATTGTTTCCAAGGGAAAAGGGAAAAAAATGCGAACAAAACCCAAATAGTAAGAAGTTTTCAAATAAAAACTAATAAAAATCAGAGATCACAGGTAAGGGGGTTGGTTACACAGAGGGAAGGTGCTAGCACCCAAAGTGTCATAGGTACTCCTAGGAAGCCCTTTTTGTGTGCATATGTATTTTGTACAAAGTGATGTTTACAAACTAATAGAATGGGAAGGTGAGAAAAGAATTCATTGATTATATTTTTTGTGTTTGACAAGACCTCTGGTCTCGTGCCTACGTACCAACATATAAATAAGGGATCAAAACCTCGTAGTTCATGCTAGAAATTTCACAGTGAGTATGTTGGTTTTAACAAAAATTAAGTTTGAAAGGTACAAAGGACTAAAATGGTTTGGATGAGTTAGTTCTTTTTGGATTTTGAAATTTTAAGTCAAGTATAATTAAGTTTACTTACAAGTTTTATTTAAGAAAATAAGTTTGAAAATGCAATGGCATAAGGCCAAAGTTTCTAACTTTTTGTAAAAGTGGTCTATGTTTATAACAAAATAGTTCACACAAAGAAGGTTTTGAAAATGGAGGGAGAGATTTTTGAAATTAAACAAATGGGGAGAAGATGAAGAGACTACCCTAAAAACAAGAAATTCAAAAGTTTAAAGTTGAAAATATCTAACTGTAAGACCCCTAAGATCCATCATAGAATCATGTTATTGCACAAGTGCATTGCCTTAAGGATCATAGCATGTTTGGCTCCTTTACCCTAGGGTTGGAACTTGTTTTAGTGTTTTGAGATCACCAAGCTAGCTTGTATTGTATATTATTGCTTTTCTTATTTCATTACTAACCAAAAGCACAAAAATATGTCACTAACTCTTTTTCTTTTGAAGCTCAATTGATCTTGTGCTCCACAATGCTCCTAGGAGGCTCCTAAGCCCAATGCAATGACTAGATGAAGAAGAGAAAAAGCATGACAATGGTCCACATAGATCCTAATCATCATATATGTCTCCCAAGTATCTAAATTTTCCAATTTAATCAAGATAACCCAAAGGGCTTGAAGATTGTTTCCCAAGGAAACCCTAATTTCACTATGCTTTGACTGTGCCTTGCCCATGAAGCAATCTCAACCTCTAACAAATTTAATCAAGGGAAGTTCTTTCATATATTATTTTATGCATATATGACCCTATTTGAGGCCCCTCAATCATTTATTCCTCAAGATTGGAAGTTTGGCCTTGAAAAGTTTACAAGTCAAGTCATCTAACTAAGCTGAGATTCAATGAGCTATAATTTTTTATGTCTTTGTCAAATGAAAATGACCCCAAATGAAAACATGTTCCTAAGAACCATATGAACAACTTTCATGTTCATCAAAAATCCCTTTGGATCTTGGAAGGTCATCATTCATTTCATAACATTATAGGTCATTTTGACTGAAACCCTAATTTTGGGTCAACTTGCCAAGGGCATAGCTTCCTTATTTGTTATGATTTTGAGGTGAGACAAAAGGCATTGGAAAGCTTGATATGTCTAATTTAAATGTTATGTTGGACAAAATTTCACAATCCTAAAATAAATACATGTGATAATGCAAAACAGTATAGGTCATCTTTGACCTAATTCATTGAATTTGAAAAAGTACCCAACTTCAAATGCCCATAACTTTGTCATAGAAAATCCAAATGATGCAAAAGTTGAGTCTAGATTGACCATCTTGAAACGATATACAACTTTGATGTTGGAGATGTTTTCATTTGAAGCTTGTATCATGAGGACAGGAGGGTTTGATTAGGCTTACTTTTGGTGAACTTTTTCAAAATGATTTGAATATGTTTTACACTTGGAGTTTCCAAGCCAGTTTTGATAAATTTGCACATGCCAACTGATTTTTTTGCCCAAGATGTCTTTTGTTTCTTATTTCAAGTGCTTTCCAACCATTACTCACAATAGTCTTTTGGATTCACCATTTTTGAGTTTCGAAATTATCTTCATTTATGTGCATTTTTTATATTTCATGTTATAACTTGGTATGCAAGTATTTCCCATTCAATGTGCACGTCGAAATGCCTTCTATGTGAACTCAGCAAGTTGCTTCAGCCATCATTGGGCCTCTCACACGTCCACAAAGGCCCATGCAATACAAAATTCAAATCCCATGCACATGAACAAAGTGTGTGATCAACCACCTTAAACTATAAATAAACACCTCATGAGTTTCATTTCACAACCTTTTAGAGATCCCATATGCTGCTGCACTGAAACCATAGCCCTCACCAAAGGAATCACTCATAATTTTTCAGATTTTAGAGCTTGAAATTCAGTAACATTAGCCGATTTTGAAAGCTAGATTCCTTAGCCTATCATATTCCATACACTTAAGGATCAAAGAGGAGCAAAGATCTTGGAGAATTCATGGTCAGAAGTTCATCAATTCAAAGGTATAATCTCAAGATTTTTGGATCTACAACTCCTAATTCAATGTAGTTTTCTTGTGTTTTGGTGGCTCTCTGAAGTCCTCATACTTGAGGAAAGCTTTTGATGCATTCAATTTTCCATTTCATGAGCAATCCGTGTGGACACCATGATTTTCTCCTTCATCTTTCTCTCAATATAGGAAGAGTGAGGGAAATCCAATGGCACAGTGATGATCTACATCACACGAGCTTCATTTCCATGTCCTTGTTTTCCATTTTTATTGAGATTTGTTTTCTGAAAGTTTTGGCCGGAGTTTGTATGTCTGCCCGGAGAAGACGGTGGTTTCCACCACCACCACCACGTGTGCTTGCTTATGGCCATTGGATCTCCCTTCCATGATCTAATCGTGTGCATCTGTTTTAATTACTTCATTTAATTCTTTGTGTGGCGTTGTTGACTTATGTGTACCTGGTATCCTCAGATCCAGGCCATGCATTAGTGCCACGTCAATTAATGAAGTGGATCTAATGGCTCTTCATTTTTCGCTTATTTCATTTTCTTTTTAATTTCTGTTAATTCATTTCATTTTCAAAAATTCATTTGAAGTCAAAAAAATATGAGACCAATTCAAAAAATTTTCTTGAAAAATCTAGTTTCATATTATGATTTTTAATTATTTTTGTGACTTCATTTGATTTTTTTTTAAAATTACTTGGTTTTTTTATGATTTTAATTCATTTTAAATTACTTTCTGACTTTTAAAATAGTCTCAATGATTGTGCTCATGATAAGTCAATGATTGTTTCTATGGATCATTATAAGTCAATAAAAAATAGTCTCAACAGTTTCTTGATTGTTTTGAAATTTTAATTCATATTATGCTATTTTTGGTTGTTTTTAATTGATTTTAATTGCTTTCTGATTTCAAAAATTTGTGAGAAAATTAGTCAGAGTTTGTTTGACTATGTTGATCTTATGAGAATTTAATTGGACTCATTGAAGTTGTTTTGAATTGAATTTGAGGTTCAACTTTATTTGTTTATTTTTTATTTTTATTTTCTTTTAATTCAAAAAATACCAAAAAAATATCATGGACTTCTTGACTTATTATATTGATTCTTCTTATATTTGGTGTTGATTGAGGTTGAATTGATTCAACTTTGATCAAATTCATTGAATCTTGTGGTTTGAAAATCCTTAAGGATCATCACCTAGAAAGATGAATGAATTTGATCAAGGATGAGTTATCCATTGATCAATTGGGTTTGTTTGTTAACTTCTTACCCCCTCTCTTTCATCTTTATCCCTTTCTTTCCATAAATGGACAATCAGTTAAAGTCTTGAGGTTGATCTTGACAAATAAGAAGTTTAACCTTCTTTGATCCAAACCAAACTCAACTTGATCCATGATCAAGTGAGTTATTTTGTGTCAAAGATAAGTTACTTTTTGGTCAAGCAAATAACCAAAAGTCAATACAAGGCTCTTCCCCTTTTGTTTGGCATGGTAAGTTTATGGAGCTTGACTTACTAGTCATGACCTCTAACTTGTGTTCTTTGCCTATATTCTTATTGACCGGCCTCAGATATGCGTGACTATTACATTAGTCCACTTACGATTGCTTAACATAAGGCTACATTGTCTTATGACAAGCTAACATAACTCTACTAATTACTAATTTTAATTTGAGCTTTTAAATTCTTGTCATTTACTTTTAATGTCATTTATTTCTTGCTCATTATTCATCTTAATTTTCTCTTTGCTCATTTGAGCACATATTTTATGTTTATGTCATTTTTCTTTTGCTCATTTGAGCCCATTATTGTGTATAAATATATTGCTATTTTATGTTGTTTTGTATTGCTTTGATGTGAACCAAAATGCAAAAGGAGAAAAGACTTAGAATTAGGATTTACCCATGCTTAAAGGAGTTCAAGAGCATCTAGGCCTCATGCCTTTAGAATGCAAAATTTGTTGAAGAGCAACTAGGCCTCATGCCTTTAGAATGCTAAAATTCAAAGTTGATCTCAAAGGACTTCTCCTCAAACTTATTCTTTGTCCATTCCCTTTATTGTGTTGTGAGCTTTTTGATATTTGCTTTTGTGTGATAGGGATCCCATCTGAAAATTGTGAAAAGAGGACCATTGTCATGAATAGCCAAGTTAAGAGCCAAGCCAAATGGAGATCCTAGGAGTTTAAATTCAAATTTATTGATTGCTTGTTTGTGTGCTAAATCCAAAGGAAAGGAGCATCTTGAGTCATCTCTATGAGTCCAAGAAAAGGAACTCCAAGGGTTATCTTTCCCCTCTTATGTTTGTGTGCTTTAGGAATAGCCCTTCTCTCTTCTCCCCACTCAAACCAAGCCAAAAATCATTTTCAAAATTTTGACTTTGTTTCAAATTAGAAACCTAGGCCTTAAGCCTTTGACTTTTCAAAACTCTTTTCATAAACACTCATTGTAAATAAACTTTAATCCAACATTGACTTCATTTTGTAAATAAATCTAACTTGTAAATATAACCCATTTCAAGTTGTTTTGTGGTTCCAATGGCCACTTTGTTAAACCCCTTTTCAAAAACATTAGTCATAGGTTTGAGTTATCATAGTGGTTGATGTAAATCTCACGTCATCCTTAATGTTGGATTATAAGCCTTCCATGCTTATTATAGGGTTAACCCCTCACTAGCATGTTGAAGCCTTCCTCACATGGTGGATTGTTGGTTTAGGTTGAGTTTTCTCCCTTTGATAACAAAAGACCTTAAGGCTTTTGATCAAAATCAATTCACCAATCTTTGAGATTTTTACCCTGAAATACGAGGTTTTGATCCTCCTTTGTGATGGTACGTAGGCAATGGGTTCATCCATTTAAACAACAAAATTTGTAAATATAATCTATTCTCTTCTCATCCCTCCAATATTTTGAACAAATCTTTTCACAAATACCGACCTACAACACATATTTGCAAAAAGGGTTCCCTTAGAGTACTAAGGATGTTTTGGGAGCGTAAAACCTTCCCATTTCATAACCAACCCTCTTACCTAGATCTCTGATATTTTTATTAGTTTTTGATTTGAAAACTTCTTACTTGGCTTTTGTTCGCTTTTTAGCCTTTCCTTTGGACAAATAAAAGTGTGGTGGCGACTCGAATTGTATGTTGACTTTTGGTTTAGTCAATAAACCTAAAGGTAATGAAAACCCCGCTACAGAAAAGTGACGACTCTGCTGGGGACACAATCGGCCCCGTGGGTTTAGCCTACTTTTTGCTTGTATGTGTTGTATGTTTATATTTATTTGTGGCATATTTTTGTGCAAATTTGGGATGAATGTATTGTTTGTAATGTATGAATTGCTTGATTTATCAATTGCTTGTATGCTTGGTGGTTTCTTGTGAGATGAGTTCTATACTCGAACTCGAGTGCACTTATGATAGGAGAATGGCATAGTCTTGTTGACTTGTGTGGAGTTATTCCTTAACAAGTTAACTTGCAAGTCCATTCACTTGGTGGAGGTCTTATTAGGATCACTAATGTCACCCGAGTAGTCGTGGTTAGGCATTACTCTTTCCAATATGAACCCTAGAAACTAAGGACCTTAGATACTTAGCCCCTCTTGGCCTATTTTAGGACGTAGTGTGAAGGTCGTTCAAGTGTAAGACTTGATGCGATTGTTATGCGATACTACACTCATAAGAGTCCATCTTGAGAATATTTTTGGAAGACGAGTAGTCGTTTCATCCAATAATATCCAAAAGATGGGATGACGACTATGGGAACCCTTTTAGAACATGATTGTCAGGTTTAACCATAGTACACTCCCGTTAGGTGGTTCTTAACCGAGACTCCATGCTTGTGACTTAGAACAAACCCGTGATTCGCGGTCGATCCGTTCTCGTATATCCTCAAAATCAATGGAACTTCGGTGTTGATAAGGTGTAAACCATAATCCACCAGAATGGATGATTGATATTGACGATGACTTGAGTCATCTCGTGACCTTTGTATGGTGTGACTTGCTTGATCCTTGAGTATGTTTGTTGCATCCATCCATTCATGCATTCATCCGCATTCATGTCATCGACAATAAGATTTTACAAGGAACTTAAAAGGTCTATTTGCAAATTTTTAGACATGGATAAGCAAAGAAGGAATACGAAGAAGTACAGTTTTAGACAACCCGACTTGAGAGAGTTAAGGCGTCTAACATCTTATGTATTATAGCCCTTGGATGAGGATCTGATGAGTGTGTTGGTGCAGTTCTACGATCCTCTGTATCGGTGCTTCACTTTTCCGGATTTCCAGCTTCTGCCTACCTTAGAGGAGTACACTTATCATGTGGGTATACCTATTCTTGACCGGTTGTCGTTCAGTGGTTTGGAGAAGATTCCGTCTTCTCAAGAGATTGCTGATATGCTTCACGTGGAGGTATCTGACATTGTTTCCAATATGACTACCAAGAATGGAATTCAAGGTCTCCCGTCTCATTTTATGATTGCCAAAGCTATCTTGTTCGGGAAGGCCATGAGTAAGGAAGCTTTTGAAGCCATATTTGTACTCCTCATTTATGGGCTAGTGTTATTTCCCAACATAGAAAACATCGTGGATGTGAATGTTGTTAGGATTTTCTCTTCTCTTAATCCTGTTCCGACTCTATTGGGTGACACTTATTTCTCTTTGCATATGAGGAATGCAAAGGGTGGTGGTTCCATAGTGTGTTGTCTGCCTCTGTTGTACAAGTGGTTTATTTTGCACTTGCCTCAGACGCTTGCCTTCAAGGAGAACAAGGGATGTCTACGGTGGTCCACGAGACTTATGTCTCTCACTAATGATGATATCTCTTGGTATAATCATGATTATGATGGCGTTAAGATTATTGATTCTTGTGGTGAGTTCTCCAATGTACCTCTTCTTGGTACATGTGGTGGGATTAACTACAACCCTGCTTTGGCTCACTGTCAGCTTGAGTTCCCCTTAAAGGATAAGCCTAACAACATGTCGTTGGAAGGCTTATTCTTTCAAGAGGGTAAAGATCCCCAAAACCTGAAGGATAGGATGGTCCGCGCCTGGCGCAAGGTTCATAGGAAAGGGAGGAATGAGCTTGCTCTGAAGAATTGTGTTGCTTTGGAGCCTTACACCTCTTGGGTAAGGAAGAGAGCCCTAGAGTACCGCATGCCGTATGAGTATCCGAGACCTACCCCTATGGTTATGGTTGGGCCTTCAACCCTCCATAATCAAGGAGTAGAGGAGTTGAGAGATGAAGACTGTTCGCGTGCTTGGTTTCGTGAGTGTGAGGAGCTTCTTTAGCAGCTTAAGGATAAGGATGCAATGATCGAGTTTCTAGAGCATCAGGTTATTGATGAGCCCGATGATATGGTTACTTCTCTCCTGCCTCACTCATCTAGGTTTTGAAAGAAGAGATATGATTAGCTCGCCAACGAGAAGGCCAATATGGAAGCAGCTTGTGAGAGAGAGGTGAAGAGGCTTCGTGCGACGTATCTTCCGATCTAGAAAGCTTTAGACGACTGCTTGTAGAGCTCCATAGGATGTTTATTCTCCTTTTCTCTTATATTGTATTTGGTTACCGAGACTGTACTACTTCTTTGGTGTAAAAAGTTTCCAAATATTATATTGCTATGAGTATTCCACATGTCTTAAAAAGTTCAATATTTTCAAAACATTTGCAAATAGATCCCTATAAAGTTCCTCTGATTAAAAAACAAATCATATGCACAAGCATTGCATGCATCATATGCATAAGCAGGTTTTGGTTCCGAGCCCTTGATACAGTGGTCTAACTCTTTGCTCTTCATTTATTTCAAAGACAAGCTGACGCACCGGTACAACACTAGAGTTAATCGGCCAAAGATCATGGAACACCTTGAGCAAGAGAGTCGAGATTTGAAAAAGGAAATTGCCCGACTGACTGCCATGATGGAGTCAGTTCTTGCTGCACAGAGTCAAGCTTCTCCAACTCCTGCAACTCCTCCCGCGAGGACTGTCATTTCCGAAGTGGTTACATCTATAGTGCATGCTGCCACCGCCCACTTCACTCCTAATCTGCCTGCTGGATTCCCTTGGGGAATGCCACCCAATTTTTTGCAAGAGGGATTCGCTCCCACTTTTGCTTCCATGCCGGCATCTAGCCCGATCATGTTTGTGCCACCTCCCGTTATGCACACTTTGCCGCGTGTCGAAGACACTATCTATCACTCTGAGCCATCTAAAGGCCCGAATGTCTATGAGAAGATGGATGAGATGAAGGACCAATTCCTTAAGCTGCGCAAGGAACTGAAGACGCTGAGAGGCAAAGATCTGTTTGGGAAGAGTGCTGCTGAACTGTTCTTAGTGCCCAACGTGAAAATCCCAATTAAATTCAAAGTGCCTGAATTTGAGAAGTATAAGGGAATTTCGTGTCCACTCAGTCATCTTGTGATGTATGCTCGCAAGATGTTAACCCAGACAGGTAATGATCAACTACTGATTCACTATTTCCAGGATAGCCTGACAGGTGTTGCGCTCCGTTGGTATATGGGGCTATAGAGTGCAAGCATCCGCACTTTCAATAATCTAGGAGAGGCTTTTGTGAAACAGTACAAATATAACGTGGATATGGATCCGGACAGAGATCAATTGAGGGAGATGTCCCAAAAAGACAAAGAAACCTTCAAGGAATACGCCCAGAGGTGGAGAGAATTGATAGCTCAAATAGTGTCGCCCTTGGAGGAGAAGGAGATGACAAAGATCTTTCTGAAGACTTTGAGCTCTTTCTATTATGAGCGCATGATTCCTAATGCTCCCTCGGACTTTACCGAAATGGTAAGTATGGGGATGAGGCTAGAAGAGGGAGTTTGTGAAGGACGTCTGTCCCGTGATGATAATTCTTCGGCAAAGAAATATGGAGGATTTGCCAGAAAGAAGGAAGGGGAGGCTCATGCTGTTTCTTCCCATAACATAAGACCCTCTGTTAGGAGGAAAGAAGTGTGACCAACCGTCAACCAACACTTGGTGGCTCATATAGCACCTGCTTTCAGAGAAGCTCAACAACCACAACAACAATCTCGTCAACAACAACAGGCTTACCAACCTCACAATAACAACAACAGCACCAACAACTATGAGAGGAAGAGGGTGACTTTTGACCCGATTCCTATGACCTATCCCAAATTGTATCCTTCCTTGATTGATAGGAAGTTGATAACTCCATGTGATCCTCCTGATGTGCCAGTCAATCCTCAATGGTGGTACAAGCCCGGACTTCACTGTGTGTATCATTCCGGTGTTCCTGGACATGATGTGGAGAATTGCTTTCCATTGAAGACCAAGGTGCAAGACCTTGTGAGGAGTGGGATACTATTCTTTGAGGATGTAGGCCAGAATGTTAAGAAGAACCCATTGCCCGAGCATGGGAAGGAAGCTATTAACATGGTTCAGGGGTGCCCTGGCAAATATAAAGTCCTTTATATGAATGACATAAGGTAGTCCCTGGTAGAGATGCATAGGCTATTGTGTGAGCACAGTCACTATGAGCACAATCATGATAGATGTCATGAATGCACTGTCAATGAAAGAGGATGCCGCAAGATAAGAAGGCACATCCAAGAGATGCTAGACCAAGGAATGATTGAGATACTTCAAAATCGTAATGAGGTTGAAGTTGATGTTATCACTCCTGTATTCAATATTCTTGATCCTGTTGTCATCAAGTATGATGGAAGAAAAAAGAAGGTGGTGCCCACTCTTGTGATCAAGCCAGCGGGACCTATCCCGTATGTGTCAGATAAAGCGGTCCCGTGCCATTACAATGTTGTTATGCTGGAAGATGGGAAGGAGGTGTCGTTACCCTCAACCTCAGTTGTAAGCATATCCGATGTTAGTGGAGTGACCCGTAGTGGTCGTGTTTTCTCGGCACAGCCGAAATCCCATGAAGACGTCGTGAAGAGAGATGTTGTCAGTTTTGCTAGTCCCGTGGGGACCTCTTCTTCAAATAAATCTATTCCTGCTGTGAAGGGTGTTGACCCTGTTGTTGTCAAAGCTGATAAAGCTCCTATCCTGGTAGGCCAGTCTGGCATGTTGGGAGAGGATGGTGATGAGATGCTGAGGCTCATCAAGAGGAGCGAGTACAACGTTGTGGAGCAGTTGCTTCAAACTCCATCAAAGATATATGTCCTATCTTTTTTGATGAATTCAGAGCCACATCGTGAAGCGTTACAAAGGGTATTGGACGTGGCATATGTGGATCACAATGTCACGATTGAAAAGTTTGATAGCATTATTGCAAATATAACTGCCTGCAACAATTTGAGCTTCTGTGATGATGATCTTCCCGAGGAGGGAAAATACCACAATTTGGCCTTACATATCTCTATGAACTGTAAAGACGATGCCTTGTCCAATGTGTTGGTGGACACAGAGTCATCACTTAATGTATTGCCAAAATCCACTCTTGCCAAACTTTCATATCAGGGGCCTCCCACGAGGCAGAGTAGAGTAGTAGTAAAAGCTTTTGATGGATCGCGCAAGACAGTGATCGGTGAATTAGACCTCCTGGTCAAAATTGGACCTAGTGATTTCCAGATCAATTTCCAAGTTATGGACATACATCCGTCATACAGCTGTTTACTTGGTAGACCATGGATTCACGAGGCAGGTGCCGTGACATCCACCCTGCACCAAAAGTTGAAGTTCGTCAAGAATAAGAAGTTAGTGGTGTTAGGGTGAGAGAAGGCTCTCTTGGTCAACCATTTATCTTTCTTTTCCTACATTGATGTTGAGGATGAGGTTGGAACTCCATTCCAAGCCTTATCTATTGCTGAGCCTTCTAGGAAAGGACTTTCTTCATTTGTCTCCTATAATGACGCAAAGTTGGCCATCAAGCATGGCGCAACTAATGGTTTAGGGAAAATGATAAAGGTGGAAGATAATAAATCCCGGGCTGGTATAGGGTATTCTTCCGATGTTTCTAATGATCTTGGGCTGTTTTAGAGTGGAGGTTTTATCGACATCGTTGAAGATCAAGAAGCTGTTGTCATCATTGAAGAAGATGAAGAGGAAGACCTCGGCAACTTTGTCATACCTGGCGGAATCTGCAATAATTGGGTCGCTGTTGATGTTCCAACAGTTATCCATAAGTCAACGTAATATGTTCATTTTGTTTAAAAACCCTTCTCCCATGCCAAAAGGAGAAGTGAAGACATTGTTGGCATAATTGATTAATACAATGATATTCATTCAATAATCGCATGTTAAATATTTGTTTTCCAAATTATTTTTCATTTTTTGCTTTTCGCATGAAATTGGTGATCACCATAAAACACTAAAAAGAGAATAAAATCAATTTTTTTCATCTGCATAATGATTTGCCTTGTTTGAATTCTGAAATCTCTTTTATACTCAAAATCATTATGCAGGTTGGCCAAACCCATTGAACATAATGACCCAACACCATCTCCCAACTTTGAGTTCCCTGTTGTAGCGGTGTATTCGTCACCTTATGATTTATTGACTAAATCAAAAGCAAAGCATACAAAGATAGAGTTGCCACCGCACTTTTATTTATCCAAAGGAATGGCTAAAAAGCGAACAAAAGCCTAAGAAGTTTTACACATAGAAAACTAATGAAAGGTCAGAGATCCGGGTAAGGGGGTAATTATGCAAAGGGAAGGTGTTAGGCACCCAATGCATCCTAGGTACTCCTAGGGAACCTTTTTCACAAATTGTTGCAAAAGATATTGTTTATGAAAATATGTATTGTGCAAACATTGATTGGGAGGATGAGAGAAGAATATACAATTTTATTATTTTTGTGTTTGGATGGATAACCATTGCCTACGTATCTTTACAAGATCAAAACCTCGTAGTTCGGCTAAAAGATTTCCAAAAAGTAAGTGGATTGATTTTAAACAAAAGCCCTAAGGTCTTTCATTATCCACGGGAGAAAACTCAACCTATATAACCACAAGTCCACCATGTGAGAAAAGCTTCAACTTGCTAGTGAGGGACCATGCCCTATAATAAGCAAGGAAGTCTTACAATTCAATCACTAAGGACAAAAGGTGAGATTCACATCAACCACTAGAATAAATCAAACCTATGGCTAATGTATGAAAATTTATCAAGAAGGTGGACTTGAGCCACAAAACAATTGAATGAGTGGAATTAATCAATTAGAATTATTCACAAAAGATGAAGTCAAAGTTGACATTAGATTCAATTCATAAGAAGTATTGTGAAAATGAAGTTTGAAATTCAAAGGCTTAAGGCCTAGGTTTCTAGTTTGAAAACAGATGAAAATGTTTGCACAAAGTTTTTGGTTTGAGTTAACATGCAAATGGAGGTTTAAAGAACAAAAAGGTGGGAGGTTAAGGGATGCAAAACTTCTTAATTGTTCACCTCTTGAGATCATATGTAGATGATCCAAGTGATTCCTTTGGAAAAGGCAACAAGCAGGTAACAGATAATCAATGTATCAGGCAAAAACAAAATAAATGGAAACCAGATGCCAATCAATGGACTTACACTAGGCTCACAAAACAAAGATGAATACCGGATGCCAATCAATGGACTTACACCAATCTCACAAAACAAAGAAAACATGGAAACCAGATGCCAATCTATGGACTTACACTAGTCTCACAAAACAAGGAAAACAAATGCAATAAGCAAGAGGAAACAAGTTGCCAATAAATGGTCTTACACTCGACTCCTAGGAAGTGGGATGCCAATCAATGGTCTTAGTCCCAACTCCTACCAGATCATAGGAAACAACTGCCAATAAATGGACTTACAATTGACTCCTCAATGGACAAAACAAAATATCACAAAGCAATGAACAATGATCTTGAAATGATATACAATTAATGCTCAAAGATGAAAACAATGCACAGAGGCACACACAAACAATTATGCACATATGGGCAAACAAGACAACAAGCAACCAATTAGCACACACTATACTCAATCAATAGGCTCAAGCAAGGTTAGGCTTTAGAAACAAGCCAACTGGAATGGGGTGTTTTGAGCTCTTAACCCTAACATTGAGAGTTAGGGTGAAGCAGATGAAATGGAGATGAGGGTTATGCCTAATAGCTCTTATCCCTAGCCTGGGAGAGCTTTAAACAATAGAAAGTGTGGGAGTTCAGAATGTAGGAACTCTTCTCCACAAATGACTGACTCTATGGACAAGATTTTTGGTTTTTTACTCAAAATGCATCAACACATGGTGTGAGCAAAGTGAATGACACAACTGAATAGCAGGGGATGGATTACACATCCCTTTTATCTGCCAATTGCCTCTTAAGAGGACTTTACCTGCTTGGCACAAAATTAAACAAACAAAAACATGGCCTCTTAAGGAGGGCTTCAGACAGGTGCCTGCCAATAACAGCGGGTCTTCCAGACTACATGAAGATTAGGGATTATACCTAAGTGGTATGCCAACCATAAGCAAAAGCAAAGCAAAGTTCAAATGAACTTAAAGCAACTTAGGTACCTGTGGAAACAACTAAACAAATCAGTACAATGTTCAGACAACAGTCAATAACAAACAGACAATCCCAATGTACATAAGCCAAACAACTCAAATGAGCTATCATCAAAGCCTACAAAACAAACAAATGTTAGCAATCAAAAGCAAACATCTTCATTCAAATGATGAAGCAATATCAACCATGGAGATTAGGTGCTTGGTCCTGAAATTCAAAGCTCAAATGTAAGTCCAAACCACTAGGTCAAAGCCTAGGGTCAAAAGTGAAGAAAAAATCCAAAACAGGAGCTGAAATTCAACACAATGCAACTTCAAACACATATTAACATGTCCTAAAAAGGAACACATCAAAATCATCAAGCAAAGGCATTTCATGTGCAAAGGAAGTCAAAGACAATTTTAAAGCTCATATATGATCATCATGAATGAAAATTCCAAATCAATCCAATCCAATCCAATCATCTGGAAAAAATCATGAGCATTCAACACATCCAATCCAATCATCATACAAAAAATCAGAAGCATCAAAGATCATTTGGCATGGGAATTAAATTGCACAAGTTGAACAACCAAAGGTGTGACACAAATTGTCACACCATGTTAACATATACATAAAACAGAAATGGAACATGGGAAAAATGTCAAACCAAAACCAAAATGTCAATTTTTCATGTCAAGAACCATCATGCAAAATTTGGTAGCAATTGGATCAAAATCAAGCATTTCATGATAAGATGAATGGAGCAAGGTCACAAATGTACACATGTTCACATATTCTAACACAATCCAAAATCCAGCCATACACAACTTCAAAATTTATCATCATTAAATTCTAGACATCCTAAGGATCAATTAACAAAAAACCAGGCATTTTTTGGAGCATTTTTTAATTTATTGTGAATTTTTAAATTTGGAAAAAATAATTGAAATCAAAGTGAACACATAGCATGGCAAATGGAGGGAAAGCAATAAAATGAATGAACATATTTGAAAATATGCGCTCGCCAGGAATCGATCCTTGTAACAATTCAAAATGAGCGCACCAACTAATTGAAACGACGCCGTTTCACAAAAACCCTAGCCAGAACTAGTTGGACGCTAACATGAAGATCTTCATTTTCTTCACAAAGAAGAAGATGAACAGTAACCACTTTCCAGAATTTTTTTCCAGAAATTATAAAATCATACATCATTCAAATCCTCATGACATGTAGGTTATAGATCAAGCAATAGCTAAGCATAATTCCACATAATCAATGAGAATCGAGCAAAATAACATTTGTGCACAAAACTTCCATCACACATAACTCAGTCAATAATGCATCAATTCACACGATTTTTAGCTCAGAATCATCAGCAAGCATGGATCTACAAGAATATGGCAATGAATTCGAGAATTATGAAGCTCGAAAAACTCACCTCTTGAAGAGCAGTTCCTTGTAATGCACGATCCAATGCTCCAAATGATCAAAATCCAGTCCAGAATGCTTGTGATGATGTTTGATGAAGAAAAGGAAGCTTGAAAACGTGTAGATCTAGCTTATCAATCAACTTCCATTCTTGATTTCTTGAACTTCCACTGCTTGATTATGCACGAATTCTTTTAACAATCATTGGATTTACACTCTATTCAACTCACTGATCATGAATCTTCAACAAAAACAAAGTGCTATGTTGAAGAAATTTGAATTGTGTTTGAGAGAAAATTTTGGAGGCAAAAAGTTCTAGATCTAGAAAATGGTGAAATGATCAAGTTAATCTCAAATTCTGTTAGGGTTTCTATTTATATGATGTCCTAATCTCAATTTAATTAAAAGTTAATCATGTTTAGTTGAAATTAATGAAAATAAGGTGTTATGACCAAAACTTGAAAATTGGAGGTGCATGGCTAATGCATGCGTGAACAGTACCAAGTAGCTGATTATTTTCATTCAAAATCCTTTTTCAAACACATTGGCAATGGTGGAAAGTTCCCATGATGCACCATTTTTAAATTTGCCATTTCCCTCCAAAAAAGGTATGGATATGCGAATGATCATGTGATAACAATTCATGCAATATGGTGAATGTTTTGAAAAGTTCATGTCATGAGAAGCAAAATGCAAAAAGAACCACTAAATTTGGAGTTATGGATCAAAAGATATGGCCATTTGAAGTTTCAAGCACCCTTGTCAATGATTTGATCATATCTCCTCAACCATTCATCAGATGCTCATGATCTTGGACATTTTAGAAATGGGAAAGAGAGATGTTCAACTTTCATGTTGGACAAAAATTCATTTGAAGCTTCTTTGGTGTTGGATAGTTGAGTTGAAGTTGAATCAAAAACTTGCCGTTTTTGGAAAGTTGAAATTATAGGTCACTTTCCATTTCTGGAAACTTTTGACTTGACTTCAAATTCTTCAACCTTGATCTTTGGAATGATGAATAAGCATGATTTGGACATGAATGGGATGAAGAAACTCAATTTCCACATTCAAAATCCACAGTTGACTTTGCAGTTGACTTTCTAGGTCTTCAGTTGACCTGAACATGTCCTTATGAAATTTAAGCCTCTACCACTTGGGATTTTGCTTAAAAATGACATCACAATTCATATGAACTTTTGTAAATGATCATGGGATCCAAATCTCAAGAATAGCCACCATCTATTGCTCAACGAATGCCTTTGATGTGCTTGACCTGCAATTGCTTAAGCTGCAAGTAACAAAGGTTAATGACATATTTTTGTACTTTTGGTTAGAGATTAAAAGAAAAGCAATGATATACAAAATGCAAGCAATGCTTGGTGATCAAGAATCACTCTCAAAGGGATCCCACCCACAGGGAAGGAAGCAAGGTGTCCAATGATCCTTGAGGCAATGCAATGTTATGATATGATGCCATGAGGGATCTTAGGGACAAAATTGGGGTCTTACAGATGCCCCTATTTGAGGTCATTCTAGCCGGAGAAGTGAAGGTTAAAATCGTCATCTCGACGCGGTAGAATGGGCTTAAATAACAGTAATGAGACAAATTTTGGTCCCTAAGAGACCTCATGATGCAAATGTATGAATGCAAAAGAAACAAATTCTGTGGGGAATACAGGTCCACAAAGAAGAAAAGAAGATCCATCGGAGTAATACACTCACCAGGAACAGAGACTCTAACAGGACTCTCATGGGGATAAGAAAAAGAAATACGTGAGCAAGACACGACTCTGAATTAGGGGAAAAAGAATTGACACTGCGTGAGCAGGACACGACTGGAGACCTTACTGAGGAGTAAAGGACTCAAACTGGGGAAAAGAGATTTCCAAAGGGAACAAATCCATTGGAAAGACTCAAGCTGACTCAAAAATGCGTGTATTGGGGAAACGCCAATACAGCACAACTATCCACAAAGGATACTTCGGATAAAAAATCCGGATTCGGACTGGGGAAAAAGATTCACACATAACCTCCCTGCCGGGGAAACATGCATATATTGGGGAAAACGCCAATACAGCAAAAGGGTAAATCACAACAGAAACTCCACTGGGGAATGTCTAACAAAGAGACTCTGCAAGATGAGGTGTTACCGGCTACTGGGTAACAAGCTCAAAGAGACATGTGATCTAAACACCGGTTACTGGGTGAAAGAACAACAAGCTCAGGAAGATATCAATCAACCAAACATCTGAGAAAGATCTGAAAAAGGTACATCAACTCAGGAAAATCTGACTCCACAGGGGACCAAGGTCATAATAGGGAGCAGAAAGGAAGGAACACCAGGGATACCGATTACTGGGTATATAATAGGTGACCGACCAAAGCGTGAATTGGTATATATGCCAAAACATTCATCATCCGAAAGGAGGGCCTGAAAAAGAAAATCGACTTACAGGATGGATATTCGACTCCGCAACGGGAAAACGAATCTTACTCAAATGGGGAAGGACAAAAGGCTTCAACCAAAGAGCGCATGAGATATATTATCCATTACCGTCAGAACGTGGATAGTATACTCGCATGAGATATATTATCTATTACCGTCAGAACATAGATAATATACTCGAAAGGAAGAATCACCAGGGATACCGGTTACTGGGCATATAATAGATGATCAACCGAGACGTGAATTGGTTTTTACTGGCAAAATATGAAGGTGAGAAAAACAAGAAAGGGGGGTTTGAATTGTTTTTGAAAAATAAGCGCTTTTTCAAAATAAAGACCACACAAGGAATTTATACTGGTTCGCTTATAACTCAAAGCTACTCCAGTCCACCAGGCCAAGGTGATTTCGCCTTCAACAAGGACTTAATCCACTAATCTTGAAAGATTGTTTACAACCAACGTCTAAGAGAAAGATCTCTTAGTCCTCTCAAGTATACAGACTGCGCAGAGTCACTTGAGGAAATAAAGCAATAAAAAAACTACGTAATCTAGAGTGCTTCTAGGATAAGCAAATATTACAACAGTAAGAATAAAAGTGTTTCACGTTCTAAGCAAAAGCTTTGTGAAATATTGAGAGCGAGATAGATAGTTTCAGTGTATGCTTGCTCTTGTTCGTAGCTTTTTCTTAATGTGATTGTTGTCCTTTATATAGGAGTGAAAGGACCGTTAAAATTGATGGCAGATAATTTGTGTTGAATAGGAATTAATGCCATAACATTTGTTGTTTCTTGCCAAAACAACTTTTTCTCCTTGAAAAACTTCTTTCCAAATATAGATCCTTTCCATTTGAATTTGAAGTTAACGTTACTCTTTCTGTATTAGGAAATCCATTACCACATTGAATTTGAAGTTAACGTTACTCTTTCTGTATTAGGAAATCCATTACCAAAGTCTGCGTGACTCTGGGAATCTTGGAATCTTGTTGTGTTGATTCGGAGCTTCTGATGATGTCTTCAGATGACGCTGAGAGCTTCTGGAATGATATACCATTGTTCAGAGTCAGAACTTCTAGAGTGTACTTCTTCTTCAGATGCTTCTGATATTTTGCTGTTTTGCTCAGAGTTAGAACTTCTTGAGCGTGTTTCTACTTCAGATGCTTCTGATGTTCTGCTGATTTGTATCTGATATGATTCTGTATCTGATGACGTCATTAGATCTCTTCCTTCTTTCCTTAGAACCCTGCATACTTAGAAACTTTTCGTTAGGGTGCCATTTTTGGTTTCATCCTTTGTTATCATCAAAATCATGGAATCTGTTGTAGAACAATTTTTGTTCTTACAATCTCTCCCTTTTTGATGATGACAAAACAAACTAAAATAGCAGATGAAACATAATAAATATCAGATCAGATGCTCCCCCTGAGATAAGCTAGGGAGTTCAGAAGTTCTTACCAGAGCTTCCAAGCAATGAAGTTTCTTGATACCTTCTGCAATTTCTTAAGTCCAGTGTTAGATGAATTTATTTTTAAGAAATAGTATGTTGCAGAGTGCTTAAGGTATTAGGCAATATATTTCATCAGAGCTATATTCGATTTCTCCCCCTTTTTGGCAGAGTCAAAAAGACTTAAATAGATCAAACAAAAAGATATTATATTCAGATAAAAGAGCAACAGGGATAATGGCAAGAAGGCAAACAAGCAAACATCAGAACAAGGAAAAACAAGGCAACAAACAAACAAAATCCTAAGTGCCTAAGGGTTGGGAGGCGGAGGCATCCTCAGAAGCAGTTGAGCCAGCATGTTCTGAATGTTGTCGTTGACGGTATCCTGTTTGTCCATTCTGGCTCTGAGTTCCTTCTGGTGTTTCTTAAGTTCTTCAAGTGTCTGGAGAACCATAGGGATAACAGTGGAGGACTCCCCCTGAGTCAGAGCACTCTGTGCTTCAGCAGCGGCCTTCGCTTCAGCTTCAGCAGCAGCTTGTGCTTCAGCTTCAGCGGCAGCAGCAGCATCGGCCAGAGCTTTGGCTTCAGCTTCCTTTGCCCTTTGGATTTCTGCTTGTCGAGCTCTTTCTTCTTCTTGTCTTCTTGCTTCTTCCTCAGCTTCTCTGGCAAGTTTTTCCTGTAGTCTTGCCTCAGCATCTCTGATGAAGTCGTTTCTGACTTGCTCAGAGATATGCTTCAGTTTGAAGGCTTCAGAAGTCATCCAGCCAATGACTCTGTTCTAGTGTGTCCTTACAGAGTCAGGATCATCACTGATGCCAGAGTTAATGGTCAGAGACTTGACCTTTTGTACTGAAGCCCCTGCAAACAACATTATGGCTTCCTCAAGGGTAGGCATGGAGTGTTCAGGTTCGAGTTCAGATGTTTGGGGTGGAGAGTTTGGAGGGTTTAAGTTTAAAGTTAGAGGTTCAGGTTCAGCGAAAGTGTTTTGGGGGGTGATGTCAGAGGGTTGAGCTTCAGAAGGGTCGTTGGTTGTTTGTTCTGGGGGTGGTGAAGTGACTTCAGGTTCAGGTGGAGGTTGTTGTGGTTGTTGTGAGTTTTGGTTTAGAGAGTAAAGGTGGGCTAAAGTGGGAGAAGCGGGATCAGAAGGTTCTGGGTCAGAGGAGAGGATAAGGTAGGGGGTGATTCTGGGTTTGAAGATGAAGAGGTGGTTTGATTGAGTTCTTCAGCTTCAGAACGTGGTAAAGAGGTATGGGCAAGATTGAATTTTGGTAAAGATTGTGAGGTTCTGGTTGTGGAAGGTGAGGTTTCAGAGGTGGTGTAGATAGGTGCTGGGAGAGGATTAGAGGAAGCCATAGGAGGTTCAGAGGGAATAGAGGGAGCAGACTTACCAGTAGATACTTGCAGAGGCGCTGGAGATCTTGTTTCAGAAGTTTCTCCTAGCCTTGCTTTCTTTGCCTTTGAAGACTTCTTTTTAGACGGACCTCTTTTGAACTTGACGAAGTCTTCTTCTGAATCTAGACAATCTTCCAGTCTGAAGTCAGAGATGTCAACTCCTTCATCCTTCAGACGCTGCATATAGTGAAGGATTGCTTCTCTGGGTTCATTCTTGAAAAACCTTGCAAGACCATGTGGTAGCTTCCTCTGATCTTTTAAAGCGTCCCAGGAGGTGTCCAGCGTAGGTTTGACTCGAATCTCCTTCAGAATTCCCATGCTTTTCAGATTTCTGGAGTTAAGAGGCTTTCCAGTATCTATCGCCAGATCTTCCATAAGCTTGTTCTTCTCCAGATGATCTACAAGCCCATTTTCGATCAGAACATCAGACAGAAGTCTTCCCAGAGGGATGTAGGTTCTGGGTTTCATGTTGTTTCTGGTCTCCCGTACAGAGTCTCTGAGATACTTGAAGAGTAGTGCTGGGAGGCAGAGCTTCAAACCCTTGTGAATGCAATACAGAATGCACTTCTGATCTGTATTGATGTAGTCAGAGGAGTTTGATGCTGGGCGGTGATGAATGGTTCCCAGAATGATCTTGAGCCATACTCTGAGGTTCTGATGAAGTTCTTTGTTCTTTGATGGATTGCCTTCAGTGTTAGGTTTGAAGATGGTGGGATTGATTACTTGAGCAATGTACCTTGATCTAGGGTTGATGTCGTAGATCCTTCTTCCTCCAGTTTTCTCCATGTTCAGTAAAGAAGCAATTGATTTTTCAGTAATCACTATCTTGACCCCCAACACGTAGGAGACGATGAAATGGTCATCAGCGTCAGCAAATCTCCAGAATTCTTTGATGAGGTATGGGTAAACAGGGCCATAAAGCCGTTGAAAGTAGTTTTCCCAACCTTGTTTACGAAGTTCTTCAGTAAGATCTACTCCATTCCTTTTCATGTTGTTGAAGTCTACCAGTGATTCACATAAAACTTCCAGTCCCTCAAAGGGAGTTGCTAGGTTGATATGAGGCTCACGATCAAGAACATGGGGTTCCTTGTACACTGGAGTAATGGATACGCCAGTAACTGTTGGAGTGGAAGTGTTTGTGCTTTGGGCTGTGGTGCTTGATTCCATTTGCTGAGAAAAGTTGAAAACTTGTTGTTGTTGAGCATCCATTGTTGATGAAGATGAGTTGAAGATGAACTGCTTGCAGAAATGCTTCAGAGAATAGGTTTGAGAGTGAGTGAGAGTGAAAAGTGTGTGAAGTGTGAGAGGAGTGTTTAAATACCCTAAACAAAAACGCATGGAAAACGACACACAATTCAGCGTTAGCACGAAAACCAAGTTAGCACGCTTGGGGGAAAAATGATTATGGCTCATTAATGAATATCTAATCCCAACAGAATGCACACTGCTCGAGGAGATCTCAAACGTCTGGCCTTTGAATTTCTTCTGGACAGCTGTCTAGAAGTTCCAAGGTTAGACGCTAAGTGCTCCACGTGGTTTGATGTATCTGATCTTCAGGAATACCAAAGGATTGGTTCCTGGAGATTTCTAACTCAGATATCTTCTTAACTTGGTAGAAGTATCAGAGTCAGAGACAGAAGCTCATTTGTTTATGTCAGAGTCTCATTTTACATCTTCAGAGGCACAATTTATTCAGGGCAATTTTGAATGTTCAGATTTTCTAAGATAAAAAGAAATCTATCTTCAGCTAAAGGCTTAGTAAATATATCTGCCCATTGATGATCTGTATCAATGAACTTCAATGTTACTATCCCTTTCTGAACATAGTCTCTGATAAAATGATGTTTTATTTCAATGTGCTTAGCTCTGGAGTGTAGAATGGGATTCTTACTTAGACAAATGGCAGCAGTGTTATCACAGAAGATAGGAATGTTACTCTCGAAGATTTGCAGATCTTCTAACTGATTCTTCATCCAGAGCATCTGAGTTGTGCAAAGTGATGCGGAGATGTATTCTGCTTCTGCAGTAGATAGAGCGATAGTTGACTGTCTCTTGCTGGCCCAGGATATCAGATTGTTTCCCAGGAGCTGGCAATTTCCAGATGTGCTTTTTCGTTCTAATCTATCTCCTGCATAATCTGCATCACAGTAACCCGAAAGTCTATACTCTGATGTTTTCTCATACATCAGGCCCAGGTTAGGAGTTCCTTTCAGATATTTGAGAATTCTCTTAACTGCTGTTAAGTGAGTTTCTCTAGGATCTGATTGGAATCTAGCACAGAGACAGACACTAAAGAGAATATCAGGTCGAGTAGCAGTCAGATAGAGAAGAGAGCCTATCATACCTCGATAGAGCTTCTGACAAACCTTTTTGCTTACTTCTTCCTTTTCAAGAATGCATGTGGGATGCATGGGAGTTTTTGCAGAGTTGCAGTCAGCCATGTCAAATTTCTTCAGAACATCTTTAATGTATTTGCTTTGATGAACGTATGTAACTTCTGAAGTTTGATTAATTTGAATTCCCAGAAAGAACTTTAGTTCTTGCATTAAGCTCATTTCAAATTCTGCCTGCATTAACTCAGAGAATTCTTGACAAACAGAGGCATTAGCTGAACCAAAAATAATATCATCAACGTATATCTGGCATATCATGAGATCATTGTTAAGGTTCTTACAGAAGAGTGTGGAGTCAACTTTCCCTCTGATAAAATTGTGTTCCAGAAGAAAATTTCTTAAACGTTCATACCAAGCTCTGGAAGTTTGTTTAAGTCCATATAAAGATTTTTTAAGTTTAAAAACATGTTCTGGAAAGTTTGGATTTTCAAAACCTGGAGGTTGGTTGACATACACTTCTTATGATATATAACCATTAAGGAATGCGCTCTTGACATCCATTTGATATAATTTGATAGAGTGGTTTATAGCAAAAGAGACAAGAAGACGAATAGATTCTAACCTTGCGACTGGAGCAAAGGTTTCATTGTAGTCAATACCTTCTTGTTGACTGTAACCTTGAGCTACCAGTCGAGCTTTGTTTCTGACGACTTCTCCTTTCTCATTCAGCTTGTTTCTGAATACCCATCTGGTTCCAATAACGTGAGTGCCTCTGGGCTTTGGAACAAGATCCCAGACATCATTCTTTGTGAATTGATCTAATTCTTCTTGCATGGCTGAAACCCAGTCGTTATCTTGAAGTGCTTCATCACAGGACGTAGGCTCGATCAGAGACACTAGTCCCAGAGGAGTATCTTCAGAGGTCCTGAAGGTAGATCTGGTTCTGACAGGTTCGTCCTTGTTGCCCAGAATCAAATCTTCAGATACGTTGATACGACTTTTAACTTTCTTTGGGATTTCTGGGGATTTAATTTCCTCAGAGTTCTGAGTGACAGTTGCTTTTGGAGCTTTATCAGATCCTGCAAGAGTGATTTCTAAATCTGCAAAATTTTCAACTAGCTTTGACTTTTCAGGGTCAAGCTTATCGTCAAATCTGACATGAATTGATTCTTCCACAATTTTGGTTTCTGTATTGTATACTCTGTAGCCTTTAGAGCGTTCTGAGTATCCTAACATAATACCTTTCTGTGCTTTGGAATCAAACTTGTTCAGATGTTCTTTAGTGTTTAAAATAAAGCAAGAGCATCCAAAAGGATGAAAATATGAAATGTTTGGTTTTCTTCCTTTACACAATTCATAGGGAGTCTTTTCCAGAATAGGTCTTATTGAAATTCTATTCTGAATGTAACACGCTGTATTTACAGCTTCTGCCCAAAAGTGCTTTGCCACATTAGTTTCATTGATCATAGTTCTGGCCATCTCTTGGAGTGTCCTATTCTTCCTCTCTACAACTCCATTTTGTTGTGGAGTTCTAGGGCAGGAGAAATCATGGGATATTCCATTAGAGTCAAATAATTCCTCAAAGGATTTATTTTCAAATTCCCCACCATGATCACTTCTGACTCTGATAATCTTAGAGTCAAATTCTTTTTGCACTTTGGAGCAGAAACTAGTGAATACAGAGTGAGACTCACTCTTGTGCTTTAGGAATTTCACTCATGTCCAGCGACTGTAATCATCAACAATGACTAGTCCATACTTCTTTCCATTGACTGATGCTGTTTTCACAGGACCAAATAAGTCAATGTGGAGAAGTTCCAGAGGCTTAGAGGTAGAAACAACATTTTTCTTTTTAAAAGATGTTTTTGAAAATTTTCCTTTCAGACATGCTTCACACAGAGCATCTGAAGAAAACTTCAGTTTAGGTAGGCCTCTGACTAACTCGTGTTTATTTAGCTGAGAGAGTTTCCTCATGCTAATGTGGCCCAAGCGTCTATGCCATACCCATTGCTCTTCGTGAACCGACATGAGACATTTAACATTTTGTTCTTTTAAATTAGAAAGATTAATTTTATAAATGTTGTTTTTCCTCTTGCCTGTGAATAGGACTGAACCATTGTTTTGATTTATGGCTTTACATGTTTTTTGATTAAAGATCACGTCATAACCGTTATCACTTAATTGACTTATGGATAACAAGTTATGCATTAATCCTTCTACGTAAAGAACATCAGATATAGAGGGAAGATTACCGTTACCAATAGTTCCGGAGCCTCTGATCCTTCCTTTCTGATCTCCTCCGAAGCCTACAAATCCAGCGTCTTTAAGTTCCAGGCTTTGGAACATAGACTTTCTTCCCGTCATGTGTCGCGAGCATCCAGAGTCCAGGTACCATGACTGGTGTTTGAACTTTGCTGCATATGATATCTGCAACATAAACAATCTTATCTTTCGGTACCCAGATTCTCTTGGGTCCTTTCTGATTAGTTTTCCCAGAGTTTCTTATAACTTTGGGTTTTCTAGCATTTTCAAATTTTTGTTCTTGTGTGTGCGTATAGTGATATGAAAATGGAGATTTAAGTTGATCACCAGTAGAAGTTTTATCTTCCTTAGGATCATACCCAATTCCCTTTTTATTGTTCTGACTGACTCCATAAATCATGGATGCCATAGCACTCCTTCCTATCCCATTTTTCAGAAATTCTTGAAAGGCTTCTTCGTATTTATAAATTATTGTATTTGAAGTTTGTGGTGCTTGAGACAACGCTTTTTCCAATTCTAAACATCATCTTTTTGCTCCATCTCTTTCTAATGTTAAAGATCTGATTTTATCTTCTCGTGCTAGAATTGTCATCTCAAGTTTGCCACATTCTTCAAATTTAGCTTCAAGACAGCCTTTTATATTTTTAAACTTTTGTTTTAATTTCTGATATGAGCTAAGAGTTTCTGACAAGCATGATTCTAGATCAGATCGAGAGAGTTCAGAAAATACCTCTTCAGATTCTTCATCTGAGCTGCTTCTGGATGTGGTAGCCATAAATGCCACATTGGCTTGTTCATCAAAGTCAGATTCTGATGAACCAGATTCACTATCATCCCAGGTAGCCATTAGTCCTTTCTTTGTTCTGAAGGTATTTTTCTTGAAACTTTCTTTTCTGGGATTGTCTTTCTTTAGCTTGGGGCATTCATTCCTGTAGTGACCTGTTTCTTTACATTCATAACAAGTAATATCTTTGTTAGTTTTACCTTTTCAGTTTGATTCTGATCGATCCCCTCTGGGTCTTGGTCTTTTGAAGTTGTTGTTCCTCTTTTTCCAGAGTTGTTTAACTCTTCTGGTCAGGAGGGACAATTCTTCTTCATCATCAGAATCTTCTGATTCAGAGTCATCAGCATCTTCAGTTTCTGCCTGGAAAGCTTTGGTTCTGTCAGATTTGCGTCTTTCAAATCTGGACTTTAATGCTACAAACTTGTTCTTTTTCTGAGGCTCATCTTCCTCTAGTTCTATCTCATGGCTTCTAAGGGAACTGACAAGCTCTTCAAGACTGATATTGTTTAGATCCTTTGACAGCTTCAGGGCAGTGACCATGGGTCTCCACTTCTTTGGCAAACTTCTGACTATCTTTTTGACGTGGTCTGCAGTTGTGTATCCTTTGTCTAGAACCTTGAGACCTGCAATAAGAGTTTGGAATCTAGAGAACATTACTTCTATGGCTTCGTCATCTTCCATTTTGAAAGCTTCATATTTCTGGATAAGCGCCAGAGCCTTTGTCTCTTTGACTTGGGAGTTTCCTTCATGAGTCATCTTCAGAGAGTCAAGTATGTCTTTGGCTGTTTCTCTGTTGGTGATCTTTTCATACTCGTTGTAAGATATAGCATTGAGAAGTTTGGTTCTGGCCTTGTGGTGAGTTTTGAAGACACGCTTTTGATCTTCTGACATCTTACTTCTGGGAACTTCAACTCCATTTTCTGAGACTGGAGGTGTGTATCCATCTGTGACAATGTCCCAGAGGTCAGCATCATAACCCATAAAGAAACTTTCAATTCTATCTTTCCAGTAGTCGAATTTCTCTCCATCAAAAACAGGAGGCTTAACATTGTAACTGTCTTTTTCATTTGTGTGGGCCATAGTTTTTCTTGTTCTGGATCTCTCTACACTGTTAAGTGTTTGATTAGAAAATCAATAACAGAGCCGAAGCTCTGATACCAATTGAAGGTGAGAAAAACAAGAAAGGGGGGTTTGAATTGTTTTTGAAAAATAAGCGCTTTTTCAAAATAAAGACCACACAAGGAATTTATACTGGTTCGCTTATAACTCAAAGCTACTCCAGTCCACCCGGCCAAGGTGATTTCGCCTTCAACAAGGACTTAATCCACTAATCTTGAAAGATTGTTTACAACCAACGTCTAAGAGAAAGATCTCTTAGTCCTCTCAAGTATACAGACTGCGCAGAGTCACTTGAGGAAATAAAGCAATAAAAAAACTATGTAATCTAGAGTGCTTCTAGGATAAGCAAATATTACAACAGTAAGAATAAAAGTGTTTCACGTTCTAAGCAAAAGCTTTGTGAAATATTGAGAGAGAGATAGATAGTTTCAGTGTATGCTTGCTCTTGTTCGTAGCTTTTTCTTAATGTGATTGTTGTCCTTTATATAGGAGTGAAAGGACCGTTAAAATTGATGGCAGATAATTTGTGTAGAATAGGAATTAATGCCATAACATTTGTTGTTTCTTGCCAGAACTTCTAGAGTGTACTTCTTCTTCAGATGCTTATGATATTTTGCTGTTTTGCTCAGAGTTAGAACTTCTTGAGCGTGTTTCTACTTCAGATGCTTCTGATGTTCTGCTGATTTGTATCTGATATGATTCTGTATCTGATGACGTCATTAGATCTCTTCCTTCTTTCCTTAGAACCCTGCATACTTAGAAACTTTTCGTTAGGGTGCCATTTTTGGTTTCATCCTTTGTTATCATCAAAATCATGGAATCTGTTGTAGAACAATTTTTGTTCTTACAATATACTCATCATCCTGGAAGAAAGCGAAACGCAAACTTGTTTATAGGATGGACATTTGATTCCACAAGGAATACGAATCTTACTCTGCTGGAGAAAAAATCAAAAGATTTGACCCAAAGAGTGCATGAGATATATTATCTATTACCGTCAGAACGTAGATAATATACTCGCACGGAAGGAACACCAAGGATACCGGTTACTTGGTATATAATAGGTGACCTACCGAAAAGAGAAACAATCGTTACCAACAACAACAGGGTAGACGAGAGATAACTCACTGGGGATAAATTGCAAGCATACGGCAATTATCCAGGAGACATATCACCGGTTAATGGGAGATGCGCTTAAATAGGGGTAGAAATGAACATTCGATTCCGCAAAAGGAACACGAATCTTACTCGACTAGGGAAACAGAACAGGCTTCGATTGAGGAGTGCATGAGATATATTATCCATTACCGTCAGAACATGGATAGTATACTCGTATGGAAGATTATCCACAACCGATTACTGGGTTAATAAAGAATAAATCATCCGAACAAGAAAGGCATCAGGATACCAAAACTAGGTATATAAAGATGACCGGTCAAAGGGAGCAACAATCATTACCGACAAAAGGGTAGATGAAAGAGAACTCATAGGGGATGCACTGATAAAAATCATAATCCGGGGAACAAATCACTGGCATACGGTGAAAGGACCCACTGAGGATAAAATTGCTAGCATGCGGTAATTATCCACAAAATCATGCTGGGAATACAAGTGCTTACTCAGAGCAAATGCCCAGAAGAGAGGGAATATCAACATCGAATATTGGATGAGGATAACCAACAAGAGTAACCATCATCGGTTAGGATGAACAACAAGGTTAACTCTGCAAAGGGGAGAACAAAGGATTTACAACTACCGAAAACTGGGTAGAAGACCAAAGACTCTGGCTGAGGAAACAAGAGGTTTACCACTACCGACTACTGGGTAGAAAACCAAAGACTCAGCTGAGGATAAAATTGCTAGCAAACGGCAATTATCCACGAGAAAGCACAAACTCCATTAGGGAGACAACAACAACATAGGATTTACAACTACCGAATACTGGGTAGAAGACCACAAAATCCACCATCAACCAGAATGAACCACAAAGGTTACCTCTGCTAGGGGAAAAGAGATAGGACTTACAACTACCGGTTACTGGGTAGAGGGCCACAACTTTGATGAGGATACAAAAGTAGGGTTTACGACTACCGAATACGGGGTAGAAAACCAAAGCCTCTGCGTGGGGAGTGAAAGGATCACAACTCTGCACGGGAAAACACAAATAGGGTTTATAACTACCAGTTACTGGGTAGAAAACGACAAAACTACTGGAGAGCAAGAAAAAATGTTCACAACCACAGATTCCACAAAAGGGAAAAAAGGTAATATAGGATTTACAACTACCGATTACTGGGTAGAAAACCGCAAAGGATAGGACTTACAACTGCCGGTTACTGGGTAGAGGCCCAAAAGATAGGACTTACAACTACCGGTTACTGGGTAGAGGCCCAAACTCCGCTGGGGATAAAATGAACTATTGCCGGTTACTGGGCGAATATTCATTTATTCCACAGGGAAGCACAAGAGACATTTGCAAAAAGGCCAATTCAGGATCAAACCAAAAAGGCAAACTGAATCAAGACTCGTCCTAATGAGGATATAACTCAATAGGGAAAACCCATCCCAATATATATGTTGGGAGGAAACGGAAACAACCGTCATCCACGAGGATATATCTCAGTGGGGAACTGCAGAAGGAATGACAGACACTTTCTGCTTATGGGGCTGACCCTATATTGAGAGATTAGACACCCGACATCTAATTGGGGAGATCTACTTGGGAGATCTACATCATCAATAGCAGGAGACAACAAACAAAAGATATATGGCAAAAAATGCAACATGAATATCTGAATGTTAAAAGTATGCATGAATGTGCGTGATTTATGTTTGATGAATGCTGACAAAACAGACATATCTAACACAAACAGATCCAGGAATCAAGCGCCCGGTACTACACTTCCAGAGGAAAAACCAAGAAATCCAACTGGAAAGCCAATCTGCTGGAGATCTGAATGCTAAAAAGCAAAGATCTGCTGGGAAGCAAAAGATCAGAGATATCAAAGAAAATCACAAAATCTCTGAGTGATGGATCATCAATCAACCCAACTAGGGAACAGAAGTTCACAACAGGCAGAAACTGCCACAAAAGCAAATCTGTTGGGGAAGTGGAGAAATCACGAGATTTCTGCAGGGGGATCATCAATCTCAACTGAGAAAAGGAGCTCACTGCACCGGCGAAAACTGCTGAAGAGAACAGAACACACAAGTAGAATTTGGCCGCACAAGCAACTCTACTAGGGATACTGTCAGCAACTCCGAACAACTCCACTGAGGGAAAACAGATCACATAAGTAGATTCTGCCATACAAGCCACTCTACTGGGGATCGAAACATCAGAGAATCACCAAATCTCTGCATAGGAGGAATCATCACAGATACAATCCATCATACCACAAATTTACTAGGGATTTATCTGAGGTAGAGAAGGAGGCCTAGGGATCAACCACCAAATACCAAACCTTCCAAAAGGAAACCACAACTGCTGAGGAGGAGAAAAAAATCACTGCTCTGCTGAAGGGAGTGGAGGTGAAAGCACTCTGATGGGGAGATATAGCATAGATGAAGTACATCATACTAACAACTCCGCTGGCGACTTAACTGAGGAAACGACGTAGTACTGGGATGTCAACCCACCAATTATCGAATCTTCCAAAAGGAAAGCACCCATGCTGGGGAGAGAATATTATTGTAGAGGAAAACTGAAGTTCCCAACAAGCACTCTGCTCTGGGGGAACACAAAATCTCAACAGAAGCTCTGCTTGGGGACAACCCCAACAATAATCTGGAGAAAGAGGATACAACCATGCCAGGAATATGAACAAATGTCTTACCCTGTTGGAAATCATGCCACCCTTGGGAGAGCACTGAGAAATTCTTAAGTATCCTTTCATCATTGTGAATATTCACTTTGTTTAAAACAAATTTTGAAAAATTATTTGTTTAAAACTATGACATTTTATCAATTAAAACATGCAAAATATTTGTTGAATTGAAACAAATAAGAGTGCAAATAATTGGATAAAATCTCAAATTTATTTGATGGAATGGTAGCTTGCAAATGGCAAGACTCCATAGATCTGTACAAATCTGAAATCGGTGATATATATTGGAAGAGGGCTACATTGAGCATAATGACCCTTTCTCTACCAATTTGAATCCGATGTATTCGAAGCTTCAGTTGACGACGAATGAGCGAGAATTTCTGACGAACAGACGGCTGTGGAACAGAAAGTCTTGTCAGGATGCAGTTACTTGCCAAATCCCTAATTTTTGCCTAGATTGCCCCAGGGTGAGGTACTCAATCTAGCGGGATGCAAATACTCTTTTTTCATGTCTCTAATTTTTGCCTGGATCACCCTTTCGGGTTTTCCACCGAGACGCTCATTTTTGCCTAAGCCGCCCTTTCGGGTTTTCAACTTAGCGAGCTACTCTGTTTTTCTTTCCCTTTTTTTTTAGGCAAAGTATTTCTTGACTGCATCTGAGTTCACAGGACGAGTGAAATCCTCCCCATCCATTGTTGTAAGCATCAAAGCACCACCTGAAAAGGCTCTCTTGACAACATATGGACCTTCATAGTTTGGAGTGCACTTGCCCCTGGAATCGGGCGCGAAAGACAAGACTTTCTTGAGCACGAGGTCACCTTCTCAGAACACACGAGGCTTGACCTTCTTATCGAATGCTTTCTTCATTCTCTGTTGATATAACTGACCATGGCACATGGCAGTTAATCGCTTCTCTTCAATCAAATTCAACTGGTCGTAACGACTCTGAATCCATTCAGCATCAGTCAACTTGGCTTCCATCAAAACTTTCATTGATGGGATCTCCACCTCTACTGGGAGAACATCCTCCATGCCGTAAACAAGAGAAAAAGGGGTTGCCCCTGTTGAAGTGCGGACAGATGTACGATATCCATGCAAAGCAAATGGCAGCATCTCATGCCAATCTTTGTACGTAACTGTCATCTTCTGGATAATCTTCTTGATGTTCTTATTAGCAGCTTCAACAACCCCATTCATCTTGGGTCTGTAGGGAGAGGAATTATGGTGTGCAATCTTGAACTCAGCGCACAACTCTTCCATCATTTTGTTATTCAAGTTAGATCCATTATCGGTAATGATCTTATCAGGCACACCATAATGGCAAATCAGCTGATTCTTGATAAACTTCACGACCACCTGCCTGGTCACATTTGCATATGATGCGGCTTCAACCCATTTGGTGAAGTAGTCAATTGCTACGAGAATAAACCTGTGTCCGTTGGATACTTTCGGTTCGATCATGCCGATCATGTCGATTCCCCACATAGAGAAAGGCCATGGTGATGAAATCACATTCAGAAGTGTCGGAGGAATATGAATCTTATCCGCGTAAATCTGACACTTGTGGCATTTCTTCACATATTTGCAGCAGTCAGACTCCATTGTCAGCCAATAGTAGCATGCTCTCAGCATCTTTCTAGCCATGGCATGTCCATTGGAATGAGTACCAAATGAACCCTCATGGACCTCAGTCATCAACAGGTTTGCTTCGTGTCTATCCACGCATTTGAGCAAAACCATGTCATAATTTCTCTTATACAGCACTTCACCGCTGAGGTAGAAACTGCCTGACAACCTTCTCAAAGTTTTCCTATCTTTTACAGATGCCCCAGGCGGGTAGACCTGGTTCTGGAGGAAATTCTTGATATCAAAATACCAAGGCTTGTCATCATGTACTTCTTCAACTGCAAACACGTGAGCTGGTCTATCCAAGCGCATCACGGTGATATTGGGAACTTCATTCAAATACTTGACTACAATCATGGAAGCAAGCGTAGCAAGGGCATCTTCCATCCGATTATCTTCTCGAGGGATATGGTGAAAGTCAACTTCTGTAAAGAACGTTGAAATCCTCCTCGCATAATCTCTGTACGGGATGAGACCAGGATGATTCGTCTCCCATTCACCTTTGATTTGATTGACAATGAGGGCCAAATCACCATACACATCAAGATGCTTGATCTTTAGATCAATGCACTCTTCTAATCCCATAATGCAGGCTTCGTACTCCGCCATATTATTCGTGCATTTGAAAGTTAGCCTTGCTGTAAACGGAATATGTGTGCCCTGAGGGGTAATGATTACTGCCCCAATACCATTTCCGTACTGATTTACAGCGCCATCAAACACCATCGTCCATCTGGAACCAGGTTCTGGACCATCATCAAGTGTAGGCTCATCACAATCTTTCATTTTCAAATACAAAATCTCCTCATCTAGGAAGTCGTACTGAACAGACTGATGATCTTCAATCGGCTGGTGTGCCATATGGTCAGCCAAGATACTACCTTTGATAGCTTTCTGAGCTCGATACTCGATATCATACTCAGACAACAACATCTGCCAACGGGCAATCCTCCCGGTTAAAGCAGGCTTCTCGAAGATATACTTGATTGGATCCATTCTGGATATCAACCAAGTTGTATGATTTATCATGTACTGGCGCAAACGCTTAGCAGCCCAAGCCAAAGCACAGCACGTCTTCTCAAGCATAGAGTATCGAGACTCACAATCAGTGAACTTCTTACTCAGGTAGTAGATAGCAGATTCTTTCTTTCCTGATTCGTCTTGCTGATCGAGTACACAACCCATTGAGTCTTCAAGAACAGTCAAATACATGATCAAAGGTCTTCCTTCTACAGGCGGAGACAAGATCGGAGGTTCAGACAGATACTCTTTGATACTGTCGAAAGCTTTCTGGCAATCCTCGGTCCAATCATGGGATTGATCTTTCCGGAGGAGCTTGAATATCGGCGCACATGTGGCAGTCATGTGGGATATAAATTTGGAAATATAATTCAAGCGGCCAAGAAAACCTCGGACTTGCTTTTCAGTCTTGGGTGCAGGCATCTCTTGTATTGCTTTGACCATTGCAGGATCAACCTCAATACCTCTTTCGCTGACAACAAAACCCAATAACTTGCCAGAACGGACTCCAAATGTACATTTGTTCGGATTCAGACGAAGCTTGTACTTCCTCAAACGCTGAAAAAGCTACAACAAATGCTCAACATGTTCAACTTCCGTTCGGGACTTAGCAATCATATCATCAACATAGACCTCTATCTCCTTGTGCATCATGTCATGAAACAAGGTAGTCATAGGTCGTTGATACGTGGCTCCGGCGTTCTTCAGACCGAAGGGCATCACTCGATAACAGAATGTTCCCCAAGGTGTGATGAATGTTGTCTTCTCCATATCCTCGGGTGCCATCTTGATTTGATTATATCCGGAAAATCCGTCCATAAATGAGAAGATATTGAATTTGGTTGTATTGTCTACCAACATATTAATGTGTGGTAGAGGGAAATCATCTTTTGGACTAGCTTTATTCAAATCTCTATAATCAACACACATACGGACTTTTCCGTCTTTCTTTGGCACAGGCACAATATTGGCCACCCATTGAGGATATGTAGAAGTCACTAGAAACCCCGCATCAATTTGCTTCTGAACTTCCTCTTTGATCTTCACTGCCATATCTGGATGAGTTCTTCTGAGCTTCTGCTTCACGGGTACGCACTTAGGCTTCAGAGGCAGGAAATGTTTCACAATATCTGTATCTAGACCCGGCATGTCTTCATACGACCAAGCAAAGATATCGGCATATTCTCGTAGCAAACTGATCAACCCCTTCTTGACAGACTCTTCAAGGAGTGCCCCAACCTTCACCAATCGAACACAATCTTCAGACCCCAAGTTGACTGTTTCCAGATTCTCGAGATGCGGTTGAATGATCTTCTCTTCGTGCTCAAGAATACGGGTAATCTCATCAGGAATCCCTTCAACATCATCTTCCTCTGCCTCGAATACAGGGAATTCAAAATTGGGAGATGGCGTTGGATCATTATGTTCAATGGGTTTTAGAATCAACCTGCATAATGATTTTGGTTAATGAAAAGCTTTAGAATTTAAACAAACAAATCATTATGCAGATGAAAAGATTGCTTTTATTCTTGTTTTTAGGGTTTTTTGTGATCACCGATTTCATGTAAAAGAAAAAAGTGAAAACAAAGGAAAAACAAATGTTTAACATGCGTTTATTGAATGAAATATCACTGTATATATGCTTTGCCAACAATGTCATCACTTCCCCTTTTGGCATGGGAGAAGGGTTTTAAACAAAGTGAACATATTACGCTGACTTATGAATGACCGTAGGAACATCACAGCGACCCAATTGTGGCAGATCCCGCCAGGGATGACAAAATTGTCAGTATCCTCTGCATCCTCTTCTAGAATAGCAGCAGCTTCCTCAGCTTGATCGGCGTGGATGAAACCTCCACTCTTGAACAGCCCGTCTTTGTTGAAGACCCCAGAAGAATAGCCAATGCCAGCCCAGGATTTATTATCTTCAAGCTCGATCATCTTTCCTAACCCAGCACCTGCACCACATTCATTGGCCAGTTTCGTATCTTTATAGAAAGCAAATGAAGGAGACTTCTTCTCAATTGGCTCAGCAATAGGTAAAGCTTGGAAAGGCGTTCCAACTTCATCCCCAACATCAATATATGAGAAAGAAGACAAGTGGCTAACCCGGAATAAATCCATCAAAAGCACTTAGTCTGGCAAATTCCTTTTCGAGCTCACAATTCTCTTGCTCTAGATAATCCATCAAATCTGGAAGAGTTGGCTCTGGTATAGTACCGGCGAAGTGCGTCTTCAAGATAAATGAAGAGCAACAGAGATTAGACCACAAGACCAGAAGACCGGAACAACACCTTCTTATGCAAATGATGCATGCAATGCTCGTGCACATGATTTGTTTTTATTTCAAAGGAACGTTTAGGGTATTATTTGCAATTTTGAATATTCAGCATTTAATCGCATATGGAAAATATCTCATCAAATATATTTGAACAAAGAAGTACAACATTGTCAATTACATTACAAGAGAAAAGGAAAATAAACATCCTATGGATCCTTAGAAACTCGGGATGCCGGAAGATAAGCTGCACGAAACCTCTTGATCTCTCTCTCGTAGGCTGCTTCCATATCCGCCTTGTCTTTGGCGAGTCTGTCATACCTCCTTTTCCAGAACTTAGAAGACTGAGGAAGTAGAGAAGTCCAAGTATCATCAGGATCGTCAATGACCTGATGCTCGAGAAACTCAATCAGAGCGTCCTTCTCCTTAAGTTGTTGAAGCAACTCTTCGCTTTCACGGATCCAAGCACGTGAAAGGTCTTCGTCTCTCAACTCCTCTACGCCTTGGTTAGGGAGGGTTGAAGGCCCAGCCACAACCAATGGTGTAGGTCTCGGATAATCATATGGCATGAGATACTCGAATGCTCTCTTCCTCACCCAAGTAGTATATGGCTCCAGAGCTATGCAGTTTTTCGGACCCAACTCACTTCTACCCTTCTTGTGAATCTTGCGCCAAGCGCGGACCATCCTGGCTTTCAGGCCTTGGGGATCTTTACCCTCCTGAAAGAACACACCTTCTAACAAAATGTTATTAGGTTTATCCTTTAGGGGGAACCCAAGCTGACGTCGTGCTAATACAGGGTTGTAGCTTATCCCACCACATGTACCAAGAAGAGGCACATTGGAGAATTCACCACAAGAATCAATGATCTGGACACCATCATATGCACGATCATACCAAGAGATATCATCATTAGTGAGAGAAATGAGTCTCGTAGACCACCATAGACATCCCTTGTTCTCCTTGAAAGCGACCGTCTGAGGTAAGTGAGAAATAAACCACTGATACAACAGAGGCAAATAGCACACAATAGCGCCACCACCCTTTGCATTCCTCAGGTGCAAAGAGACATAGGTATCACCCAACAGAGTCGGAACGGGATTAAGAACCGAGAAGATCCTAATGGCGTTCACATCCACAAATTTGTCGATGTTGGGGAACAATACCAATCCATAGATGAGCAGCACGAATATGGCTTCAAAGGCATCCTCACTCATGGCCTTCCCATAAACGGTAGCTTGAGCGATGAGGAACTCGGAAGGAAGACCTTGAATTCCACCTTTGGTAGTCATATGAGCTTTAACCAAGGCTTCATCTATTTGCAACATGTCTGCTATTTCTCGAAAAGTAGGAATACTCTCCAAGCCACTGAGCGGCACCTGATCCAGAATCGGAATACCCACAAGATGAGCATACTCCTCAAGGGTAGGCAATAGCTGAAAGTCTGGAAAAGAGAAGCAATGATACAAAGGATCATAGAACTGCGCCAAAGTATTCATCAACCCTTCGTCAACCTGAGTAGTCAGCAGAGGCAGAAGCTTCCCATAATGAGCTTTGAAACCCAAGGGATCTAATACATAAGATGTCAGATTCCTTAACTCTTTCAGATCGGGTTGTCTAAAGTTGTACTTCTTTGTATGCCTTTTTGGTCTTTCCATATCTGAAAATTTTGCAAATAAACCCCTTAAGTTCCTTGAAAAGTTTCTTTTTATCTGATGATATGGGTGCAGATGAATGCATGAATGCATGAATGCAACAATCACACTCAAGGATCAAGCAAAGCACACCAGACAAAGGTCATGGGAAAGCTCATAGTATCCTTAATATCAATCATCCATTTTGGTGGATTATGGTTTTCACCTTATCGACACCCAAGTTCCATTGATATTAACGATACATGAACCGGCTCAATCATCCTTAATATCAATCATCCATTTTGGTGGATTATGGTTTTCACCTTATTGACACCCAACTTCCATTGATATTAAGGATGTCTGAACGACTCAACCATGAATCACGGGTTTGTTGCGAGTCACGAGCATGGAGTCTCGGTTAAGAACCATCCAAAGGGAGTGTACTATGGTTTAAACCTGTCGAACATGTTCTACCAGAGGTTCCCATAGTCATCATCCCATCTTTCGAATATTATTGGAGGAACGAATACTAGTATTCCAAAAATATTCTCAAGAGAGACTCTTATGAGTGTAGTATCGCGTGACAATCATATCAGATCTTACATCTGAACGACCTCCGCACTACATCCTAAAAATAGGCCAAGATGGGCTTGGTAAACTAAGGTCCTTGGCTTCTACGGCACATATTGAGAGAATAATGCCTAACCACAAATAACTTGTGTGACATCATTAATCCAACATGACCTCCACCAAGTGAATGGACTCGCAAGTCAACTTGCTAAGGAATAACTCCACACAAGTCGACGAGACTATGCCATTCTCCTATCATAGGGTACACTCGAGTTCGGGTATAGAACTCATCTCACAGAGATCACCAAGCAAGCAAGCAATTGTATATCAAGCAATTCAAACATTACAAGCAATACAGTAATCCCAAATTGTACAAAAATATGTCATAAACAATAGACAAATATAATACAACAAAGTGTGAAAAGTTGGCAAACCCACTAGGAAGACCTTTCCTCCCCAACAGAGTCGCCACTTTTCTGTAGTGGTGTATTCGTCACTTTATGATTTATTGACTAAATCAAAAGCAAAGCATACAAAGATAGAGTCGCCACCGCACTTTTATTTATCCAAAGGAATGGCTAAAAAGCGAACAAAAGCCTAAGAAGGTTTACACATAGAAAACTAATGAAAGGTCAGAGATTCGGGTAAGGGGGTAATTATGCAAAGGGAAGGTGTTAGGCACCCAATGCATCCTAGGTACTCCTAGGGAACCTTTTTCACAAATTGTTGCAAAAGATATTGTTTATGAAAATATTTAATGTGCAAACATTGATTGGGAGGATGAGAGAAGAATATACAATTTTATTATTTTTGTGTTTGGATGGATAACCATTGCCTACATACCTTTACAGGATCAAAACCTCGTAGTTCGGCTAAAAGATTTCCAAAAAGTAAGTGGATTGATTTTAAACCAAAGCCCTAAGGTCTTTCATTATCCACGGGAGGAAACTCAACCTATATAACCACAAGTCCACCATGTGAGAAAAGCTTCAACTTGCTAGTGAGGGACCATGCCCTATAATAAGCAAGGAAGTCTTACAATTCAATCACTAAGGACAAAAGGTGAGATTCACATCAACCACTAGAATAAATCAAACTTATGGCTAATGTACGAAAACTTATCAATAAGGTGGACTTGAGCCACAAAACAATTGAATGAGTGGAATTAATCAATTAGAATTATTCACAGAAGATGAAGTCAAAGTTGACATTAGATTCAATTCATAAGAAGTATTGTGAAAATGAAGTTTGAAAATCAAAGGCTTAAGGCCTAGGTTTCTAGTTTGAAAACAGATGAAAATGTTTGCACAAAGTTTTTGGTTTGAGTTAACATGCAAATGGAGGTTTAAAGAACAAAAAGGTGGGAGGTTAAGGGATGCAAAACTTCTTAATTGTTCACCTCTTGAGATCATATGTAGATGATCCAAGTGATTCCTTTGGAAAAGGCAACAAGCAGGTAACAGATAATCAATGTATCAGGCAAAGCCAAAATAAATGGAAACCAGATGCCAATCAATGGACTTACACTAGGCTCACAAAACAAAGATGGATACCGGATGCCAATCAATGGACTTATACCAATCTCACAAAACAAAGAAAACATGGAAACCAGATGCCAATCTATGGACTTACACTAGTCTCATAAAACAAGGAAAACAAATGCAATAAGCAATAGGAAACAAGTTGCCAATAAATGGTCTTACACTCGACTCCTAGGAAGTGGGATGCCAATCAATGGTCTTAGTCCTAACTCCTACCAGATCATAGGAAACAACTGCCAATAAATGGACTTACAATTGACTCCTCAATGGACAAAACAAAATGTCACAAAGCAATGAACAATGATCTTGAAATGATATACAATTAATGCTCAAAGATGAAAACAATGCACAGAGGCACACACAAACAATTATGCACATATGGGCAAACAAGCCAACAAGCAACCAATTAGCACACACTATACTCAATCAATAGGCTCAAGCAAGGTTAGGCTTTAGAAACAAGCCAACTGGAATGGGGTGTTTTGAGCTCTTAACCCTAACATTGAGAGTTAGGGTGAAGCAGATGAAATGGAGATGAGGGTTATGCCTCATAGCTCTTATCCCTGGCCTGGGAGAGCTTTAAACAATAGAAAGTGTGGGAGTTCAGAATGTAGGAACTCTTTCCATAAATGACTAACTCTATGGACAAGATTTTTGGTTTTTTACTCAAAATGCATCAACACATGGTGTGAACAAAGTGAATGACACAACTGAATAGCAGGGGATGGATTACACATCCCTTTTATCTGCCAATTGCCTCTTAAGAGGACTTTACCTGCTTGGCACAAAATTAAACAAATAAAAACATGGCCTCTTAAGGAGGGCTTCAGACAGGTGCCTGCCAATAATAGCAGGTCTTCCAGACTACATGAAGATTAGGGATTATACCTAAGTGGTATGCCAACCACAAGCAAAAGCAAAGCAAAGTTCAAATGAACTTAAAGCAACTTAGGTACCTGTGGAAACAACTAAACAAATCAGTACAATGTTCAGACAACAGTCAATAACAAACAGACAATCCCAATGTACATAAGCCAAACAAATCAAATGAGCTATCATCAATCAAAAGCAAACATCATCATTCAAATGATGAAGCAATATCAACCATGGAGATTAGGTGCTTGGTCCTGAAATTCAAAGCTCAAATGTAAGTCCAAACCACTAGGTCAAAGCCTAGGGTCAAAAGTGAAGAAAAAATCCAAAACAGGAGCTGAAATTCAACACAATGCAACTTCAAACACATATTAACATGTCCTAAAAAGGAACACATCAAAATCATCAAGCAAAGGCATTTCATGTGAAAAGGAAGTCAAAGACAATTTCAAAGCTCATATATGATCATCATGAATGAAAATTCCAAATCAAAACAGAAATGATCCAAATAATTCTGGAAAAAATCAAGAGCATTTAACACATCCAATCCAATCATCATACAAAAAATCAGAAGCATCAAAGATCATTTGGCATGGAAATTAAATTGCACAAGTTGAACAACCAAAGGTGTGACACAAATTGTCACACCATGTTAACATATACATAAAACAGAAATGGAACATGGGAAAAATGTCAAACCAAAACCAAAATGTCAATTATCATGTCAAGAATCATCATGCAAAATTTGGTAGCAATTGGATCAATATCAAGCATTTCATGATAAGATGAATGGAGCAAGGTCACAAATGTACACATGTTCACATATTCTAACACAATCTAAAATCCAGCCATGCACAACTTCAAAATTTATCATCATTAAATTCTAGACATCCTAAGGATCAATTTGCAAAAAACCAGGCATTTTTTGGAGCATTTTTTAATTTATTGTGAATTTTTAAAGTTGGAAAAAATAATTGAAATCAAAGTGAACACATAGCATGGCAAATGGAGGGAAAGCAATAAAATGAATGAACATATTTGAAAATATGCGCTCGCCAGGAATCGATCCTTGTAACAATTCAAAATGAGCGCACCAACTAATTGAAACGACGCCGTTTCACAAAAACCCTAGCCAGAACCAGTTGGACGCTAACATGGAAGCTGCGGACGCTAACATGAAGATCTTCATTTTCTTCACGAAGAAGAAGATGAACAGTAACCACTTTCCAGAATTTTTTTCTAGAAATTATAAAATCATACATCATTCAAATCCTCATGACATGTAGGTTATAGATCAATCAATAGCAAAGCATAATTCCACATAATCAATGAGAATCGAGCAAAATATAATTTGTGCACAAAACTTCCATCACACATAACTCAGTCAGTAATGCATCCATTCACACGATTTTTAGCTCAGAATCATCAGCAAGCATGGATCTACAATAATATGGTAAAGAATTCGAGAATTATGAAGCTCGAAAAACTCACCTCTTGAAGAGCAGTTCCTTGTAATGCACGATCCAATGCTCCAAATGATCCAAATCCAGTCCAGAATGCTTGTGATGATGTTTGATGAAGAAAAGGAAGCTTGAAAACGTGTAGATCTAGCTTATCAATCAACTTCCATTCTTGATTTCTTGAACTTCCACTGCTTGAATATGCACGAATTCTTCAAACAATCATTGGATTTACACTCTATTCAACTCACTGATCATGAATCTTCAACAAAAACAAAGTGCTATGTTGAAGAAATTTGAATTGTGTTTGAGAGAAAATTTTGGAGGCAAAAAGTTCTAGATCTAGAAAATGGTGAAATGATCAAGTTAATCTCAAATTCTGTTAGGGTTTCTATTTATATGATGTCCTAATCTCAACTTAATTAAAAGTTAATCATGTTTAGTTGAAATTAATGAAAATAAGGTGTTATAACCAAAACTTGAAAATTGGAGGTGCATGGCTAATGCATGCGTGAACAGTACCAAGTAGCTGATTATTTTCATTCAAAATCCTTTTTCAAACACATTGGCAATGGTGGAAAGTTCCCATGATGCACCATTTTTAAATTTGCCATTTCCCTTCAAAAAAGGTATGGATATGCAAATGATCATGTGATAACAATTCATGCAATGTGGTGAATGTTTTGAAAAGTTCATGTCATGAGAAGCAAAATGCAAAAAGAACCACTAAATTTGGAGTTATGGATCAAAAGATATGGCCATTTGAAGTTTCAAGCACCCTTGTCAATGATTTGACCATATCTCCTCAACCATTCATCAGATGCTCATGATCTTGGACATTTTGGAAATAGGAAAGAGAGATATTCAACTTTCATGTTGGACAAAAATTCATTTGAAGCTTCTATGATGTTGGAAAGTTGAGTTGAAGTTGAATCAAAAACTTGCCATTTTTGGAAAGTTGAAATTATAGGTCACTTTCCATTTTTGGAAACTTTTGACTTGACTTCAAATTCTTCAACCTTGATCTTTGGAATGATGAATAAGCATGATTTGGACATGAATGGGATGAAAAAACTCAATTTCCACATTCAAAATCCACAGTTGACTTTGTAGTTGACTTTCTAGGTCTTTAGTTGACCTGAACATGTCCTGATGAAATTTAAGCCTCTACCACTTGGGATTTTGCTTCAAAATGACATCACAATTTATATGAACTTTTGTAAATGATCATGGGGTCCAAATCTCAAGAATAGCCACCATCTATTGCTTAACGAATGCCTTTGATGTGCTTGACCTGCAATTGCTTAAGCTGCAAGTAACAAAGGTTAATGACATATTTTTGTACTTTTGGTTAGAGATTAAAAGAAAAGCAATGATATAAAAAATTCAAGCAATGCTTGGTGATCAAGAATCAATCTCAAAGGGATCCCACCCACAGGGAAGGAAGCAAGGTGTCTAATGATCCTTGAGGCAATGTAATGTTATGATATGATGCCTTGAGGGATCTTAGGGACAAAATCGGGGTCTTACACCTGTATTTGAGGCAGAAGAAGATGATGTTGAAGAGATTCCTGATGAGATTACCCGTCTGCTTGAGTACGAGGAGAAGATCATTCAGCCACATCTTGAGAATCTGGAAACAGTCAACTTGGGGTCTGAAGACTGCATTCGTGAAGTGAAGATTGGGGCACTCCTTGAAGATTCTGTTAAGAAGGGGTTGATAGAGTTGCTACAAGAATATGTTGACGTGTTTTCCTGGTCGTATGAAGACATGCCTGGTCTAGATACTGATATCGTGCAGTATTTCTTGTCGTTGAAGCCTGAGTGTGTACCTGTGAAGCAAAAGCTCAGAAGAACTCATCCTGATATGGTAGTGAAGATTAAAGAAGAAGTTCAAAAGCAAATTGATGCGGGGTTTTCTGGTGACTTCTACATATCCTCAATGGGTGGCTAATATTGTGCTTGTACCTAAGAAAGACATAAAAGTCCGAATGTGCGTGGATTATCGTGACTTGAATATAGCTAGCGCAAAAGATGATTTTCCTCTACCACACATTAATATGTTGGTAGACAATATGGTTAAATTCAATGTATTTTCATTTATGGACAGATTTTCCGGTTATAATCAGATTAAAATGGCACCCGAGGATATGGAGAAGACAACATTCATCACACCTTGGGGAACATTCTGTTATCGAGTGATGCCCTTCGGTTTGAAGAATGTTGGAGCCACGTATCAACGTGCTATGACTACCTTGTTTCATGGCATGATGCACAAGGAGATTGAGGTGCACGTCGATGATATGATTGCAAAGTCGAAAACAGAAGTTGAACATGTAGAACACTTTTTGAAGCTTTTCCAGCGTTTGAGGAAGTACAAACTCTGCTTGAATCCGAACAAGTGTACATTTGGAGTCTGTTCCGGCAAGTTATTTGGCTTTATTGTCAGCGAGAGAGGTATTGAAGTTGATCCTACCAAGGTCAAAGCAATACAAGAGATGCCTGCGCCCAAAACAGAGAAGCAAGTCCGAGGTTTTCTTGGCCGCTTGAATTACATTTCGAGATTTATATCCCACATGACTGCCATATGTGCGCCTATATTCAAGCTCCTCCGGAAAGATCAGCGTCATGATTGGACCGAGGATTGCCAAAAGGCCTTTGACAGTATCAAAGAGTATCTGTCTGAGCCTCCGATTCTGTCTCTACCTGTTGAAGGGATACCATTGATTATGTACTTGATTGTGCTCGATGATTCCATGGGTTATGTCCTTGGTCAGCAAGAGGAATCAAGAAAGAAAGAATATGCAATATACTACTTGAGTAAGAAGTTCACTGACCGTGAGTCTCGATACTCAATGCTTGAGAAGACATGATGTGCTTTGGCTTGGGTTACTAAGCGTTTACGCCAGTATATGTTGAATCATACCACTTGGTTGATATCCAAAATGGATCCGATCAAGTATATCTTTGAGAAACCTACTTTAACTGGGAGAATTGCTCGTTGGCAGATGTTGTTGTATGAGTATTATATTGAGTATCGAGCTTAAAAAGCTATTAAAGGTAGTATCTTTGCTGACCATTTACGACTTCCCTGATGAGGAGATTCTGTATTTGAAAAAGAAAGATTGTGCTGAACCTTTGCTTGAGGAAGGGCCAGAGCCTGGTTCCCGATGGGGTTTGGTGTTCGATGGCACTGTCAATCAATATGGAAATGGTGTTAAGAGCAGGATACTATTGGCTGACAATGGAGTCTGACTGCTGCAAGTTTATGAAGAGATGCCACAAGTGTCAAATTTTTGCGGACAAGATTCATGTTCCCCCGAAGCTTCTGAATGTTATTTCCTCACCATGGCCTTTCTCCATGTGGGGAATTGACATGATTGGCATGGTTGAGTCTAAGGCATCAAACGACCACCGTTTTATTATGGTAGCCATTGATTACTTCACCAAGTGGGTTGAAGCGGCATCGTATGCAAATTTGACCAGGCAGGTGGTTGTAAGGTTTATCAAGAACCAACTCATATGTCGATATGGTGTGCCAGACAAGATCATTACTGATAATGGATCTAACTTGAAAAATAAGATGATGAAAGAATTGTGTAGTGAGTTCAAGATTGCACATCATAATTCTTCTCCCTATAGACCCAAGATGAATGGGGCAGTTGAAGATGCTAACAAGAACATCAAGAATATTATTTAGAAGATGGTTGTTACGTACAAAGATTGGCATAAGATGTTGCCATTTTCTCTGCATGGTTATCGTACATCCGTCCGCACTTCAACAGGGGCAACCCCTTTCTCTCTTGTATATGGCATGGAGGTTGTGCTCCCCGTAGAGGTCGAGATCCTATCAATGAGAGTCTTGAGGGAAGCCAAGTTGACTGAGGCTGAATGGGTTCAGAGTCGTTATGACCAACTGAATTTGATTGAAGAGAAAAGATTAACTGCCATGTGCCATGGTCAGTTATATCAACAAAGGATGAAGAAAGCCTTTGATAAGAAGGTCAAGCCTCGTGTGTTCCGAGAAGGTGACCTCGTACTCAAGAATGTCTTGTCTTTCGCACTCGATCCCAGGGGCAAGTGGACTCCAAACTATGAAGGTCCATATGTTGTTAAGAGAGCCTTTTCAGGCGGTGCTTTGTTGCTCACAACTATGGATGGGGAGGATTTCACTCGTCTTGTGAATTTAGATGCAGTCAAGAAATACTTCGCCTAAAAAATAAAAACAGAATAGCTCGCTAAGTTGAAAACCCGAAAAGGCGGCTTAGGCAAAAATGAGTGTCTCGGTGGATTAAAAACCCGAAAGGGCGATCCAGGTAAAAGTTAGAGACATGAAAAAAAATGAACATATATATATATATATATATATATATATATATATATATATATATATATATATATATATATATATATATATATATATATATATATATATATATATATATCCCCCTAGATTGAGTACCTCACCCTGGGGCAATCTAGGCAAAAAATAGGGATTTGGCAAGTAACTGCATCTTGACAAGACTTTGTTCTGCAACTGTCGTATGTCAAAGATTCTCGCTCAGTCATCATCAATTGAAGTTTCGAATACAGTGGATTCAGAGTTTGTGGAGAAACGATCATTATGTTCAATGTAGCCCTTTTCCATGTATATCACCAATTTCAAATTTGTAAAGATTCATGGAGTCTCGCCATTTGCGGACTACCAGTCTCTTAAATAAATTTGAGTCTTTATCCAATTCTTTGCACTCTTATTTGTTTCTGTTTAACAAATGTTTGCATGTTTTAATTGATGAATATCAGTGTTTTAAACAAATAAAATTTTCATGAATAAGCTGTTTTTAAACAAAGTGAACATTCACAATGACTGAAAGGATAAGTGGGATGTCCTCAGTGCTTTCCCGAGGATCGTATGATCACGAAAGGGTAAGACATTTGTTCATATTCTGGCATTTTTGCTCCTTTTATCCTATTCATCAGCTTTCAAGTTGTCTCCCCAGCTGAGCACAGAAAGAATGATACATCATCAGCTTCATAGAGAGTCTGGTATGAGAAGTTCTCCTTGATGGTAGTGGATTGACCTGTCTTATGGATTGCTTTCCCCTAGTTGGATTTTCATCCAACTCATTCCCTGGTAGTTTGTTGGTGTATACATGCTTGTTTCTCCCGCGGAGTTTTAGCAATCCATGATTGGTATATGGTTGATCTGTGAATGATCCCTTCTTTTCCATTTTTGCCTCGATCTTTTAGAGATGTGTATCCCTCTATATTAGGCCCTGGCATTTGTGTTTTATCGTTTATATGGTTGTCATCCCTTGTATGGATTAACCTAAAATCCCTTATAGATTGATAAATGTTGATATGCTTTAAGTTAAGGATATTCCTTGTCTCATGATCCTGACTGTTTACTCACGAGGAAGGTTGTTTTTCCCCAGCCTGAATAAGAATCTCCAGCGCAGTAAGCATGTGTTCCCTGCAGAGCTGTCTTTCCAGATTTTGTTTCCTCAGTAGGAAGTTGCCTAGTGAAATTGATGAAGGGCTTATTTCTCTTTTCATTTATTTTGAAAAGAGGTATCCCCGGTATGTCGCTTGTGGATGTAGGATTCACTTCCAACTTCTCCAGCCAGGGAATTTCCTCAAGAGCATCTACAACTTGTCCCCAGTATGTTGCTTGTTGACGAAGGATTCACTTCCGACTTCTCCAGCTAGGGTAATTTCCTCAAGAGCATTTACAGCTTGTCCCCGGTAGGGTTGCCAGATCAGAGTTTGATGTTTGTATCTCCTCTGAATCTGAAGATTTCTTCTAGAATTAAGAGTTGGTGGTGAAGACGTTTATTTCCTTCTCCAATGGAGCAAAATGCTATTATTTCCCTTTTGCAGAGTTTCGTCTTTGGAAGATAGAATAGAGTGTTTTGATTGATATGCATCTGATTGGTGGTTATTCCCCATAGAGTTCCACATCATTCCGTCATAAGCTTCCCCAATAGAGTTTCTTCTCTGGCGGATCTTATTGTTTAAACCACCTGTCCCTGAGAGAGTTGATGAAAACTCCCCGACAGATTTTCTGCATATTTCTTATGTCAGGATTATTTGCTCCTGAAAGAATTCTCCTGTGCAGAGTGTTGCATCCTACAGTTGGAAGCTTTGACTTTGCCTATTCCCAACTGTGGTTAAAGTCTTCCCTTGTTTATTCTTATTTCAGAGATAATCCCCATCAAAGTTTGGGTTCTCTGTTTGATCATCGTCTTTCGCTGCTCCTGAATACATCTTATTTGTATCCTCAACAAGTGTAGCTTTGGGATAGGGTTTGATATCCCTGATGATTTATTTTCATCCTTCTCGGGTTATTCCCAAGATGAGTTCTCCGGTGGGCTTCGCCCTTCTTGTCGAGACGTTTGTCGGGTGTCTGTTCGTGATTCTCGGACTTGTCTGTGTTAGATATGTATGTTTGTCAGCATTAATCATACACAAATCATGCATATACACGCATGATCATAGCATTCAGATATTGATGATTGCATTCTTTGCCATATATCTTAGCTTGTTATCTCCTGCTATTGGTGAAATATTCTTCCCAAAGTAGACGTTTGTGTTTGATCTCTCCACATAGGGTCAGCCCCATAGGCAAAAAGTGTTTATCTTTCCTTCTTTCATCCCCACTAAGTTATGTCCTCTTGGATGAGTATTGTTTTAGTTTCCTCCCCAATTGTGTATCGGGATGGAATTATTCCCCACTGAGTTATATCCTCATTGGGTTGAGTCTTGTTTGGTTGTGTCTTTCTAGTTTGTTGCTAGATTGATTCCTTTCTCGTTATCCCCTGCAGATCCCTGTGGTTCAGTTGTTCAATTGCTTAGTAACTAGTAATTATTCATCCTTTCCCCAGCTGATTTTGTGGCCTTCTACCCAATAACCGGTAGATGTAATCCCCTTTTTGTTGGTTATCTTTACCTAGTAATCGATATTGATATTCCTTCGTTTTTGAGTATACCACCCAGTAACCCGTGATATATCTCTCGGATAATTGCTTTAGTCAGGCAATTTATCCCTAGAGAGTCATCTTTCATTTACCCTTGTTTGGTGATGATTGTTTCTCCTTCTGATTGGTCATCATTTTATACCCATTAACCGGTATCCCGATGTCCTTTATTTTCGGTCGATTTATCCTTTATTAACCCACTAACCGGTTGCGTATAATCTGCCATGCGAGTATGTTATCTACGTTTTTACCCATATAACGGTAGTAGATAATATATCTCATGCACTCTTCAGTCGAAGTCTTTGTCTTCCCCAGTCGAGTAAGATTCCTATTTCCTTGTGGAATCGAATGTCCGTCCTGTAAGTCGACTTTGCTTTTTTCAGCCCACCTTTCGGATGTTGAGTGTCTTGGATATGTTCCCAATTCACGCCTGGTTGGTCACCTATTATATACCCAGTAACCGGTATCCCTGATGTTCCTTTCTTCTGCTCCCTATTATGACTTTTTGTCCCCTGTGGAGTCAAGTTTTCCTGAGTTGAGATGTGCCTTTTGGGTCCTTCTCAGATGTTTCGGACAATTGATATCTTTCACCCTTATACCGGTCTTAGATATTCTTTCTCCCTGAGCTTGTTGTTCTCTCACCCAGTCTCTCTTTGAGTTTATTACCCAGTAACCGGTAATACCTCGTTGTTTCTTCCTCAACTGGGTCCTTTGTGAACATCCCCGTCGGAGTCCGGATTTTTTATCCGATGTATCCTTTGTGGATAGTTTTGTTGTATTGGCATATTCCCCAATACATGCATCTTTGCGTCAGCTCGAGTCTTTCCATTGATTTATTTTCGTGGAATCCCTTCGTGTCTCCCAGCAAGTTTTCAAGTTTTGACCTACTCACACATTTTTACCTTATTTTCCCCCAGAGTCTCTGTCTCCCTAGTGAGTGTGTTACTCCTATGGATCTTTTAGTTCCTCCTGATTTCGTTTCCTTTGTGGTAACTATTCACCATGAAGATTTTATTTTGCATGCAAAAATTTGTATCACGAGGTCTCTTAGGGAACAAAATTCGCCTCTTTGATATTATTTAAGCCCATTCTATCTCGTTGAAACGAAGATTTTAACCTTCATATCTCCGGCTAGAATGACCTTAAATAGGGGCATCTGTATGACCATAATTTTGACCCTAAGATCCCTCATAGCATCATGTTATTGCACAAGTGCATTGTGTAACACCCCGATAAAAATAAGATAATTATTTAAATTAAGTTAATAGTATATTTATTAATTTAATTAAATAATTGGATTATTATTGGAATATTATTGGGATTATTATTATTATTATTGGAATGAAAGTTGGAATTAGAAAAGGTCCCATTTGGTAAAAAGAGGTTTTCACGTGAAAACAGAGAAACGACTCAAAAAGTGGAAAAGGGAAAAGGGCAAAGAGCCAGAGAACAAGGGTTGAAGAGAGGAAGAGCTCGAAGCTAAAGGATTGCCGGATTAATTCAGGTAAGGGGGGTTTATCATCGTTTAAGGGGTATTATGGGTTAACATGTAATGGGTAGTGATAAACCATTGTGTCATACCCCAAAAATTACCCATCATTTTTCGTATAAAAAAAAAAAAAAAAAAAAAAAAAAAAAAAAAAAAAAACAAAAAAAAAAAAACGAAAAAAAAAAAAAAAAAAAAGAAAAAAAAATTTAATTAATTAATTAATTAATTAATTAAATAATTAAAATAAATATATAAATAAAATATAACAAATTATTTTGGACTTGGGTCTCCCTCATTCCAAGCCCATTATCCACGAAATTAGTCTATAAATACTGAAGTTTCAGTAGGGGAGTGAGACTTGGAGTTTACACTGGGAGATTCACTGGAGAAAGAAGGAAGAGAAGCAAAACACTCTGAGGTTTCCTTGGAACAAAACCTTGAGGAAAAAGAAAGAGAGAGAACAGAGAAGGACGGATAGAAACTTTGGCATAGGAACCCTGCCTACCCGGAGAATTCAGAGTAAAGAAACCCTGAAGGCAGCCCATCTGCACCGAAGCCATCGCCGTCCAATTCCCGCTGCCTAACTTATTCCGATACTACAAGTGGTCAATCCCTTCAACCTTGAATTGGCAAACAGGTTTGCGTATCTCTATTGTTTATACTTTCAATTGACCATATCTACATATATAATGCATCATGATTAAATGTTGATATATAATTTGCTTTCGTATGGGAATTTAAATATGCCTGAATACCCTGAATGTTTGACCATGTTATTCCTGTGATAAAATGCCATAAAATTCAAAGTTCCTAACATGGGGCTGTTTTCAAATTCAAAATCCGTGGCCTTCGCTAGGCGAGGCAGAGGCGAACGAGACAGTACCTGATTCTTCTAGTCTGTTTTTTTTATGTTTTTATCATAGCCATGCATTATTCACCCTATCCTATTTATTGTTGTGATATTTCTCCGGTGTAATCTTCGATTGCACCCTGATTTGGTGTTCTGACATGTTTCTTTTTTTGAGTTTCGTAAAGGTTCACATATCCCAGGAAAAGGTTATTGGCTAGGTATTCCACTTTATTTGTGGGATACCCTTGTGGAGTTTCACCCTAAATTAATTTTTTAATGTATTAATTTCTAATGTATTAATTTTTTAATATATTATTTTTAATAATTTTAATGTGGAGTTTCATCCTAATTATATAATTAATTGTAAAACTTTGCCTTTGAATAAGTGATCTTGGACCTCTCTTTGTTGCCTTACGATTACGATATTACGGTCATGTCCCGCGAACGTGGGGATACCCTTAGCAAAGACCCTTCGGTTAAATCATCATAAAATAAATTATAGTCCCTCGGATGTTGCCTTCGAATATACAACTTTGTCCCTCGATGACCCTCCGATGTTGCCTACGGTTAAATGATGATAGTCCCTTCGAATGCTAAGGTATCCTCATAACTGTTGCCTTCAATGACCAATCGATGACCCTACGATGACCCTTTTACATCCAAAGGATAAAACTACTTATTTCTCAATAATAAGGACAGTTTTACCCTCATAAGGATAGGAAATGCCCGTAAAGACCTTGGGTCGGTATAACTCTTAATTGCTGGCTCACAACTTAAAACATTTTTTTTGCACCTCACACCTTTCAAAATGCCTTTAGAAAATCACCACTTGGTATACATTCATACTAGAATCATTACCGAGTTATATTTTTCTAAACAATTTTCAAAACTAAAACGGGATAACCACTTTGTATACATTCATACAAGAATCATTACAAAGTTAAATTCTCTTTTCAAAACAATTTTCCAAACAATTCACAAACACTTTTTTAGACAAAAATAATATAAGTGATCGAGCAATTAAGAGCCCATGGATAACCATGGATACAAAGGGTGCTAACACCTTCCCTTTGTATAATGTACCTCCCGAACCCAAAATCTAAATTAAGGTCTTTCCTGTTCTTTTCCTCCTTTCCTTATTGGATAAAAGAAAAGTCGGTGGCGACTCTTGCTAACCGCGACATTGCGATTAAAACCACAAAAAGTCCAGTTCACCGTATGACAGAACTGGCGACTCTGCTGGGGACCCTAAATATTTAAAAAGAGAGGTTACCTTAAAAACAAGATCACTTATTTAAAATTGTCTGATTTACTTTTAAGGGATTGCTTGGGTATGTTATGCTTGAGTGAAAGATCCTACACCCGGATCTAGTGTACCTTAGGTAAGTAGCAAGAGATCATCGCGACTGTCCGGCGTATACTGGAATGGTCAAAATGATGGCTACGGTTAATGTGGCACTTTGGATGTCCTGATGTTCCTCATGTTAGTTGAGGAAATATTTGGCATTCGCGTGGTGTCATAAAAGCATTAACCAGACCTTTAGAACCCTAATTGACTCATCCTGGCCATTAGAAAGTAGTGAGATAACTGGCTTCGGTTCCGACTGGAGTTGGTTGAGACTCGATACTACACTCTTTGAGATTGGACTTTAGGGAAGCTTCGGTCAACCACTTGGTGTTGCACTGAAGTGGACTTAAGGAAAGGTCAATGATTTGAGATCCTTCTAGAACCCGGTTACTATTCTAAGACAGGTTGAACCAACCAAACTTCAGTGGGGAGGGTATTTACCTATGGAACTCACGCAAGCCTTAAAACCTAGGAATGATTGTTGTGTGACTTGCTTGTGCTTGTTATTTATCTAACAACATGACATCATAACAACATAACATCATAACATCATGGCATTGTACTAACCATTTCAAGGATTTAGGGATTTAACTCTGCTAAAAAAAAAAACAGAAAAAACAAAAACAAAAGCAAAAACAAAAGAGAAAAGAAAAAAAAAGCTCTTTTTGGTAGTTTATGCAAAGTTAAATCCCGAAAGTCCTTGAAAACATTTCATACATTGCATTGCATCGCATAACAGGTATTCTAAAGGATCAGTGTTCTCACGATTTTCCTATCAAACAGATTCCAGCAGATTCAAACAGATTGAACAATGGCTCTCGAACAAACTGTCAAAGATCTCCAGGCCCAGAATGCTCAATTCCAGGAACTGATGCTGAGCTTATCTAAGGGGCAGGAAGAACTGAAAGCTCTTTTGATGGAGAAGATGAAGGACCAGAAATCTGTGGGTTACATCAACCCGGGGAGAAGGCTTAAGGGACAGGTTACAGGAGTCAAGATTAGAATTCCGAAGGATTCAGAAGAAGAGACCGAGAATGATTCGGAAGATGAGAATCCTAATCTCGTCAATTCTGAGGACGACGATGAAGATTATGAACATGAACAGTACTCTCCGAAGGATGATAAGTACAAGTTGCTGGAAGAACGTATGCTAGCTATGGAGAGGCAGAAAGTGCCCGGTCTGGATTTCGAAAACTTGGGTCTGGTCTCTGATGTGGTCATTCCCCGCAAATTCAAGGTTCCCATTTTCACTAAGTATGATGGTGCCTCTTGTCCTCAGATGCATCTAAGGGCTTATGTGAGAAAGATTCAGCCGCACACTACTGATAAGAAACTGTGGATCCATTTCTTCCAAGATAGTCTGTCTGGCACACAGTTAGAGTGGTATTATCAGCTTGAGAGCTCTAACATCCGCACATGGACTGATTTAGCAACAGCTTTCTACAAGCACTACCAGTATAATTCTGAGTTAGCGCCTACTCGGCTACAGCTAAAAATATGACTATGGGCTCTAAAGAAAGTTTCAAAGAATATGCTCAAAAGTGGAGAGATTTGGCTGGCAGAGTCAAACCCCCTATGACTGATCGAGAGTTAGTGGACATGTTCATGGGTACACTGACTGGCCCATTCTACAGCCATCTACTGGGAAGTTCCTCGTCAGGTTTCACTGAACTTATCTTGACAGGTGAACGGGTTGAAAGCGGCATTCGAAGTGGAAAGATACAGGCAGCTACTTCTGCAAGCACCAAAAAGTCCTATCAGGGAAAGAATGAATCAAATGCTGTGTACAGTGAGAGGAAGCATAACAAGAAGAATCGTGACCATACTGTTGGGGCAGTTACAATTGTCGCACCGCCATCTCAGAACTTCCAACACAGACAAGACAGGTCGAGAAGACAGTTTACCAAGATCAATATGACTTTAACCCAAGCACTGCAGAGTATGTTAAAGGCCAATTTGATTACCCTCAGAGGCCCTCCTGCAAATCCCAACACTACTTCTCCTCGTTATAATCCCAACGCCAGGTGTGCCTATCACTCCGATAGCCCCGGGCATGATACGAATGATTGCTGGTTGTTGAAGAACAAGATTCAGGATATGATCGACGCTGGAGAAATTGAATTTGATCCTCCGGCGACCCCCAATGGCATCACAGCACCTATGCCTAATCATGACCAGAATGTTAATGTTGTGGACGACAATTCTCACGTTACTGACGTTGCTGATTTAGCATCTCCTCTCCTGATCGTTAAGAAGAATTTATTGCAAGCTGGTTTATTTCCAGGTTGTGCTGAAGATTGCGATCTCTGTGTACTCCGACCCAATGATTGTTTGAAGTTGAAGAACGACATTCAACGGCTGATGGATGATCGTACAATTCTATTTGAAAGGGTTCCTAAGGTGGACAACTCTATTGAAGAGGTATCTGTGATTGCTAGGTCCAAAGCTCCAGTGAAGATTACCGCTACTAGAGTGCCTGTGAAGATTACCGCTGAGCCCAAGGTGGCTCCCCTGATTATTACCGCACCTGGCCCCGTGCCATATTCCTCCAGCAAAGCTATTCCGTGGAACTATGGAGGCGACATTTACATCCATGGCATAAAGCAAGTTGGTAGTTCTGCTAATCCTAATGATATTGTGGGGACTAGTAAAATTACTCGAAGTGGAAGGATCTTCTCTCCAGAAATCTCACCTCCCGCTCCCGAAATTCGAGGAAAAAGACCAGTCAATCCTCCTCAGTCAGAGACATCGGTCGAAGTTACTTCTGAAGATGTTGCCAAACAGGAAATGGAAGAGATGCTGAAAATCATCCGTAAGAGCGATTTTGATGTAGTGGAACAATTGGGGCATACTCCGTCTAAAATCTCAATGTTGTCCTTGTTATTATCCTCTGAATCCCATGCCAATGCATTGATGAAATTCTTGAAGACCGCTCATGTGCCTCAAGAAACATCCGTCGATCAATTCGAACATTATGTTGCTAATTTGACTGTTGACAATGGCCTAGGCTTTTCCGATGCTGACCTGACGCCAGCAGGAAAGAATCACAATAAAGCTCTGCATATCTCCATCGAGTGTGAGGGGATCACCCTGGCTCACGTGTTGATCGACAACGGCTCTTCCTTGAATGTGCTCCCGAAAGCTGTACTCGATAAATTTGACTACAAAGGCATTGAACTGAAACCTAGTGATGTTGTGGTGCGTGCTTACGATGGTGCGAAGAGTGTTGTCTATGGTGAAGTGGTTCTCCCTATCAAGATAGGACCTCAAGTCTTCAACACTACCTTTCACGTGATGGACATTCGTCCCGCCTACTCCTGCTTGTTGGGGCGCCCTTGGATCCATGGGGCAGGTGCGGTAGCTTCGTCGCTTCATCAAAAGCTGAAGTATCCAATAGCAGGCATGGTCGTCACTGTATGTGGAGAAGAAGAGTATATTGTCAGTAGTGTGCAAGCCTTCAAATACGTCGAGATGGATGGTGAATTCTTTGAGACTCCTTCTCAGTCATTTGAAGTAGTTCCTCCACCCATTCCTGTCCTTAAGCCAACTCCCCTTGTGCCCAAGGTTGTTCGTGCTCCCCCTGTCATGATCTCTCTGAAAGATGCTCAAGCCGCGGTTGAAAGTGGTGATCGTATTGGTTGGGGTCGACTGATTAATGTACCGTACAAGTCTGATAAAGCTGGCCTAGGGTTTAACTCTGGAAAGATAGTCAAAAATCAGATTAATGCTATGGAAGATGCTGATAGTGATTGCGACTTGGATAGCTGGATTTTCCCAACAATTGGTGACGGACTCAACAATTGGAAGACTGAAGACATTATCCTGATTTCCTTTAGTCAGGAGTAATGGTTATTGTTTATTCTAGAATTGCAAATTTTAATTTTCTTTTACAATCAAACTTCTTAAAGCATTGTGTCTATGCCCGAGGCACAATAGCTAATTTGTTAAGGGTTTTGTCATTTTCATAAGCATATTTATATTCAATAAATCAATGGACGTTTTGCATTCAAATATTGCGCTCTTTGTCTTTCCTATTATCTTTCAAACGAGCTATGTTTTCTTACACACACGCACGTAACGAATTGCAGATCCCTATCCACTCTGGATCCTGTTGATAATAGTTCTACTACTGTTCATTATGACTTTTAAAATCCGATCTACCGAGCCGAAGATGGAAGTGAGGAAGATTGTGAAGTACCTGAAGAACTTGCCAGAATGTTACTACAAGAAGAAAGGACTATACAGCCGCATGAGGAGTCAGTTGAGACTGTAAATCTGGGTACCGAGGTGGACAAGAGAGAAGTCAAAATAGGAGCAGGCTTGGAAATCAGTGTCAAAAGAAGATTGATTCAAATGCTACATGACTATGTGGAGATTTTTGCTTGGTCTTACGAAGACATGCCAGGGCTGGATACCGATATAGTAGTGCATCGTTTGCCGACGAAGGAAGATTGTCGTCCTGTTAAGCAAAAGGTTCGTCGCATGCGTCCTGAAATGTCCGAGAAAATCAAGGCCGAAGTCATGAAACAATTCGATGCTGGTTTTCTGGCGGTTACTTCTTATCCTCAATGGGTTGCTAATGTGGTACCAGTGCCAAAGAAGGATGGTAAGGTGCGAATGTGTGTGGATTACAGAGATTTGAATAGAGCGAGTCCCAAGGATGATTTCCCACTGCCACACATTGATGTTCTGGTAGACAACACCGCTCAACACAAGGTATTCTCCTTCATGGATGGATTCTCGGGTTATAACCAGATCAAAATGGCACCTGAGGACATGGAGAAGACTACGTTTGTGACGCAATGGGGCACCTTCTGTTATAAAGTAATGCCGTTTGGTTTAAAGAACGCAGGAGCAACGTACCAGCGTGCTATGGTGGTTTTGTTCCATGACATGATCCATCATGAAATAGAAGTATATGTGGACGATATGATAGCCAGGTCTCATACTGAAGAAGAACATCTCGATCATTTATACAAACTGTTTGAGAGGCTGAAGAAATACAAGTTGAGATTGAACCCGAACAAATGCACCTTTGGAGTAAGATCTGGTAAACTCTTGGGCTTTATTGTCAGTGGTAAAGGTATTGAGGTCGACCCAGCCAAGGTGAGAGCTATTCAAGAGATGCCAGTTCCCCGTACGGATAAAGAAGTCAGAGGTTTCTTGGGACGTTTGAATTACATTGCCCGATTTATTTCCCATTTGACCGCTACTTGCAAACCCATCTTCAAGTTACTGAGAAAAAATCAAGAGATGATATGGAATGATGAATGTCAAGAAGCTTTCGACAAAATCAAGAAGTACCTCCAAGAACCTCCAATTCTGGTGCCACCAGTTGAGGGAAGACCTCTAATCATGTATTTAACCGTTTTAGAAAACTCAATGGGGTGCGTGTTGGGACAACATGACGAGTCCGGTCGAAAAGAGTATGCCATATACTACCTTAGCAAAAAGTTTACCGACTGTGAAACAAGATACTCACTGCTCGAGAAAACTTGTTGTGCTTTGGCCTGGGCTGCTCGCCGACTAAGACAGTATATGTTGAATCACACCACTTTGTTGATTTCTAAGATGGATCCTATCAAATACATATTTGAGAAACCCGCCCTCTCCGGAAGAATAGCAAGATGGCAGATGATTTTAACAGAGTATGATATCCAATATACCACCCAAAAAGCAATCAAAGGAAGCGTGCTAGCTGATCATTTGGCTCATCAGGCCGTGAATGATTATCAGTCTATGAATTTTGAGTTCCCAGATGAGGATGTCATGCTTGTTACTGATTATGAAGAACCTGGACCGAATGAAGGACCCGAAGTGGGATCCCGATGGACTATGGTTTTTGATGGATCGTCTAACGCATTGGGCAACGGTATTGGCGTCGTGATCATTTCCCCCAAGGGTGGCCATACGCCTTTCACCGCTAGACTATGTTTTGAGTGTACCAACAATATGGCTGAGTATGAAGCATGTATTTTGGGACTCAGAGCTGCTATAGACCTGAGAATCAAGTTTTTGAGGGTGTATGGAGACTCAGCCTTAGTAATCAGTCAGGTCAAAGGAGAATGGGACACTAAACATCCGAACCTCATCCCCTATCGAGAGCAGGTGTTGACATTAATCCCATACTTTGAAGAGATCACATTCGAACATATTCCCCGAGAGGAGAACCAGTTGGCAGACGCATTGGCTACCATGTCATCTATGTTCAGAGTCAGATGGGACAATGAAGCTCCCCGGATTACCATTGAACGACTAGACGAACCAGCATATTGTTATGAACTTAACGCTGATGAAGTAGAAGAGAAGCCTTGGTTCCACGAGATAAAAAGATATTTAGAAGCTCAGGAATACCTTGAAGGGACATCCATCAATGACAGGAAATTTCTGAGGAAGTTCTCTGCTAAATTCTTTTTGAGTAATGGAATATTGTACAAACGTAACCATGATTCGACTTTGCTTCGCTGTGTGGATAGAAAGGAATCAGAGAAGATTATGGAAGACATGCACGACGGTATCTTTGGGACTCATTCTAGTGGACATACAATGGCCAAGAAGATTCTGAGGTCAGGGTATTATTGGTCTACCATGGAAACTGATTGCCACCATCACTCCAGAACTTGTCATAAGTGCCAGATCTATGCGGATAAAGTACATGTGCCTCCTGCTCCATTAAACGTGTTGACCGCGCCGTGGCCCTTTGCAATGTGGGGCATTGATATGATTGGCGAGATTAAACCTACCGCCTCTAATGGACATCGTTTCATCCTTGTTGCTATTGATTACTTCACAAAGTGGGTGGAGGCAGCCTCATTTGCTTCTGTTACTAAGAATGTGGTGGCACGATTCATCAAGAACAGCCTCATCTGCCGATACGGCGTCCCTGAGAGAATTATCACTGACAATGGCACTAATTTGAACAACAAGATGATTACTGAACTCTGCACGCAGTTCAAAATAAAACACCATAACTCTTCTCCGTACCGGCCAAAGATGAACGGCGCTGTAGAAGCGGCTAATAAGAATATTAAGAAGATTATACAAAAGATGACGGTAACATACAAAGACTGGCATGAGATGTTACCATTTGCTCTTCATGGTTATCGTACTTCCGTGCGAACTTCGACAGGGGCAACTCCTTTCTCTTTAGTCTACGGAATGGAAGCCGTTTTACCAGTGGAAGTTCAGATTCCCTCTCTAAGGATCATGAAAGAGGCGGGCTTAGACGAGGACGAATGGATTCAGACTCGACTCGATCAGATAAATTTGATGGATGAGAAGAGACTTGCGGCTGTATGTCACGGGCAGATATATCAGAAGCGCATGACCAGGGCATTCAACAAAAAGGTCAAGAGACAAGTGTATCAAATTGGCGACTTGGTAATCAAACGCATCATCCTACCACAAACTGACCCCAGAGGCAAATGGACTCCCACATACGAAGGGCCATTTGTAGTTAAGAAGGTATTCTCAGGTGGAGCCATGATACTCGCTACAATGGATGGTGAAGACTTCCCACACCCCGTGAACGCGGACATAGTTAAAAAATACTACGCATAAAAGAGACCCGCTAGATCGACGTATCTAGGCAAAAGTAAGGGCATCCCGGCGAACCAAAAGGGTTCGGGCAAAAATTAGGGATATATAAAAAAAAATGTACACCCGGCAAGTCGAAAACCTGAAAAGGCGGCTTGGGCAAAAAAGGGTATCCTGGTGGACTGAAAACCTGAAAAGGCGGTCCAAGCAAAAATTAGGGATTAAAGCGTATGACTATGTCCCGTTCTCAGTCAACCTTCATCCAAGTTCGAGGGACTGACCAAGCCAATCACTTCTATCCGACAGCAAGGGATGAGATGCTCGAAGACATAATGACAGTAGTAGGCTTAAAATCAATAGGACTTCTTCCACATAGCTTTCTCTTTGTTTTCGACAATTTCCTCTTACTAGGATTTCTGTCTCCTTGTACACGAATTGCCTGTTTATAGGCCTCCTTTCAAAATCAATACAACCCTCTTTCAAAAAAAAGATGCTTTTGTTTTTACTTTTCTGTTTTGGTTGCGTAAATGTCCATTGATTTAATTTGAATTAATATGTGCATTTGAATATGACTGATGTTTACCAAAAATATATGCGTAGAATAGCAATAGCAATTACTACCCGACTTCAGGATCGAGGAGAAGGTCTAACCATGCTTCCAATGAATCCGCTACCAATTCTATTCCCCCAGCAAGTCTGTTATTCCTCAAAAGAAATTAGCAGTATTCCCCGGCACAGCCAGTTACTCCCCAACAGAGGTCGGCATCATCAGACAGATTGATCATCTCATCCATCCTCAGCCAAGATCTGTGGAATATTTCTACCATCAGACAGAATCAAGAACCCCCTGCCGAGAAAGGGTCATCGTTACAAATATCTCCAATCAGTAGATGGGGATTTATTTTCCCCAGTAGAGTCCCCAAGCAGAACTTCTCATACGCATAACTCATTCATTACATCATTTCACAGCATACGCATGCATACATCATTCGCATTTATTTTAGCATAACACGAAACATCTCATACATCATGACATAGCATGAAGCTAACTTTTCTTTGCAGGTTATTTATCCTCCTGATATAGTCAAAATAAAAGGTTCATTCAGACAGACACCTTTATCAATCACATTCAAGATTCAGATACATATTTCAAATACAGTTCATGGGAACATTCATTCTGACAACACTTCGATATCCTCCTAACGATGGCATCTTTAAGCCCATCCCAGACATTTATTGCAAGTACAACATATACAGGTTATCAGATACAGCCTAACGTACGGTTCATTCTGATTCAGCCCAGCATATGACTTCTTCAGCAACTCCAATGCGGTCTAACGTACGACCCATTTGGACCTTCAAATCCTCAGATGCTGCCTAGCGTACGGTACATTCAGGGGTGTAGTCTAGCGTACGACTACTTTCTTCTTCGGATACAGCCTAACGTACGGCTCATTCTGCAACTCAGATACGATCTAGCGTACGATCCATTCTGAACTCCAGCAACTCCAACGCGGTCTAACGTACGACCCGTTTGGATCTTACAACCCTCAGATGCTACCTAACGTACGGTACATTTCTGAAGTGTAGTCTGGCGTACGACTACCGCTGTCATCATCAGATGCGGCCTAACAGACGACTCATTCTGCGACGGTCTAACGTACGACCCGTTCGGATGTCCATCCCCTCAAATGCTACCTAACATACGGTACATTTCTGAAGTGTAGTCTAACGTACGACTACCCCTTTCGTCATCAGATTCAGCCTAACGTACGGCTCATTCTGCAACTCAGATACGATCTAGCGTATGGTCCATTCTGATCCTTTATCCCCAACAGCATATGACACACTCCGACTCCCCAGCGAAGTCGGCAGCCTAATGGATGACTCATTATTCGGTCTAATGTACGACCCAGTGTGGCACCCATGTCTTCAAATTGGCCTAATGTACGGTTCGATCTGAAGCTTTCGTCATCAAACCTCCCGGATGGCATCTTTAAGCCCATCTCCATCAAGACCAACTGTCGATTCTCAAGTGCAAATTTTTGGGGCATTCTAGTGTTCAATAATCTTCCACCTCCAGACCACGAATGGCATACACGCCATCCTAACTCTCTCGGTTCAAGAATATTGAACAGGGGCAGCTGTCATACCCCAAAAATTACCCATCATTTTTCCTAAAAAAAATAAAAAAAAAATAAAATAAAAAATAAAAAAAAATAAATTAATTAATTAATTAATTAATTAATTAATTAAATAATTAAAATAAAATATAACAAATTATTTTGGACTTGGGTCTCCCTCATTCCAAGCCCATTATCCACGAAATTAGTCTATAAATACTGAAGTTTCAGTAGGGGAGTGAGACTTGGAGTTTACACTGGGAGATTCACTGGAGAAAGAAGGAAGAGAAGCAAAACACTCTGAGGTTTCCTTGGAACAAAACCTTGAGGAAAAAGAAAGAGAGAGAACAGAGAAGGACGGATAGAAACTTTGGCATAGGAACCCTGCCTACCCGGAGAATTCAGAGTAAAGAAACCCTGAAGGCAGCCCATCTGCACCGAAGCCATCGCCGTCCAATTCCCGCTGCCTAACTTATTCCGATACTACAAGTGGTCAATCCCTTCAACCTTGAATTGGCAAACAGGTTTGCGTATCTCTATTGTTTATACTTTCAATTGACCATATCTACATATATAATGCATCATGATTAAATGTTGATATATAATTTGCTTTCGTATGGGAATTTAAATATGCCTGAATACCCTGAATGTTTGACCATGTTATTCCTGTGATAAAATGCCATAAAATTCAAAGTTCCTAACATGGGGCTGTTTTCAAATTCAAAATCCGTGGCCTTCGCTAGGCGAGGCAGAGGCGAACGAGACAGTACCTGATTCTTCTAGTCTGTTTTTTTTATGTTTTTATCATAGCCATGCATTATTCATCCTATCCTATTTATTGTTGTGATATTTCTCCGGTGTAATCTTCGATTGCACCCTGATTTGGTGTTCTGACATGTTTCTTTTTTTGAGTTTCGTAAAGGTTCACATATCCCAGGAAAAGGTTATTGGCTAGGTATTCCACTTTATTTGTGGGATACCCTTGTGGAGTTTCACCCTAAATTAATTTTTTAATGTATTAATTTCTAATGTATTAATTTTTTAATATATTATTTTTAATAATTTTAATGTGGAGTTTCATCCTAATTATATAATTAATTGTAAAATTTTGCCTTTGAATAAGTGATCTTGGACCTCTCTTTGTTGCCTTACGATTACGATATTACGGTCATGTCCCGCGAACGTGGGGATACCCTTAGCAAAGACCCTTCGGTTAAATCATCATAAAATAAATTATAGTCCCTCGGATGTTGCCTTCGAATATACAACTTTGTCCCTCGATGACCCTCCGATGTTGCCTACGGTTAAATGATGATAGTCCCTTCGAATGCTAAGGTATCCTCATAACTGTTGCCTTCAATGACCAATCGATGACCCTACGATGACCCTTTTACATCCAAAGGATAAAACTACTTATTTCTCAATAATAAGGACAGTTTTACCCTCATAAGGATAGGAAATGCCCGTAAAGACCTTGGGTCGGTATAACTCTTAATTGCTGGCTCACAACTTAAAACATTTTTTTTGCACCTCACACCTTTCAAAATGCCTTTAGAAAATCACCACTTGGTATACATTCATACTAGAATCATTACCGAGTTATATTTTTCTAAACAATTTTCAAAACTAAAACGGGATAACCACTTTGTATACATTCATACAAGAATCATTACAAAGTTAAATTCTCTTTTCAAAACAATTTTCCAAACAATTCACAAACACTTTTTTAGACAAAAATAATATAAGTGATCGAGCAATTAAGAGCCCATGGATAACCATGGATACAAAGGGTGCTAACACCTTCCCTTTGTATAATGTACCTCTCGAACCCAAAATCTAAATTAAGGTCTTTCCTGTTCTTTTCCACCTTTCCTTATTGGATAAAAGAAAAGTGGGTGGCGACTCTTGCTAACCGCGACATTGCGATTAAAACCACAAAAAGTCCAGTTCACCGTATGACACATTGATTTGCCTCTGATTAGAATGATGTATGCTGAAATTTGTGAAATATTGGATGAACGAAATTTGGATTATAATTGAAGGAAATTCGTAGGAATTAGATGTAATAATGTTAGGATTTGTGAAATTGAATAGGGTATGATTTGTGTTAGATGATATGAACGAATGTTGTGTAAGAATTGGACTGTGGAAGGTTGGATCTGAGGAATCTCGTAGCAGAGAAAACCATAGCAGATCTGGAAATTGGTTTCTGGTCATACATGTATGGCACTAGGCAATACGCGTATGAGATGGTCTGGTACGCGTATGGCACTAGGCAATACGCGTATGAGATGGCCTGGTACGCGTATGGCACTAGGCAATACGCGTATGGATGAGGAAGATGAGGTTTTGAACGTGGTTTGGTCTCTGTTGGTACGCGTATGGGGAAGTGATACGCGTAGCATACGCGTATGAGATGGTGTTACGCGTATGGGATTTGGTCAGGAGATGGGCCATACGCGTATGGGACTAGGCAGTACGCGTATGGGCAGGATTGTGATTTTCCTGAGTTGTTGTTGTGCAGTTTTTAGCTGTTCAGCTGAGTAACGTAATTCAGCTGATGTATGATATATTAGGGATCATTTCCCGTTGTTTTGAGTAGTATAGGCATTAGTAGAGTGTGCTAATGCTGTGATTGAGTATGTGGTATGACATGATATGATTATGTGGTGAATATGTTGATGATGTATGATGATATGCATAATGTTGTGAATGTATTTATCTGGTCTGAAATTATGTATGGACTGTTTTATGGCTTAGAGTGTGAGCATAGGTCCATTGTAGATTGTTGTTGATGATGTTGCATTGCTAGGTGAATTAGCATGCATATTGTGGCCTTTATGGTGGTAGCTAATTCCCATGGTGAGGAATTAGTGATGTTAGTCATTTTGGACTGTTGTTGATGTTTGCATGCTAGGTGATTAGCGTGCATAGCATGGCCCATTTGGGGTGGTAGCTAATTCCCATGGTGAGGAATTAGTGAGTGAGTCACTAGGTCTCAAATGAGTGGGACTAGTGGGCTTGGTAGCCGTGCCTGGATTTGGACGGTGAGGTTGAACTATATGTTCACGAAGAGTCGGTACCGCATGCATGGAGTCTCATTGCATAATATGTGTATGGCGTATAATATGAATGGATGTATTCCAATATTATACGTGTGTTTCTGTTGATATTGAGTATGAGCATGAATTGTATTGGTATGGAGTATGATATTTGAATTGATGTGCCGTTACTGAATGTGTTATGTGATTAGGGTGATTAATGTGTTAAATTACTTAACATGACATGATATTTTATAATGCTTATTATATTGATTGAGGAACTCACCCTTACAACTATTTTCAGGTAACGAGCAATGAGTGGAGTAGAAGTTAATGCTTGGAGTCTAGTGTAGTCTCCTTAGTGGGTCGTGCTCTGATAGATGTAACATCGGGATGGGATGTTTTAACTTGTTTTAAATGTTTTATTGTTGGTTGTGAACCATTTTACATGTAATGTTTTACATGATTGATGAAATTTATATCCGCTACGTTTTATGCAAATGTTTATGTTTTGAATTAATAAAAGAGCATGACCGTTATATTGTTGAATGGTGTGGAATATTGTGTGACACCCTTAAATGGCATAATTACTCTGATGATATACTGCTATTTTAATTAAATAATTGGGGTATTTTAGAAGGGTGTTACATTAGTGGTATCAGAGCATAGTCGGTCTAGTCGAGTCGTAATTATTCTGTTCCCCTGTACGGGATGGGTGTTGTGTAACCCTATCAGTACTTATTGTTTTAGTTGTTGGGTTTTCAGAATAGAGATGGCTGGAAGAGGTAGAGATGATGCTGCGATTGCTGAGGCTCTGGGTATGCTAGCTGGAGTACTTGGAGGGAATCCGAATGTTGTGGGAATGGGAGCCGCTCGTCAACTGAGTGAGTTCCAGAAGAACAATCCTCCAATGTTCAAGGGAGCATACGATCCAGATGGTGCTCAGAAGTGGTTGAAGGAGATCGAGAGAATCTTCCGAGTGACTGAGTGTGCCGATAACCAGAAGGTCCGGTTCGGTACGCATATGCTGTCAGAGGAAGCAGATGATTGGTGGGTTGCTACCCGCACTGAGTTGGAATCTGCTGGGAATGCTGAGATCACTTGGGCTGTGTTCAGAGAGAGATTCCTGAGGAAGTACTTTCCAGAGGATGTCAGAGGAAAGAAAGAGATAGAGTTCTTGGAATTGAAGCAGGGCAATCGGTCTGTGACTGAGTATGCTGCTAAGTTCACAGAGCTGTCGAAGTATTACACTCCCTATAACGAGGCTACTGGGGAATTTTCAAAGTGTGTGAAGTTTGAGAACGGGTTACGTCCCGAGATCAAGCAGGCTATTGGGTATCAACGGATTAGAGTGTTTTCTGACTTGGTTGACTGTTGCAGAATTTTTGAACAGGATACCAAGGCCAGAGCGGAGAGCTATCAGCAGAGGGTTGATAGGAAAGGCAAGAATCAGAATGATCGTGGGAAGCCGTATGCAGCTGGCAAAGGTTTCCAGAGACAGAGTGGGATGAAGAGACCTAGTGGGGGAGACTCCAGTGCCCCTGCTAAGTGTTACAGATGTGGTCAGGCTGGACATCGTTTCCATGAGTGTACCAGTAATGAGAAGAAGTGTTTCAAGTGTGGAAAAGGTGGTCATTTGGCTGCAGAGTGCCGGATGAAGACTGTGACTTGTTTCAACTGTGGAGAGCTGGGTCATATTAGCCCACAGTGTCCTAAGCCGAAGAAGGAGAATCAGTCGGGAGGCAAGGTCTTTGCTTTATCGGGTTCTGAGACTTCTGCAGATGATCGTTTGATCCGAGGTACGTGTTATATTAATGGCTTTCCTCTTGTAGCTATTATTGACACCGGTGCTACTCATTCCTTTATATCTTTGGATTGTGCTATGAAACTTAAGCTAGAGATATCAGAGATGCATGGAAGTATGGTGATTGATACTCCTGCGAAGGGTTCAGTGACTACTACTTCAGTTTGTTTAAATTGTCCTTTGAGTATTTTTGGTAGAGACTTTGGGATGGACCTTGTGTGTCTTCCACTAGTGCAGATTGATGTTATCCTGGGTATGAACTGGTTGGTGTTTAATCGAGTTTATATCAACTGTTTTGATAAGACTGTGATTTTTCCTGAGATTGAGGAAGGAAAGAGTTTGTTTCTATCAGCAAGGCAGGTGAATGAGGCAGTAGCAGATGGGGCAAAGTTGTTTATGCTGTTAGCGACTTTGGAGGCTAAAGATAAACTGGTGATTTGTGATCTAGCCGTGGTGTGTGATTTTCCTGATGTGTTTCCTGAAGAAGTGAATGAATTACCACCAGAGCGTGAAGTTGAGTTCTCAATTGATTTGGTACCTGGTACTAGGCCGATATCGATGGCTCCGTACCGTATGTCTGCTATTGAGTTAACTGAATTGAAGAGTCAGTTGGAAGATCTGTTGGATAAGAAGTTTATTCGTCCGAGTGTGTCACCGTGGGGTGCACCAGTATTATTGGTTAAGAAGAAAGAAGGTACTATGAGGTTGTGTGTGGACTACAGGCAACTGAATAAAGTGACGATCAAGAATCGGTATCCTTTGCCGAGGATTGATGATTTGATGGATCAGTTGGTTGGTGCGAGTGTGTTCAGCAAAATAGATTTGAGATTGGGTTATCATCAGATACGTGTGAAGACTGAGGATATTCAGAAGACTGCTTTCAGAACAAGGTATGGACATTATGAGTATTCTGTAATGCCTTTTGGTGTGACTAATGCGCCTGGAGTATTTATGGAGTATATGAATAGGATTTTCCATCCGTATCTAGACAAGTTTGTTGTGGTGTTTATTGACGATATTTTGGTGTATTCGAAATCTGAAGAGGAGCATGTTGAACATTTGAGAGTGGTTTTAGGAGTTCTACGACAAAAGAAGTTATTTGCTAAACTGTCCAAATGTGAATTTTGGTTAGAAGAGGTGAGTTTTCTTGGTCATGTGATTTCAAGAGGTGGTGTTGCTGTTGATCCTTCTAAGATAGAAGCGGTATCTAAGTGGGAAGCTCCGAAGTCTGTTGCTGAGATTCGAAGTTTCCTTGGTTTGGCAGGTTATTATAGGAAGTTCATTGAGGGATTTTCTAAGTTGGCGTTACCGTTGACGATGTTGACTAGAAAGGGGCAAGCGTTTGTTTGGGATTCAAAATGTGAAGAAGGTTTCCAAGAGTTAAAGAGAAGGTTGACTACTGCTCCTATTCTGATATTACCGAGTTCGTCGGAATTATTTGAGGTTTACTGTGATGCTTCATTGTTGGGTTTGGGTGGTGTGTTGATGCAGAATAAGCAGGTTATAGCTTATGCTTCGAGACAACTGAGGGTTCATGAGAGGAACTATCCGACACACGATTTAGAGTTGGCAGTTGTGGTTTTTGTTCTGAAGTTATGGAGGCATTACTTGTATGGGTCAAGATTTGAAGTTTTCAGTGACCATAAAAGTTTAAAGTATTTGTTTGATCAGAAAGAGCTGAATATGAGACAGAGGAGATGGTTAGAATTTCTGAAGGATTATGATTTTGGTTTGAATTACCATCCGGGTAAAGCAAACGTCGTGGCTGATGCATTGAGTCGGAAATCATTGCATATGTCCATGTTAATGGTTAGGGAATTGGATTTAATTGAGCAGTTTAGAGACTTGAGTTTGGTGTGTGAAAGTACTCACAATAGTGTTAAATTGGGAATGTTGAAGTTAACGAATGGTATTCTGGATGAGATTAGAGAGGGTCAGAAATCCGATGTGCTTTTGGTTGATAAGTTGACTCTAGTGAATCAAGGTCAAGGTGGTGAATTCAGAGTTGATGAGAATGGTGTTTTGAAATTTGGTAATCGGGTGTGTATTCCGGATGTTACCGAACTTAAGAAGAGTATTCTTGAGGAAGGACATCGTAGTGGCTTGAGTATTCATCCTGGAGCTACGAAGATGTATCATGATTTGAAAAAGTTATTTTGGTGGCCGGGAATGAAAAGAGAAATTGCGAGTTTTGTTTATTCTTGTTTGACTTGTCAGAAGTCAAAGATTGAGCATCAGAAGCCGTCTGGGCTAATGCAACCGTTGGCTATTCCAGAGTGGAAGTGGGATAGTATCAGTATGGATTTTGTTTCTGGTTTACCGAGGACAAGTAAGAATTTTGAAGCTATTTGGGTGATTGTTGACAGATTGACAAAATCGGCTCATTTCATTCCGATCAGAATGGATTATTCGTTAGAGAGATTAGCTGAGTTGTATATTGAGAAGATTGTAAGTTTGCATGGTATTCCGTCGAGTATTGTTTCGGACAGAGATCCTAGATTTACATCGAAATTCTGGGAAGGTTTGCAGAGGGCTTTGGGAACTAAGCTGAGATTGAGTTCTGCATATCATCCGCAGACTGATGGTCAGACTGAGAGGACGATTCAGTCACTAGAGGATCTTTTGAGGGCTTGTGTTTTGGAAAAAGGAGGTGCTTGGGATTGTTATTTACCTTTGATTGAGTTTACCTACAACAATAGTTTTCATTCGAGCATTGGTATGGCACCGTTTGAAGCTTTTTATGGTAGGAGATGTCGGACACCTTTATGTTGGTACGAGTCCGGTGAGAGTGTTGTGGTTGGACCGGAGATTATTCAACAAACTACGGAAAAGATTAAGATGATTCAGGAAAAGATGAGGATTGCTCAGAGTCGTCAGAAGAGTTATCACGACAAGAGAAGGAAGTCACTTGAGTTTCAAGAGGGAGATCATGTGTTTCTCCGATAACTGGTGTTGGTCGAGCTTTGAAGTCGAAGAAGTTGGCACCTCGATTTATTGGTCCTTATCAGATTTTGGAGAGGATAGGGGAGGTAGCCTATCGTATCGCTTTACCGCCGTCACTTGCGAATTTGCATGAGGTTTTTCACGTGTCTCAGTTGAGGAGGTACATTCATGATCCGTCGCATGTGGTCCAAGTAGATGATGTCCAGGTGAGAGATAACCTGACTGTTGAAACATCACCTATGAGGATAGAGGATCGGGAGTTGAAGCAGTTGCAGGGTAAAGAGATTGCTTTGGTGAAGGTAGCTTGGGGAGGACCAGCAGGTGGCAATGTGACTTGGGAACTTGAGAGTCAGATGAAGGAGTCTTATCCTGAGTTATTCACTTGAGGTATGTTTTCGAGGACGAAAACTCTTTTAGTGGGGGAGAGTTGTAACACCCCGATAAAAATAAGATAATTATTTAAATTAAGTTAATAGTATATTTATTAATTTAATTAAATAATTGGATTATTATTGGAATATTATTGGGATTATTATTATTATTATTGGAATGAAAGTTGGAATTAGAAAAGGTCCCATTTGGTAAAAAGAGGTTTTCACGTGAAAACAGAGAAACGACTCAAAAAGTGGAAAAGGGAAAAGGGCAAAGAGCCAGAGAACAAGGGTTGAAGAGAGGAAGAGCTCGAAGCTAAAGGATTGTCGGATTAATTCAGGTAAGGGGGGTTTATCATCGTTTAAGGGGTATTATGGGTTAACATGTAATGGGTAGTGATAAACCATTGATTTGCCTCTGATTAGAATGATGTATGCTGAAATTTGTGAAATATTGGATGAACGAAATTTGGATTATAATTGAAGGAAATTCGTAGGAATTAGATGTAATAATGTTAGGATTTGTGAAATTGAATAGGGTATAATTTGTGTTAGATGATATGAACGAATGTTGTGTAAGAATTGGACTGTGGAAGGTTGGATCTGAGGAATCTCGTAGCAGAGAAAACCATAGCAGATCTGGAAATTGGTTTCTGGTCATACGCGTATGGCACTAGGCAATACGCGTATGAGATGGTCTGGTACGCGTATGGCACTAGGCAATACGCGTATGAGATGGCCTGGTACGCGTATGGCACTAGGCAATACGCGTATGGATGAGGAAGATGAGGTTTTGAACGTGGTTTGGTCTCTGTTGGTACACGTATGGGGAAGTGATACGCGTAGCATACGCGTATGAGATGGTGTTACGCGTATGGGATTTGGTTAGGAGATGGGCCATACGCGTATGGGACTAGGCAGTACGCGTATGGGCAGGATTGTGATTTTCCTGAGTTGTTGTTGTGCAGTTTTTAGCTGTTCAGCTGAGTAACGTAATTCAGCTGATGTATGATATATTAGGGATCATTTCCCGTTGTTTTGAGTAGTATAGGCATTAGTAGAGTGTGCTAATGCTGTGATTGAGTATGTGGTATGACATGATATGATTATGTGGTGAATATGTTGATGATGTATGATGATATGCATACTGTTGTGAATGTATTTATCAGGTCTGAAATTATGTATGGACTGTTTTATGGCTTAGAGTGTGAGCATAGGTCCATTGTAGATTGTTGTTGATGATGTTGCATTGCTAGGTGAATTAGCATGCATATTGTGGCCTTTATGGTGGTAGCTAATTCCCATGGTGAGGAATTAGTGATGTTAGTCATTTTGGACTGTTGTTGATGTTTGCATGCTAGGTGATTAGCGTGCATAGCATGGCCCATTTGGGGTGGTAGCTAATTCCCATGGTGAGGAATTAGTGAGTGAGTCACTAGGTCTCAAATGAGTGGGACTAGTGGGCTTGGTAGCCGTGCCTGGATTTGGACGGTGAGGTTGAACTATATGTTCACGAAGAGTCGGTACCGCATGCATGGAGTCTCATTGCATAATATGTGTATGGCGTATAATATGAATGGATGTATTCCAATATTATACGTGTGTTTCTGTTGATATTGAGTATGAGCATGAATTGTATTGGTATTGAGTATGATATTTGAATTGATGTGCCGTTACTGAATGTGTTATGTGATTAGGGTGATTAATGTGTTAAATTACTTAACATGACATGATATTTTATAATGCTTATTATATTGATTGAGGAACTCACCCTTACAACTATTTTCAGGTAACGAGCAATGAGTGGAGTAGAAGTTAATGCTTGGAGTCTAGTGTAGTCTCCTTAGTGGGTCGTGCTCTGATAGATGTAACATCGGGATGTGATGTTTTAACTTGTTTTAAATGTTTTATTGTTGGTTGTGAACCATTTTACATGTAATGTTTTACATGATTGATGAAATTTATATCCGCTACGTTTTATGCAAATGTTTATGTTTTGAATTAATAAAAGAGCATGACCGTTATATTGTTGAATGGTGTGGAATATTGTGTGACACCCTTAAATGGCATAATTACTCTGATGATATACTGCTATTTTAATTAAATAATTGGGGTATTTTAGAAGGGTGTTACACATTGTCGCAAGGATCATAGCATGTTTGGCTCCTTTACCCTAGGGTTGGGACTTGTTTGAGTGTTTTGAGATCACCAAGCATGCTTGTATTGTATATTATTGCTTTTCTTATTTTATTACTAACCAAAAGCATAAAAATATGTCACTAACTCTTTTTGTTTTGAAGCTCAAGTGATTATGTGCTCCACAATGCTCCTAGGAGGCTCCTAAGCCCAATTAAATGACTAAATGAAGAAGAGAAAAATCATGGAAATGGTCCACATAGCTCCTAATCATCATATATGTCTCCCAGGTATCTCAATTTGCCAATATGATCAAGAAAATCCAAAGGGCTTGAAGATTGTTTCCCAAGGAAACCCTAATTTCACTATGCTTTGACTGTGCCTTGCCCATGAAGCAATCTCAACCTCTGATCAAATTTAATCAAGGGAAGTTCTTTCATCTATTATTTTATTCATATATGGGCCTATTTGAGGCCCCTAAATCATTTATTCATCAAGATTGGAAGTTTGGCCTTGAAAAGTTGACCAGTCAAGTCATCTGACTAAGCTGAGATTCAATGAGCTATACTTTTTGATGTGTTAGTCAAATGAAGATGACCCCAAAGGAAAACGTGTTCCTAAGAACCATATGAACAACTTTCATGTTCATCAAAAATCCATTTGAATCTTGGAAGGTCATCATTCATTTCATAACATTATAGGTCATTTTGATTGAAACCCTAATTTTGGGTCAACTTGCCAAGGGCATAGCTTCCTTATTTTTTAAGCTTTTGAGGTGAGACAAAAGGAATTGGAAATCTTGAGATGTCTACTTCAAATGTTACGTTGGACAAAATTTCATAATCATAAAATAAATACATGTGATAATGCAAAACATTCAAGATCACCTTGGACCTAATTCATTGAATTTGAAAAAGTACCCTACTTCAAATGCCCATAACATTTTCATAAAAAATCCAAATGATGCAAACGTTGAGTTTAGATTGACGATCTTGAAAATATCTACAACTTTTATGTTGGATATGTTTTCATTTGAATCTTGTATCATGAAGATAAAGGGGTTTGATTAAGCTTACTTTTGGTGAACTTTTTCAAAATGATTTGAAAATGTTTTACACTTGGACTTTCCAAGCCAGTTTTGATCAACTTTCCTATGCCAACTGATTTTTTGCCCAACATGACTTTTGTTCCTTATTTCAAGAGCTTTCCAACCATTACTCATAATAGTCTTTTGGATTCACCATATTTGAGTTTCAAAATTATCTTCATTTATGTGCAATTTTGATATTTCATGTTATAACTTGGTATGCAAGTATTTCCCATTCAATGTGCACGTCCAAATGCCTTCTATGTGAACTCAGAAAGTTGCTTCAGCCATCATTGGGCCTCTCACACGTCCACAAAGGCCCATGCAATCCAAAATTCAAATCCCATGCACATGAACAAAGTGTGTGATCAGCCACCTTCAGCTATAAATAAACACCTCATAAGCTTCATTTCACAACCTTTTGGAGATCCCATATGTTGCTGCACTGAAACCATAGCCCTCACCAAAGGAATCACTCATAATTTTTCAAATTTTCGAGCTTGAAATTCAGTAACATTAGTGGACTTTTAAAGATAGATTCCTTAGCCAATCATCTTCCATACACTCAAGGATCAAAGAGGAGCAAAGATCTTGGAGAATTCATGGCTAGAAGTTCATCAATTCAAAGGTATAATCTCAAGCTTTTTGGATCTACAACTCCTAATTCAATGTAGTTTTCTTGTGTTTTGGTGGCTCTCTGAAGTCCTCATACTTGAGGAAAGCTTTTGATGTATTCAATTTTCCATTTCATGAGCAATCCGTGTGGACACCATGATTTTCTCCTTCATCTTTCTCTCAATATAGGAAGAGTGAGGGAAATCCAATGGTACATTGATGATCTACATCACACGAGCTTCATTTTCATGTCGTTGTTTTCCATTTATATTGAGATTTTTTTTCTGCAACATTTGGCCGGAGTTTGTGTGTCTAGCCGGAGAAGACGGTGGTTTCCACCACCACCACCACGTGTGCTTGCTTATGGCCATTGGATCTCCCTTCCATGATCTAATCGTGTGCATCTATTTTAATTACTTCATTTAATTATTTGTGTGGCGCTGTTGACTTATGTGTACCGTGTATCCTCAGATCCAGGCCATGCATTAGTGCCACGTCAATTAATGAAGTGGATCTAATGGCTCTGCATTTTTCGCTTATTTCATTTTCTTTTTATTTTCTGTTAATTCATTTCATTTTCAAAAATTCATTAAAAATTCGTTTGAAGTCAGAAAAATATGAGACCAATTCTAAAAATTTTCTTGAAAAATCTAGTTTCATATTATGATTTTTAATTATTTTTGTGACTTCATTTGATATCTTTTTTTGAATTACTTGGTTTTTAATGATTTTAATTCATTTTAAAATACTTTCTGACTTTTAAAAAATACAAAAATATTTTCATAGCATCTATGGATCATGATAAGTCAATGAAAAATAGTCTCAACAATTTCTTGATTATTTTGAGATTATTTGAGATTTTAATTCATATTATGCTATTTTTGGTTGTTTTTAATTGATTTTAATTACTTTCTGATTTCAAAAATTTGTGAGAAAATTAGTAAAAGTTTGTTTGACTATGTAAAACCTTTGATAATTTAATTGGACTCACTGAAGTTATTTTGAACTGAATTTGAGGTCCAACTTTATTTGTTTATTTTTTATTTGTATTTTCTTTTAATTCAAAAAATACTAAAAAAATATCATGGACTTCTTGACTTGTTATATTGATTCTTCTTTTGTTTTGTGTTGATTGAGGTTGAATTGATTCAACTTTGATCAAATTCATTGAATCTTGTGGTTTGAAAATCCTTAAGGAACATCATCTAGAAAGATGAATGAATTTGATCAAGGATGAGTTATCCCTTGATCAATTGTGTTTGTTTGTTAAAATCTAACCCCTTCCCTTTCATCTTCATCCCTTTCTTTCCATCAATGGCCAATGAGTTAAAGTCTTGAGGTTGGTCTTGACAAATAAGAAGTTTAACCTTCTTTGATCCAAACCAAACTCAACTTGATCCATGATCAAGTGAGTTATTTTGTGTCAAAGATAGGTTACTTTTTGGTCAAGCAAATAACCAAAAGTCAATACAAGGCCTTTCCCCTTTTGTTGGGCATGGCAAGTTTATGGAGCTTGGCTTACTAGTCATGACCTCTAACTTGTGTTCTTTGCCTATATTCTTATTGACCGGCCTCAGATAGGTGTGACTTGCGATTGCCTAACATAGCGCTACATTGTCTTATGACAAGCTAATATAACTCTACTAATTACTAATTTTAAGTTGAGCTTTTAAATTCTTGTCATTTACTTTTAATGTCATTTATTTCTTGCTCATTATTCATCTTAATTTTCTCTTTGCTCATTTGAGCACATATTTTATGTTTATGTCATTTTTCTTTTGCTCATTTGAGCCCATTATTGTGTATAAATATATTGCTATTTTGTGTTGTTTTGTGTTGCTTTGATGTGAACCAAAATGAAAAAGGAGAAAGGACTTAGAATTAGGATTTACCCATCCTTAAAGGAGTTCAAGAGCAACTAGGCCTCATGCCTTTAGAATGAAAAATTTGTTGAAGAGCAACTAGGCCTCATAGCTTTAGAATGCTAAAATTCAAAGTTGATCTCAAAGGACTTCTATTTAAACTTATTCTTTGTTCATTCCCTTTATTGTGTGGTGAGATTTTTGATGTTTGCTTTTGTGTGATAAGGATCCCATCTTAAAATTATGAAAAGAGGACCATTGTCATGAATAGACAAGTTAAAAGCCAAGCCAAATGGAGATCCTAGGAGCTTGAATTCAAATTTATTGATTGCTTATTTGTGTGCTAAATCCAAAGGAAAGGAGTATCTTGAGTCATCTCTATGAGTCCAAGAAAAGGAACTCCAAGGGTTATCTTTCCCCTCTTATCTTTGTATGCTTTAGGAATAACCCTTCTCTCTTCTCCCCACTCTAACCAAGCAAGAAATCATTTTCAAAACTTTGACTTTGTTTCAAATTAGAAACCTAGGCCTTAAGCCTTTGACTTTTCAAAACTCTTTTCATAAACACTCATTGTAAATAAACTTTAATCCAACTTTGACTTCATTTTGTAAATAAATCTAACTTTTAAATATAACCCATTTCAAGTTGTTTTGTGGTTCCAATGGCCACTTTGTTAAACCCCTTTTCAAAAACATTAGTCATAGGTTTGAGTTATCATAGTGGTTGATGTAAATCTCACCTCATCCTTAGTGTTGGATTATAAGCCTTCCATGCTTATTATAGGGTTAACCCCTTACTAGCGTGTTGAAGCCTTCCTCACATGGTGGATTGTTGGTTTAGGTTCAGTTTTCTCCCTTTGATAACAAAAGACCTTAAGGCTTTTGATCAAAATCAATTCACCAATCTTTGAGATTTTTACCCCGAACTACGAGGTTTTGGTCCTCCTTTGTGATGGTACGTAGGCAATGGGTTCATCCCTTCAAACAACAAAATTTGTAAATATAATCTATTCTCTTCTCATCCCTCCAATCTTTTGCACAAATCTTTTCACAAATACCAACCTACAACACATATTTGCAAAACGAGTTCCCTTAGAGTACTAAGGATGTTTTGCGTGCGTAAAACCTTCCCATTTCATAACCAACCCCTTACCTAGATCTCTGACCTTTTCTTTAGTTTTTGATTTGAAAAACTTCTTACTTGGCTTTTGTTTGCTTTTTAGCCTTTCCTTTGGACAAATAAAAGTGCGGTGGCGACTCGAATTGTATCTTGACTTTTGGTTTAGTCAATAAACCTAAAGGTAACAAAAACCCCGCTACACTAACCAAATGGGAGCAATCCAATAGACTATAGACACCCAGAATTCCCTTGGACTTTTTAGATCAAGCAACACACAAATGCACAATTATATCAACTTTGAAGAGAAAAGGCATCAAATAAAGATGGCCTCATCCAAGCTTATCCACTTCAATGATCTTTTTTGAAATAGCCTATGTAGCAGATGAAATCCACAAGCCACAAGTCCAACATAACAGCTTAATAAATGATCAATGTTACATATGAATCTGGAGAGATCTTGAATGATGTATAAGATGAATTCAAACTTGCAAGTTCTCGGTTCTTCAACAAATTGGCATTGACCAAGTCCATTTAGCAAAGGAATGTTTCCTAAGTTCTAAGTCCAATTGGGGAGATCAAAACAACAGTCCACTCAAATTGTCTTTTAGGGTTTTTGTTATTATTATGTGCATTAATGGGCAAATACCAATCAAACAAACAAAGCAACAAAGTATATCACACAATATGGTCCAAGTGGAGAAAGTGAAAATTGCATAAACATAAACAATTAGAATGATATGTACAATGATAAATGATAATAGAGCAACAAAAATAAATTGGATTAAAAGTAAAAGCTTGAAAGTAAAAGTTAATATTTAGTAAGTTAATGGTTACTTTTGTTTTACTTTTTGATGTCAAGACATTCTTTGGAGAACGCTCAACCCACTTGCCACAAGCATGGATCCTTGAACCAAAACATCTTCTAAAGAAAGGAAAGAAGGCCAAGTTTCCACACAATACGATGGAAGAGGGGAGACTTACAATCTCACTAACTAGAATGCTTATACCTTTTGTGTCACAAATTTAGCGCTATGTTAAGCAATCGTAATTGGACTTATGTAGAAGTCACAACTATTTGAGGTCGGGCCATAAACTTTTGGTGTTAATGCATGTTGGAGACATAGTATTAAGAACTATACTCATTAAACATACCACATACAAAAAATATGCAAAGTTGTGGCCTAATCTCATCCATACTCATGTTAATCTTTCAATCAACTAGCATTTGGACTTTGAGATGTCATTGGCCAATTGAAAATGAATGGATGAAGAAGGGGAATTAGATGAAGAGGGAAAGGGATGAATGAGATCACGAATTGGTCAAAGGAGGACTTTTACCAAATTAATATTATTCATTCATTTTGGGACATGGAATGTACATTCCATCAATCTCCTAAATCCAATATTATTAACTTGACAAAGTCAAATCAACCTTGACCAAGGCCCAACAACAAATGAGAAAACTCAAATAAGTCAATCCAAATGGTCAACACAATTAAAATGGAATTTATTCAATTAAAAATATTAAAATAATGCATTAAATTTAAATATGTTTTGTCCAAATTCTAAAATCACATCAAAACACCAAATAAGTGGCCATGTGATTTATCATAGGTCAAACAAGGTCAAAGGACCTTGGATAAAAAATTTAATAATTTTTGGACACTTAAAAATATTTTTAAACAATTAAAAACAAATTAAAAATGCATTAATTCATGAAAAATATTAATAATGATCCAAAAAATAATTTTAATTCAGAATATGAAAGAGAAAAATATTTGAATTTTTTTGGTGAAAGTCCCATATTTTTTGGATCAATAGTGAACTTAATATGAATTTATGAAGAAAATGAAATAAAAAGAAAAAACAGAAATTGCAAAAATACGTGGACCATCAGATCCCCCTCATTAATTGAGGTGGCAGATCTGATGATCCACAACGCGCGTTCCACCAATGCAGGAGTCCATTGCGCTGTAAACTTGGTAATCACAATGCACGGCTGAGATTATAACATGAGAAACAGATCACACGGTCTAGACTTGAAACACCTCATCACCGGAGCCAGAGCTCCGGTTGTCTTCTCCGGCGAGCTTCGCCGGACTGGTCATCATCAACCATCACCAAAATATCAAACAGGGACATGATTTTAAAGAGAAAACATCACTGAGCACGAATATCACCTCCATTTCTTCCAATTCCAACTATATTGAGAGATATGTGGAATTGAAAATTGAGGTTCATGATCTGAGTTGCTTCGATTCAGCATCAAAACAACTCAAACACCTTGCCTATATTGGTAGGACTTCATCCAACACAATAATCAAGAGAATTGAGCAAGAAACACCGAGAATCGAAGAGATTAAATTTTCTGCAAAATACCTTTAATGGAGGTCTGAACTTGCTAGATCTTGATATGAATCGTGCTTTGCTTCACTTCAATTGCTTGCAGAAGAATGGCTTAGAATCAATGGACTCTTGGAGAATTGAATTCCAAAACAATGGAGATTCAAGGTCAAATTCAACAGAATTTTTCAGGTTTATCCTCTCAATATGAAGGGTTTTCTGAGGGGAATCAATGTCGGCGCAATGTGTGTGTTCATTCTGAGCAATTGAGCTTCAGTTTATAGAGAATTCAAATGATAATTGCACACTCCTTCAAGTTTCCAAAATTGGCAAAGTGAGGTAAGCAATTTGCATGGGCACGCATAGGCCCATCAAATGATTGTTCAAAAGTCGATAATGAAGTTCAGATGCATTGGAGGTGGATTGGACTGCAAGGCAATTGAGCATTGTTGTTTGAAGTTTGATCCATGACACATGATACCATCCTGTTTAAGCCATGCGCAGCCTATGCATTTCTCATCCAAAATGCATGAATTTTAGCTCTTTAGAAAGGTGAGATCAAGAGGAACAACTTTGATGTTGAACACTTTTTCATTTGGAGCTTGGAACTTGGAGATATTTGAGGTGGAAGTTTGGAAAATTTTGACATATTGAAAATTTTCTAAGTGTCAAGCCATATGTCTCAATATTCCACCTTGCTTAACTTTTTATGGGAGCTTCAAATGAGAAAAGTGTCTTCATCAAATTTATATCTTTCTCAATAGACTTAAAAATGGTCACCAATTTCATGTCATTTGGATTTTAAATGATAGAGTTATGCATTTTTGAAGTTTGGCAAAATCACTTGATCAATGGTATAGGTCAAAGATGACCTATAATGTAGCCTCATATCACATGTGCAAAGAAGTTGAATTAGCTCCCACTACAAACATAAAAGTTGACGTAGACACATTGAATTTTATTGTGAAACTTGGAAATCTTTCATATCATACAAATTGAGCAAGTTATGGCCTTGGGAAGTTGACTTTTAAATTAGGGTTTAGATAAAATGACCTATAATGTTTCAACATAGAAAATGATTTTCCAAGCAAAACTAGCTCTAGGTCTCAACATGAAAGTTGTTTATAATGATATTTAGAGTAATTTTTCTCTTGGAATCATTTTCATATGGTGAAAATTGTAGGATATAGGGTCTAGGGAGACCCAGTTTTGATCAGATGAAACCATCTGGCCAACCACCACCAACCAACTTGCTAACTTCCAATTATATTGACTTTATTGGCTCAGGGTAGATCATATATGAATAAGATGACGAAATTTGAAGTGTCCCTTGAGAAATTTGATCAATAGGTGAGATAACTTGTTGGAGAAGTTATTCAAGATACCAAGTCAAACTAGGGTTTCCAAGACAAATCACCCTCAAATTCTTGAAGCAAACTTGATCAATATCGTATATAGAAGTAATTGGGACTCATACATGATGTTCATAACCATTCTTGAATCAATTCTTGATTATGCTCTTTGTTCATGAGGGTCTCAAACCCTAGATGTAATCAATGAATCAAGGATATCATGTCCCTACCTACAAAAAGAGCTAGATAGATATAAAGACATATTTTTGGTATTTTGGTTAGTGGAATGATAAAATACAAGTACGATATAATCACAAAGTGCTTGGTGATCTCTCCCAAAACAAACCCAGTGGAAAAGGGGTAAGGGGGATGCAAAGGTATGATCCCAATGCTAATGCTTATGATAAAAATGCATGAGGGATCTTAGGGTCAAAATTGGGGTCTTACAGCTTCCCTTATTTAAGGACATTCTAACTGAGGAGGTGAAGGTTAAAATCTGCGGCTCGACCCAGTATAATGGGCTTAAATAACAACATAGAGAAACGAATTTTGGTCCCTAAGAGACCTCATGATGCATATGATATGAATGCAAAAGTTAACGCTTTGTAGGGAAATATTGCCACAAAGGAAAAGAAATCAGAGAGACCGCAAATTCGCAGGAGTATAATGCATTCCATAAGGAAAACTCACTGGGGAGACCGAGACTCTAGGGGGTAAAAAGGAGTTATGCGTAGGCCAGGCTACGACTTAAAACTACTGGGGACTAGAGGGGATTCATATAAAATGGAAAGAGTCAGCCGGGGAAACAACAACAGCATCTGCATGGGATATGAATAAGTCAGGATGACACTGAAATATTCAACTCGTGTAGGGGAACAACGATTTCACATAAGGAAATGCGCACTCGACTCGACTGGGGAAGCGTTACACTTCAACACAGGAGGAGAAGAAATATATTACCTACCACCTGTTATTAGGTAAGGAGGTAATAAAGATCTGACAGAGAGACCATCCGTCACCAGTTAGGATGAACATATCAAGGATGACTTACTGAAGAAAAGCCAGGAGGAATATTCATTACCGGTTACTGGTTAAGAAGACCAAAGGTGAGAGTAACCGTCATCAGTTAGGACGAACATATCAAGGATAAACTCGACAGGGAAGAAAATCCCTCACCGGTTAAGATGAACATATCAAGGATAGACTTGCCTGGGGATGTCAAGGAGGATACCCGTCATCGGTTAGGATGAACATATCAAGGATATACCAACTGAACAAAAAGGGAATTACATCTATCAAAAACTGGATAGAAAACCGTCGAAGAGAGATTCTGTCACCGGTTAAGATGAACATATCAAGGACTAAACTCTACGAGGGGACAAAGTAGGATTTACAAATACCGATTACTGGGTAGAAGACCAATCAAAGAGAAAATCTGTCACCGGTTAAGATGAACATATCAAGGATAGACTCTAAAAGGGGAGAAAATAGGCATTACATCTATCAGTTACTAGATAGAATACCAAAGAAGATAAAATCCGTTACTGGTCAAAGTGAACATATCAAGGATAGACTCCGCTCAGGGGAACAATAGGATTTACAACTATCGGCTACTGGGTTGAAGACCAACAAGGAGAAGAAAACCCGTCATCGATTAAGATGAACATATAAAGGATTAACTCTCTGGGGAAACAAAATAGGGATTATAACTACCTTTTTACTAGATAGAATACCAAAGGAGAGAATATCCGTCACTGGTTAAAGTGAACATATCAAGGATAAACTCCTGCGGGGGGAAAGAAAGATATCCGCCACCTAGTTAAGATGAACATATCAAGGATATGCTTCTGAGGATTCCACTGGGGAGAAAAAGGAGTACTTTTGCCGGGTATTGGGCAAGAAGTAACAACCACAAACTAAGAAGAATATTGCCAGTTACTAGGTAATAGACTCTTAGGGGACCAAAGTATCCATCTAGGTAAGAGCTAGAAAGGAAACGGTCAATCAAGACTCAACCCAATGAGGACATAACTCAAGGGGAGTAATTCCATCCAGAATATTTGCTGGAGAGGAAACTGAAATAACAACTACCCACGAGGAAACAAACTCAGTGGGGAAATAGAGAAAGGTTAACGTCTTTTTTGCTTACGGGTTGACACTCTACCATTGAAAGAGGACAGACACCAAATTAGGTATGGGGATAAAGTATCGCTATAACAGAGAATGAGAATCCCAAATCAATGAAGATGCAGGATATGCAAATCCTGAATTTATATGAATGTATATGTATATGTATATATGGTGATTATGCTGACAAAACGATCACGAAGGATTAGAGGTGTCGCAAAGAAATTGAACCACCGGTACAATCCTCAATCAATCCGCAAAAATCATGGAGACAAACTGTTGGAAAATAGAGAGATCAACATCCCAGGGCAAACCCTAGCTTGGGAAGGAGGATATCTGCTAAGGAGAAAACACAACCAACTCTAGGGAATGTTAGGTCAACACCATAAAAATGGGAGACAACCCTACCGGGGAAGAATCATAAAAGCTGCTCAGAAACCAGGAGGAAACTCTGACTGGGAGCAAAGATACGACGATCGGTGGGGACACCAAGGTGATCTACTGGGGAGAGATCAAACATTTTCTGATGACGATCTACCTGATGAAGAAATACGAACTCCGTTGGGAAGGCCAAAACTATGTTTGGGACAAGCACACGCCACTGGAGATTTGAATCAATCAACTCAACTAGGGAAATGAAAGAAACTCCACTGAGGAACAAACACTCCATCGGGGAACTGAATCATCAACTAGGGATAACAAAATTCTACTGAGGAAATGAATCAACACTGACGACTAGAGATACCCGAAGAGTTACTGCTTAGGGACCCTCGGATGCTTCGCACTTAAGGACCTGTGTTTCACTGAAATGCGGTTGATATTACTGTTACTTGCTTTGGAAATGTTTTTGCTTTTATATACTTAAGAAAATTTGATTTTTTATTTAAAAATTTAATTTCCAAATGATCATAATAAAATTTAAAACTATTGGCTGAAGTAAATAAGAGTAGAAACAATTGGATAAAAGCTCAACCTTATTTAATAGGATGGTAGTCTGTAAATGACAAGACTCCATAGATTATACAAAGTTGAAAATGGTAATTTACATGGAAAAGAGTTACATTGAATACAAATTATCCTTAATCCTTCGACCAAATCTTGATATCCATTGTGTTTTCGACCGCTGCTGAAGATGAACAGACGTCAACCCTTGTGCTCAAACAAGTCTTCAAAATAACTGAAGATCAGCGGAATGCAGTTACTTGCCATAATCCCTAATTTTTGCATAAGTTGCCACAGGGTGGGATACTCAACTTATCGGGAAATTATTTTCTGTTTATCTGTCTCTAATTTTTGCCTAGGTTGCCCTTTTGGGTTTTCAATCCACCGAGACGCTCATTTCTTCCTAAGCCGCCCTTTCGAGTTTTCAACTTAGCGAGCTGTTCTTTTCTTTTTTAGGCAAAGTATTTCTTGACTGCATCTGCGTTCACATGACGAGTGAACTCTTCACCATCCTTAGTTGTAAGAATCAATGCACCACCTGAAAAGGCTCTCTTGACAAGATATGATCCTTCATAATTAGGAGTCCTTTTTCCTCTAGAATCTGGCTTGAATAAAAAAATCTTCTTGAGCACAAGGTCACCTTCTCTGAACACACGAGGTTTGACCTCCTTATCAAAAGCTTTATTCATTCTTTGCTGATACAAATGACCATGACAAATGGAAGTTAATCTCTTCTCTTCAATCAAATTCAACTGGTCAAACCTGGTCTGACACCATTCAGCTTCAGTCAACTTGGCTTCCATGAGCACACGCAACGAAGGAATCTCAACCTCTACGGGGTTTCCCCTGTTGAAGTGCAGGCGGATGTACGATACCCATGTAAAGCAAAAGGGAGCATCTCATGCCAATCCTTGTACGTGACAACCATCTTCTAGATAATCTTCTTGATGTTCTTGTTCGCAGCTTCAACATCCCCATTCATCTTGGGTCTATAGGGAGAAGAATTATTATGTGCAATCTTGAAGTCTTTGCAAAGAGCTTCCACCATATTGTTATTCAAGTTCGATCCATTATCAGTGATGATCTTACTTGGCACACCATAACGGCATATGATCTGATTCTTGATAAACCTTACAACAACTTGATTGGTTACATTTGGATATGATGCTGCTTCAACCCATTTTGTGAAGTAGTCAATTGCCACCAAAATGAAACGATGTCCATTCGAAGCTTTGGGCTCAATCATCCCAATCATATCAATTCCCCACATGGAGAAAGGCCATGGGGAAGAGATAACATTCAATAGTTTCGGAGGAACATGAATCTTATCACCATAGATTTGACACTTGTGGCATTTCTTCACAAACTTGCAACCGTCAGATTCCATTGTCAGCCAATAGTAACCTGCTCGCAACATCTTCTTCGCCATTGCATGTCCATTGGAATGAGTACCAAAGGATCCTTCTTGCACTTCGATCATCAACAAGTCTGCTTCGTCTCTATCCACGCATTTGAGCAAAACCATGTGAAAGTTTCTTTTGTACAATATATCACCATTCAAGTAGAAATTACCGGCTAATTTTCTCGTCTTTGATCTCTTCAACAGCAAACACATGAGTTGGCCTATCAAGACGCATCATAGATAAATTGGGAACTTCATTCTAATACTTCACCACAATCATTGACGCCAACGTTGCAAGAGCGTCTGCCATCCGATTCTCATCTCGAGGGATATGATGAAACTCAACCTTTGTAAAGAAAGTTGAAATCCTCCTCGCATAATCTCTATATGGTATCAAGCCGGGTTGATTTGTCTCCCATTCTCCTTTGATTTGATTCACTACCAAAGCTGAATCACCGAAGACATCCAAATATTTGATTCTGAGATTCATGGCCTCTTCAAGCCCCATAATGCAAGCTTTATATTCTGCCATGTTGTTTGTATATTTGAAAGTCAATCTAGCTGTAAATGGTAGATGCGTGCCTTGAGGAGTAATAATCACTGCCCCAATGCCATTTCCATATTGATTAACAGCTCCATCAAATACCAAGCCCCAATGGGAACTAGGTTTTGGCCTTTCATCTAGCGATGGTTCATCACAATCTTTCATTTTCAAGTACAAAATCTCTTCATCAGGAAAATCATACTGCACTGACTGGTAATCTTCAATTGGTTGGTGAGCCAAATGGTCAGCCAAGATACTACCTTTGATCGCTTTCTGAGATCGGTATTCTACATCATACTCTGATAACAACATCTGCCAATGGGCAATTCTCCCAGTTAAAGCAGGCTTCTCAAATATATACTTGATTGGATCCATTTTGAATATCAACCAAGTGGTATGATTCAACATATACTGACGCAGACGCTTAGCAGCCCAAGCCAATGCGCAAAAGGTTTTCTCAAGCATAGAATACCGAGTTTCACTGTCGGTGAACTTCTTACTGAGGTAGTAAATTGCAAATTCTTTCTTCCCAGTCTCATCTTGCTGACCAAGAACACAACGCATACTATCTTCTAGCACAGTCAAATACATTATCAATGGTCTTGCTTCAATAGGTGGAGACAAAATCGGAGGTTCAAGCAAATATTCTTTGATATTGTCAAAAACTTTTTGGCAGTCTTCGGTCCAATCACAAGATTGATCTTTCTAAAGAAGCTTGAATATAGGCGCACATGTGGCAGTCATGTGGGAAATAAATCTGGAAATATAATTCAAGCGGCCGAGAAACCTCTGACTTGTTTCTCAGTTTTGGGCGCAGGCATCTCTTGTATTGCTTTGACCTTGGAAGGATCAACTTCAATACCTTTCTCACTGACAATAAAGCTCAACAACTTACCAGAACGAACACCAAAAGTACAATTATTAGGATTCAAGCGGAGTTTATACTTCCTCAAACGCTGGAATAGCTTCAACAAATGCTCAACATGTTCCTCTTCATCAATTGATTTAGCAATCATGTCATCGACATATACTTCAATCTCTTTATGCATCATATCATGAAAAAGAGTAGTCATTGCTCCCTGGTAAGTCTCACTAGCATTCTTTAGACCGAAAGGCATCACTCTATAACAGAATGTTCCCCAGGGTGTAATGAATGTGGTCTTCTCCATATCCTTGGGTGCTATCTTAATCTAGTTATATCCGGAAAATCCATCCATAAACGAAAAGACTTTGAATTTAGCAGTATTGTCTACCAACATATCAATGTGTGGCAGAGGGAAATCATCTTTCGGACTGGCTTTATTCAAATCTTTATAATCGACACATATGCAGACTTTTCCATCTTTCTTCGACACAGGCACAATGTTGGCCACCCATTGCGGATACTAACAGTTACAAGGAAACCGATATCAATCTACTTTTGAACTTCCTTTTTGATCTTCACAGCCATATCTGGATGTGTTCTTCTCAACTTCTGCTTGACTGGCGGGCATTCTGGCTTCGACGACAATCTATGCTCCACAATATCATAATCCATCCCAGGCATGTCTTGATAGGACCAAGCAAACACATATGAATATTCTTGAAGAAGATCAATCAACCCCTTCTTAGTATCTGGACACAGTCGAGACCCAATCTTGACTTCCTTCACATCCTCCTAGGAACCCAAGTTGACTAGCTCAATCTGCGCTTCAAACGGCTGAATAATCTTCTTATCTTGCTCAAGAAGACGAGACAACTCCTCACTCACTTCTTCATCACTTTCCTCCTCGGCCTCAAACACAAAGAATTCAAAATTTGGAGAAGGAGAAGGATCATTGTATTCAATGGGGTTAGGAATCAACCTGCATAATGATTTGATATTTTGATTTTAGAGAACTGAATTTGTGACCAAATATTATGCAGATGGATAATTATATTGTTTATTTATGTTTTTTTGGGATTACCATTTTCAGAAATAAGCAAAAAGTAAAAAATAAACATCAAAGATGTGGATGAATAGAATTAATTTTATTGATGATCAATTTAAAATGCCCAACAATGTTCACCTCTCCCTTAGGAATAGGATAAGGATTTTAAAATACAAAAAGCAAATTACTGAGATCGATGCAAAATAACATGAATATCAACAGTGGTCCAATTGTTGCATGTCTGTCCATGCATCACAAATTTGGTGCAGTTTTCCTCTTCATTGTCCTCTAGCACAACACCTAAGTGTTGTTCATCCCCGTGAATGAACCCTCTGCTACGGAAGCTGAGTTGCATCTCTTCTGATCTAACGGTTGACGAGCCCTTCTGGAACCCCAAACCAGTTCTTCCCTTATTGTCGGCGACCTCTACCACGCGCCCCCACTGATCAACAGGACCTTCTTCAACGATCTTCTGCGCATCTTTCAGAGAGGACATAGGTGCCCCAACTCTCTTCTCAGCAGCAATATATAAGGCTTGGAACAGAGTCCCAACCTCATCCTCAGCTTCCACATACGAGAAAGATGACAGATGGCTGACTAACAATGCTTTCTCACCTCCCACAATCACCAACATGCCATTCTTGACAACTTTGAGCTTTTGGTGTAGAGTGGAAGTAACAGCTTCGGCTTCATGAATCCATGGCCTTCCCAACAAACAGCTGTAGGCCGGGTGAATATCCATTACCTAGAAAGTAATATGAAAATCACTCGGACCTATATTTACGGGAAAGTCCACTTCTCCAATGATCGTCTCGCGCGAGCCATCAAAGGCTTTGACAATTACTCCATTATTCCTTATGGGAGCTCCTTGATAAGATAACTTTGACAATGTTGACTTTGGAAGCACGTTAAGTAATGACCCAATATCAACTAACACGTTTGACAAAGCATCTTCTTTGCAATTCATCGAAATATGCAAAGCCAGACTATGATTTCTTCCCTCTTCAGGGAGTTCTTCATCATAAAAACTCAAATTGTTGCATGAAGTGATGTTAGCTACAATGTGATTAAATTGAGCCACAGTAACATCTTGCTCCATGTTTGCCTGTTCAAGAACTCTCTGGAGTGCTTCTCTATGCGCTTCAGAATTCAAAAGCAGAGACAACACAGAAATCTTAGAGGGGGTCTGGAGCAACTGCTCAACCACGTTAAATTCACTCCTCTTGATTAGTCAGACTACCTCATCATCATTAATATTGGCTTTCAAATTGCTGGATTCACTAGACTTATCTCTTGAACAACCAACAGGATCTACACTAGGCACCTTTGCCTTCTTACCAACAATCAAATCTTCGTTACTCTCTAGGACAATTGGCCCAAAAACTCGACCATTGCAGGTCACCTTTGTAACATCTGCAATGCTTACTACTGAACTGGTCGTAGGCAACGATACCTCTTGACCTTTCTCAATCATCATAACATTATATTGATACGGTACAGCCTTATCAGATGCATACGGGACTGGGCCCGCCAACCGTATTACCAACGGCGAAACTGATATATTGTTGACGTTCTTGTTGCTATCATACTGCATCACCAACCGCTGTGGTGGCTTGAAAACGGAAACAATGACATTAACATCGTCATCTTCATGACGGGATTGGCAAATCTGGATCATGCCTTCATCCATCAGGCGTTGGATGTCCCTTTTCACCACAACATACCCCCTTGGGTTCACACTACAAATATCACAACCTTCGTGATTATGTTCACATTCACTCACCATACAGATGTCCTTGGGCATCTGTACCAAGGATCCACGAATAAAACGCACATCAAAAACTTTGGACTCACCAGGACAACCGTCCACCATATTCATTGAAGTATTCCCATGAGCTGGCAAATGATTAGCTTTCACATTAGGCGCGAGGTCTTCAAAAGACACCATGCCACTCTTCATAATCTTTTGCACTTCATACTTCAGCGGATAACAGTTCTCAATATCGTGCCCAGGTGCACCCTTGTGAAAAGCACAACAAAATTCGAGTTTATACCAACATGGAAGTGGTTCTGGTATCTGCAGTGCATTCCTCGGGTGGATCAAATTCTTGAGGATTAAAGATGGGTACAGCTCTGCGTATGACATAGGAATCGGGTCGAAAGAGACCTTCTTCCTCTCGAAGTTCTGTTGCTGGTGATGATTGTTGTTGGAATTGTTGTTGTTGTAGGTGCTCGTTCTTTGTTGCGGTTGTTGTTGTTAATGTTGATTTTGTTGTTGTTGAATTGGTATCGTTTGCTGACAAGAGAATACTGGAATGACGAAAGATACTTGAAGATGATGATGTTGACGGGTGTAGCACCTCAAATTTGCACCTCCCATTTGTACATTCATTTCATTTTTAGGTCATTAACATTGCATTCATATTGCATAGACCATTGCATATCATCAATCAAGACTGATCAGGAGATTCAACTGTGCAAGAGAGCAAGAGCATTTTCCATGAGATGAGAGCCCTATGGTGGTTCCAATGAGCTTACATGACCCAAGAATCATTTTGAAGCAACTTGGCCAAGTGTTGAAGGTTCAAAGTCCACAGTGCATGACCAAGTCATCTGAGCCCCATAAAAGTCAACTGCAAGTCAATTGAGGGCTAGGAGATGGAGAAATGGATTGAGACACTTCATTCATGTCCCAAAGAAGGTTATTCAACATGTCAAACATCTATCTTGAAGGATTTGAAGCCAGATCTAAAGTTTCCCAAAATGGAAAATGACCTGTAATTTTCAAGTTTCCAAAAATAGCAAGTTTTTGGACCAACTTCAACTCAACTTTCCAACATCAAAGAAGCTTCAAATGAAATTTTGTCCAACATGGAAGTTGAAGATCTCTCTCTCCCATTTCCAAAACGTCCAAGATCATGGATTTATGATATGTGGTTGAGGAGATATGATCAAATCATGGAAAAGTGTGTTTAAAAATTCAAATGGCCATAACTTTTGAACCAAGACTCCAATTTTGGTGGTTCTTTTTGCATTTTGTTCATCATGACATGCACTTTCCAAATATCTCATTACATGGCATGAATTTCACTTGCATTATCATATGCTCATTCATTAAGTTTTTGAAGGAAAATTTCTAAAATCAATTTGGTTGATCATATGCATGAAATACCAATTCCAAAGTGTGCATGTGCCTTTTTTAAGTGGATTTGGGTCAGCATAATGCAATGTTCACGCATGCACCTCATGCATGAGGTGAAAATCCAATTTTGTGCACACACCTTACAACTTGTTAATCTCAATTAGTTTGGACTTAAGCATGATTTCAGAATGATTAACAAGGGATATATAAGGATAATCACAACTGCATTTGCCATTAATAAGCTTTTCAGATCTAGATCTAGAAACTTTTCAAGATTCTTCTCTCACCAAGCACTTCGAATTTCTTTACACAAGGACCATTTCTCTTGATGGATTCATGATTAGGAAGTGTTTTTGAGGCAAATTGAACGTGGATTTGTAAGGATTCGTGCCAGTTTTGACCACACTTGAAGCTTGAAGGTTCAATGGAGTTTGCAAATTCTACTGGATTCGTGCTTGTTTGAGCTTCAATCTCACCATCAATCATATCCACAAGCATCATAGAGGAGCTTTGGACCATTACAAGCCTTGGATAGTGCGGTTCAAAGGTTCTGCTCTTCAAGAGGTTGATTTTCGATCCTCTTAACTTTGCTATTCATTGTTATATTTGTGTAGATCTTGTGTTGGTGATGATTCTGAGCAAAAAATCAAGTGAAATGGTGCATTATTCATGAAGTTATGTGTGTTTAAAGTTTTGATGTCAATTTTTATTTTCTTCGATTCAAGCTTGTTATGATGTTTTAGCATGATTTGATTGTGGATCTTTAATGTACATGAGACAAGGATTCGAATGGTATAAATTTTGTTGGATTCTGGGAATGTTTTTGGAAATCGGGAAATCTGCATTTGAAGTTCATCTTCATCTTCATGAGGAAGATGAAGATCATCACATTTTCCAGAATTAGCTACGATTGTTCTTCACTAGCCATGAATTAGCTACGAATTTCTGGGATTTGCTACGAAACATTCATCATTTGCTACGATTTCTGGGCAGCACTAGGGCATTAGCTGAAACGATGTCGTTTTAGGCTTAGCGCGTAAATTTGAATGTGGACCAGGTTCGAGTCCCACCGAGCGAACTTTTCAAAATTGCCTTATCATTTCACATTTTCCCTCCTTATTCCATGCCTTGGTCATGTTTTGATTTCAAATTTTTTCCAAACTTCATAAAATCATAACAAATTGAAAAATCATCCAATTTAATCCCAATTTTTTTCAAAATTCTCCTTATTCTGTCTTGTTTTTTATGATCATAATTTCCAAAATTGTGCATGGCTGGATTTTATTTGGTGCTAGGTTATGTGATCATGTATCCATTTGTGACCTTGCCTTGCTTATCTTGTTGTGAAATGCTTGATTTTAATCCAATGAACTTGAAATTTTACATGCTGATTCTAGACACATTGATGGACATTTTGGTTTTTATTTGACATTTTTCCCATGCTCCATTTCTGTTTTATGCTTGTGTTAACATGGTGTGACAATTTGTGTCACACATTTGGTTGTCTAACTTGTACAATGTGTTTTCCATGCCAAATTATCTCCAATGGTTTTGATTTTTTGTGTGATGGATGTTGTGGATGTCTTGACTGCTAATGATTTTTTCCAGAATTATTTGAATCATTTCTGTTTTGATTGAGAATTTTCATTCATGATGATCATTTGTATGCCTTGAATTCTTCATTAGCTTCTCTTGCCTACCATTTGAACTTGCTGTTTGATTTTGATGTGGCACTTTTTAAGACATGTTAATATGTGTTTGAAGTTGCTTTGTGTTAAGTTTGAGGTTCTGTTTTGGATTTTTGATCCTCTTTTGACCCTAGGCTTTGACCTAGTGGTTCGGACTTACCATTTGGGTTGTGAATTTCAGGTTCAAGTCTACATTTCCATGATTGGAGTGGCTCCTTCATTTAAGCTTGGTAATTTGTTGTCATTTGCTAACCTTTGTGTGTTTTGTAGGCTTTGAGGAAAATTCATTGTGTTTGCATTATGCCTTGCACCATTGTTGCCTGATTGGATTTGTCTGTTTGTCTGATATTGACTGTTGTCTGATTGTCTGGATTTTGTACTGATTGGTTTAGCTGTTTCCACAGGTACCTAAGTTGCTTTAAGTTCATTTGAACTTTTCTTTGCATTGCTTGTGGTTTGCATACCACTGAGGTATAATTTCTTGATCTTCATGTAGTCTGGAAGACCTACTGTTATTGGTAGGCACCTTTCTAAAGCCCTCCTTAAGAGGCAATGCTTGTGTTTGTTTAATTTTTGTGCCAAGCAGGTAAAGACCTCTTAAGAGGCAATTGGTAGATAAAAGGGATGTGCAATCCATCCCCTGTTATTTTGTTGTGTCATTCACTTTGCTCACACCATGTGTTGATGCATTGAGAGTAAGAACCCAAAATCCAGTCCATAGAGTCAGTCATTTGTGGAGAAGAGTTCCTTCATTCTGAACTCCCACACTTTCTATTTGATTCATGCTCTCCCAGGCCAGGGATAAGAGTTGTGAGGTCTTACCCTCACTTTCTATTTCATCTGCTTCACCCTAACTCTCAATGTTAGGGTTAAGAGCTAAAAACACCCCTTCCAGTTGGCTTGTTTCTGCAGCCTAACCTTGTATGAGCCCAATTGTTTGCATATAGTGTGTGCTACTTGTGCTTGTGTTTGTTGGATGTGCTGTTTAGGATAGCTTGCTTCATGTGCAAGTTAGGATAGAGACCTCAACATAGGGATCATACTCTGTTTAGGTTAGAAGTTCTTTCCCTGTTTAGGGGAACTACATCGCCCTGATCCTCATACTAGATGAGGTACGTAGGCAGAAGATCAGCTGATCTCTCCGGGCGCCCTTTTTCTCTTTTAACCCTTTGTGTGTGTTGGAGTCTGACGTAAGTCCAGCGATTGGCAGTTGGTTTCCTGTCCGTGTTTCTTTGGTTTGGAGTCTGACGTAAGTCCAGCGATTGGCAGTCGGTTTCCTGTCAGTGTTTTGTTTGGCATGCGTTAGCCGAGCTACGAGTGCTCTGATTCTTCTCTGATTAGAGAAGATACGTATGCATAGGATGCGACATCCTAGCGAGCACGTTTCCCCTGTCCCGAACTACGTCGACTCTGATGTTTGTGCTTGACAAACTACGTAGGCCCAGGATGCGATATCCTGCCGAGTCCCGTTTCTTCCGTCTTTCTGTGTTTCCTTCCAGCCTTGTGCAGTGTTTGGGCAGTCTTTTAGCAACCTTTCTTCTATTCTTTCTGAGCGTGGATCCCGTCGAGTACGACGGATGCGTAGGGGTGCTAATACCTTCCCTTCGCATAACCGACTCCCGTACCCATCCATCTCTGGTCGCGAGACCATGTCTTTTCCAGGTTTACTTCGAGCGTTTCCTTTCCCTCCTTTGGGATAAATAACGCACGGTGGCGGCTCTGTTGTTTCGTTTTCCCGCCGGTTTTTCGCGTAATGCGACAGCTGGCGACTCTGCTGGGGATTTTTGAAGTTGACCTCTTGCTGGTCCATCTTCCCTAAGCGAGTCAATCCTAGCGCTCTCTAGGATAGTGTTGGTTGCTTTCTGCTTTATTTATTGCATTCATTGTTATGATGTGATTGTATATATGTGCATTATGTGTTTGCATGCATCATTTATCATTGTGCTGGCTGTGTATCTGCCTCTCTGTGGGGTGGGAGTTACAAGAGGTAAAAGGCCCAATACCCAGGCTATGAGTGAACTCTAGGACACCTAGGAATAGAGTGATTCATGGGAAGCGGGTGGTATTGCGCCACTTAGCGGAACATGATATCACGAGCAGTTCAGATCCTGATGGGGTATTATCGGTACATACATCTGGTGTGTACAGGATGATATTCTTGAAAGGGTTGTTTATCCTGCGTTTCTCTTGACCTTACCCTGGCCTAGATGATACCCGTGAGTAGGGAGGGAATGAATCATTTGCAGGTACAGATGATGACTATGGTTCAGATGGACTTATGGGTACTTAGTTCTGACACGCCGGAATTCTGTCCGTGATATTTATCAGCGGGTTCCGTTTATTTCGGATCCCCGGGTTGATTCCAAGGGTACTTGTTCAGAGGATCTGGTTGTCATCCGTTCAGTGGATTTCCTTGATAATGGTGATATATTCCCCGGTTCCGTTTATTTCGGAATTCCCCAAGTTGGATTTATGGTTACTTGGGCCCTCAGATGATTGTGATCAGTTCAGAGACCGGTCCAGTACAGTTGATCCTCAAATGACTTGGAAGATGGCACAGTGACCTGCCTGCATGCATTTGCATCATTCCCATTTCGCATTCATCTGCATTTAACCCATGTCTATCCGTACTCAGGGTCCATTTTTTTTATTGAGATTCTGGTCGAGAGACATCCGGATGTAAGAATGTTGTTGATGAAATATTATCCGTCTCAATAAAACCAGAATCAAAGGACAGAATATTCCTCATACGGATAGACATTGCATGTGTGAGTCATATTAACTTGTTTGTTGTTTTGTAGGTGTCAGTATCTAACCGGTGCGCATAGCTCTTCCGTTCAGACATCTAAGCTGATGGATCCACCCAACGCCGACATTCTCAAATTGAAAGAGATAATGGGGGAGTTGTTCAAAGTCGTGCAGGGGCTCGCCTTGGGGCAGAAAGCAATTGCTGAGAGGTTGGAGAGGATTGAGAAATGGCTGATAACGGAGAAAGTTCAGGGAAAGGCTCCGTCATCCGTAGTAAAGAAGCCCTCTGGCAGTGGTCAGCTCAAGAAGAAGGTTGAATCAGGTGGTGTGCCTGCCCGAAAGGAACGCGGTAAGGACCGTTACCACCCTTATGCTGCCACTGTAACTACTCCTGTTGGTAATCCACCTGCACAACAGCAACAACCACCACCTCAACAGAAAGCGCCGAAAGCTAAGGGCCAAGTGAAGAAGGGGACGGATCGTCAGTTTGATAAGCCACCTGTGACTTATACCCTTCTGTTCAAGAGGTTGAGGGATCTTGGGTTAGTTCGGCCAAGGATATTGGTTCCTGTAGAACTGCATCGGAGGCCTGCAAACTACGATGAGGATGCCAAGTGCGAGTTCCATTCTGGAGCACCAGGACATAACATTGAGGGTTGTAGAGCTTTTAAGCATGTCGTCCAAGATATGGTGGATTCTAAGGCCATCAGTTTGGTGCCAACACTGAATGTTAACGCTAACCCCGTGCCAGGTCCCGTGGGGGTGAAGGTGATGTCAAAGGACAAGAGAGGAATAGAGGTGCCTGAGGGGGATCAGTTAAAAACTTCAGTGTTTGTGGTCCCAAAACATCTGATGAAGAGAGGAGCTTTCCCTAGTGTTGATAACTGTTGTGCGGCCGTCGCCACAAAGGGGTGTGTAGTGATGGGGGAAACGGTCCAGAGGCTGATGGAAGTAGAAATGGACGGTGAAAAATGTGAAAAACCAAGTTAGGCTGTTGAAACCGTCAAGGTAGAGGATGCCATCTGTGCTGAGAAAGAGAAGAAGCTGTCCATTTCTTCCTATAAACAGGCCATGGAAGTGGTGAAGAACGGAGAAGCCCTAGGCTGGGGAAAGATCATAGGAATTGTGGTGAAAGCAGATATGTTCGGGGTTGGCTATCAGCCAGATCAAGAGTCGTCTAGACAAAACAGAGGACGTTGTCAACCGTTCACATTCGTCGGTGCCGGAATGCTGGATCCAGGTCATGCCTGTACAATGGGTGAAGAGATTGACAGTGACCGCGAGCTTGAGTCATGGATAAAATCGTGCATACCAGGGAACTGGAAGGCCTCAAAGATCATCACTGTCACTCATCATGAAGAGTAGTATTTCTGTTTTTCAATTCTGTTTGCATGAAAGCCATACGTTTTGCCCGAAACGTAATGGTCCATTGTAAGGGCCATCTCATGTGTTTCATTGTGCAACATTTTGCATCATTAATAAATGGATGTTTTCATGATTAAAAGCGGTGTTCCCTGTCTTTCATTTATTTTTGCAGTTTAAAAATAAAAAAATAAAAATGGCAATATTTATTTTCATTTTTCTTTCCTTTTGATTCGTCTTGTTCCGACCTCAAAAGTGACTATTCTCCTGATCTCATTGACAACAATTCGGTTACATCTCTGTATGACTTCGACAATCCGCTCTATCATGACCAAAGAAGAAGGCGAAGAAGATTGTGATCTGCTGGAATTAGCCAAGTTGTTGAAATAAGAGGAGAAGGTGATTCAACCGCACGAGGAGCGATTCAAGATTGTTATTCCAGGCACCGCCGAGGTCAGAAAGGAAGTGAAAGTTGGGGCCGCTTCAGAGGCGAGCCGAGAGCAGAATGGTAGCCCTGTTGAAAGGGTGTATTGATGTCTTCGCCTGGTCGTATCCGGATATCCCAGGGTCGGATACTGACATCGCGGTACACAAGCTACCATTGAGAGAAGACTGTCCTCTAGTGAAGCAGAATGCCCGTGCCATGTATCAAAGAGCCATGGTGACTTTGTTTCATGATATGATTCATCGTGGAATCAAATGCTATGTTGGTGACATGATAGCAAAGTCCCAAGCAGAAGAGGGGCATCCGGTAGACCGGGGCAAGTTGTTTGACCGGTTGAGACAACTCAGGCTGAGGTTGAGTCCGAATCAGTGCACTTGTGGAGTGCTGTCTGGTAAACTGCTGAGGTTTATTGTGAGCAGATAAGAGGAATCGAGGTCGATCCTGCTAAAAAAAAGAAAGAAAAGAAAGAAAAGAAAAAGAAAAAAGCAATACAAGAAACGCCAGAACCGAGAATAGAAAAGAAGGTTCGTGGTTTCTTAGATAGATTGAATTGCATTTCACGATTCATATCTCATCTGATAGCCACGTGTGAACCCATTCAAACTGTTGAAAAAAAATCAAACGGTCAGGTGGATAATGATTGCCAAGGGGCATTGAAAGATAAAAGAATAAGTTGCAGGAACCTCTGATTCTGATGCCTCCTGTGGAAGGAACAATTGTTAATCTGGTACTTGACAGCTCTCAAGGTGTCTATGAGGTGCGTGTTGTGTCGGCATGACTAGTCTGATCGAAAACAGCATGCAATTTACCTTAGCAAAAAGTTTATCGACTCTGAAATAATACATTCACTGCTCGAGAAAACTTGCTGTACTTTGGCATAGGCTGCTCGCCGACTGAGACAGTATATGCTGGTTCATACCATTTTGTGGATTTCCAAGAGGGACCTGATCAAGTAAACCAGTGAAAAGCCAGCATTGACCGGACGGGTTGCGAGAGGGCAAATGATGTTGACTGAATAGGATATTCAGTATACCTCTCAGAAAGCAATCAAGGGGAGTGTATTTTCCGATTACCTCGCCCAGCAACCCATTGAGGATTATCAACCAAGGAAGTTTGAGTTCCCTGATGAGGACATCTCGAGGTGCTCAAATCAAAAGATTGTGAGGAACCGATCCAGGAGGAGGGGCCTGACCCAGAATCCGAACGGATTCTGATGTCTGATGGGGGGAGGTTAATGTGGATGAGTTAGTGCCGTTTTGGTTACGCCGAAAAGATCCCACATTCCTTTTGTTTCCCGGATAACATTTGAATGCACCAACAATGGTGGCTGAGTATGAAGCTTGTATCCTGGGTATTTCGGTGCGTACGTCTACTGGGGCAACGCCTTCCTCGCATGTGTATGAGAAGGAATCGGTGCTACCATTTGAGGTCCTGATTGGAAAAGGCTGAATGGATAAGGACTTGGTATGACGTGGTGAGCCTGACTGAGGAAAAGAGGCTGGCAGTTATTTGTCATGAGCAGTTGTACCCAGTGAATGAAACATGCTTGTGGCTGAAAGGTGCGGTCTCGTGCATCCCACGTAGGAGAGCTGGTATTGAAAAGGATCCTTCCTCCTCAACGATCGTAGGGGCAAGTGGACACACAATTATGAAGGTCCATTTGTGGTCAAGAAGGTTTTCTCTGGTGGAGCCTTGTTGTTGACGACCATGGATGACGAGGATTCTCCATCCCTTGTGAATGCGGACGCAGTTAAAAGATACTTCGTAAGAGAGACCCGCTGGACGAAAAGAATAAAAGAGTCCAGGCAAAAGTGGGCATCCCGGCGAACCAAATAAAAAAAAGAAGAAAAGGTTCGGGCAAAAGTTAGGGATAAAAAGAATGAAAAATTTGTACACCCGGCAAGTCGAAAACCCCACAAGGGCGGCTTGGGCAAAAAAGGGTATCCCGGTGGACTGAAAACCCGAAAGGGCGGTCCAGGAAAAAGAGGGAATGAAACGAACAACTGCGTCTAGCATGGTCATTTGTGCTTTGGATAAGACATCATGGATAATCCCCGACAGAGATCGATCGGAAGCGTCTTGTTCAGAAGATAGAAAGTGCGGAAAGTCTTGAGGACATATGGGGTGTAACCAAGTTGGAACCCTATGAGATCACGGTTTCACATTGCCATTAGGGTAGATTTTTCCTTTTGTGCGCGATCACCTCTTTTCAGGGATTGCTTCCTGTGTGTTGCTCGGTTCTGAGCCACCTCTTTTTTCAGTCAATAAATGCATGTTCAGTCAAATAATTTTGTTTTTGTCTTCATTACCGCTTTGATTGCGAAAACATCCGTTTATTTTTTATAAGAATATTTGCATTTTGAAACATAGAGGTCCCTTCCGATGCATGATTATAAGATTGGAATCTGGAAATCTTATTCGCAAGTTTGACTGACCTAGGTGTTGAAATGTTGGCACGCCTGGGGCACGCTTTTATCTAACGATCTCTTGTGCATGTGCTGTTAGATATCTTCATTCACTCGCAGTTTGTGATGGATAACCTTTTGACAAAAGATCCCTGTAGAGTACAAGTAGGGGCAAGGGATAGAAGAACGGTGAAAAGACGGCGAAAGAAGGACGACGATCCTAGAGGGTAATCAAGAAGACTCTTCAAAGTCTGCAGATTAGAGAGTGAGCCCGGATCTGAGGAGATCAATTCTCGAAGCAAAGAAAGGACGAGAATACTAGGTGATGAATCAGAAAAGATCGAATGAATCTAGGAGTCCTCAAAAGAGGAAAGTGGACACTGTGGTTGGATGGTAAATGCCAGGGTTAGACGAGTCGATGGGCGTTCCATGTCAAATAGGCCGTATCTCCCCAGTAGGTTTGAGAGTGTTATCTCCCTAGCAGATTCGAGACCGGTGTCTCCCCAGCGAGCCTGAAGGTTGCCATATCCCCAGTGGAAGTGTCGGTGGGTAGATTGTTCCTAAGGGTTAAGGATGTTTCCCCAGCAGGCTTGAGAGTGGCCGTTTTCCCAAGCAAGTCTGAAAGCTGTTAGAACTGTTCTTCCCCAGCAGTCGGGTAGCAGGTTCAAAGGCCATTCTATCCCCAGCCAGTCTGAAGACTGTTAATCCCTACCAGGTCAGAAGGTTTCCCTATCCCCAGCGGAGGTGTCTGTGTTAGTTTGTTCCGCAGCAGTAGGGTCTGAAGTACTGCCTTCCTCAGCATGGTCGTGAATGCCTTTCCCCAGCAGGGTTGTGAATGTTTTCCCCTAGCAGATCTCCTCAGCGGAGTTTGTGTTGATGTTTCCCAGCCAGAGACTCCCCAGTTGAGTTGGTTTCTCTGCCGTCCCCAGAGTATCAGATCAGCAAAGCACCCCCAGCAGTGCGTCTCCCCACAGAGTTGGAGAGTCTATTCAAATTTGTGTGCTCAGCAGAGCAATCCATTGGCTCCCCGACAGGAGTTTTCATCATTTTGCATCTTGCATGTAGTAATCATTGCATCCTCAAAGCGCGTAGCATTTCCATTCAAAATGGAGCATTACGCCATAGAAAAATTCAAACATATGCATTCATGTGTTAAACCTAATTAGACCATATCCCCGACAGAGGCGGATCATTATTCAACATCTGTACGACACATTTGCTACAGTCGCTCTTGCAGACAGCATTCAAGGTTGATTCTCCCTTGTGAGCTCCCCAATGAGATCCCCGGAAAATGTTTAGCCTTGCCTTGACATATGTAGATGTCATCCCTGTGATACCGGTAAATGTCTGATCGTCCTTTTTTTTAGTGTCGGTAAACACCATTGTTAGGGTGTCGGTAAACATCGAGTCTTACTCCCAGTCATCGATAAATGTCGGGTCTTGCTTCACTTCTGTACGCATCATCTTTCGATGTCGGTAAACATTGTATCCTTTCCCCAGGTCATCCGTTGATGTTTGGTCACCTCTCCGTTGGTGTCGATAAACGTCGAGCTTCTCCCGTTCGTCCATTGATGTCTGGTCGAGTCTTCCCAGGTCATCCGTTGATGTCTGGTCACCTCTCTGTTGGTGTCGATAAACGTCGAGCTTCTCCCGTTCATCCGTTGACGTCTGGTCGAGTCTTCCCAGGTCATCCGTTGATGTCTGGTCACCTCTCCGTTGGTGTCGATAAACGTCGAGCTTCTCCCGTTCGTCCGTTGACGTCTGGTCGAGTCTTCCCAGGTCATCCGTTGATGTCTGGTCACCTCTCCGTTGTGTCGATAAACGTCGAGCTTCTCTCGTTCGTCCGTTGACGTCTGATCGAGTCTTCCCAGGTCATCCGTTGATGTCTGGTCACCTCTCCGTTGGTGTCGATAAACGTCGAGCTTCTCCCGTTCGTCCGTTGACGTCTGGTCGAGTCTTCCCAGTTCATCCGTTGATGTCTGGTCACCCCTCCGTTGGTATCGATAAACGTTGAGTTTTTCCTATTCGTCCGTTGAAGTCTAGTTGTATCTTTCCTCCCATTCATCCGTTGATGTCTGGTCACCTCTCTGTTGGTATCGATAAACGTTGAGTTTTTCATATTCGTCCGTTGACGTCTAGTTGTATCTTTCCCCCCATTCATCCGTTGATGTCTGGTCACCTCTCCGTTGGTATCGATAAACGTTAAGTTTTTCCTATTCGTCCGTTGACGTCTAGTTGTATCTTTCCTCCCATTCATCCGTTGATGTCTGGTCACCTCTCCGTTGGTATCGATAAACGTTGAGTTTTTCATATTCGTCTGTTGACGTCTAGTTGTATCCTTTCCCATTCATCCGTTGATGTCTGGTCACCTCTCCGTTGGTATCGATAAACGTTGAGTTTTTTCCCATTCGTCCGTTGACGTCTGGATGTATCCTTTTCCATTCATAAAAATCAAAATCCCAGTGGAGTCGTTGGTAGGCGTCTTGTCTGGTCCAGTGATAAATATCAGATCCCAGTGGAAGTTTCCATTGTTGAACTGTCTTTTCTTGTATCCCCGTAAAGTGCAAATTTCTACGGTTCTTTGGTATTCAATCCCTGTGTACCTTGAGGGTCTGACAGCCGTTGCTCTCATCCGTTCAGGTTCCCAGTTGATTGAATAGGGGCAGCTGTAGCACCTCAAATTTGCACCTCCCATTTGTACATTCATTTCATTTTTAGGTCATTAACATTGCATTCATATTGCATAGACCATTGCATATCATCAATCAAGACTGGTCAGGAGATTCAACTGTGCAAGAGAGCAAGAGCATTTTCCATGAGATGAGAGCCCTATGGTGGTTCCAATGAGCTTACATGACCCAAGGATCATTTTGAAGCAACTTGGCCAAGTGTTGAAGGTTCAAAGTCCACAGTGCATGACCAAGTCATCTGAGGCCCATAAAAGTCAACTGCAAGTCAACTGAGGGCTAGGAGATGGAGAAATGGATTGAGACACTTCATTCATGTCCTAAAGAAGGTTATTCAACATGTCAAACATCTATCTTGAAGGATTTGAAGGCAGATCAAAAGTTTCCCAAAATGGAAAATGACCTGTAATTTTCAAGTTTCCAAAAATAGCAAGTTTTTGGACCAACTTCAACTCAATTTTCCAACATCAAAGAAGCTTCAAATGAAATTTTGTCCAACATGGAAGTTGAATATCTTTCTCTCCCATTTCCAAAAAGTCCAAGATCATGGATTTATGATGTGTGGTTGAGGAGATATGATCAAATCATGGCAAAGTGTGTTTAAAAATTCAAATGGCCATAACTTTTGAACCAAGACTCCAATTTTGGTGGTTCTTTTTGCATTTTGTTCATCATGACATGCACTTTCCAAATATCTCATTACATGGAATGAATTTCACTTGCATGATCATATGCTCATTCATGAAGTTTTTGAAGGAAAATTTCTAAAATCAATTTGGTTGATCATATGCATGAAATACCAATTCCAAAGTGTGCATGGGCCTTTTTTAAGTGGATTTGGGTCAGCATAATGCACTGTTCACGCATGCACCTCATGCATGAGGTGAAAATCCAATTTTGTGCACACACCTTACAACTTGTTAATCTCAATTAGTTTGGACTTAAGCATGATTTCAGAATGATTAACAAGGGATATATAAGGATAATCACAACTGCATTTGCCATTAAGAAGCTTTTCAGATCTAGATCTAGAAACTTTTCAAAATTCTTCTCTCACCAAGAACTTCAAATTTCTTTACACAAGGACCATTTCTCTTGATGGATTCATGATTAGGAAGTGTTTTTGAGGCAAATTGAACGTGGATTTGTAAGGATTCGTGTCAGTTTTGACCACACTTGAAGCTTGAAGGTTCAATGGAGTTTGCAAATTCTACTAGATTCGTGCTTGTTTGAGCTTCAATCTCACCATCAATCATCTCCACAAGCATCATAGAGGAGCTTTGGACCATTACAAGCCTTGGATAGTGCGGTTCAAAGGTTCTGCTCTTCAAGAGGTTGATTTTCGATCCTCTTAACTTTGCAATTCATTGTTATATTTATGTAGATCTTGTGTTGGTGATGATTCTGAGCAAAAAATCAAGTGAAATGGTGCATTATTCATGAAGTTATGTGTGTTTAAAGTTTTGATGTAAATTTTTATTTTCTTCAATTCAAGCTTGTTATGATGTTTTAGCATGATTTGATTGTGGATCTTTAATGTACATGAGACAAGGATTCGAATGGTATAAATTTTGTTGGATTCTGGGAATGTTTTTGGAAATCTGGAAATCTGCATTTGAAGTTCATCTTCATCTTCATGAGGAAGATGAAGATCATTACATTTTCCAGAATTAGCTACGATTGTTCTTCACTAGCCTTAGCTACGAATTTCTGGGATTTGCTACGAAACATTCATCATTTGCTACGATTTCTGGGCAGCGCTAGGGCATTAGCTGAAACGATGTCGTTTTAGGCTTAGCGCGTAAATTTGAATGTGGACCAGGTTCGAGTCCCACCGAGCGAACTTTTCAAAATTGCCTTATCATTTTCACATTTTCCTTCTTTATTCCATGCCTTGGTCATGTTTTGATTTTAAATTTTTTCCAAACTTCATAAAATCATAACAAATTGAAAAATCATCCAATTTAATCCCAATTTTTTGCAAAATGCTCCTTATTCTGTCTAGTTTTTTATGATCATAATTTCCAAAATTGTGGATGGCTGGATTTTGTTTAGTGCTAGGTTATGTGATCATGTATCCATTTGTGACCTTGCCTTGCTTATCTTGTTGTGAAATGCTTGATTTTAATCCAATGAACTTGAAATTTTACATGCTGATTCTAGACACATTGATGGACATTTTGGTTTTGGTTTGACATTTTTCCCATTCCCCATTTCTATTTTATACTTGTGTTAACATGGTGTGACAATTTTTGTCACACATTTGGTTGTCTAACTTGTACAATGTATTTTCCATGCGAAATGATCTCCAATGGTTTTGATTTTTTGTGTGATGGATGTTGTGGATGTCTTGATTGCTCATGATTTTTTCCAGAATTATTTGAATCATTTCTGTTTTGATTGAGAATTTTCATTCATGATGATCATTTGTATGCCTTGAATTCGTCATTAGCTTCTCTTGCCTACCATTTGAACTTGCTTATTGATTTTGATGTGGCACTTTTTAAGACATGTTAATATGTGTTTGAAGTTGCTTTATGTTAAGTTTGAGGTTCTGTTTTGGATTTTTGATCCTCTTTTGACCCTAGGCTTTGACCTAGTGGTTTGGACTTACCATTTGGGTTGTGAATTTCAGGTTCAAGTCTACATTTCCATGATTGGAGTGGCTCCTTCATTTAGGCTTGGTCATTTGTTGTCATTTGCTAACCTTTGTGTGTTTTGTAGGCTTTGAGGAAAATTCATTGTGTTTGCATTATGCCTTGCACCATTGTTGCCTGATTGGATTTGTCTGTTTGTCTGATATTGACTGTTGTCTGATTGTCTGGATTTTGTACTGATTGGTTTAGCTGTTTCCACAGGTACCTAAGTTTCTTTAAGTTCATTTGAACTTTGCTTTGCATTGCTTGTGGTTTGCATACCACTGAGGTATAATTTCTTGATCTTCATGTAGTCTGGAAGACCTTCTGTTATTGGTAGGCACCTGTCTGAAGCCCTCCTTAAGAGGCAATGCTTGTGTTTGTTTAATTTTTGTGCCAAGCAGGTAAAGACCTCTTAAGAGGCAATTGGCAGATAAAAGGGATGTGCAATCCATCCCCTGCTATTCAGTTGTGTCATTCACTTTGCTCACACCATGTGTTGATGCATTGAGAGTAAGAACCCAAAATCCAGTCTATAGAGTCAGTCATTTGTGGAGAAGAGTTCCTTCATTCTGAACTCCCACACTTTCTATTTGATTCATGCTCTCCCAGGCCAGGGATAAGAGTTGTGAGGTCTTACCCTCACTTTCTATTTCATCTGCTTCACCCTAACTCTCAATGTTAGGGTTAAGAGCTAAAAACACCCCTTCCAGTTGGCTTGTTTCTGCAGCCTAACCTTGTATGAGCCCAATTGTTTGCATATAGTGTGTGCTACTTGTGCTTGTGTTTGTTGGATGTGCTATTTAGGATAGCTTGCTTCCTGTGCAAGTTAGGATAGAGACCTCAACATAGGGATCGTATGCATGACAACTTCTAGGCTCGAGTCGTAGTCTCCCTAGTAGTCTGTTATCTCCCTTTGTCTCTGGTTAGGTTAGAAGTTCTTTCCCTGTTTAGGGGAACTACGTCGCCCTGATCCTCATACCAGATGAGGTACGTAGGCAGGAGATGAGCTGATCTCTCCGGGCGCCCTTTTTCTCTTTCAACCCTTTGTTTGTGTTGGAGTCTGACGTAAGTCCAACGATTGGCAGTTGGTTTCCTGTCCGTGTTTCTTTGGTTTGGAGTCTGACGTAAGTGCAGCGATTGGCAGTCGGTTTCCTGTCAGTGTTTTGTTTGGCATGCGTTAGCCGAGCTACGAGTGCTCTGATTCTTCTGTGATTAGAGAAGATACGTATGTGTAGCACCTCAAATTTGCACCTCCCATTTGTATATACATTTCATGGTTAGGTCATTAACATTGCATTGCCATTGCATAGTCCATTACATGTCATCATTCAGACTGGTCAGGAGATTCAACTATACAAGGCCACAAGAGCATTCTCCATGAGATCAAAGCCCTAGGGTTGGTACAATGAGTTCACATGATCCAAGGAACATTTTGAAGTGTCTTGGCCAAGAATTGAATGCTCAAAACTCATCAGTCCATGTGCAATTCATCTGAGATCCTAAAAAGTCAACAGAAGTCAACTGTCAAGTTAACTGTGGATTTGGAGGTGGGAAGTGGTTAGAGATACCTCATTCATGTTCAAACAAGTCTCATTTGACATCTCAAACATCAACATTGAAGAATTTGAGGTCAGATCAAAACTTTCCAAAAATAGCAGGTGACCTGTAATTTGAAAGTTTCCAAAAATGGAAAGGTTTTGGACCAACTTCAACTCAAGATTACATCATCAAGAAAGCTTCAAATGAAATTGTGTCCAACATTAAAGTTGAAGATCTTTCTCTCCCATTTCCAAAAAGTCCAAGATCATGGATTTCTCATGTGTGGTTGAGGAGATATGATCCAATCATTGCAAAGTGTGGTTTAAACTTCAAATGAGCATAACTTTCAAACCAAAACTCCAAATTGAGTGGTTCTTTTTGCACTTTGATCCTTGTAACATGTATTTTCCAAGCATACCATCACTTGACATGAAATCTTATTGCATAGGCATGTGCTCACTCATGAAGGTTTTGGAAGAAAATTGCATAACTTCATGTTGCATGATCATGAGCATACCAAATCAATTTCAAACCTTGCATGAGATGTTTTTAAGGCATTTTGGGCCAGAACATGCACTGTTCACGTGCATGGGGGTGCATGAAGTGGAAACTGCATTTTTGCACAAACACCACAAAACTCACTAATCTCATTTGCATTTGCCCTAAACATTTCTTAAACATGATTAGCATGAGGTATATATGCTTAATCATAACTGTTTTGCTCAGAATCATCAATTGTAGATCTAGAATCACCAAATTCTCCAAATTTTTCTCTCACATTTTTTCCAAAATTCTTCAAACCTAAACACTTTTCGTTGATCCATTCATCATCCTGAGGTATTGTTGAGCACATTTGGACCAAAATTCAGAAGAAATCGTGGCTGTTTGAGCTAGGTGCAAAGAGTGAAACATTCATGGTAGTTGGAGATTCAGCTGGATTCATGTGCACTTGAGCCTCACACTCATCATCATTCATCTCAAGAAGCATATTGGAAGAGATCTGAGGACTTGCCAAGCCTTGTAACACGTGATTTCAGTTGCTGTTCATCAAGAGGTTACTTTTTCGACCTCTTTAATTCACAAATTCATTATGCTTATTGTGTAGATCTTTGAATGGTGGTAATCCTGGTACAAATTTGGAATGATTTGGTGCTATATTCACAAAGATCCGTGCATTTAAAGTTTTGATGTAGATTTGTAATTCCTTCGATCCATGCATATTTTGATGTTTTTGCATGAATGATTTGTGGATTCTTGATGTATGATGCCATATGATTCGAATGCTATGCTCATTTTTCCTTTCTGGAACTTTTTGGAAAAAATCTGGAAAAGTTGGATGAAGATCTTCATGATCTTCATCGTGTTCTTCATTTTCCAGTTTTGCTGGAGATTTTCCTACGGATTTTGCCACGAAACGCATGTGATTACCTGCGGATTTTTGAATGTCATGCATGCGCGCCAGGTTAGGGTTAGATGTAAAAACTACGTCGTTATGTGTGGCGCGCGCGTTTGGATTTGAATATGTACATGGTTCGAATCCGGTTGAAAACATTTTCCATTTGCCTTGTATTTTCTCACATGTTCCTTCATATTTGCCATGGTTGCTCCATTTCATTTTTTCATTTCTTTCTCCACTTCAAAAATTCATTTAAAATTGAAAACTCATCCAAATTCATCCCAATTTTTTGCATTGTGATCCTTATCCTGTGTATTATATTTTGATCATTAATTTCAAAATTGTGCTTGGCTGGATTATTTTTGGTGCTAGAATGTTTGAGTACATGTCCATATTTGACCTTGCCTTGGTTATCATGTTGTGAAATGCTGGTCTTTGATCCAATGGATGTGAAATTTTGCATGCTATAACTATACACATTTCTTGACATTTTGGTGTTGATTTGGTATTTTTATCAATTGTCAATTCTGTTTTATGAATGTGCTAAGTTGGTGTGACAATTTGTGTCACACCTTGTGATGTTCAACTTGAGTGATGTGTTTGCCATGCCAAATGATATCTTATGCTCCTTATTTTTTGTGTGATGCATGTTATAGATGTTATGATTGCTCATGAATTTTGTTGGAATTATTTGAATCATTTCTGATTTAATTGAGATTTCTCATTCTGGTTGCTCACATTTGAGCTTTAAAATTGCCTTGAACTTCAATTGATCATGAAATGCTTTTGGTTAATGATATTGATATGAGACCTTTTGGAATGTGTCAAGATGTGATTGAAGTTGATTCATGTTAAATTTCATGTTCTGTTTTGAATGTTTGACCCTCTTTTGACCCTAGGCTTTGACCTAGTGGTTTGGACTCACTGTTTAGATTGTGGATTTCAGGTTCAAAGGCACATTGCCATAAGTGGAGTAGCTCATTCATTTGAGTTGATTACTTGATTGATGTTGGCTAATATTGAGTTGTTTTGTAGGCTTTGAGAACAAGTTGCCTAATGGCTTGTGCCTTGCTCATTGTGGCCTAATGCTTTGTCTGTCTGTGTACTATTGCCTGATGACTGTGGTCTGTTTATTTGAACTGTATACTGATTAGTTTAGATTTTTCAACAGGTACCTTAGTTGCTTTGAGTTCTTTTGAACTTGCTTTTGCTTTGCTTGGTTGCTTAACCACTGAGGTATAATTTCCCTGACTTCATGTAGTCTGGAAGACCTGTCCTGTTATGTGGGCAGGCACCTGTCTGAAGCCCTCCTTAAGAGGCAATGCTTGTGAATGTTTACTTTTGTGCCAAGCAGGTAAAGACCTCTTAAGAGGCAATTGGCAGATAAAAGAGATGTGTAATCCATCTCCTGTTACTCAGTGTGTCATTCACTTTGCTCACACACCTTGTGTTGATGCATTGTGGATAATAACCCAAGATCATGTTGTGTCAGTCACTTGTGGAGAAGAGTTCCTACATTCTGAACTCCCACACATTCTATTTTGAGTCAAGCTCTCCCAGGCCAGGGATAAGAGTTGTGAGGTCTTACCCTCACTTTCCATTTCATCTGCTTCACCCTAACTCTCAATGTTAGGGTTAAGAGCTAACTACACCCGATTCCAGTTGGCTTGTGTCTCACAGCCTAACCTTGTATGAGCCCAATTGTGTGCATATAGTGTGTGTGCTTGCTTTTTGTGCTTGTATGACTTTGCTTGTGCTGTTTAGGATAGCTTGCTCCCTGTGCAAGTTAGATAGAAACCTCAACCTAGGGCCATTGTGGATTGCATGATAACTACTAGGCTCGAGTCGTAGTCTCCCTAGTAGTTTGTGTCTCCTTTTGTATCTGGTTAGGATAGAAGTTCTCTCCCTGTTTAGGGGAACTACGTCGCCCTGATCCTCATACCAGATGAGGTACGTAGGCAGGAGATGAGCTGATCTCTCCGGGCGCCCTTTTTTCTTTTTCGACCCTTTGTGTGTGTTTGGAATCTGACATAAGTCCAGCGATTGGCAGTCGGTTTCCTGTGTCTTGTTTGCTTGTTGGAGTCTGACGTAAGTCCAGTGATTGGCAGTCGGTTTCCTGTGTGTGTGTTTGTTGGTTCAGAGTGTGATGTAAGTCCAGCGATTGGCATTCGGTTTCCATGTTTGCCTGTTTGTGTGGAGTCTGACGTAAGTCCAGCGATTGGCAGTCGGTTTCTAGTGTTTGTGTTTTGTTTGGCGTGCGTTAGCCGAGCTACGAGTGTCCTGATTCTTCTCCGGTCAGAGAAGATACGTATGCATAGGATGCGACATCCTAGCGAGCACGTTTCCCACTGTCCCGAACTACGTCGACTCTGATGTCTGTGCCCGACAGACTACGTAGGCCCAGGATACGATATCCTGCCGAGTTAGTTTCTCTTGTCTTTCTGTGTTTCCTTCCAGTCGTGTGTGCAGTGTTGGAGCAGTCTTTAGCAACCTTCTTTTTCTATCCTTTTTGAGCGTGGATCCCGTCCAGTACGACGGATGCGTAGGGGTGCTAATACCTTCCCTTCACATAACCGACTCCCGATCCCATCTCTCTCTGGTCGCGAGACCATGTCTTTTCCAGGTTTACTTCGAGCGTTTCCTTTCCCTCTTTTGGGATAAATAACGCACGGTGGCGGCTCTGTTGTTTCGTTTTCCCGCCGGTTTTTCGCGTAATGCGACAATATACATAGGATGCAACATCCTAGCGAGCACGTTTCCCCTGTCCCGAACTACGTCGAGTCTGATGTTTGTGGTTGACAAACTACATAGGCCCAGGATGCGATATCCTGCCGAGTCCCGTTTCTTCCGTCTTTCTGTGTTTCCTTCCAGCCTTGTGCAGTGTTTGGGCAGTCTTTTAGCAACCTTTCTTCTATTCTTTCTGAGCGTGGATCCCGTCGAGTACGACGGATGCGTAGGGGTGCTAATACCTTCCCTTCACATAACCGACTCCCGTACCCATCCATCTCTGGTCACGAGACCATGTCTTTTCCAGGTTTACTTCGAGCGTTTCCTTTCCCTCCTTTGGGATAAATAACGCACGGTGGCGGCTCTGTTGTTTCGTTTTCCCGCCGGTTTTTCGCGTAATGCGACAACGGGGTGGTGGATTTCTTCTTACTTGAGGCCTCCTCTTCCTCCCACTGGAAATTGTGTTGGTTTCACAGTCCTTCCTCTTGCTGAAACTACTACCATACTTCTTACTTGTTGACGCCTCATCTCTTGACAAACGTCCCTCACGGACCCCCTCTTCAAGTCTCATCCCCATGTTTACCATTTCGGTAAAATCACTGGGGGCACTGGCGATCATACGTTCATAGTAAAATGAACTCAGGGTTTTGAGAAAGATTTTTGTCATCTCCTTCTCCTCTAAAGGAGGAGTAATCTGGGCAGCCATCTCCCTCCAACGCTGGGCGTACTCTTTAAATGTCTCATTGTCCTTCTGAGACATGGACCTCAGTTGGTCCCTATCTGGCGCCATATCCATGTTGTACTTATACTGTTTCACGAAAGCCTCTCCTAGATCGTTGAAAGTGAGGATGCTTGCACTATCTAACCCCATATACCACCGGAGTGCAACACCTGTCATGCTATCCTGGAAATAATGAATCAGTAGTTGATCATTATCTGCCTGGGTTGACATCTTGCGGGCATACATCACAAGATGGCTAAGTGGACAAGAGTTTCCCTTATACTTCTCAAAGTCAGGCACTTTGAATTTGACTGGGATTTTCACATTAGGCACTAAGCACAGTTCAACAACACTCTTCCCAAACAGATCTTTGCCTCTCAGCGTTTTCAGTTCCTTGCGCAACTCACGGAATTGATTCTTCATCTCATACATCTTCTCATAAACGTCCGGGCCCTCAGATGGCTCGGAATGATAGATGGTCTCTTCTACTCGCGGCAAAGTGTGCACAACGGGAGGTGGCACAGACATGACCGGGCTAAATGCAGGCATGGAAGCAAAAGTGGGAACGAAACCATCTGGCACAAAATTAGGTGGCATTCCCCAAGGGAATCCAGCAAGCAGATTCAGAGCAAAATGGGTGGTGGCAGCAGGCACTGTAGAGGTAACCACTTCAGAAATGACAGTCCTTGCGGGAGGAGTTGCAGGAGTTGGAGAAGCTTGGCTCTGGGCAGCAAAAACAGACTCCATCATGGCAGTCAGCCGGGCAATCTCCTCTTTAAAGTCTCGATTCTCTTGCTCAAGGTGTTCCATGATCTTTGAATGATTGGCTCGAGTGTTGTACCGGTGAGTCAACTTAGCAAAAGCACAGAAGAACACCAATCAGACACCTGGCAAAAACCTGCTTATGCAAATGATGCATGAAATGAAATGCTTGATTATTTTTATTTTCCAAGGAACTTACTATATCATTTTCAAATACATAAAAATTGAAATGGCAATTGCAATAATTTGATATGACAAAAAAAAATCTCTTTTCATTTATATAAATTGGAAGGATTACACTGAGTACAACTTCAGAAACCAAAAATAAAAGATACATGAGAAAAGGAGACTAGTCATCCTATGGATCCCTAACAACAGTGTCAGAAGATCTGGTTGAAGGCGTGTACTTCCTTCGAATGCGACGAATCTCAGCCTCAAAAGAAGCCTTCAGCTAAGTCTTCTCGAGGACAAGACGGTCAACAATCTTCTTCCAAGCAACGGAAGACTGAGGCATGCTAGAAGATGAAACCTCGGGCTCTCTCTGTCTCTTTGTCACTCGGTCTTCAAGTAGCTCAATCAGTGCATCTTTGTCTTTAGACTACAATAGCAACTCTTCATGTTTCTTGCTCAAAGCGTGGAAACGCTCTTCCCACATATCCTTCTCTTGCTTCATCTTGATGAGCGCGTCTTCCAACTCCTCTACATCTTGATTAGGGAGAGTTAATGGCTCAACTACAACCATAGACATAGGTCTTTCACAAGGATAAGGCATCTTCAATTCCATAGCTCCCTTCTTCACCCAAAGAGTGTAAGATTCCAAAGCTACACAATTGCACGAACTAAGCTCGAATCTTCCTTTCCTATGCACATTATGCCAAGTGTGTACAATCTTCTGCTTCAAATGTTAGGGATCTTTACTCTCTTGATAGAAAAGACCTTCTAACAAAGTGTTATTAGGTTTGTCTCTCAAGGGGAACCCAAGTTGACGACGAGCCAAATCAGGGTTGTAGTTAATTCCTCCTTGTGTACTAATGAGAGGCACATTAGAGAATTCACCACAACTATCAATAATCTCCAAACTGCTTAAAGACGGATCATACCAAACTATATCATCATTAGTGAGGGACATAAGTCTCTGAGACCACCTTAGACATTGTTTGTTCTCTACAAAAGCAGGTGTCTGAGGCAAGTGCAAAATAAACCACTTGTACAGAAGAGGAATGCAACAGACAATCGTTCCACCACCCTTAGAATTCCTTAGATGCAAAGAGAAATACATATCATCCAACATAGTAGGCACAGGATTCCCATTCAAGAAAAGTCTAATGGCGTTAACATCAACAAAACCGTCAATGTTAGGGAACAAAGCTAATCCATAGACGAGCAACACAAAGATAGCTTCAAAAGCATCCATACTACCAGCTTGAGCAAAAGTGGTAGCTTCCTTGATGAGGAAAACAGATGGCAATCCAAATAACCCTCCTTTCTTCACCCAATGAGCCTCTATCTCAAACTTCTTCAAGTGAAGCGCTTCAGCAAGAATATTAGATCAGGGAATCTCCTCCAATCCACTAAAGGGTACTCTACTGGAAACAGGTATCCCCAAAAGATAAGAATACTCCTCCAAGGTAGGCACAAGTTGAAAATCTGGGAAAGTGAAACAATGGTAGAGAGGATCATAGAACTGCACCAATACACTCAAGAGTCCTTCAACTACATCAGCAAACAAAATGGACAGAAGCTTCCCATAACGTTATTTAAAGTCAAAGGGATCTAATAAAAAAGATGCAAGCTTCCTTAACTCTTTCAAGTCGGGACATCTAAAACTGTACTTCTTAGTGCTCCTTCGTCCATAATCCATGGTCTGAAAATATTTGCAAATGATACGTTAGTTCCTTGAAATTTTGTGTGATGAATGTTATGATGCACATGAAATGCATGGATGCAACAATCACAAATAAGGGATCACACACAAGGCAAATAAAGGTCAAGGGATGAATCAAGTCATTGTCAAGATCAATCATCCATTTTGGGGGATTATGGTTTTCACCTTATCAACACCCAAGTTCCATTGATATTGACAAGACTTGATTGGATCAACCAAGAATCAAGGGTTTGTTGCAAGTCACGAGCATGTAGTCTGGGTAAGAACCATCCCAAAGGAGTGAACTAAGGATAAAACCTGTAGATCATTTCTAAAAGGTTCCCAGAGTCTTAATTCCATCTATCGGATATTACAGGTTAAGATGGATGACTCATCGACCCATAATATTCTCAAGAGAAACTCGTCTGAGTGTAGTATCGCGTAACAACTGTTATCAAGTCTACACTTGAACAGTTTCCGCACTACGTCCTAAATAGGCCAAGATGGGTTAGATGTTCTAAGGTCCTCAGCTTCTCAGAACCAATTAGAAATAGTCATGCCTAACCACAAATACTTGTGTGACATTTCCAAATTCAAAGGAGTCTCCACTGAGCAGATGGATCTCAAGCGAACTTGTTAAGGACTACTCCATAAAAGTCGAACATGACTATACCATCCTCCTATCTTAATTGCACTCAATTTTGGGTTAGAACTTATCTCACCAATCAGAGATCACCAAGCACAACAAGCAGATTATATCACACATACATATATACAAACATTAAATATATTCACACAAAAAGTAGGCTAAACCCACTAGAGACTACTTCCCAGTAGAGTCGCCACTTAATTTCTGTAGCGGGAAATTCATGATCATCAAGCTATTGACATGCTAGAGATCAAATAACAAGAGTCGCCACCGCGATTTTATTGTTTCAAAGGGAAAAGGAAAACAAATCCGAACAAAACCCAAATACTAAGAAGTTTTCAAATAAAAACTAATAAAAATCAGAGATCACAGGTAAGGGGTTGGTTACACAGAGGGAAGGTGTTAGCACCCAAAGTGTCCTAGGTACTCCTAGGGAGCACTTTTTGTGTGCATATGTATTTTGTACAAAGTGATGTTTATAAACAAATAGACTGGGGAGGTGAGAAAAGAATTCATTGACTATATTTTTTGTGTTTGACAAGACCTTTGGTCTCGTTCCTACGTACCAACATATAAATGAGGGGTCAAAACCTCGTAGTTCATGCTAGAAATTTCAAAGTGAGTATGTTGGTTTTAACAAAAATTAAGTCTGAAAGGCACAAAGGCCTAAAATGGTTTGGATGAGTTAGTTCTTTTTGGATTTTGAAATTTTAAGTCAAGTATAATTAAGTTTACTTACAAGTTTTATTTAAGAAAATAAGTTTGAAAATGCAATGGCATATGGCCAAAGTTTCTACCTTTTTGTAAAAGTGGTCTAAGTTTAGAACAAAATAGTTCACACAAAGAAGGTTTTGAAAATGGAGGGAGAGATTTTTGAAATTAAAGAAATGGGGAGAAGATGAAGAGACTACCCTAGATACAAGAAATTTAAAAGCTTAAAGTTGAAAAGATCTAACCAAATGGGAGCAATCCAATAGACAAGTATGTCAATAGAAACCCATAATTCCCTTGGACTGTTTAGATCAAGCAACACACAAATGCATAATTATATAAACTTTGAAGAGCAAAGTGTAGCGGGGTATTCGTTACCATTGGGGATATTGACTAAATCCAAGGTAAATCATACAAGTCGAGTCGCCACCGCACTTCTATTTATCCAAAGGAATGGTTAGAAAGTGAACAAAAACCTAATAGTTTTAACAAAAACTAATAAAAGAAACAGAGATCTGGGTAAGGGGGTTGGTTATGCAATGGGAAGGTGTTAGGCACCCAAAACATCCTAGGTACTCCTAGGGAGCCCTTTTCATACTTGTTGCAAAGGTTATTGTTTTGTGAAAATTTTATTTGTGCAAACATGATTGAAGAGATGAGAAGAGAATGTACAAGTTATTTACCTTTTGTGTTTGGAGGGATAAACCCATTGCCTACGTATCATCTTATAAAAAGATTAGGATCAAAACCTCCTAGTTCGGGGTAAAAATTTCAAAATAAGTTGATGAATTGATTGGTCCAAAGCCTTAAGGTCTTTTGTTATCAAAGGGAGAAAACTCAACCTAAAACCACAAATCCACCATGTGAGGATAGCTTCAACATGCAAGTGAGGGGTTAACCCTATAATAAGCATGGAAGACTCATTGTCCATCACTAAGGATATAGGTGAGTATTACATCTACCACAAGGATAACTCAAACCTAATAGCTAAAGGTTATGGAAAATTTTGATTAAGAACATGGCCATTGAAACCACAAAAGGGAAATTTGAATGGGTTATATTTACCAATTAGAAGTATATACAAAAGTGGTCAAAGTTGACTTAAAGATTCAATTCAAAATGAGCGTTATGAAAAGAAAGTTTGAAAATCAAAAGCATAAGGCTTAGGTTTCTAATGTTGAAAACAAAGGTTGAATGTTTGCACAAAAAGGGTTTTGGCTTGGGTTAGAGTGGAGAGATGAAGAAGAAGGGTTAAGTCCTAAGGAAAACAAAAAGATGAGGGATAAGAAATGAAACCATACTAGGAGTTCCTCTCTTGAGATCATATTGATGATCCAAGTAGCTCCCATCCTTTGGAATAAGCAAGCACAAAGTATAAGCAATCAAACAAGTCTCATAAGAGATCATCAATGTATCTTGTATCTTCCACTTGGATGAACATGGTAATGATCCTCCAATTAAACTCAAAAGGAAACTCCTAGTTCAAGAGCACACACATCAAAAGTTCCATGGGGTAAAACACTCTCCTAACCAGAGACCAGGGAAACAACAAACTAATAGGGAGACTAAGACTCGAGCCTAATGTTGCAACCTGAAAAATACAGTGTGCGAAAAAACAACCGGCGAAAGAAAATGACAGAAGAGTCGCCACCGTGCGTTATTTATCCCAAGGGAGGGAAAGGAAACGCTCGAAGTAAACCTGAAAAAGGAAAGGACAAGACGGGGTCTCGCAACCAAATCTTGGGTTCGGGAGTCGGTTATGCGAAGGGAAGGTATTAGCACCCCTACGCATCCGTAGTACTCTACGGGATCCACTTTTGTAGTTCTTGTCTAAAGAGTATGGGTTTACCTAATGTGTTTATTTACTAAAAAGGTTAAGAGAAATGACTCGCGCGGATGTCGCATCCACTGCATACGTATCTCATCTGAATATGAGAATCAGAGTCTTCGTAGTTCGGCTGACCTATGGGTTAAGGGTTAGTGTGCTCGCTAAGACATCGCGTCTTATGCCTACGTATCTCATCTGGAATGAGAATCAGAGCAAGCCGTAGTTCGGCTAACTACGGGGTTATGGATTGGGTTTTGGACGAACGACGTCACTACGCAATCTACCGGATGCTCGACCTTTGGAGACTTACTCGCCTGTAGTAGAAGGAGTAAACGTGTTGCTTTGGGTTTTAGGGTTTGGGATGCTCGAGGGTAAACAGGCGGTCCTTGACGAAGGAACCGCGCTACCTGTGGGGATACGAATACAAAACACAAAACATGTATCTCAAAGTAAAATGCCACCAAGGGGCTCAAACATTGCCTCCTATCGAGGTCTTCCAGTTAAGAAAGCGATAAAGTATGAGAAAGGGAAAAAATTACCACATGGATAAAGATCCGAAGCTATAGCAGTTAAAGGGGCAAGAAACCCTGAAATGTCTCCAGCTGGACCGTCAAAGGAAATCAGTCAACACGAATAATCAGAATAAAACTCCAGGGGGTATCCCACAAATAAAGTGGGAAACCACGCGAGTGTCTCTGCGAAAGCCATGTGAGCCCTCACAAAACTCGACAAAGGGTTAGAGCAGCAGGATGAAATCAAGAGAAAACAATGCCATGGAAACACAAGACAGGTTAGAATAAACAAAATAGGGTAACCCAGAGTTGCCCCTAAATCAAAATGTAACCACATGAATAATTCCATCAAAATTCACAAAAGGCTCACAAAAAAGGTATCAAATTCACCCATAATACCTCATACATTTAGAGCATTCAAATAAAAGGCATAAAGATGATGGATATAGGGCAAACCTGATTGGAGAGCTTGATTGAAATTGAGTTGCACCCGTGAGGTTTACAAGTTGAGTTCCCTTCAGGGTTTGGAGGCTGCTCTGAGTTCTCTGTCAGGTCTTCTCTCACTATCTTTTTCCTCAGGGTTTTGTTCCAAGGAAACCTCAGAGTGTTTTGTTTCTCCTCAAAATCCCCCTTTATTCTGTCTTCTTTCTCTCACTATCTTTTTCCAGTGAATCTCCCAGTGTAACTCCAAGTGTGTTTTCCTCTACTGAAACTTCAGTATTTATAGACTGATTTTCGTGGGTAGTGGGCTCAAATGAGGGAGACCCAAGTCCAAAATAATTTGTTATATTTTATTTATTTATTTTATTTATTTATTTAATTAATTAATTAATTAATTAATTAATTTTTTTTCGTTTTTTTTTTTTTTCAGGAAAAATGAAGGGTAAATTTTGGGGTATTACAGCTGCCCCTATTCAATCAACTGGAGACCCGGAAAGAAGATGGCAGCTGCTTTCGTGCTTTCGAGGTATCAAGGGATTGAATACAATAAAAGCCCAAAAGTTTGCACTGAAGTGAAGTGAAGTAACAATGTCTGTCAGAATCGGCAAAGAGGTGGTCTTGAAAGAAGAATCCGTCTGGTACGGTGAAAGTCAGTCTGAATACCGAAAAAGAATGTTAACTTGGATACCAAAATAAATGGTAACACAGAAATAACCATGGCCTGAATGCCGCTCATCAGTCTGAATACTGGAAATGACTTCGATCTGAACATCAGAAAATTGGCCTGAATGCCACAAGTTGCATCGACCTGAACGTCGGAAACTTCTTCGATCTGAACATCGGAAAGACTTGGCCTGAATGCCACTTCGATCTGAATATCGGGAAAACTGGCCTGAATGCCACTTCGATCTGAATATCGGAACACTGGCCTGAATGCCACAAGTCGCATCGACCTGACCGTCGGAAACTTCTTCGATCTGAATATCGGAACACTGGCCTGAATGCCACAAGTCGCATCGACCTGACCGTCGGAAACTTCTTCGATCTGAATATCGGAACACTGGCCTGAATGCCACTTCGGTCTGGATACCGGAAAACTGGCCTGAATGCCACTTCGGTCTGGATACCGGAAAACTGGCCTGAATGCCACTTCGATATGAATATCGGAAAACTGGCCTGAACACCACAAGTCGCATCGACCTGAACGTCGGAAACTTCTTCGATCTGAACATCGGAAAGACTTGGCCTGAATGCCACTTCGATCTACATACCGGAAAACTGGCCTGAATGCCACTTCGTCTGGATACCGGAAAACTTCATGCTTGTCAGCATTGGCAGAAATAGGGAATGATAATAGAGGCGGCGCATGGGCCAATGACACTTACTGGGGATAACAAAGGTAAGTCATGAACAATCTTCAGTCTGAGTACTGGAAACAACTTCTAGCTTATCACTTGGGATACCGAGAATGTTTTATGCTTACATGCGTATGTTTGAATTTTTCAATGGCGTAATGCTCCATGAAAATGGAAATGCTACGCGATTTGGAAGGATGCGATGCAATATGATTCTACATGCAGGGATGCGAAATGCTGGGTAGAATGCGAAGCTGAGGCAAGGGGATCTACTGGGGGTATGATCACCATCTTCTGGACCCTGGCAAGGCTGTTGGAGATGCACAACGCAAAGAACTCTGTGGGGAGATGACTAGCCATGCGGTATTCTTGCCATACCGAGACTCTGATCGGGGAAAGAATGGCATTGGAAGCCTGCTGCTGAGGAAAGCTACAATGGTTCTGGCAACCACGATTTGCGAGAGATGACTCAGCAGGGGGAGCAAACACTGATACGGTACCGAGGTTCTGCTTCAAGGAAAGAAACCATGGATCTAGCATTGGGATTATCGATCTGGCATCGAACTCTAAGGAGCAGCCACTTCTGCTGGGAAGATAAAGTCTGGCACTGTCAACCCCGTTGGGGATATGTAGTCTGGTACTATCAACTCTACTGGGGAGTGTATGTCCTGAAACAACCGCTAGGGGAAGTACGGTGGTGAGAAACTGCTGGGGATTGAAGAATCCAACGCTCTGATCAGCTCTGCAGGGATAAGACACCGAATTTGTCTGTTGGTGACTTCACTGGAGAAGATATTCACGATCATCTGCAGGGAATTTTAAGGAAATGCCCCGAGGGTATCTGTTCTGAATAGACGATCCAAAGCACTTAAAATTTACAGCAATTTTAAATGTTTATTAAGCATGTACCTGTAAAGCCCTTATGTGTCATGATGCAATGTTTATAAAAAATTCGGACGTCATTTTTGCAAACAAAACAGTAAAATGAAAATGAAAACAGAGATATACTGAATAACATGATTTTATTGATTAAATGGCCTCTGAATAGGCATTTACATTAAGAAGCAATCCCTGGAAAGAGGTAATCGCACAATAGATAAAAACAGAAATTAATCTAATGGCAATGTGAAATGGATTTCTATTGGGTTCCAATTCTGCTATGACTTGCCCGTCTTCAAGATCCTCCAGATGATCAGCTTTCTGAAAGAGTGATTGGACTGTTTCCTATCCTTCAAAAATTTCCAGTCATTGGCACGAGATGAGATTCAGAATGACTCAGAACGCAGTCATTCGCTTAATCCCTAACTTTTGCCTGGATCGCCCTTTTCGGGTTTTCGATCCACCGGGATACCCATTTTTGCCTAAGTTGTCTTTTCAGGTTTTCAACTTACCGGGTGTACAATCTTTTTTTATTTTTGTCCCTAATTTTTTCCCGAACCCTTTCATTTTCTTGGTTCGCCGGGACGCCCATTTTTGCCTGGACTACTCTTTTTTATTGTCCAGCGGGTCTATTTTATGCGAAGTATTTTTTAACTGCGTCTGAGTTCACAGGGGAAGTGAAGTCTTCACCATCCATAGTTGCAAGCATTAAGGCCCCACCATCGAAAACCTTGGTGACAATATACGGTCCATCATAGTTAGGAGTCCACTTGCCCCTGTGATCTGTCTGAGGAGGAAGGATCCTTTTCAACACTAAATCTCCGACTTGGAAACAACGAGGACGCACCTTCTGATCAAAAGCTCTCTTCGTCCGACTCTGATACAACTGCCCATGACAAATGGCTGTCATTCGCTTCTCTTCGATAAGACTCAACTCATTGAACCTTGTCTGAATCCATTCAGCTTCATCTAACTTGACATCCAACATGACTCTTAGAGAAGGAATCTCCACTTCAACAGGTAGGACTGCTTCCATACCATACACCAGGGAGTAAGGGGTTGCCCCGGTCGATGTACGTACTGAAGTACGGTACCCATGCAAGGCGAAGGGTAGCATATCATGCCAATCTCTGTACGTAACGACCATCTTCTGCACAATCTTCTTTATTTTCTTATTTGCCGCCTCAACAGCGTCGTTCATCTTAGGGCGGTAAGGGGAAGAATTGTGATGCTGAATGTTGAAGTTCTGACACAACTCCTTCATCATTTTGTTGTTGAGATTAGAACCATTATCAGTAATGATTCTTTCGGGAATCCCATAGCGACAAATGATTTCTTTCTTGATGAAACGGGCAACCACATGTCTGGTGACATTCCCGAACGACGCTGCCTAGACCCACTAGGTGAAATAGTCGATGGCAACAAGGATGAAGCGATGCCCATTGGAAGCAGTCGGCTCAATCTTTCCAATCATGTCAATGCCCCACATGGCAAACGGCCACGGCGAAGACATCACATTCAAAGGATTCGGCGGTACATGCACCTTATCAGCATAAATCTGGCATTTATGACACTTCCGAGCATACTTGAAACAATCTGATTCCATGGTCATCCAATAACAACCCGCTCTCAACAATTTCTTAGCCATTGCATGTCCGCCGGCATGAGTACCGAAGGAACCTTCATGAACTTCCTGCATTAACATGTCCGCCTCGTGTCTGTCCACGCATCTGAGCAAAACCATGTCGAAGTTCCTCTTATACAGCACATCGTCTTTGTTCAAGAAGAAACTGCCTGTCAATCTTCTCAAAGTCCTTCTGTCATTGTTGGATGCCCCTGCAGGGTACTCTTGATTCTTCAGAAAGCACTTGATATTGTGATACCAAGGCTTGTCATCGACTACCAGTTCAGCAGCAAACACATACGCGGCCCTGTCAAGGCGCATCACATCGATCCTGGGAGCATGGTTCCAACGAATTACCTTGATCATGGAGGATAGAGTAGCAAGTGTGTCTGCTATCTGGTTCTCATCACGAGGCATATGATACAATTTTACTGTTGTGAAGAAAGTCAACAGTCTTCCCGTGTAGTCTCTGTAGGGGACCAGAGTGGGCTGGAGAGTATTCCAATCACCATTCACTTGATTAATCACCAGAGCTGAATCTCCGAAGATGTCCAGAGTCTTGATTCTCAGATCAATGGCTTGCTCAATGCCCAAAATACAGGCCTCGTACTCAGCTTCATTATTTGTGCACTCAAAAGTCAAACGAGCGGTGAAAGGCATGTGGGCACCCTTCGGAGTAGTAATGACAGCGCCAATTCCCCTACCTCTAGCATTGACAGCCCCATCAAACAACAAAGTCCACTTTTCGTTTGGATCAGGTCCCTCCTCAACAACTGGCTCTTCACAGTCTTTCATCTTAAGGAACATGATATCTTCATCTGGAAAATCAAACTTCATCGGCTCATAATCATCAATCGGCTGCTGAGCAAGATAGTCTGACAGAATACTCCCTTTGATGGCCTTCTGTGACGTGTATTGAATATCATACTCTGTTAAAATCATTTGCCAACGAGCGACCCTTCCGGTGAGAGCTGGCTTCTCGAATATGTATTTCACTGGATCCATCTTAGAAATCAACAAGGTAGTATGGTTCAACATATACTGCCTCAGTCGGCGAGCAGCCCAGGCCAAAGCACAACAAGTTTTCTCAAGCTGCGAATATTTGACTTCGCAGTCGGTAAACTTTTTGCTAAGGTAGTATATGGCATGCTCTTTTCGACCAGACTCGTCATGCTGTCCCAATACACACCCCATCGAGTTCTCAGTCACTGATAGGTACATTATCAGAGGTCTCCCAGGAACTGGAGGTATAAGGATCGGAGGTTTCTGTAGATACTCTTTTATCTTCTCGAAAGCCCTTTGACAATCTTCATTCCACCTGATAGCCTGATCTTTCCTCAGCAATTTGAAAATTGGCTCACACGTGGTTGTTAGGTGAGAGATGAACCTTACAATGTAGTTCAACCTCCCTAAGAAACTACGGACTTGCTTCTCTGTTCTTGGCTCAGGCATTTCCTGTATTGCTTTCACTTTATCAGGATCCACCTCAATCCCTTTTCCGCTAACAATAAAGCCCAGCAATTTTCCCGATCTTACCCCGAAAGTGAACTTGTTCGGATTAAGTCTCAGTTTGAATTTCCTCAAACGCTCAAACAGTTTCTGCAAATTCACCAAATGTTCTTCTTCTGTCTGAGATTTGGCAATCATATCATCCACATAAACCTCGATTTCATGATGAATCATATCATGGAACAGAGTTACCATAGCTCGTTGATATGTTGCTCCGGCATTTTTCAGACCAAACGGCATCACCTTGTAGCAGAAGGAGCCCCATGGGGTTATGAAAGTTGTCTTTTCCATGTCTTCTGGTGCCATCTTGATTTGGTTATAGCCAGAAAATCCATCCATGAAGGAGAATACCGAGAACTGAGCTGTATTATCCACCAAAACGTCGATGTGAGGTAATGGGAAATCATCTTTAGGGCTAGCTCTGTTCAGATCCCGGTAGTCAACACACATCCGTACCTTTCCATCCTTCTTAGGTACTGGGACGATGTTTGCAACCCATGGCGGATAATTGGTGACTGCTAGAAACCCTGCATCCAACTGCTTTTGTACTTCTTCCTTTATCTTGACAGCCATCTATGGTCTTGTTCTTCTGAGTTTCTGCTTGACCGGAGGACAACCTTCTTTAAGAGGCAAGCGGTGTACCACGATGTCTGTGTCCAGCCCGGGCATGTCCTGATAAGACTAGGCGAAGATGTCAACGTATTCTTGCAGCAATTCAATCAGCCCTTTCTTCACATCACCTCTCAAAGCAGCCCCTATCTTGATTTCTCTCTTGGCGTCTTCGGTGCCGAGATTAATCACTTCAACAGACTCTCGATGCGGTTGAATAACCCTTTCCTTTTGTTTTAATAACCTGGTAAGTTCTTCAGGGAGTTCACAATCCTCATCACCCTCTTCTTCAGCTTGAAAGATTGGATTTTCAAAGTCGAAACGAGCCATAGCAGAACCGTTATCAATAGGATCCGGTGATGTGCATCTGCATGAATGATGGTATGTGCTTATGAGTGTGAACAAGAAGTGAAAACTAAACGAAACATTGCCATTTTTTTTATGTTTTATTTATTTTGAAAAACTGCAAAAATAGAAAGACAGGGAACGAAATATTTGAATGCAAAAAGACGTCCGTTATTTATGATAAAAAATGCAAGCGTCACATAGATGAGCCCTACAATGAGTCATTACGCCCTGGGCGGAACGTAAGACTTGGATATGCATGAATGAACAAAGAAAATTACTCTTCAAGAAGAGTGACTTGGATAATCTCCTCAGAAGACCAATTGTTAATGACTTCATCCGGGATCCTCGGACGCACCCAGTTGTCAATGTCACAATCACTATCCCCATCTTCTTCTTCGACTGCAGAGACTTGACCATACTGAATGATGCCAGCACTGGAGAAAATGATCGGCCCCTGAAGTGTTGTAGAAGTCAGAGCTGGCTGATATCCAATCCCGAACTTATCTTCTTTCACTGGTAATTCCAACAGACGCCCCCAACCGGGAGCAACACCTGAATCAACCACGGCCCGTGCCTGCTTAAAGGATGAGATAGAGGCACCCGCTTTAACCTCTTCCACCGGAGCTGCATCCTTGACTTGAACTGACTCAGAAGCCTGACACAGAGTCTCATGAATTTCACCTTCTACTTCTACATACTTGAATGTAGACAGGTTACTGACCAGGATGTCCTCCTCACCACAGACGGTGATAATTCGTCCGTTGACCGGAAACTTAATCTTCTGATGTAGAGTTGAAGAGACTGCCCCAACATTATGGATCCAAGGACGACCCAGCAAGCAACTGTAGGAAGGACTGATATCCATCACGTAGAAGACAGTATTGAAGGTTTGTGATCCAATCAAAATTGGCAATTCTACCTCTCCAAACACCGACCTCTTAGAACCATCGAAGGCTCTCACAATAAGATCTGAAGGTTTCAAGACCAAACCCTCTACTTCTAACCTTGTCAGGGCTCTCTTGGGTAGCACATTGAGAGAGGAGCCTGTATCCACCAGAACATGCGATAACACGGTGTCCCTACATTCCATCGAGATGTGCAGAGCCTTGTTATGATTGCGTCCGGCTGGTGTTAAGTCAGAATCAGTAAAGCCTAACCCGTTGGTTGTATGCACATTGGCGACGATCCCTTCTAGTTGGTTTACCGAGATCTCTTGAGGTACATAAGCAGCATTAAGAACCTTCAGAAGTGCCTCCCTGTGTGCCTCCGAACACAATAGAAGTGAGAGAATGGATATCTTGGACGGAGTCTGAATCAACTGATCGACTACCTTGTAATTGCTTTTCTTTATGATTCTCAGAAGCTCGTCCACATCCTTTGCAAAAGTGGGCTCAGAACTTCCCTGGGGTGCAGAGGTATCCCCGTTCACGGCTTGCTTGCCCTTGGCTTTCGCCACAGCATCAGCATTATCAGCTTGGGTAATAGGTGGTGAGAACAGTCTACCACTCCTGGTGAATCGCCCAATTCCACCGACATTATCCACTGCGGGACCTTCAAGTTCAGGCTTCTGACCCTCTTCTACTTTCAGTGGCCGTTCCACCTTATGATCGTGCGTATACACGCTCCCCCCATAATGCCACGGAATGGCCCTTTCACTGGTGAAGGGTAAAGGACCAGGGGTTGTGATGGTCATAGTAGATCGTCGCACTGGTGGCACGGGTTGCGCTTCTGGCACACGGATCTGATTGGTTGGGTAGAAAATAGTGATAGTAGCAATATCACAGTCGTACTCATAAATCTCATTCATTGAAATGCAAGCATCCGAAACATCGGAATCAAGTTCAATTACATCATTATGGATTACAGAAACAGTAGGAACAACATCTGCGAATTCATCAGTAGCATCTTCAAACCCTTCTTCCTCAACCCCTTCCGCAGACTCTTGGACAGACAGACCCTCAACCTGGAGGATACCTTTGTCGAGCAAGGCCTGAATACCCTGCTATAGTTTCAAACAACCTCCACTCTAAGTGGCACAATCCAAACAACCCTTCCCACAACCGGGGAAGACATCGGCCTTCAGCAAGCATCCTTTGATATCCAACAATGGAGTCTTCAACTTCAACACATCCTTAATGGACTTGGCTTCTCCCTCTACCAAATTAACGTTCGCACCACCATGCTGGGGCATGGGATTGTTGACGACATTCGGAGCTGGTGCTGTCGCACCCCAAAATTTGACTTTGGCTTTGTTGACCACATCTTGATTAATCTCATTGTCTCGTATTCATCTCAATTTCTTAAACTTCGCGTGAAAACTGGTTTGATTAGGTTTTGTGTGTTTTCGTTGCTTACCGTGTTGTATTTCGTTGTTTTAGCAAAACCTGGCCGATATCGTTGCCTCGTATTTATCTCGCTTATCTCTTTTGTGCGTGGCATCGCTTCGATTAGGTTTTGTGCGTTTTTATCTATTTAATTGTTTGTTTGTCGGTATTTTGACTGTATTTCGAATATATTAGAGTTTTCGTATTGTCCGATTATTTGTGATTGTGTTTGTCAGCGTTTTCGTGATGTCGTGTTGATTTTATTATTGCCTAGGGTTGTTTATTTAATTACGTGTTGTGCCGTGTGATTTAATCGAGTCTGTTTGATTCGTGTTGTTGATTTTTCTGGTTTACCGGTTTACTGGTTTATTGGTTTTATCAATTTGTCTGTTTTGCTGTGCAAATTGTCATCGTTTTTATCGCGTTCGTGTCACTCGATTTTATCGTATTTTAATCGTGTGCCGTTTAATATTATTTGTGCTTAATATTAATTGTGTTTAGTTGTTAATTAGTTTATTTAATTAGGATTAATATTATATTAGTTTATTATTATTATTATTATATAATATATAAATTATATTATTAATTTATGTTAGATATTTTTTTTAGGTTTCCTATTGTTTAAGTAATCTAAATATATATTATTAATTTATGTTAGATATTTTTTAGGTTTCCTATTGTTTAAGTAATCTAAATATATATTATTAATTTATGTTAGATATTTTTTAGGTTTCCTATTGTTTAAGTAATCTAAATATATATATATAGATGTTGTTAGTAAGAAAAAAAGAGGGGATCAGTAAGGAAAAAACGTGTGGTGAGAGAAACAGAGAATTGAAAAGAAATATTTTTCCAAAAGCATTACCGTATTTCACTTGTTCTTCATTTTCGGTAACCTAAAATCGTCCCGATTATTCACCGAAACACAAAACCGATTTCATATATTTGAAGTTCGTTGAGTCCAGGTCACAAATATCCAAGGTTCATTTCATTCTGGCGTCGTTTCACCGATCAAAAGCGACGTTGAAGTCAGGTACTCACGAAGGCAGCCAGCACTGCGTCGGTGACGGTTTCCAGCTTTCGGTCGATCATTTGGACGATCAGAAGTTCATCCTCTTCACACAAGGTAATATTCTTCACTTATCTCTGAAATCGGCAAAGTTCCGGCTTGCCGACATGTGTTTTAATATATTATTTATATATATATATATATATATATATATATATATATATATATATATATATATATATATATATATATATATATATATATATATATATATATATATATATATATATATATATATAATATATATATATATATATATATATATATATATATATATATATATATATATATTTATTTTTGTCTATTATATATCTAAATATATATATATATATATATATATATATATATATATATATATATATATATATATATATATATATATATTACTTTTGTTTACTAAATATTGTTTATCTTTTATTATTATTTTGCATATACGTTTTATTTAAATGTTAGTTAAATTAATTATTTTTTTAAATGTTTATTTTAATTAAATGTTTATTTATATCAAATGTTTATTTTGTCTAAAGTAAATGTTTATATTGTTTTTTTATATTTGTTTATGTTGTTACTAACTGTTTCGTTTCAGTTTCAGCTCGATTAACTCCACTAACTATTCGTAATACTAACTATTCATAGCTAACTGTGTTGTAATAATTTACTTTCTCGCATTTTATATTTTTTGTATTGTGTGTTTAATCGTATTGTTCACGTTTTATGTTAAAAAAATCGAAAAATCCAAAAAAAAAAAAGAGAAACCCGATGCGATTCCAACGGTCGCCGTTTAAGAAACCCTTTTCACACACTCATAGGCTTACTCTTGGGCTTTCCTGTAATGAGCCCATTTATCTATTTCTTTAGAGTTTAGGCTCGTTCAAATCTAAAATCAACAAAACAGACTTTCCCCTTTTCTTTTGGGAGAACTACGTGGATTCTGATTTTTCCATTGCGCCTTGGAGATACGTAGGCATGAAGTCTACGACTTTATCGAGTCCAAAAGCAATAAAATCAAGTTCTTTTCTCATCTCCCCAATCAAACGATCAAAGCAAAAAAAGCAAAGCATTCACATAAACATAAGCAAAAAGGTTCCTGTGGAGTACCACGGATGTAGAGGGTGCTAATACCTTCCCTTTGCAAAACCAACCCCCGAACCCGTAACTCTAAAGGGATTTATCGTTATTTTTCCCTTCCTCTTTTTGGATAAAATAAAAGACGGTGGCGACTCTTGCATTTAAAATATTTTTCAAACGGGTTAAGTTCAATCAATACTTAATCTCGTGAAAAATCCCGCCGCGACAGAATGGCGACTCTGCTGGGGAGTACATGATTAAACTTATTTGAGGGTTTAGCCTATCTTTGCTTGTTTATATGTTTTCTTTGTGAATATTTGCTAAATTGTATTATTTGTAATGTTTGTTATTTTGGGTTTTGGGGGATACTTGTGATAAATCCTATACCCGGATTTGGGGTACATTTGAGATAGGATGGATGATAATTCAGGTTGACTTGATAGGAGACAATCCTTACCGAGTTGACTTGAGCCTTTGTCCGCTTGGTGGAGGCCTCTTTGAGGGTGATAGTGCTAAACAAGTCATTTGTGAGACATTGTTGCTTTCGACGGGCCCGTGAAGCCAAGGACCTTAGTTTACCTTTACCCCATCTTGGCCTTACTTAGGATGTGATGTGGTGACCACTTCAGACCAAAAGTCTGGTTTGGTTGATACGCGATATCACACTCAAGCGAGATTCTTTTGAGAATAATATTGGAAAGCGAGCAGTTGCTTAACCCGGTATTATCCGAAGAAGGATCCATAACCTTGGGAACTTTTAGAACCCGTTTGGCAGGTGAAACTTAGAACTTATCTTGGGGCTTTGTCCTAAACTTCATGCTGGTGATGAACTTTGAGCCTTGTATTGTTTGACCATGTTTGTGTTTGTTGCATTCATGCATGACATGCATTCATTCCCATCATTTCAACCTTTTTCCAAGGAACTTAAAGCGAGGATTGCAAATATTGCAGGAAAAATGGATTTTGGACGGAGAAGTGTGAAAAAGTACAATCTCATCAATCCAAAGATAGATGAACTAAAGAAACTGGTTTCTTCGATCACAGATCCTATTGGTTTCAGAGACAGATATGGGGCACTTATATCTTTATTGACACTTAGGATGGAAGAAGGGTTATTGCAGACATTAGTACAGTTCTATGATCCAGTCTATCACTGTTTCACATTCCCAGACTATCAACTCATGCCTACATTGGAAGAGTATGCCCAGTTGCTTCACATCCCAGTTGCTGATACAGTACCTTTCTCTGGTTCAGAAAAGTTACCCGAGCACAGTTCTCTTGCAAAAGTGTTGTACATGAAGAAGTCAGAATTCAAGAATAACTTCACCACCAAAGGAGGACTTCCAGGTTTCACTGCCAAGTTCTTAATGGGGAAGGTTTCTTATTTTGCCAGTCAAGGTTGTGATATTATTGTGGAGCATCTGTTTGCCTTGTTGATCTACGGTTTGTTACTATTTCCTAATATTGAAGGTTTTGTGGATTCATATGCTATACGCATCTTCCTAAGTGGTAATCCTGTTCCAACTTTGCTCGGAGACACCTATCATTCCATCCATTATCGTACTTTGAAAGGAGGAGGAACCATAGTCTGCTGTATACCGTTACTCTACAAATGGTTTGTCTCTCATCTTCCTAAGTCAGCTACTTTTTGGGATCGCAAGTCAGGACTTCAGTGGTCACAGAGGATTATGTCTCTTACCCAGTCAGATATTGCATGGTATAGTAGAGTTTTAGACGATGTGAAGATCATTGATAGCTGCGGGGAGTTCCCCAATGTGCCCCTCATGGGCACAAAGGGAATCATTTCTTATAATCCAGTACTTGCTAGGAGACAACTCGGTTACCCTATGAAGGACAAGCCTCCTAACATTCTTTTAGAAGGTATTTTCTTGAGGGATAACGAGGAGGACCCTACCATGAAAGAGAGAGTAGTAAGAGCTTGGCATCGTGTTTGTCGCAAAGGGAGACTTGAATTGGGTAAGAAAGATTGTACCTCCTATGAGCCGTACCTCCAGTGGAGCAGAGCCAGAGCTATACAGTTGAAAATGCCATACCCACATAATGATCCTGTCAAACCCGCTCCGTTGAAGACCCCTTACCTTCCGCTAGATGACAAAGAAGAACTCCAAGCCACCTTGGAGAGGGTCGAGAAAGAGAGAGACGCTTGGAAGAATAAGGCCCAGGTGCTCGAAATGGAAAATGAAGAACTTCAGAGACAGTTAAAGGAGCAGAGTGGAGAAGATCGTGCAGGTAAACGTCCAAGGGTGCAAGAGGATTTATTTTCCTCAGACACAACAGATTACTCCCAGATTCCACAGTCCTCAAGTGCATGGAAAGGTCTTGTAGACAGTTTGGTGAAGGAGAAAGCTTTTATGCAGAAGGCCTATGAAGAAAGAATTGAGAGACTTGAAGGACAACTCCTACTTGTTTATGCTCGTCCTGATGACACATGTCCTTAAATGGTTTTCTTGGTTGTATTTTGGGTTGATAACTTTGTATATTTTGATAAAAATGCTTAAAATGAAAAATTTTGTTTTGTTATCAAAAATGTTTGCAATTCTATCTTTTCCTTCACTTAGAGTTCCTTGGAAAATCATTCATTTTGCATATCCATGCATCACGTGCATACAGGTTGTCTGTCTTGGTCCAGTCTTCTAACAGTTGCTTCCCGCTAGCAGATCCATTTCAAGCTGACGCATAATTACAACACAAGAGCCAACTACAAAAGAAGAATGGAGATAACAGATAACGAGAATCGAGAATTGAAAGCTCACGTTGACCGCCTTTCTGCTATGGTCGAGACATTGATAGCAAACCAAGCAGCCCAAGCTGCTCAACTTCAAACAGCACAAGCTCAGGTTGCCGAAGCACAAGATGCACAGATCCAGGCGCAAGCACAAGCAGCAGAGATGCGCAACCAAATGTTAACCGCCCGTCTACAAGTAGAGGAAGCCCAGGCTAGGGCTCAAGTTCATAATTCAAGACAGACTTCGGCACAGAATCAACCTCAAATTCAGAATCAAACAACAGCAGCACCCGTCACTACAGTCATCGCTTCAGAAATCAACGCTGTCCCAGTCACTTCTGCTACCATCACAGCATCCCGTCCTTGGGAAATACCCAGGGATCTTAATCAAGATAGATATCAACAAGAGTTCGTTCCACCAAATGCTCCCGTCTTCACTAATGTGCCTCCCGTTGTTCACTATACTCCTCACCTAGGCGAACCTGTCTATCACGGCCCTACCCCAAGTGAGGATCCTGGTCTCAATGATAGAATGGATGAATTCCAGGATCAGTTTGCGGAATTACAAAAAGAGATAAAAGCTCTTCGTGGGAAAGAACTGTTTGGTAGAGATGCAAATGATATGTGTTTGGTTCCAGACGTAAGGATGCCAGCAAAATTTAAACTACTAGAATTTGAAAAGTACAAAGGAAGTTCTTGTCCACAGACCCATTTGGTTATGTACGTGCGAAAGATGTCAATGTACACCAACGACCAAAGGATGCTCATTCATTGTTTTCAAGACAGCCTTACCGGTGCAGCTTTACGCTGGTATATGGGATTAGACAGTTCTCAGATCAAGACTTTCAACGATTTAGGCGAGGCCTTTATCAAACATTACAAATACAACCTTGATAATGTGCCAGACCGAGATCAGTTGAGGTCCATGCAACAAAGAGAAAAGGAGACATTCCGTGAATACGCGCAAAGGTGGCGCGAAATTGCAGCACAGGTTGTTCCACCTATGGAAGAAAAGGAGATGACGAAAGTGTTCTTAAAGACTCTTGATACTTTTTATTATGAGAGGACGATTGCAAGCGCTCCTACAGACTTTACTGACATGGTAAACATGGGAGTCCGTTTAGAGGAAGCAGTTCGAGAAGGGCGTTTAGTCAGAGAAGGAAGTTCATCTTCAAGCGGGGCAAAGAGGTACGGCGGTTTTATGAAAAAGAAGGAACAAGAAACTAATGCTGTGTCCTATAATCATCCAAGAAGGATCAATTATCCTTACCATCCCCAACACCAACATATAGCAGCCGTGACTCCAGTAATCACTTCCGCTCCAGTTCAAGTCCAATACCCTCAGCAGCGTACTAACCGCTTCCAACAGAATACTCAGTATCAGCAACAACATCAACCTCAACAACATCAACATCAGTTACAACAACGTCCACCACAGCAGCAAAGAAGAACCAATTTTGATCCAATTCCAATGTCATATGCAGAATTGTATCCAGCTTTGATCACTAAAAACCTTGTGCAACCACGACCACGACCTCCTGTACCAGAAGTGCTACCTTGGTGGTACAAGCCAGAGGTATCTTGTCCCTTTCATCAGAATGCTCTAGGTCATGACTTAGATAACTGTTTTGCTTTAAAGTTGGAAGTACAGAAGTTGACAAGAGCAGGTATCCTGACCTTCAAGAGCATGGGTCCCAATGTGAAAGACAATCCAATGCCAAGTCATGGTCCTTCATCAGTGAACAATATAGAAGTTTGTCTCAATGAACAACGTGTTACGAAGATAGAGGAGATTCGGCAGTCTTTGGTTGAAATTCATTCTGTTTTATGTGCTCATGGTCTATTCCAACATGACCACCAGATCTGTGGTACATGTTCAGTCAATTCAAGAGGTTGTAGAAAGATTCAAGATGATTTGCAAGGCGTCCTTGATCAGGGTTTGATTCAGATTTCAAGACAAGTGAGTTCTCCAGAATCACAAGAACAAGAGGTGAATGTCATCATTCCTTGCTTCAACATTCCAGAGAAAGTAGAGATAGCTTATCATCCGAGGGAGCCAGTGGTGATTTGCCCTCCGGGCCCAATGCCTTACACTTCAGATAAAGCGGTCCCCTACCGCTATGCAGCAACTATTATTGAGAACGGTAAAGAGGTCGAGATTAAAACCTTAGCCTCAGTTACCAATATCGCAGCAAATAGCCGAATGACGCGTAGTGGCCGCGTGTTCGCTCCGACGGTTATCCCAAGTAGAAATGTTGAGAAAGATCCAGTAGTCGTGGTACCAGTGACAAGAGAAGCAGAAGGGCAAACAAGCAATTCAACCCTTGACAAAGAAACAGATGAACTACTCAGAATTATCAAGCTCAGTGACTACAAAGTGGTAGATCAGTTGCTACAGACACCGTCAAAAATCTCGATCCTGTCCTTATTATTGAACTCAGTTGTCCACAGAGAAGCACTACTGAAGGTGCTTGATCAAGCCTTTGTAGAACAGGATATAACACCAGAGCAGTTCAACAATGTTGTAGGCAGCATCACTTCGTGCAATGGCTTAGGCTTTTGTGATGAAGAACTGCCAGAAGAAGGAAAGAATCACAACTTCGCTCTCCATATCTCAGCCAATTGTCAAGGGGATTCTTTGTCTAATATCCTAATTGACACCGGTTCATCTCTGAATGTCATGCCCAAGTCTACCTTGTTGAAGCTAAAGTACAAAGGGGGGCAAATGCGGCACAGTGGAATTATTGTGAAAGCGTTCGATGGATCAAGAAAAACAGTCATTGGAGAAGTTGATTTGCCTATTGGTATTGGACCACACGTATTCCAGATCACTTTCCAGGTTATGGACATAGTGCCAGCTTATAGCTGTCTGCTCGGACGCCCATGGATTCACGAGGCGGGTGCCATTACATCCACGTTACACCAAAAGTTAAAGTTTGTCAAGAATGGGCAAATAGTGACGGTTAATGGGGAGCAGGCTATGCTGATTAGCCACCTTTCATCGTTTAGTGTGATAGAAGTAGACGAGACGGCTGTTCAAACTCCATTTCAGGCCCTGACCATCGATGATTACAAGAAAAGTGAAGGTTCAATCGCGTCATTCAAAGACGCCCAGCAGATTGTCAAGACAGGTCCTACAGAAATGTGGGGCAAAGTGATAGAGTTGCCAGAAAATGTTAACCATGCAGGATTAGGCTTTGTTGATGGAAAACAAGTGCAGACTTTAGTGGTGCGACCTTTCAAAGATATCTTTCACAGCGGTGGGTTTATCAACATGGTAGCAGTTGGGGAGGATACTTTTGAGGGAAAGACAGAAGACGAAGGCCCCAGATTTGTGACACCAGGAGTAGTTATGAAAAACTGGACCGCAGTTGACATCCCACATTGTGTCCACATATCAAAGTAATTAAGCTTTTCAGTTTTCAAAAATCTTTCGCTTTAGCCCAAAGCGCGAAGCATTAATTTTGTAAAATGGGCACTTTTGTCAAAAACGTACTATCCATGAAAAAGATCTTTTGTGTTCCTATACACTTGTATCCTTTTATCTTTTTAGCTTTTTCGGAAAATGGTAACACAAAAAAAAAACCTTAAAAAGAACACATTTTTGCATGTCATGGTCAGTCCTCTAAAAACAATTGTTTGTACAGGTTACTTAAACCCGTTGAACACAATGACATCATGCCCTCTCCCAACTTTGAACATTCTGTATTCGAAGCTGAAGAGGAAGAGTGGGATGAGATTCTAGAAGAGGTCGCCCGCCAGCTTGAAAATGAAGGAGACACTATTCAGCCATACAAGGAGCCTTTGGAAACAGTCAACTTGGGTTCGGAAGAAAATGTGAAAGAAGTCAAAATTGGAGCATTGTTATCCCCACAGGTGAAGGAGCAATTGATCAGCCTGTTGAAAGAGTATGTAGATGTGTTTGCTTGGTCTTATCAAGATATGCCTGGTCTCGACACTGACATCGTAGAGCACAAGCTACCTTTGAAGCCAGAATGTCCACCGGTCAAATAGAAATTAAGAAGAACACATCTAGATATGGCCGTCAAAATTAAGGAAGAAGTTCTGAAGCAAATAGATGCTGGTTTTCTTGCCACTTCAGTGTATCCAGAGTGGATAGAAAATATTGTGCCAGTTCCTAAGAAGGACGGGAAGGTACGAATGTGTGTCGACTATCGTGACTTAAATAGAGCAAGCCCAATGATTTCCCCCTGCCTCACATTGACATGTTGGTAGACAATACAGCAAAGTTTGACATATTCTCCTTCATGGACGGATTCTCCGGGTATAACCAGATCAAAATGGCTCCCGAAGACATGGAAAAAACTACATTCATAACACCATGGGGAACATTCTGTTATCAAGTGATGCCGTTTGGGTTGAAGAACGCAGGTGCTACTTACCAGCGAGCCATGACAACGCTCTTTCACGACATGATGCACAAAGAGATTGAGGTTTATGTGGATGACATGATCGCGATATCTCGTTCAGAAGAAGGTCACTTAGTAGATCTATTGAAGCGGTTTCAACGATTTAGGAAGTTCCGTCTTCGCCTCAATCCGAACAAATGCACATTTGGCGTCAGGTCAGGTAAACTTTTGGGCTTCATTGTCAGCCAAAAAGGCATTGAAGTTGATCCAGATAAAGTAAAAGCTATCCAAGAGATGCCCGCACCAAAAACAGAAAGGCAAGTGAGAGGTTTTCTAGGACGATTGAATTACATATCCCGGTTTATTTCTCACATGACTGCCACTTGTGAACCTATCTTCAAATTGCTGAGAAAGAGTCAGAATTGTGTTTGGACAGAGGATTGTCAGAAAGCATTTGACAGTATCAAAGAGTACCTCATGGAGCCTCCTATCTTGTTACCACCTGTTGCTGGAAGACCGTTGGTTATGTATTTGACAGTGCTTGAGAATTCTATGGGCTGTATTCTGGGTCAACAAGACGAAACTGGAAAGAAAGAGCATGCCATTTACTACTTAAGTAAGAAATTTACTGACTGTGAATCACGATACTCCTTACTCGAGAAGACATGTTGTGCATTGGCTTGGGCTGCTAAGAGATTGAGGCAGTATATGTTAAGTCACACCACTTGGTTGATATCCAAAATGGATCCAATCAAGTACATTTTTGAGAAGCCTGCACTCACTGGTAAGATTGCCAGATGGCAGATGCTGTTATCAGAATACGACATTGAGTATCATACCCAGAAAGCTATCAAGAGCAGTGTGTTGGCTGAGTACCTTGCTCACCAACCCGTTGAAGATCACGATGATAATGAGGATGAGTTTCCTGATGAAGATGTCATGTTCCTAAAATCCAGAGATTGTAAAGAGCCACTTCCTGAAGAAGGACCTGAACCAGATTCTCAATGGGGTTTAGTATTTGATGGAGCTTCCAATGTTTATGGACATGGAGTAGGTGCAGTCATTATCACTCCAGAAGGTTCTCATATTCCTTTCACGACAAGAATTTGCTTTGAATGTACAAACAACATTGCTGAATATGAAGCCTGTATCATGGGTCTTGAAGAAGCCATTGACCTCCGCATCAAAAATCTTATTGTTTATGGTGACTCAGCGTTAGTTATCAATCAAATCAAAGGAGAATGGGAAACACGCCACCCTGGCTTGATCCCATACAAAGACTATGCAAGAAGATTGTTGACTTTCTTCACCAAGGTTGAATTGCATCACATTCCTCGGGATGAGAATCATATGGCGGATGCTCTAGCTACGTTGTCTTCAATGTATCAAGTGGGTTTTCCAAACGAAGTACCCAGAATTATGATCAAGCGACTTGATAGACCAGCACATGTGTTTACAGCTGAGGCCAGTTTTGATGATAAACCATGGTACCACGATATCAAGCATTTCCTTCAAACTCAGGAGTATCCTCTTGGAGCAACAGAAAAAGATAAAAAGACTTTGAGAAGATTGTCAGGCAGTTTCTTCCTTAATCAGAATGTGCTCTATAAGAGGAATTATGACATGGTCTTACTCAGATGTGTTGACAAAAAGGAAGCAGAAATGTTGATGAAAGAAGTTCACGAAGGGTCCTTTGGTACTCATGCAAACGGCCACTCTATGTCAAGAAAGATGTTGAGAGTTGGTTACTACTGGTTGACCATGGAATCAGATTGCTACAAATTTGTAAAGAAGTGTCACAAATGTCAGATCTACGCTGATAAGGTTCATGTACCACCAACCTTTTTGAATGTGATTTCTGCTCCTTGGCCATTCTCAATGTGGGGCATTGACATGATCGGTATGAGTGAACCCAAAGCTTCCAACGGACACCGTTTCATTCTCGTGGCAATTGATTACTTCACCAAATGGGTGGAAGCAGCTTCGTATGCAAAGGTGACAAAGCAAGTGGTGGTCAGATTCATCAAAAATAATCTCATTTGCCGATATGGCATTCCAAACAAGATCATCACTGACAATGGCTCCAATCTGAGCAACAAAATGATGGATGAATTATGTGAAAGTTTCAGGATCGAGCATCACAACTCTTCTCCTTACCGTCCCAAGATGAATGGGGCAGTTGAAGCTGCAAATAAGAATATCAAGAAGATCATTCAAAAGATGGTTGTTACCTACAAAGATTGGCATGAAATGCTGCCTTTTGCACTACACGGATATAGAACATCAGTCCGTACTTCAACTGGGGCAACCCCATTTTCACTTGTATACGGTATGGAAGCTGTGTTACCGATAGAGGTTGAAATTCCATCAATGAGGATACTAATGGAAACTCAGTTGTCAGAGGCTGAATGGTGCCAAAGCAGATACGATCAGTTGAATTTGATTGAAGAAAAAAGAATGACTGCCTTGTGCCATGGACAGTTATATCAAAAGAGAATGAAGCAGGCTTTGATAGGAAGGTTAAGCCGAGAGAATTCAAAGAGGGTGTCCTTGTGCTCAAGAAGATGATACTATTTCACAATGATTCTAGGGGCAAGTGGACTCCTAACTATGAAGGACCCTATGTTGTCAAGAAAGCCTTCTCAGGCGGTGCTTTAATTCTTACAAACATGGATGGTGAAGAGCTTCCACGTCCCGTGAATACAGATGCAGTCAAGAAATACTTCGCCTAAAAAATGAAAAGAACAGCTCGCTAAGTTGAAAACCCGAAAGGGCGGCTTAGGCAAAAATGAGCGTCTCGGTGGACTGAAAACCTGAAAGGGCGGTCCCAGCAGAAATTAGAGACATAAAAAAACAAAGAGAATATTATCCCGGTAGATTGAAAACCCGAAAGGGAAATCTAGGAAAAAGTTAGGGATTTCAGGCAAGTAACTGCATAACAGAGATAAGATCATTGAAGTATCAGAATATTTTCAACAGTTCTCCAATTTTCTCAAGGCTGCAATACAGGTCAAAAGTGGAAGAGAGAATGATGTCATTGTAGTTCAACGTACCCTTTTTCCACGAATATACCATTTTCCAATTTGTAAAGATCTATGGAATCACGCTATTGGCTGAGTACCATCCTATCAAATCAATTTGAGCCTTTCTATATTTCTTGGCACTCTTAATTTTCATTTCAATTTACGAAAGTTCTTTTACTTTGACAGATATGTTTTGAAGCAAAAGTTTTGAATTAAAAACAGTTTTTGAAAAATATAAAGATTATTTATTTTGATTTGTGGACATCAATAAAAGGATTGAGACATGTGGTCCCAGTAATTCTGAAATCATGTCATTCCAACTAGACATGTTCATATTACTATCCTTATATGTATATGATGAAAAAATCTCCACAGGTGTCTTGGCAGTAATATTTCTCCAGCAGAGGTTGTGATTCTGGATATCCCCAGCTATGCTTCCTAGTTTTCCTCAAGAGATCATGCAAGAAATATTTCAAGAAGTTTATTCCCTTCACTTGGGGCATGAAGACTCCGCAGTTAATTGATCATGAAGACTCCCTAGTTTAATTGATCATGAAGACTGTAACACCCCGATAATAATATGATTATTAATTAAATTAAGTTAATAATAGATTTATTAATTTAATTAGATAATTGGATTATAATTATTATTATTATTATTATTTTGGGATTATTGAATTATTATTATTATTGGAATAATAATATAATTTGGAAAATATATAAGTTGGAAGTTAGAAAAATCCCATTTTTGGTAAAAACTTATTTTTCACGTGAAAAGGGAAAAGAGGCAGAAAGGGCAAAAAGCAAAAGAACGAAGGTTGAAGGAAGGGAAAGCTTGGAGCTCAGAGACTGCCGGATTTACTCAGGTAAGGGGGGTTTATCATCGATTAACGGGTATTATGGGATAGTATGTGATGGGTAGTGAGAAACCATTGAAATTGACTCTGATTGAAATGATATGTGATGAATTTGTGAAATATATTGATGAACGAAATTGGATGATAATTGATGAAATTGTAGGAATTAGATGTAGTAAGGTTAGCGATTTGAGAAGTTGAATGTATCTGAGTTGCAATTGATAAAACGAACGAAAGTGTATGAAAAATTGGACTGGGAGAGGTTGGATCGGAAGGATCTCGTAGCAGAGAAAACCCATAACAGATCTGGAAAACTGCATTCTGGTCATACGCGTATGGCACTAGGCAATACGCGTATGGGGTGGCTTGAAAATGGGGGTTTTGGCGCTGGTACGCGCCATACGCGTGTGATACGCGTAATCCCTGGAGTGGTACGCGTATGGTGTATGCTATACGCGTATGGGTGAGAAAGAGGATGTTTTGAACGTGAAAACGTCTCTGTTGGTACGCGTATGAGGATGTGGTACGCGTAGCATACGCGTATGAGCGTGGGCGATACGCGTATGGGATGGGCGAGGAAATGCGCCATACGCGTATGGGCATAGGCGATACGCGTATGGGCAGACTTGTGGTTTTTCTGAACTGTTGTTGTGCAGTTTTTGGTTGTTTAGGCTGAGTGGTGTAACTTAGCTGATGTATGACGTAGTAGGGATCATTTCCCGTTGTTTTGAGTAGTATAGGTATTAGTAGAGTGTGCTAATACTATGATTAATTATGTGGCATGATATGATATGCTTTTGTTGATGATATGTGAATGTATGCATTTGTGAATAGACTGTTTTATGGCTTAGAGTGTGAGCATACGTCTACTCTTGAGTTGTTGTTGTTGTTGCATTGCTAGGTGATTAGCATGCATATTGTGGCCCATTTGGGGTGGTAGCTAATTCCCATGGTGTGGAATTAGTGAGTAAATAATTTTGATTGTTGTTGATGTTTGCATGCTAGGTGATTAGCGTGCATAGCATGGCCCATTTGGGGTGGTAGCTAATTCCCATGGTGAGGAATTAGTGAGTGAGTCACTATGTCTCAAATGAGTGGGACTAGTGAGCTTGGTAGCCGTGCCTGGATTTGGACGGTGAGGTTGAACTATATGTTCACAACATAGTCGGTACCGCATGCATGGAGTCGCATTGCATAATATATGTATGGCGTGTAATATGAATGGATGTATTCCAATATTACACGTGTAATTTATGTTGGTATTGTTGTGTTGTTATGGAGTATGATGTTGAATTAATATGCTGTCCCTGAATGTGTGTTTTGATTAGGGTGATGAAGTGTGTTGAATCACTTAACATAGCATGATGTTTTATAATACTCATTATATTGATTGAGGAACTCACCCTTACAACTATTTTTCAGGTAACGAGAAATGAGTTGAGTAGAAGCTGATGCATGGAGTCTAGTGTGGTCTCCGTAGTGGGTCGTGCTCTGATAGATGTAACATCGGGATGGGTTGTCTTAATTTGTTTTGAATGTTTTACTGTTGGTTGAGAATCATTTTCCATGTAATGTTTTACATGATTGATGAAATTATATCCGCTGTGTTTTATGCAATTGTTTAAGTTTTAAATTAATAAAAGAGCATGACCTCTATATTGTTGAATGGTGTGAAGATTGTGTGACACCCTTAAAGGGCATAATTACTCTGATGTTATATTTTGATAATTTAATTAAATATTATTGGGGTATTTTAGAAGGGTGTTACATTAGTGGTATCAGAGCATAGTCGGTCGAGTCGAGTCGTAATTATTCTGTTTCCCCTGTACGGTATAGGTGTTGTGTAACCTATCAGTACTTATTGTTTTAGTTTGTTTGGGTTTTCAGAATAGAGATGGCCGGAAGAGGTAGAGATGATGCTGCGATTGCTGAGGCTCTGGGTATGCTAGCTGGAGTACTTGGAGGAAATCCGAATGTTGTGGGAATGGGAGCTGCTCGCCAATTGAGTGAGTTCCAGAAGAACAATCCTCCAATGTTCAAGGGAGCATACGATCCAGATGGTGCTCAGAAGTGGTTAAAGGAGATCGAGAGGATCTTCCGAGTAACTGAGTGTGCCGATAACCAGAAGGTCAGGTTCGGTACGCATATGCTGTCAGAGGAAGCTGATGATTGGTGGGTTGCTACCCGCACTGAGTTGGAAACTGCTGGAAATGCTGAGATTACTTGGGCAGTGTTCAGAGAGAGATTTCTGAGGAAGTACTTTCCAGAGGATGTCAGAGGAAAGAAAGAAATAGAGTTTTTGGAATTGAAGCAGGGTAACAGGTCTGTTACTGAGTATGCTGCTAAGTTCACCGAGCTGTCAAAGTATTATACTCCATATAGTGAGGCTACTGGGGAATTTTCCAAATGTGTGAAGTTTGAGAATGGGCTGCGTCCCGAGATCAAACAGGCTATTGGATATCAGCGGATCAGAGTGTTTTCTGATTTGGTTGACTGTTGCAGGATTTTTGAACAGGATTCCAAGGCTAGAGCAGAGAGCTATCAGCAAAGGGTTGATAGGAAAGGTAAGAATCAGATTGATCGTGGGAAACCGTATGCAGCTGGCAAAGGTTTCCAGAGACAGAGTGGGATGAAGAGGCCTAGTGGGGGAGATTCGAGTGCTCCTGCTAAGTGTTATAGATGTGGTCAGGCTGGACATCGTATCCATGAGTGTACCAGTAATGAGAAGAAATGTTTCAAGTGTGGAAAAGGTGGTTACTTGGCTGCAGACTGCCGGTTGAAGACTGTGACTTGTTTCAACTGTGGAGAAGTGGGTCATATCAGTCCACAGTGTCCTAAGCCGAAGAAAGAGAATCAGTCAGGAGGCAAGGTCTTTGCTTTATCGGGTTCTGAGACTTCTACAGATGATCGTTTGATCCGAGGTACGTGTTATATTAATGGCTTTCCTCTTGTAGCTATTATTGACACAGGTGCGACTCATTCTTTTATATCTTTGGATTGTGCTGTGAAACTTAAGTTAGAGATATCTGAGATGTATGGTAGTATGGTGATTGATACTCCTGCAAAGGGTTCAGTGACTACTACTTCAGTCTGTTTGAATTGTCCTCTGAGTATTTTTGGTAGAGACTTTGGGATGGACCTTGTGTGTCTTCCACTAGTGCAGGTTGATGTTATCCTGGGTATGAACTGGTTGGTGTTTAACCGAGTCTATATCAACTGTTTTGATAAGACTGTGATATTTCCTGAGATTGAAGAAGGAAAGAGTTTATTTCTATCTGCAAAGCAAGTGAATGAGGAAGTAGCAGATGGAGCAGAGTTGTTTATGCTGTTAGCGACTTTGGAGGCTAAAGATAAACTGGTGATTGGTGATCTGGCTGTGGTGTGTGATTTTCCTGATGTGTTTCCTGAAGAAGTGAATGAATTGCCGCCAGAGCGTGAAGTTGAGTTCTCGATTGAATTGGTACCTGGTACTAGACCGATATCGATGGCTCCGTACCGTATGTCTGCTGTTGAGTTAACTGAATTGAAGAGTCAGTTGGAAGATTTGTTGGATAAGAAATTTATTCGTCCGAGTGTGTCACCGTGGGGTGCTCCAGTGTTATTGGTTAAGAAGAAAGAAGGTACTATGAGGTTGTGTGTGGACTACAGGCAACTGAATAAAGTGACGATCAAGAATCGGTATCCTTTGCCGAGGATTGATGATTTGATGGATCAATTGGTTGGTGCGAGTGTGTTCAGCAAGATAGATTTGAGATCTGGGTATCATCAAATACGTGTGAAAACTGAAGATATTCAGAAGACTGCTTTCAGAACAAGGTATGGACATTATGAGTATTCTGTGATGCCTTTTGGTGTGACTAATGCGCCTGGTGTATTCATGGAGTATATGAATAGGATTTTCCATCCGTACCTAGACAAGTTTGTGGTAGTGTTTATTGATGACATTTTGGTGTATTCGAAATCTGAAGAAGAGCATGCTAAGCATTTGAGAGTAGTTTTAGAAGTTTTACGAGAAAAGAAGTTATTTGCTAAACTGTCTAAGTGTGAATTTTGGTTAGAAGAGGTTAGTTTTCTTGGGCATGTGATCTCAAGAGGTGGTGTTGTTGTTGATCCTTCTAAGATAGAAGCGGTATCTAAATGGGAAGCTCCAAAGTCAGTTTCTGAGATAAGAAGTTTTCTTGGACTTGCAGGTTATTATAGGAAGTTCATTGAGGGATTTTCCAAGTTGGCGTTACCGTTGACGATGTTGACTAGAAAGGGGCAAGCGTTTGTTTGGGATTCGAAATGTGAAGAAGGTTTCCAAGAGTTAAAGAGAAGGTTGACTACTGCTCCTATTCTGATATTACCGAGTTCGTCGGGACCATTTGAGGTTTACTGTGATGCTTCATTGTTGGGTTTGGGTGGTGTGTTGATGCAGAACAAGCAGGTTATAGCTTATGCTTCGAGACAGCTAAGGGTTCATGAGAGGAACTATCCGACACATGATTTAGAGTTGGCAGCCGTGGTATTTGTTCTAAAGTTATGGAGGCATTACTTGTACGGGTCAAGATTTGAGGTTTTCAGTGATCATAAGAGTTTAAAGTATTTGTTTGATCAGAAAGAGCTGAATATGAGACAGAGGAGATGGTTAGAATTTCTGAAGGATTATGATTTTGGTTTGAATTACCATCCGGGTAAAGCAAACGCAGTAGCTGATGCATTGAGTCGGAAATCATTGCATATGTCTATGTTAATGGTTAAAGAGTTGGATTTAATTGAGCAGTTTAGAGATTTGAGTTTGGTGTGTGAGAGTACTCACAATAGTGTTAAATTGGGAATGTTGAAGTTAACGAGTAGTATTCTGGATGAGATTAGAGAGGGTCAGAAATCCTATATGCTTTTGGTTGATAAGTTGACTTTAGTGAATCAAGGTCAAGGTGGTGAATTCAGAGTTGATGAGAATGGTATTTTGAAATTTGGTAGTCGGGTGTGTATTCCGGATGTTACCGAACTTAAGAAGAGTATCCTTGAGGAAGGACATCGTAGTGGCTTGAGTATTCATCCTGGAGCTACGAAGATGTATCATGATTTGAAAAAGCTATTTTGGTGGCCGGGAATGAAAAGAGAAATTGCGAGTTTTGTTTACTCCTGTTTGACTTGTCAGAAGTCAAAGATTGAGCATCAGAAGCCGTCTGGGCTAATGCAACCGTTGGCTATTCCAGAGTGGAAGTGGGACAGTATCAGTATGGATTTTGTTTCTGGTTTACCGAGGACGAGTAAGAATTTTGAAGCCATTTGGGTGATTGTTGATAGATTGACGAAATCGGCTCATTTCATTCCGATCAGGATGGATTATCCGTTAGAGAGATTAGCCGAGTTGTATATTGAGAAGATTGTAAGTTTGCATGGTATTCCGTCGAGTATTGTTTCAGACAGAGATCCTAGATTTACATCGAAGTTCTGGGAAGGTTTGCAGAAGGCTTTGGGAACTAAGCTGAGATTGAGTTCTGCATATCATCCGCAGACTGATGGTCAGACTGAGAGGACGATTCAGTCATTAGAGGATCTTTTGAGAGCTTGTGTTTTGGAAAAAGGAGGTGCTTGGGATTGTTATTTGCCTTTGATTGAGTTTACCTACAACAATAGTTTTCATTCGAGCATTGGTATGGCACCGTTTGAAGCTTTGTATGGTAGGAGATGTCGGACACCGTTATGTTGGTATGAGTCCGGTGAGAGTGCTGTGGTTGGACCGGAGATTGTTCAACAGACTACAGAAAAGATTAAGATGATTCAGGAGAAGATGAGAATTGCTCAGAGTCGTCAGAAAAGTTATCATGATAAGAGGAGGAAGTCACTTGAGTTCCAAGAGGGAGATCACGTGTTTCTTCGTGTTACTCCGATAACTGGTGTTGGTCGAGCTTTGAAGTCGAAGAAGTTGACACCTCGATTTGTTGGTCCTTATCAGATTTTGGAGAGGATAGGAGAGGTAGCCTATCGTATCGCTTTACCGCCGTCGCTTGCGAATTTGCATGAGGTTTTTCATGTGTCTCAGTTGAGGAGGTACATTCATGATCCGTCGCATGTAGTCCAAGTAGATGATGTACAGGTGAGAGATAACCTGACTGTTGAAACATCACCTATGGGGATCGAGGATCGAGAGTTGAAGCAGTTGCGAGGTAAAGAGATTGCCTTAGTGAAGGTAGCTTGGGGAGGACCAGCAGGTGGCAATGTGACTTGGGAACTGGAGAGTAAGATGAAGGAGTCTTACCCAGAGTTATTCGATTGAGGTATGTTTTCGAGGACGAAAACTCTTTTAGTGGGGGAGAGTTGTAACACCCCGATAATAATATGATTATTATTTAAATTAAGTTAATAATAGATTTATTAATTTAATTAGATAATTGGATTATAATTATTATTATTATTATTTTGGGATTATTGAATTATTATTATTATTGGAATAATAATATAATTTGGAAAATATATAAGTTGGAAGTTAGAAAAATCCCATTTTTGGTAAAAAGTTATTTTTCACGTGAAAAGGGAAAAGAGGCAGAAAGGGCAAAAAGCAAAAGAACGAAGGTTGAAGGAAGGGAAAGCTTGGAGCTCAGAGACTGCCGGATTTACTCAGGTAAGGGGGGTTTATCATCGATTAACGGGTATTATGGGATAGTATGTGATGGGTAGTGAGAAACCATTGAAATTGACTCTGATTGAAATGATATGTGATGAATTTGTGAAATATATTGATGAACGAAATTGGATGATAATTGATGAAATTGTAGGAATTAGATGTAGTAAGGTTAGCGATTTGAGAAGTTGAATGTATCTGAGTTGCAATTGATAAAACGAACGAAAGTGTATGAAAAATTGGACTGGGAGAGGTTGGATCGGAAGGATCTCGTAGCAGAGAAAACCCATAGCAGATCTGGAAAACTGCATTCTGGTCATACGCGTATGGCACTAGGCAATACGCGTATGGGGTGGCTTGAAAATGGGGGTTTTGGCGCTGGTACGCGCCATACGCGTGTGATACGCGTAATCCCTGGAGTGGTACGCGTATGGTGTATGTTATACGCGTATGGGTGAGAAAGAGGATGTTTTGAACGTGAAAACGTCTCTGTTGGTACGCGTATGAGGATGTGGTACGCGTAGCATACGCGTATGAGCGTGGGCGATACGCGTATGGGATGGGCGAGGAAATGCGCCATACGCGTATGGGCATAGGCGATACGCGTATGGGCAGACTTGTGGTTTTTCTGAACTGTTGTTGTGCAGTTTTTGGTTGTTTAGGCTGAGTGGTGTAACTTAGCTGATGTATGACGTAGTAGGGATCATTTCCCGTTGTTTTGAGTAGTATAGGTATTAGTAGAGTGTGCTAATACTATGATTAATTATGTGGCATGATATGATATGCTTTTGTTGATGATATGTGATAGTATACATGATGATGTGAATGTATGCATTTGTGAATAGACTGTTTTGTGGCTTAGAGTGTGAGCATACGTCTACTCTTGAGTTGTTGTTGTTGTTGCATTGCTAGGTGATTAGCATGCATATTGTGGCCCATTTGGGGTGGTAGCTAATTCCCATGGTGTGGAATTAGTGAGTAAATCATTTTGATTGTTGTTGATGTTTGCATGCTAGGTGATTAGCGTGCATAGCATGGCCCATTTGGGGTGGTAGCTAATTCCCATGGTGAGGAATTAGTGAGTGAGTCACTATGTCTCAAATGAGTGGGACTAGTGAGCTTGGTAGCCGTGCCTGGATTTGGACGGTGAGGTTGAACTATATGTTCACAACATAGTCGGTACCGCTTGCATGGAGTCGCATTGCATAATATATGTATGGCGTGTAATATGAATGGATGTATTCCAATATTACACGTGTAATTTATGTTGGTATTGTTGTGTTGTTATGGAGTATGATGTTGAATTAATATGTTGTCCCTGAATGTGTGTTTTGATTAGGGTGATGAAGTGTGTTGAATCACTTAACATAGCATGATGTTTTATAATACTCATTATATTGATTGAGGAACTCACCCTTACAACTATTTTTCAGGTAACGAGAAATGAGTTGAGTAGAAGCTAATGCATGGAGTCTAGTGTGGTCTCCGTAGTGGGTCGTGCTCTGATAGATGTAACATCGGGATGGGTTGTCTTAATTTGTTTTGAATGTTTTACTGTTGGTTGAGAATCATTTTCCATGTATTGTTTTACATGATTGATGAAATTATATCCGCTGTGTTTTATGCAATTGTTTAAGTTTTAAATTAATAAAAGAGCATGACCTCTATATTGTTGAATGGTGTGAAGATTGTGTGACACCCTTAAAGGGCATAATTACTCTGATGTTATATTTTGATAATTTAATTAAATATTATTGGGGTATTTTAGAAGGGTGTTACAAAGACTCCCCGGTTAATTGATCATGAAGACTTTGATCCAAGTTTTAAGTTACAGATTTGGCCTATGGGATTACTACAGGTATTTCCCCAGTAATTTATTAAGGCGGGATCAACAATGTCCCCAGCAGAGGATGAGAAGGAAGATTTGATTTCCCTGAGCAGGAGTAATACAAAGGTCTCCATCCCTCAGCGAGTGAAGAAAGTTGATATTCAGAAACTACAGGGAATCTCCTGTTGTTCTCTGTCCATTCAATAGAAGGATATGTCTCCTCCTCAGTAATGTTTTGTAGTAAAAGAAGAGTGTGTTATGCATTTTAAGCAAATTCAAGAATTGCAGGATTTCTCCTGAATTCTCATTTATATTCAAAGGTCAGACATCACTGTTCCCCAGCAGAGTCTCCTAGAGGAAAGATCTCGTAACCAGATATCAGACACCATAATCCCCTGCAGAGTCTTCAGATACAGAAAGTCTCCATGATAATTAAAGCAAAAAAATCAAGGATAGATTTCCCCTATATTCTTATTCCCTGGAAAGATACCACCTATCCCCAGCGGACTTTATCCCCAGCGGAGTCTTCCAGAAGAATAATCCCTTCTGCATTATCAGCAATTTCAAGAATTGCAGGACTTCTCTTACAATATCATCTTATTTCCAGAGGATAACACCTTGTATCCCCAGCGGAGTCCTCAGAAAGGTCCAATCCTCATATACCTCACAAATTCAAGAACCACAGGGAATCTCCTGCATTTTTGAAGTAGAAGGCATCTCCATTCTTCTACAGAATCCTCAGCAGAGACAAACTTTTAAAGAAACCTGGATATGGTGCTCTTGTACCAATTCCCCAGCAAGTATTTGTACTACTCCCTAGCGAGTCTCAGTGCAAATCTCCAGCAAGTCCTTATGCAGCTGTTAACATTTTTAGTTATTCCTAGTTTTGTCTGTCCATCATGCATTCATTACTAAATATTCATGCATATCTATGACATATCATGCTTGCATTCATATACACCTTGTTTCCTTGTTTATATTGTGGGTTGAGTCAATCTCTCCATATAGAGTATCCTCATAAGCAGCAAAATACCTTTTATTGGTCATGTTCCCCACAGAGATCTATGCCTCGTGGAAGATGGTTGTTTCAGTTGTAAATCCTGATGAGTTCATTCCTCTTTAGTTGAAGTCTTGTTTGACCGTTTCATTCTAGTTCTATCCTAGTTTGAACCTCGTGTCTCCAGATAAAGCTCAGAAATTGCTAGTAAAAGGCAACAATATAGTCTTTGTGACTCTCATTCAGTAAAACAGACATGACAGATATTGTGTCCAAGTCCTTTATGCCTTCATCTTTGAGTTGGTACCCGTTACAAACTTGAGTTACCTACATCCATGAGTGGTAACCTTTGTTATCCCTCGGATAAATTAATTACTATCTCCATCTATGAGTTGATAACATCCTCACAGAAAGTTCCATGGTTCTACCTGCAACTTTGAGCTGGTAGCGTGCTTTCGTCTTGGAGTTTAGCACAGATTCCTTTTGATTCCACCTTCGTCTTTGAGTTGGTGAAGTACCTGCAACTTTGAGCTGGTAATATGCATTCATCTTTGAGTTCGCACATTTTCCTGTGATTCCATCTTCATCTTTGAGTTGATGGAGTACCTTCATCTATGAGTAGGGTATGTTTGATCCTTGTTGAACTGATAGTGTGTTTTCATCTTTGAGTCTGCACAGATAACTTCTGATTCCATCTTCGTCTTTGAGTTGATGGAGTACCTTCATCTATGAGTTAGGTACATTTTGTCCTTCCACCGTCATCTTTGAGTCGGTAATGATAAACATCTCCAGGAGAATATGTTCTAAATTCTTTTAAACACCTTTGTCAATGAATCGGTGGTTGCCTTCAACTTTGAGTCGGCATTTCTCTGTCTACCTCATCAATGAGTTGGTAGTGTGCATTCAACTGTAAGTCTGCACAATGATCCTTAGATCTGATTCTTCATCTACACCATCATCAATGAGTTGGAATTTGATTTCCCTAGCAGTGTTATTATCAATCTTTTGAAGCTTGCCTTCAACTTTGAGTTGGCATGTCCTGTTTACCTCATCAATGAGTGGGTAGTGAGTTGTCAACCATGAGTTAACGCAGTTCGATTCTTATTATGCCCTTGTTATACCTTCATCCTTGAGTTGGTATTCATCTTTTCTGTTACCTCCATCTTTGAGTTGGTAATGTACTGTCACATCAGTACTCTTGTTATATTGATCTTTTCCCACTTTCATCTATGAGATAGTGATGTATCGTCAACATTGAGTCGATATCTCTTTTCCTCCTATTTTCCATCTATGAATAGGTAGTGAATCTTCCCCAGCTGAGTATTCTCAGTGTTTACCTTCATGCATTGAGTCGGTGTATGTCCTTCCCCAGTAGAGTTTGCACTCCTGTGTCTCTGTGTCTGTCTGTCTTTTGCATCATGCATACATGCATTTGCGGTCAAATTTTGTGGCGTTTGTCATATTTAATTACCTTACGCCATTCGATAGCCTCCGGCTATCTGGCCTAAGTTAATTAAATAGGGGCATCTGTCGCACCCCAAAATTTGACTTTGGCTTTGTTGACCACATCTTGATTAATCTCGTTGTCTCGTATTCATCTCAATTTCTTAAACTTCGCGTGACAACTGGTTTGATTAGGTTTTGTGTGTTTTCGTTGCTTACCGTGTTGTATTTCATTGTTTTAGCAAAACCTGGCCGATATCGTTGCCTCGTATTTATCTCGCTTATCTCTTTTGTGCGTGGCATCGCTTCGATTAGGTTTTGTGCGTTTTTATCTATTTAATTGTTTGTTTGTCGGTATTTTGACTGTATTTCGAATATATTAGAGTTTTCGTATTGTCCGATTATTTGTGATTGTGTTTGTCGGCGTTTTCGTGATGTCGTGTTGATTTTATTATTGCCTAGGGTTGTTTATTTAATTACGTGTTGTGCCATGTGATTTAATCGAGTCTGTTTGAGTCGTGTTGTTGATTTTACTGGTTTACCGGTTTACTGGTTTATTGGTTTTATCAATTTGTCTGTTTTGCTGTGCAAATTGTCATCGTTTTTATCGCGTTCGTGTCGCTTGATTTTATCGTATTTTAATCGTGTGCCGTTTAATATTATTTGTGCTTAATATTAATTGTGTTTAGTTGTTAATTAGTTTATTTAATTAGGATTAATATTATATTAGTTTATTATTATTATTATTATATAATATATAAATTATATTATTAATTTATGTTAGATATTTTTTTTAGGTTTCCTATTGTTTAAGTAATCTAAATATATATTATTAATTTATGTTAGATATTTTTTAGGTTTCCTATTGTTTAAGTAATCTAAATATATATTATTAATTTATGTTAGATATTTTTTAGGTTTCCTATTGTTTAAGTAATCTAAATATATATATATATAGATGTTGTTAGTAAGAAAAAAAGAGGGGATCAGTAAGGAAAAAACGTGTGGTGAGAGAAACAGAGAATTGAAAAGAAATATTTTTCCAAAAGCATTACCGTATTTCACTTGTTCTTCATTTTCGGTAACCCAAAATCGTCCCGATTATTCACCGAAACACAAAACCGATTTCATATATTTGAAGTTCGTTGAGTCCAGGTCACAAATATCCAAGGTTCATTTCATTCTGGCGTCGTTTCACCGATCAAAAGCGACGTTGAAGTCAGGTACTCACGAAGGCAGCCAGCACTGCGTCGGTGACGGTTTCCAGCTTTCGGTCGATCATTTGGACGATCAGAAGTTCATCCTCTTCACACAAGGTAATATTCTTCACTTATCTCTGAAATCGGCAAAGTTCCGGCTTGCCGACATGTGTTTTAATATATTATTTATCTAAATATATATATATATATATATATATATATATATATATTATTTTTGTCTATTATATATCTAAATAAATATATATATATATATATATATATATATATATATATATATATATATATATATATATATATATATATATATATATATATATATATATATATATATATATATATATATATATATATATATATATATATTATTTGTCTAAATGTACATATATATTATTTTTGTCTACTATATATTTATTGTCTATTATATATTACTAAATATTGTTTATCTTTTATTATTATTTTGCATATACGTTTTATTTAAATGTTAGTTAAATTAATTATTTGTTTAAATGTTTATTTTAATTAAATGTTTATTTATATCAAATGTTTATTTTGTCTAAAGTAAATGTTTATATTGTTTTTTTATATTTGTTTATGTTGTTACTAACCGTTTCGTTTCAGTTTCAGCTCGATTAACTCCACTAACTATTCGTAATACTAACTATTCATAGCTAACTGTGTTGTAATAATTTACTTTCTCGCATTTTTTATTTTTTGTATTGTGTGTTTAATCGTATTGTTCACGTTTTATGTTAAAAAAATCGAAAAATCCAAAAAAAAAAAAAGAGAAACCCGATGCGATTCCAACGGTCGCCGTTTAAGAAACCCTTTTCACACACTCATAAGCTTACTCTTGGGCTTTCCTGTAATGAGCCCATTTATCTATTTCTTTAGGGTTTAGGCTCGTTCAAATCTAAAATCAACAAAACAGACTTTCCCCTTTTCTTTTGGGAGAACTACGTGGATTCTGATTTCTCCATTGCGCCTTGGAGATACGTAGGCATGAAGTCTACGACTTTATCGAGTCCAAAAGCAATAAAATCAAGTTCTTTTCTCATCTCCCCAATCAAACGATCAAAGCGAAAAAAGCAAAGCATTCACATAAACATAAGCAAAAAGGTTCCTGTGGAGTACCACAGATGTAGAGGGTGCTAATACCTTCCCTTTGCATAACCAACCCCCGAACCCGTAACTCTAAAGGGATTTATCGTTATTTTTCCCTTCCTCTTTTTGGATAAAATAAAAGACGGTGGCGACTCTTGCATTTAAAATATTTTTCAAACGGGTTAAGTTCAATCAATACTTAATCTCGTGAAAAATCCCGCCGCGACAGGTGCAAGGTCGATGGACTTTGAATCTATGAGGTCCTGAACTACGTGCTTAAAAGCTTTGCAGTTCTCAATGTCATGGCCAGGTGCCCCAGAGTGGAAGCTACACCTAGCGTTGGCGTCGTAACCCACCGGAAGTCTACCAACAGGAGGAGCCAGAGTGCGCAATTGCACAAGTTGTAGTTGTTGAAGACTAGAAAGTAACTGGGCGTACGACATTGGAAGGGTGTCGAAACGTCGGTCCATCATCCTTTGCCTCTGTTGATAAGCGGGTCTGTTACCCAGTTGTTGTTGCTGTTGATACTGAGCTGGTTGACGTTGTGATTGTTGTTGTTGTAGTGGTGCTGCAGCTGGAATGGTCACAGCCGCAACATACGGTTGCTGATGATAATTCTGAAAATTATTCCTCCGGTTATCCCTGTTATGATAAGAAGATATGGCATTCGCATCCCCTTCTCTCCTCTTCTGTCCCTGAATGAACGGCTTCTTCACCCCTGATGAGCATCCACTTCCACTCTGGATCTTGTATGTCTTTAGGTAATTCTCTACCCTTTCTCCAGTAGAGACCACATCAGCAAAGTTGGAAGCATTGCAACCTACCAAACGCTCCAAGTAAGGTTCAGGCAGCGTATTCATGAACATGTTGGCCATTTCCTTTTCCAACATAGGAGGCTGAACACGGGAAGCTGTATCCCTCCAGCGTTGAGCGTATTCCCTGAAGCACTCATTGCTTTTAAGAGACTGATTCTGAAGTTGAGTTCTGTCCGGAGCCATGTCTGCATTATACTGATACTGCTTCACGAAAGCCTCTGCCAAATCCCTCCAGCAACGGATGTGGGCTCTGTCCAGCCTCATATACCATTCCAAGGATGCCCCAGCTAGGCTATCCTGGAAGAAGTACATAAGTAGCTTCTCGTCATCAGAGTATGCAACCATTTTACGGAAATAGGCTTGCACGTGAGTTTTGGGGCAAGAGCTGCCATTGTATTTGTCAAATATCGGGACCTTGAATTTCGGTGGCACTCTCACACCTGGGACCAGCCCCAAGTCAGCAACATCTACTCCCAGAGGATTCTGTCCTTCCACTGCCTTCAACCTTTCTTCCAATTTTCTAAACATGGGGTCCATGCCAAAGTCTTCCTGAAGCAAGGGGAACTGATCATCCTGACCATCCTGAATGGGTTGTTGACCGGAGGTGACATGTAGGATTGGGATAGGCCCTGGTCCATTGGGACCGTTAGCCTCTCCAGCTAGAGGATCAGCTAGCGTCTCCGGTTGAGTAATAGGGGGATCCTTCTGCACCAACAATCTAAGCTTCTGCTGTCCTTGAGCCACCCCTTGAACCAAATCCATGAATTGATTCATGTGAATCTTCATCTCGGCGAGCTCTGCCTGTAGGCTTTCCATTACTCTCTGTTGGTTCCTCCGGGTACCGTATCGGTGAATGCCTGAGTCAGCTATCCTGCTGATGGGACACCAAACAAACTGAGAACACTGTGGCGGTACCTGTTATGCAAGACATGCGGATGACTATGCAAATGCAATGACATGTTTATCAATTCCAAAAGTATTCTACCCCCTTGATTCCAGTCTCACATTTGATAAACAGTGTAAGAAGAAAACCCCGACTAGAATCAAGAAGAAGATTTAAACCTCCTTGAAAAGGATAAACATGTGTTAAATGATATGAATGCAAATGGTGTGATGATGTGAATGCAATGCAATGGCATGCCAATCAGGATTGCTGTATCTGCTTGAACATCTGTCAGGTTGCACTGTCTGGAGAGAAATTAAGAGCACACCAAACAAAGGTCATGGGATGGATCATGTTATCCTTAATATCAACCACCCATTTTGGCGGATTATGGTTTACACCTTATCAATACCCGAGTTTCATTGATATTAAGGATACCTGATCAGATCAACCATGAATCAAGGGTTTGTCGCAAGTCACGAGCATGGAGTTTAGGTTAAGAACCACCCAAAAGGAGTGTACTAAGGTTTAAATCTGCCAAACATGTTCTACAAAAGGTTCCCATAGTCATAATCCCATCTTTCGGATATTATCAGAGGAACGACTACTCGTATTCCAACAATATTCTCAAGAGAGACTCTTATGAGTGTAGTATCGCGTAACAATCGTATCAAATCTTACATTTGAACGACTTTCGCAATACGTCCTACGAATAGGCCAAGATGGGTTAGGTAAACTAAGGTCCTTGGCTTCTTAGGTCTATATTGGAACAAGTAATGTCTAACCACAACTTACTTATGTGACATTATTGATCTCAACATGACCTCCACCAAGTGAATGGGCTTGCAAGTCAACTCGCTAAGGAATACTCCACACAAGTTGACAGGACTATGCCATTCTCCTATCTTAAGTGCACTCGAGTTCGGGTATAGAACTCATCTCACAAAGATCACCAAGCAGCCATAGCCAGCCAACAGATACAACAATGATATGTACACAATGCAATAAGGTAAAGCAGGTAAATAAATAACTGTACAAAAGCATGAACACCCAATAAACAAACAAACTACAAAAGCTAGGAGGGACTCGCTTAGGGAAGATGGACCAGCAAGAGGTCAACTTCTTAGGGTCCCCAGCAGAGTCGCCAGCTGTCGCAACCTGAAAAATACAGTGTGCGAAAAAACAACCGGCGAAAGAAAATGACAGAAGAGTCGCCACAGTGCGTTATTTTTCCCAAGGGAGGGAAAGGAAACGCTCGAAGTAAACCTGAAAAAGGAAAGGGCAAGACGGGGTCTCGCAACCAAATCTTGGGTTCGAGAGTCGGTTATACGAAGGGAAGGTATTAGCACCCCTACGCATCCGTAGTACTCTACGGGATCCACTTTTGTAGTTCTTGTCTAAAGAGTGTGGGTTTACCTAATGTGTTTATTTACTAAAAAGGTTAAGAGAAATGACTCGCGCGGATGTCGCATCCACTGCATACGTATCTCATCTGAATATGAGAATCAGAGTCTTCGTAGTTCGGCTGACCTATGGGTTAAGGGTTAGTGTGCTCGCTAAGACATCGCGTCTTATGCCTACGTATCTCATCTGGAATGAGAATCAGAGCAAGCCGTAGTTCGGCTAACTACGGGGTTATGGATTGGGTTTTGGACGAACGACGTCACTACGCAATCTACCGGATGATCGACCTTTGGAGACTTACTCGCCTGTAGTAGAAGGAGTAAACGTGTTGCTTTGGGTTTTAGAGTTTGGGATGCTCGAGGGCAAACAGGCAGTCCTTGACGAAGGAACCGCGCTACCTGTGGGGATACGAATACAAAACACAAAACATGTATCTCAAAGTAAAATCCCACCAAGGGGCTCAAACATTGCCTCCTATCGAGGTCTTCCAGCTAAGAAAGCGATAAAGTATGAGAAAGGGAAAAAATTACCACATGGATAAAGATCCGAAGCTATAGCAGTTAAAGGGGCAAGAAACCCTGAAATGTCTCCAGCTGGACCGTCAAAGGAAATCAGTCAACACGAATAATCAGAATAAAACTCCAGGGGGTATCCCACAAATAAAGTGGGAAACCACGCGAGTGTCTCTGCAAAAGCCATGTGAGCCCTCACAAAACTCGACAAAGGGTTAGAGCAGCAGGATGAAATCAAGAGAAAACAATGCCATGGAAACACAAGACAGGTTAGAATAAACAAAATAGGGTAACCCAGAGTTTCCCCTAAATCAAAATGTAACCACATGAATAATTCCATCAAAATTCACAAAAGGCTCACAAAAAAGGTATCAAATTCACCCATAATACCTCATACATTTAGAGCATTCAAATAAAAGGCATAAAGATGATGGATATAGGGCAAACCTGATTGGAGAGCTTGATTGAAATTGAGTTGCACCCGTGAGGTTTACAAGTTGAGTTCCCTTCAGGGTTTGGAGGCTGCTCTGAGTTCTCTGTCAGGTCTTCTCTCACTATCTTTTTCCTCAGGGTTTTGTTCCAAGGAAACCTCAGAGTGTTTTGTTTCTCCTCAAAATCCCCCTTTGTTCTGTTTTCTTTCTCTCACTATCTTTTTCCAGTGAATCTCCCAATGTAACTCCAAGTGTGTTTTCCTCTACTGAAACTTCAGTATTTATAGACTGATTTTCGTGGGTAGTGGGCTCAAATGAGGGAGACCCAAGTCCAAAATAATTTGTTATATTTTATTTATTTATTTTATTTATTTATTTAATTAATTAGTTAATTAATTAATTTCTTTTCTTTTTTCGTTTTTTTTTTCGTTTTTTTTTTCGTTTTTTTTTTCCAGGAAAAATGAAGGGTAAATTTTGGGGTATTACACCTAATAGTTGTCATGCAATCAACATCCCTAATTTGAGGTCTCTAACAAGAACTTAACTCACAAGTAAACAAACATCACACACTATATCTAGGGGTGTTCGTGGTTCATGAACTGCAATGAACCAAACCAAATTTATAGTTCAGTTCAGTTTATAATAACCATTTTAAAAAAAATGCAGTTAATTGTTAAAATAGTTTCAATTCAATTTATAACTAGTTTATAACCGGTTTGTATTTATAAACTAGTTTATAATCAGTTTGCAATTATAAACCAATTTTATAATTTGAACTCTTTTAAAATCAATTTTTTGAATTTCATAAAAAATAATTAATTTAAAAAAATAATAATATATGAAAATATTTATCTTTTTAAAAAAAACTTTTATTTATAAAAATTCATTAAATTTTTTATTTTTCTGAAAAAAACCGAAATAAATATTTTTAAAATTTCATGCAAAAAAAAAATCTTTTTAAATATTTTGATTTTAATATTTCGGGGAAAAAAATCTAGAATAAAATTTTTTCGAATTTTATTTTCGGAAAAAAAAAATTATTTTATATTTCAAAAGTTTTGGGGAAAAATTTCACTACAAAATTTATTTTATTCTGAATTTTTTATTTAAATTTTTTTTTTCAGATTTTTTTTATTTCGAAAAACAATAATTTTTTATTTTTCTGAAAAAATATTTTTTTCATTTCAAATTAAAATATATTTTCTTAATGAATAAAAAAAATTATTTTTAGAAAAAAAATATTTTTTATTTTATGGAATACAAAATATTTTATTTTCAAATTTTTTTCTAAAAAAACTATATATTTTTTTTATAATTTTATTTTTAATTTTTAATAAAATATTTTTTACTTTTCATAATTATAAATGTTTTTAATTTCCATTTTTTTCACTCTCATTAATTCTTCTTTTTTTTATTAAAAAAAATTATAATTAAAGCAATTTATAAAAGAAAATTGATTATGAACCAGTTTTAAACTGAATTATAATTGGTTAATTTAAATGGTTCAGTTCATTAACCATTCAAGTGGTTTAGTTATTTTATGGTGCAATGCAATTCAGTTTAGGCATATAGTTTGGTTAACCATATTTTTGCACACCCCTAATTATATCCATACAAGTGGCTCAAACAATGGGTGGGCTTTAGTCAAGAGGGGTCATGTCAACCTCGACAAACAAGCCAAACTGTAAAGGGTAATCTGTAGCTCTTAACCACTAACATTGAACGTTAGGGTGAAGTTTCTCATGCCATGACTATCCAATCCTGAAACAATAGGCAAAGTTAGTCTATATACATACAATCAACACAACAAAGCATAAACAAACAATGGCATGAGATGAATCAAATCACAAGCCCCAAACAGAACCATATGAATCCCTAAACACCAATCACCATGGCCAAAGATCCACCATACTCCAAATATCATTCAAATGCTTCAAAAAGCCTCAAAAATATGCACAAAATGAGCTTCCAACTTAGAAAATTCATACCAAATCAGAAATGCATGCAATGACTTTGATATTTTTTGTATAAGTTTCTCATGCCATGAATGTTCAACATGCAAAAAATCAAGTCCAGAATGATGCAAATGCTATGTGAACAAAATTGAACCAATTCAATGTCAAAAATGTGACACAAATTGTCACACTTTTCTCTATGTGTCAAAAGTGATGATAACATGTGAGAAAAAATCCAAACCAGTGACCAAAAATTCATATTATGTATGAATGTCATGTATGCAAAAAATTGGATCAAATGGTTCAACATAGAGAATTTCACAACACATTGAATACACTATATCAATTTGGCACCACATGGATTCAAAAATTCACACATAAAAATCCAGACATCCAAAATTCATGAATTCAGCACCATAAAAAAGTAGACATCAATACAAAACCATGAAAATAAAATGGGACTCATTTGGATCATTTTTGCATTTTTTATGAATTTTCTAAAATGACTAAAATAACTGGATAATGCATGGAAAATGGAGGGAAACAACATAATTCAAATAAAATCAGAAAAATCCATAGCCATAGGATATGGCGCGCTCCTCGGATCAATGGTTCACATTTGAAACATGAAACGCACCATTCCATTTATGACTTAGCACACAGTCACCACACACAATCAGCATTTCAACGAATGCGTGGCTTGGTCAAGCGCTCTCATCCAATCAATCTCACACGCAACAGCACACATGGCTTCCACACATGCAAAACCCTAGCACACGCAGAGGCCGGAGCTACAACTCTGGTCGTCTTCTCTGACGACTCACGCGGCGCCGCCGCCATGCAATTTTCCAGAATTTCACAAAACCTACATCATTCCAATCCTCTTCCAACGTAGGTTCCAAATATGACCTTAGATTTCCCTAATTCCTCATAGATTTTGCAGATCGAAGGTAAACATTTTCTAGATCCAAACTTTCAGTCCACATAACATCCTCAATTCTCACTCATTTTCAAATCTAATCATATATCCATGCTCCACTCAACAAGATCTACAGTTCTATGTCCTAAAAACAGCAAAAGGAGAGATCAAAATTGAAGTCACCTTGGATTGGAGAGCTCTGAAAACGTGTCCTCACGCACTCATCTGCTCCAGATCTTCTCCTCTACACTTCCTTTGAAGCTTTAAGCAAATAGCAAAGGCTGAAACCACTTGAATTCACCTCAATTTCCAAAATCCATCAACATGATAATGCACATGAACTGCTCGAAATCTTGATGAATTGTACCAAACAAATGATGATTCTTGATCAGTGAAGGATGATGATCAAGAATATGCAAGAATCTTTGAGAATTATTTGAAGAATATGAGAATTCGAAGTGAGAGAATTTTTTAGAGAGTTTCTTCAATTCTGATCTGAAAATGGTGTTATGGCAGTTATGATTAGGGTTTCTGTTTATATACTCCATGCTAGTGACAATGCTAATCATATTTTCCATTGGTTAATCATGATTAGTGAGATATGAAGCATCTTGCAAAAATGCAAATTAAGCTCTCCTTGCCATAATACACGTGATCAACTCCATGTTATGGTTGGAATTCACTCAAAAGCAACCAATGGTCAAGATGGAAGTGTTATTTTGCTTGTATCTTAAGCCAAAAATGAATGGTGAATATTTACTTCAAAATGAAAATGTGTGAAATAATGAACATTTGACCATGATTCCTTTGCACAATTGAGCCAAATGATGTTACTTTGAGATGCCTTGAACATGAGAAGCACTTTGCAAAAAGAATGAACCAATTTGAAGCATTACATCAAAAGTTATGCCATTTTGAATTTCCATGCACACTTTGTGATCAAATGACCATAACTTCTCAACCATTCGTCATATGGACATGAATTAGGAATTTTTGAAAAGGGGAGACAAAAATATACAACTTTCATGTTCACCAAAAATCCATTTGAAACTTATTTGACATTGACAAGTCAAGTTGAAAGTGGACCAAAACTTGCCAAATTTGGAAACTTTGAATTATAGGTCATTTTCCATTTTTAGTAACTTTTGCCATGACCTTTGAATCTTCAAGATGGATGTTTAGAATGATGAATAGACCCCATTTGAACATGATTGAGGTGTCTCAACTCATTTCCCCACCTCATAGCCCTCAGTTGACTACACAGTTGACTTTTGGTCCTCAGATGACCTTGAAATGTCTTTATTAACTTGAGCCTCTACCACTTGGTGAAATTGCTTCAAAATGAAACCCTAGCTCATGTAAGCTCCTTATAATAATCATGTGATCCTCATCCCAAGAAAATACCTCATCTCTTGCACAAAGGATCTTCTTGAAGCTCTTGACCTGGTGATTGCTTAAGCTTCAAACAAAAGATATTAGTGACATATTTTTATGCTTTTGGTTAGTAAATAAAACATGAAAAGAAATTATATACAATTAAAGCATGCTTGGTGATCTCAAACCACTCACAAGAGATCCCTACCCAAAGGGAAAGGGAGCCAAGATGCTCAATGATCCTTGAGGCTATGCAATGCAATGTTATGATGCCATGAGGGATCTTAGGGACAAAATTGAGGTCTTACACAAAGGCATCAAATAAAGATGGCCTCATCCAAGCTTATCCACTTCAATGATCTTCTTCAAAATAGCCTACATAGCAGATGAATGTGGAGAGATTTTGAATGATGTATCATATGAATTCAAACTTGCAAGTTCTTGGTTCTTCAACAAATTGGCATTGACCAATTCCATTTAGCAAAGGAATGTTGCCTGAGTTCTAAGTCCAATTGGGGAGATCAAAACAACAGTCCAGTCAAATTGTCTTTTAGGGTTTTTGTTATTATTATGTGCATTAATGGTCAAAGACCAATCAAATAAACAAAGCAACAAAGTATATCACACAATATGGTCCAAGTGGATAAAGTGAAAATTGCATAAACATAAACAATTAGAATGATATGTACAATGATAAATGATAATAGAGCAACAAAAATAAATTTCATTAAAAGTAAAAGCTTGAAAGTAAAAGTTAATATTTAGTAAGTTAATGGTTAGTTTTGTTTTGCTTTTTGATGTCAAGACATTCTTTGGAGAACGCTCAACCCACTTGCCACAAGCATGGATCCTTGAACCAAAACATCTTCTAAAGAAAGGAAAGAAGGCCAAGTTTCCACACAATACGATGGAAGAGGGGAGACTTACAATCTCACTAACTAGAATGCTTATATCTTTTGTGTCACAAATTTAGCGCTATGTTAAGCAATCGTAATTGGACTTATGTAGAAGTCACAACTATTTGAGGTCGGGCCGTAAAATTTTGGTGTTAATACATGTTGGAGACATTTTATTAAGAACTATACTCATTAAACATACCACACACAAAAAATATGCAAAGGTGTGGCGTAATCTCATCCATACTCATGTTAATCTTTCAATCAACTAGCATTTGAACTTTGAGACGTCATTGGCCAATTGAAAATGAATGGATGAAGAAGGGGAATTAGATGAAGAAGGAAAGGGATGAATGAGATCACAAATTGGTCAAATGAGGACTTTTACCAAATTAATATTATTCATTCATTTTGGGAGATGGAATATACATTCCATCAATCCCCTAAATCCAATAATATTAACTTGACAAAGTCAAATCAACCTTGACCAAGGCCCAACAACAAATGAGAAAACTCAAATAAGTCAATCCAAATGGTCAATACAATTAAAATGACATTTATTCAATTAAAAATATTAAAATAATGCACTAAATTCAAATATGTTTTGTCTAAATCCTAAAATCACATCAAAACACCAAATAAATGGCCATGTGATTTATCATAGGTCAAACAAGGTCAAAGGACCTTGGATAAAAAAATTCATAATTTTTGGACCCTTAAAAATATTTTTAAACAATTAAAAACAAATTAAAAATCCATTAATTCATGAAAAATATTAATAATGATCCAAAAAATAATTTTAATTCAGAATAAGAAAGACAAGAATATTTGAAAATTTATGGTGAAAGTCCCATATTTTTTGGATCAATATTGAATTTAATATGAATTATTGAAGAAAATAAAATAAAAAGAAAAATTAAAAATTGCAAAAATACGTGGACCATCAGATCTCCCTCATTAATTGAGGTGGCAGATTTGATGATCCACGGCGCGCGTTCCACCTATTCATGAGTCCACTGCGCTGTAAACTTGGTAATCACAATGCACGACTGAGATTATAACATGAGAAACAGATCACACGGTCTAGACTTGAAACACCTCATCATCGGAACCAGAGCCCCGATTGTCTTCTCCGGCGAGCTTCGTCGGACTGGTCATCATCAACCATCACCAAAATTTCAAACAGGGACATGATTTTAAAGAGAAAACATCACTGAGCACGAATATCACCTCCATTTCTTCCAATTCCAACTATATTGAGAGATATGTGGAATTGAAAAATGAGGTTCATGATTTGAGTTGCTTCGATTCAGCATCAAAATAACTCAAACACCTTGCCTACATTGGTAGGACTTCAACCAACACAATAATCAAGAGAATTGAGCAAGAAACAAGGAGAATCGAAGAGATCAAATTTTCTGCAAAATACCTTCAATGGAGGTCTGAACTTGTTTGATCTTGATCTAAATCGTGCTTTGCTTCACTTCAATTGCTTGCAGAAGAGGAATGGAATGGCTTAGAATCAATGGACTCGTGGAGAATTGAATTCCAAAATAGTGGATATTCAAGCTCAAATTCAATAGAACTTTTCAGGTTTATCCTCTCAATGTGAAGGGTTTTCTGTGCGGAATCAAAGCTGGTGCAGTGTGTGTGTTCATTCTGAGCAATTGAGCTTCAATTTATAGAGAATTCAAATGATAATTACACATTCCTTCAAGTTTCCAAAATTGGCAAAGTGAGGTAAGCAAGTTGCATGGGCGCGCATAGGCCCATCAAATGATTTTTCAAAAGTCCATAATGATGTTCAGATGCATTGGAGGTGGATTGGTCTGCAAGGCAATTGAGCATTGTTGTTTCAAGTTTGATCCATGACACATGATACCATCCTGTTTAAGCCTTGCGCAGCCTATGCATTTCTCATCCAAAATGTATGAATTTTAGCTCTTTGGAAAGGTGAGATCAAGAGGAACAACTTTGATGTTGAACACTTTTTCTATTGGAGCTTGGAACTTGGAGATATTTGAGGTGGAAGTTTGGAAAAATTTGACATATTGAAAATTTTCCAAGTGTCAAGCCATATGTCTCAATATTCCACCTTGCTTAACTTTTTATGGGAGCTTCAAATGAGAAACGTTTCTTCATAAAAGTTATAGCTCTCTAAAAGAACTTCAAAATGGTCACCAATTTAATGTAATTTGGATTTGAAATGATAGAGTTATGCATTTTTGAAGTTTGGAAAAATCACTTGATCAATGGTATAGGTAAAAAATGACTTATAATGTAGCCTCATATCACATGTTCAAAGAAGTTGAATTATATCCCACTACAAACATCAAAGTTGAAATAGACACATTGAATTTGATTTTGCAACTTGGAAATATTTCATCTCATAAAAATTGAGCAAGTTATGGCCTTGGGAAGTTGACTTTCAAATTAGGGTTTAGACAAAATCACGTATAATGTTTCAACATAGAAAATGAAATTTCCAAGCCAAAATAGCTCTAGGTCTCAAAATGAAAGTTGTTTATAATGTCATTTGTAGTAAGTTTTCTCTTTGAAGAATTTTCATATGGTGAAAATTGTAGGAGATAGGGTCTAGGGAGACCCAGTTTTGATTAGAAGAAACCATCTGGCCAACCACCACCAACAAACTTGCTAACTTCCAATTCTCTTGACTTTCTTGGCTCATGGTAGATCATATATGCATAAGATGATGAAATTTTAAGTGTCCCTTGAGAAATTTGATCAATAGGTGAGATAGCTTGTTAGAGAAGTTACTCAAGATACCTAGTCAAACTAGGGTTTCCAAGGCAAATCACCCTCAAACTCTTGAAGAAAACTTGATTAATATCATATTTAAAAGTAGTTGGGACTCATACATGATGTTCATAACCATTCTTGAATCAAGTGTTGATGATGAAGCAGAGGAAGAGATTGATGATGAAGAAGTATCTGATGAGTTATCTCGTTTACTCAAGTACGAGTAAAAAGCCATTCAGCCATTTGAGGAGCAGATTGAATTAGTCAACTTTGGTTCCGATGATGATGTGAAGGAAGTCAAGGTTGGGTCTCAATTGTGTCCATAAGTTAAGAAATGATTTATTGATCTTCTTCGAGATTATTATGATGTGTTTGCTTGGTCCTATCAAGACATGCCTAGTTTGGATTCTAAGATTGTGGAGCATAGATTACCGTTGAAGCCAAAATGTCCGCCAGTCAAGCAGAAACTGAGAAGAGCTCATCTTGACATGGCAGTAAAGATCAAAGAGGAAGTGCAAAAATAGATTGATGTTGGTTTTCTTGTTACCTATGAATATCCGTAATGGGTGTCCAATATTGTGCCTGTTCTGAAGAAGGATGGAAAAGACTGCATGTGTGTTGATTATAGAGATTTGAATAAAGCCAGTCCAAAAGATGATTTTTCTCTATCACACATTGATATGTTGGTAGACAATATATCTAAATTCAAACTCTTATCATTTATGGATGGATTTTACGGTTATAATCAAATAAAGATGGCACCTGAAGATATGGAGAAAACCACATTCATTACACCTTTGGGAATGTTCTGTTATAGAGTGATGCCTTTCGGTTTAAAGAATGTTGGTGCAACATACCAGAGAGCTATGACCATTCTTTTTCATGATATGATACATAAAGAGAATGAAGTTTATGTTGATGATATGATTGCTAAATCAAGTAATGAAGAAGAGCATGTTGAGCATTTGTTGAAGTTATTCCAGCGTTTGAGGAAATATAAACTCCGATTGAATCCCCATAAGTGTACTTTTGGTGTTCGCTCTGGTAAGTTATCGGGTTTCATTGTTAGTGAAAAGGGTATTGAAGTTGATCTCTCCAAGGTCAAAGCAATACAAGAGATACATGCGCCCAAAACTGAGAAGCAAGTCAGAGGTTTTCTCGGTCGCTTGAACTATATCTCAAGATTTATATTGCATATGATTGCCACATGTGCATCTATATTCAAGCTTCTTCAGAAAGATCAGTCTTGTAATTGGACCGAGGATTTCCATAAAGCTTTTGATAGCATCAAAGAGTATTTGCTTGAGCCTCTGATTCTGTCTCCGTCTGTTGAGGGGAGACCATTGATCATGTATTTGATTGTGCTTGAAGAGAGTATGGGTTGTGTTCTTGGTCAGCAAGATGAATCTGGAAAGAAAGAATATACAATTTACTACTTGAGTAGGAAATTCATGGACTGTGAGACTCAGTATTCTATGCTTGAAAAGACGTGTTGCGCATTGGCTTGGGCTGCTAAGCGTCTGCGCCAGTATATGTTGAATCATACTACTTGGTTGATATCCAAAATGGATCCAATCAAGTACATTTTTGAGAAGCCTGCTTTAACTGGGAGGATTGCCCATTGGCAAATGTTGTTATCTGAGTATGATATTGAATACAGATCTCAGAAAGTTATTAAAGGTAGTGTCTTAGCTAACTATTTGGCTCAACAACCTATTGAAGATTACCTGTCGGTGCAATATGATTTTCTTGACGAAGAGATTTTGTACTTGAAGATGAAAGATTGTGATGAACCATTGCTTGAGGAAGGGCCAGAACCTGGTTCCCATTGGGGTATGGTGTTTGATGGAGCTGTTAATTCGTATGATAATGGCATTGGGGCAGTGATAATTACTCCTCAAGGCATGCATTTTTTGTTTACAGCTAGATTGATCTTCAAATGTAAAAATAGCATAACTGGGTATGAAGCTTGCATCGTGGGGCTTGAAGAGGCCATTGATCTCAGAATTAAATATCTTGACGTCTATGGAGATTAAATTTGGTTGTGAATCAGACAAAGGTGAATGGGAGACGAATCAACCCCGTTTGATACCATATAGAGCCTATGTGAGGAGGATATCAATTTTCTTTACAAAGGTTGAGTTTCATCATATCCCTCGAGATGAAAATCGGATGGCAGATGCTCTTGCAACTTTGGATTCAATGATTGTGGTAAATTTTTGGAATGAAGTTCCTAATTTGACTGTGATGCATCTTGATAGGCCAACTCATGTGTTTGCTGTCGAAGAAGTCAATGATGAAAAGCCATGGTATTACGACATAAAATATTTCCTTCAAAGTCAGATTTACCCGTTTGGGGCATCTTTGAAAGATAAGAAGACTTTGAGAAGATTAGCTGACAACTTCTACCTAAATGGTGATGTGATTTACAAGAGAAATTTTGATATGGTTCTGCTCAGATGTGTGGATAGACACGAAGCAGGCCTATTGATGACTGAAGTCCATGAAGGTTCCTTTCGTACTCACTCCAATGACATGCTATTGCAAAGAAGATGTTGAGGACAGGTTACTGTTGGCTGACAATGGAATCTGACTGTTACAAGTGTCAAAAGCTTATTTTCTCTCCATGGCCCTTCTCCGTGTGGGAAATTGACATGATTGGTATGATTTAGCCAAAAGCTTCAAACGAACATTGTTTCAGTTTGGTGGCTATTGATTACTTCACAAAGTGGGTTGAAGCGACATCGTATGCGAATGTAACCAAGTAAGTGGTGGTCCGATTTATCAAGAATCAAATCATATGTCGTTATGGTGTGCTAAGTAAGATCATTACTGATAATGGATCAAACTTGAATAATAATATGGTGGAATATCTTTGCAAAGACTTTAAGATTGCACATCGTAATTCTTCTCCCTACAGACCCAAGATGAATGGATCTGTTGAAGTTGTAAACAAGAATATTAAAAAGATCATTCAGAAGATGGTTGTGACGTATAAATATTGGCATGAGATGCTCCCATTTACTTTGCATGGGTACCTACATCCATTCACACATCAACAGGGGTAACCCCTTTCTCTCTCATTTATGGCATGGAAGTTTTGGTCCCCGTGGAGGTTGAGATCCCATCATTACGCGTTTTAATGGAAGCCAAGTTGACTGAAGCTGAATGGTGTCATACCAGGTTTGATCAACTCAATTTGATCGAAGAGAAGAGATTGACTGCCATGTGTCATGGTCAGTTATATCAACAGGGAGTGAAGAAAGCTTTTGATAAGAAGGTCAAGCCTCGTGTGTTCAGAGAAGGTGACCTCATGCTTAAGAAGATTCTATCTTTCAAACCTGATGCTAGGGGAAAATTGACTCCTAATTATGAAGGCCCGTGTGTTGTTAAGAGAGCCTTTTCAAACGGTGTTTTAACCTTTACAACTATGGACGGTGAATAGTTCACTCGTCTTGTGAATTCCAAAGTAATCAAGAAATACTTCGCCTAAAAAATAAAAGAACAACTCGCTAAGTTGAAACAGTCATTTGGTTCTGATTCGTCATTCTCAACCAAAGACAAGAGCACAACGAATTTCAAAGTTGGTAGGGAGAGTAGTGATAATTGTATTCAATGTAGCCCTTTTCCATGTAAATTACCATTCTCAAACTTTGTAAAGATCCATGGAGTCCGGCCGATTGCGGACTACCATCCTATTAAATAAAGTTGAGCTTTTATCCAATTATTTCTACTTTTATTTACTTCTGTTAAATAAAATTCAATTTTTATAATGATATTTTTGAAGTAAATTAATGAATAATTTTTTTCTTAAAATAATAAAAGCATTCACTTTAACAACAATCGATTTCAGTAAGGAATGTCAACAACAATATGAGAACAGGTAAGTCTTGAAGTGTGAAGCATTGTTGGTCTTCCCCAAGAATTGGGTTTGGTAACTATTTTCCTCCTCAATGGTTCTTCACTCATTCCCAACCTAGTTGATGAGTTTCTCTCCAGTAGAGTTAGTGGGTCTCATCCCGGTTGAGCGGATAGTTGGTCCCTTTTACAAATTCATATTCCCCAGCCGAGGTGTTCATATTGTTTTGTATTCCCCAGTTTGTGATTTAATGATTGTACCCTGGGTACTCCAAAACGTTTATTTGGTTTCCAGATCCCCATTTAAATTTGATTGTGTTGCATAACTTCGGCAGTTTCTCCTTTGTGTGAATCAGAACTGGTTATATTTTCCTTAGAATTGTTTTATTTCGAAATTTCCAAGAAGAATTTGATGATTATCGAGGAGTGTGACGGTCTTTGGTTTTGTTCCAACGAGTCACATCATCCCCATCAATTATCTTGATTCCTCATTCAGAGTTTTTGTATTCCCCAACAGAGTTCATCTTCAGATAAAAGTTCTCTCTTTCTCGGAGGTGTTTGATTCTGAGCAGTATTTAATTTCGTCCCTTGCAAGGTTGTCTCCCATTTTGACATGGTGTTGACTTAAATTTCCCCCACAGTGTTGATTTGTTTGGATCCTCAGCAGATCCTTCCCTATCCTCGGCATGATTGGTTGATCATCCTTCATTAGTGCTCTCTTCTCCCCACAGAGTTTGCCTTGATTAATTGGAAGCATGTTCCCCATGACCTTCCCCAACCAGATTTGATTTATTCGGAGCTAGATGATTTATTTTCATCCCTAGTGTATTCTACATTTGGTGATTCCATCTTGTTAAGATCAGTCGAGTGTTTTGTAGTCATGATTCAAATCTTCGATATCTGTATCCTTTGTGCTGTTTTGTTGAGATGATCATAATCACATACATACATATTCATGCATATAACACATCATCAGATATTTTATTCTGCACTTTATCGCATTGATCTTCCTTCTGATCCCCTGCTTTGGTGATATTATTTTCCCATGTAGATTTGGCGTGTCTGTCCTCCTTCAACTGTAGAGTGTCAGCCCCTTAAGCAGAAAGAGTTTATCCTTTCTCATTCCCCACTGAGTTGTTTCCTCATGGATGATGATTATTTCAGTTTCCTCCCCAGTTTATTATCTGGATGAAACCACCCCCCTGAGTTATATTCTTATTGGATTGAGTCTTTGATTGACCATTTCTTTCTAGTTCTTACCTAGATCGATCTTTTGGTCTCCAAGAGTTTATTAGGTAATAACTGGTAATGTTCATCTTGATGTTGGGTACATTACTTTTGCCCAATACCGGTAAAATCTAATCTACTTCCTTTGTTTTCCCCAGCGGATTCGTTTTCACGTTTTCCCGGTAAGTTTATCCTTGATATGTTCATCCTAATTGATGACGAATATTCTTCCTTTTTGGTTTTCTACCAAGTAAAGGTAGTCGTAATCCCTACTTTCATTCTCTAGAGAGTCAATCCTGGATATGTTCACTCTAATCGGTGACAGATTTTCTCCTCTTTACGATCTTCTACCCAGTAAATGTAGATATAAATCCTACTTTTCCTCTGTGTTAATCCTTGATATGTTCACTCTAAACAGTGACAGATTCTCTCTATTTTTGGTGGTCTTCTTCCCAATAACCGACAATTGTAAATCCCAGTTCCTCATTTGAGTTTATCCTTGATATGTTCATCCTAACCGATGAAAAATATTCTTTATCTTTGGTCTTCTACCCAGTAACCGATAGTTGTAATTCCTATTTCTCCCTGGCAGTTTATCCTTGATATATTTACCCTAACAGGTAACGGATATTCTTTCTCTTTCCCCAGGTGGTCTATCCTTGATATGTTCATCCTAACCGATGACAGGTATTTTTCCTTTGAGTTTATCCTTGATATGTTCACTTTAACCAGTGACGGATACTCTGTCTTTGGTCTTTTGCCCAATAACAGGTAGTTGTAAATCCTATTTGATCTTCTCTCCCCAGTAGGTTATTCTTACCCAGTAACTGGTAATGAATACACCTCATCTTCTTAGTGAGTCATCCTTGATATGTTTACCCTAACCGGTAACGGATGCCCCTATGTCCGAGAGTATTGATCTTCATACCCAGTAACCGGTAGTAGATAATACATCTCTTTTACTTTCATGTTGAAGTACATTCTTCCCTAGTTGAGTTTGGGCACATATTTCCTCAATGAAGTCACCATCCCCTGTAGATAACCTTATCCCTAGGCCTAGCCCTTCCATTGATTTATTTTCATGTAAAACCTTTCGTGTCTCCAGCTATTTTCAAGTCGTAGCCTGGCCTATACATAGCTTTTTATCCACTAGAGTCTATGTCTCCTCAATGAGTTTTCCTAATGGAATTCATTTTGCTCCTGTGGACTTTCAGTCTCTCCGAATTCTTTTCCTTTGTCGCAGTATATTCTCCACAAAGATTATCTTTACATACATATCATACGCATCATGAGGTCTCTTATGGACCAAAATTTGTTTCTAGATGTTGTTATTTAAGTCTGTTCTACTGAGTTGATACGAAAATTTTAACCTTCATATCCTCAGTTAGAATGTCCTTAAATAGGGGCAGCTGTAAGACCCTAATTTTGACCCTAAGATCCCTTATGTTATCTCATCACATGCATTGGCTTTGGGATCACACCTTGGCATCCTCCTTACCCCTTATTCATTGGGTTAGCATTGGGAGAGATCACCAAGCACATTTGATTGTATCATACTTTATTTTTCTTTGTTTACTAAGCAAAATACCAAAAATATGTTTATGTATAACTTTGTTTCTTTTGTAGGTAGTGTGTGCATCCATCAATGACAACTGGTCAAAACTAGGGTTCCCTAGACCCTATCTCCTACAAAATATTTCATATTAAAATTATTCCAAGAGAAAGGTTACTCCTTATGACATTCCAAACAACTTTCATGTTGGTATCAAGATCTAGTTTTTCTTTGAAAGTCATTTTTTATAGTCAAAGATTATAGGTCATTTTGTTTGTGCCCTGGTTAGGAGGTCAACTTCCAAGGACCATAACTTGCTCAATTTTTATGAGATAAAGGCAATAAAAGTTTCATGATCAATTTAAAGATGTCCTACCCAACTTTTATTCTTTTAGAAATGTCAAATTCAACTTTCGATGGCATATGCCAAGAGGAAACATTATAGGTTATTTTGGGCCATTACCATTGAACAAGCAATTTTCCTCAACTTCTAAAATATATAACTCCTTCATTCCAAATCCAAATTAGGTCAAATTTGTTATCAAATTCAAGAGGATTGAAAGGTTTACAACTTTTATGAAGGAACCATTTCCATTTGAAACTCATATCAAAAGTTATTCAAGGTGGAAGAAGTGGATATTTGACTTAGTACTTAGAATGATTTCAATTATGTTTGATTTCTCAAACTTCTACCTCAAAATTCATTATGATCCAAGCTTCAAATGGAAAAGTCTTAAACATGAAAGTTGTTCCCCTTTATGTTACCTATCCAAAAAGGCCAAAATCATCTTATTTGGACAAGATTTGAGGGACTTACACATGGTTACTCTTCATGGTCCCATTTGGATGAATCACCTAATCATTTCTCAAGTACAATTGCATGGCCTCATGTTAAGCTTTCAACATCATTCATGCTCATTTGTGGACCTATTTCAATCATCTCATGGGCATATTACACACCCATGCAAGCATGCACTAACATTTCCAATTTTGACCAAATTTTCAAGTGTGTGAAAAGCAATGCAAAACTCTGTAAATACATGACCTTGTGATCAGAATGAGGATCCTGCTTGCCCAATCATTAAACCATTGCTTCCCTAACCTCCATTAAAGGATAAAATTGAATATTTCACTTGAAATCAAGTTTCAAATCTCATTATGTTTTGAGATTGAAACTCCAAGAATCCAAGCCTCTCTTTGATCAATTTCACTTCCTACAAACTTCTAGAGTCAAGCCAGGCCAAATTGGAAGTAAGATCAAGCTTATTTGAAGCTCCCCGAAGGTGAGATTTCAGAAACTTCTCTTCTTCGATTCTCCCTTATTTCTCATTTATTTTGATTGATTTTTGGTTTGCTGAAGTCCTACCAATGTAGGCAACAAGATTGAGTTGCTTTGAGGTCAAATCGAAGAAACTCAGTTCATGATCCTCAAAATTCAAATCCATGTATCTTTCAATATACTTGGAATTGTAAGAAATTGAGGCCAGATTTGAGCTTCTGAGCATTTTTCCTTTAAAATCATGTCCTTGTTTTTCATTTTGGTGCTGGTTGGTGGTTGGCCAATCCTAACTCCGGTGATGTGTTGGCGTGTTCCCAACCTTTTGATTTGATTCAAATGTTTTAATTCTGACCCTCTTTCCTGATTATCACGCGTGTACATGTGTTAACTGTAGAATGTAATGGAAGCATGCGCTTGGCCATCAGATCTTCCACCTCAATTAATGAGGGAGATCTGATGGCCCCTGATTTTTTGTATTTTCTGATTTTTCATTTAACTGCTTTATTTTGTTTAATTCATATTAAATCCATTTTTAATCCAAAAAATATGGGACTTTCACCAAAAACAATTTAAATATTTTTCTTTTCCATACTCTGAATTAAAATTATTTTTTGGATTGATTTTGGTATTTTTCATGAATTAAGTGTTTTTGTGTATATTTTAATTGTTTAAAAATACTTCTGACTTTTAAAAAATCATAATTTTTTTTGTCAAAGGTCTTTTGACCTTTTTTGACCTAGGATAAATCCCTTGACCATTTATTTGGTGTTTTGAAGGGATTTGAGGTTTTGTCCAAATTAAAATGCATTTAAATTCATTTTTAAATTGATTTTTTATTGATTAGATGTTCAAAAATTATGTTGAGCCATTTTTATGGTTTTGTGATATTTGCATTTCTGTTTCGGCCTTGATCATGGTTGATTTGACTTTTGTTGGATCAAAACCATTGGATTTAGGGGATTGATGAAATCTACATTTCATCTCCCAAAATGAATGAATGGTTTTGATCAAATGAAATTCCTTTCATGATCAATTTGTGTTTCTACTTCCCCTTCCCTCTTCATCTTCATCCTTATCCTTTCCCATTCCCTCATTTGACCAATGAAATCTCTAAAGTCTAAATGTTAATTGATTCATCAATGACTGAGATAGGTCCCTCCCATTTTCTTTTAGTGTGTGGTATGTTTTAGGAGTTTGGTTCTTTGTACCAAATCTCTAACATGCATTAACACCTATATTTTTATTTCCCGGCCTCAGATAGTTGTGACTTCTACATAAGTCCAATTACGATTGCTTAACATAGAGCTAAATTTGACCCTCAAGGCATAACATTCTAGTAAGTGAGATTGTAAGTCTCCCATTCTTCATTGCATTGTGTGGAGACTTGGCATTTTTTCCTTTCATGAGAGCTAGTGGCATACTTGTTGAATTATCCAAGTTGAAGCCCTTCTCGTGGATGATGTATTGGTTCAAGGATCCATACTTGTGAATGAATGGTTGAGTGTTATCCAAAGAATGAATTAATCAATTAAAATTTAACACTAACATTTGACTAACCATTGACTAACTCTTATTCATTATGCCTGTATTCTCAAGTTATTTTCTTTATGCAATTTTAATTTTCAGTCAGTTATCATTCATTGCGATTTACATTTCATATAACTTGTTTATGTTTCTGCCCTTTTAACTTTGCTCATTTGAGCCATATCTTGTGATTGTATATATTGTTTGTGTGTTTCGATTTTATTTATTGTCTTAGGACCTTAAAACACCTAATAACAACAAAAACCCTAAAAAAAACATTTAGTGGACTGTTGGGACTTGATCTGAGCTTTTGGAATTAGAATTAGGCAACTTTCCTTGTGCTAAAGGAATTGGCCAATGCCAACATTTGAGAATGAGCTATCCTTGATAGTTGACTTTCATCTAATGCAAGACTTGGGCATCTCTTTGATTCATCTACTAATTTGTCTTTGTGCTTAATGGTTATCTTGTTGTTGCATATATCTGATGTTTTTGTTCTGAGATGATCAAGGAACATTTTATCTGATACATGGGAAGACAATGAAGACTTCTAGCTATTGGAATGCTTTCTTGGATATAGATATCTTTATTTGATGCTTTGATCTTTATGATGTATGGATATTGCTCATTTCTTATTGTTTATTGCTTGATCAAAGCCCAAAAGAAAATGATTTTCTATATGACATTCTTGTCTGTTGGATTGCATCCCTTTGGTCAGATCTTTTTAACTCTTAACTTTTAAATTTTTGCTTAGGGTAGTCTCTTCATCTCCTCCCACTTCTTAAATTTAAAAATCTCTCCCTCTTTTCAAAAACTTCTTTGTTTGTGATTTCAATTTAGACATGTTCTAAAGATTAGAAACTTTGGCCTTATGCCATCGAATTTTTAAAGTCTTTTTCTTAATCAAGTTTGTAAATAAACTTAACTATATTGACTTAAATTTCAAAAGACAAAAACTAACAACCCACTTCAAACTTTGGCCTTTTGTGCCCTCTTCTTAAATTTTTGTTCAAATAAACTCACCAACTTCTTTGAAATTTTTACCACGAACTACAAGGTTTTGATCCCTCATTTTTATGTTGGTATGTAGGCACAAGACCGAAGGTCTTGTCAAACACAAAAATATAATCAATAAATTCTTTTCTCATCCCCAAACTCTATATTTTCTCAAACATCATTTATACCCAAAAAAATATGCACACCAAAAGGGCTCCCTAGGAGTACCTAGTACACTTTGGGTGCTAACAACTTCCCTCTGTATAACCAACCCCCTTACTTGTAATCTATGGCATTTTATTAGTTTTGAATTGAAAACTTCTTATCCTTGCGTTTTGTTCGTACTTTTCCCTTTTCCTTTGGAAACAATAAAAGTGTGGTGGTGACTCTAGTTTTATTGACGTCAAGTTTATCCATAACATGATGGTCATGAATTTACCGTTCAACAGGGGATAACAGTTTTCAATATCATGACCGTGAGCACCCTTTTGAGAAGAATAATGTATGTCAGGTTTGAACCACCATGTCAATGGTTCAGGAATTTGTGGAGGATTTCTCGGTTGGATAAGATTTTTAACTACCAAGGATGGGTATAACTCTGTATATATCATAGGAATAAGGTTAAAAGAGACCTTCTTCCTCTCGAAGTTCTCATGATGATTATTGTTGTTGTAGTTGGTGCATTGTTGCGGTAGTTGTTGATGTTGTTGTTGAATTGGAACTGATTAATTGGTTGAATTATTGTTAAAGACTAAAATTACTGATGATACTTGATGCTGATGTTGACGGGACTGAGAATTCTTTGTCACATGAGGCCTCCTCTGCCTCCCTGCTGATACTACATTAGTTCCTCCTTCCTTCTTTTTGGAGAAGCTCCCACCGTACTTCTTGCTTGTCGATGCTTCATCTTTGGATAAACAACCTTCACATACTCCTTCTTCCAATCTTATCCCCATGTTTACCATCTCGGTAAAATCATTAGGGGCACTTGCGATCATACATTCATAGTAAAATGAACTCGGCATCTTCAAGAATATCTTATTCATTTCCTTTTCCTCCAGAGGCGGATTAATTTGAGCAGCTAACTCCCTTCATCTTTGAGAATATTCTTTGAATGTCTCCTTGTCCTTCTGAGACATCAATCTCAATTGATCCCTATCTGGCGCCATATCAACATTGTACTTATATTGTTTGACAAAGGCCTTGCCTAAGTCATTAAAAGTGCGGATACTAGCACTGTCTATACCCATGTACCATCTGAGGGCAATTCCAGTCTGAGTATCTTAGAAGTAGTGAATAAGCAGCGGATCATTATCGGTTTGAGTAGACATCCTTATAGAATACATGACAAGATGACTCAATGGATAAGTATTCCCCTTATATTTTTCAAAGTCTGGGACCTTGAACTTCACCAGAATCTTGACATTGGGAACTAAACACAACTTGGAAGCACTCTTACCAAATAAATCCTTTCCTCTTAGGGTCTTCAATTCCTTGTGCAGCTCAAGAAATTGATCCTTCATCGCATCCATCTTCGCATAAATATCTGGACCTTCAGACGAATCAGAGTGGTAAATGGTATCCTCGACACGAGGCAGAGTATGAACAATAGGAGGAGGCACGGACATGACTGGTCTAGATGCCGACACAGAAGCAAATGTTGGCACATACCCTTCAGGCACAAAATTTGGTGCATTCCCCATAGGAACCTAGTAGGCATGGCAGGAACAGACTGGCTAGTAATGACAAACACAAATAATGAAGAAATATCTGAAATGACAGTCGTCTGAGGAGGAGGAGTTGTAGGAGGTGGAAACGGTTGGTTCTCAACAACTATCACAGACTCCATCAAGGTTGTGAGTCTAGAAATCTCATCCTTCATCTCTCTGTTCTCTTGTTCAAGGTGCTCCATTCTTTTCAGTTGATTAGCTCGGGTGTTATAGTTCTGAGTCAGCTTGGCTGATACACAGAAGAAGAAATGATAAGACACTTGGATGAAGAAACCTGTTATGCAAATGATGCATGAAATGCAATGTTTTTTATTATTTTTAATTTCAAGGACTATATAAAGTCTCATTTGCAAATAATTTCAATCATTAATAACAATAATTAATAATAACATTTCAATTGACCATAAAATCTCTTTTTATTCATAAAATTTGGAAGGATTACACTGAGTACAATTTTAGAAACCAAAATACAAATACAAGAGAAAAGGAAACTATCATCCTAAGGATCCGTAGCAACTGGATCATATGATCTGGCTATGGGAGCATACTTCCTTCAGATGCATCGAATCTCTGACTTAAAGGATGTCTTCATCTGAGCCTTCTCAAGGACAAGCTGATCAATAATCTTCTTCCAAGCACCGGAAGGTTGAGGCCTGCTAGAGGCAACTAAACCCTCTGGCTCACTCTGTCTCTTCACTGCACGATCCTCAAAAATCTCAATAAGCGCATATTTTTCTTTCGACTCAAGCTGCAACTCCTCATGCTTTTAGTTCAAAGCATGAAATCGCTCTTCCCAGAAATCTCTCTCTTGCTTCATCTTGGCAAGTGCGTCTTCCAATTCCTCCACATCTTGGTTAGGGAGAGTTGATGGCTCAACCACAACCACAAACATAGGTCTCTCACAAGCGTACGACATCTTGAGCTCCAAATCTCTCTTCTTCACCCAAATAGTGTAAGCTTCTAAAGCTACACAATAGTGTGAACCAAGCTCGGATCTTCCTTTCCTATGCATATTATGCCAAGCACGCACCATCCTATTCTTCAGAAGTTAAGGATCTTTGCCCTCCTGATAAAATAGACCATCTAACTGAATGTTGTTAGGCTTATCTCTCAAAGGGCCAAGCTGACGACGGGCCAATGTTGGGTTGTAGTTGATTCCTCCTTATGTACCAATGAGAGGCACATTAGAGAAATCACCACAACTGTCAATGATATCAAGCTACCCAATGCAGAATCATACCAAACAATATCATCATTAGTGAGAGACATAAGTCTCTTAGACCATCGTAGACATTGCTGATTCTCTAAGAAAGCAGGCGTCTGAGGCAAGTGTAAAATAAACCACTTATACAAAAGAGGAATACAACACACAATAGTCCCACCACCTTTAGATTTCCTCAAATACAAAGAGAAGTACATGTCACCCAACAACGTCGGAACAGGATTCCCTATGAAGAATATTCTAATAGCGTTAACATCAACAAAATCGTCAATGTTAGGGAACAAAGCTAGATCATAGATGAGCAATACAAAGATGGCTTCAAAATCATCCAGGCTACCGGCTTATGCAAAAACAGTAGCTCTACCCATGAGAAACTCAGAAGTCAACCCAAGAATCCCTCATTTCTTCACCAAATGACATCAATATCAGATTTCTTCAAATGAAGAGCTTCAACTATGACATGAGATCTCGGGATCTCCTCCAATCCACTAAAATGTACCTTGTTAGAGACAGGCATACCCAAGAGATGGGCATACTCCTCCAACATGGGCACAAGCTGATATCGGAAAAAGTGAAGCACCGATAAAAGAGGGTCATAGAACTGAACCAAAACACTCAGAAGCCCTTCAACCACATCAGTAGATAATACAGACAAGCGCTTCCTATGATGTTGCTTGAAGTCCAAGGGATCTAATACAAAGGATGACAACTTCCTTAACTCTTTCAAATCAGGACATCTGAAACTGTACTTCTTAGTGTTCCTTCGTCCATAATCCATAGTCGGAAAATATTTGCAAATAAGACCATAGTTTCCTTGAAATTATTTCCTGTGATGAATGTTATGATGCGCATGTATGCATGAATGCAATAATCACATACAAGGTATCACACACAAGGGAAACATACACAAAGGTCAAGGGATGGATCAAGTCATCATTAAGATCAATCATCCATTTTGGTGGATTAAGGTTTTCACCCTACCAACACCCAAGTTCCATTCATATTGATGAGACTGGTCAGATCAACCAAGAATCAAAGGGTTTGTTATGAGTCACAAGCATGGAGTCAGGTTAATAACCATCCCAAAGGAGTGTAATAAGGCTAAAATCTTGTAGATCATGTTCTAAAAAGTTCTCAAGGTCTTGATCCCATCTATCAGATACTGTAGGTTAGGATGACTGACTCATCAACCCATAGTATTCTCAAGAGAAACTCGTCTTAGTGTAGTATCGTGTAACAACTGTTATCAAGTCTACACTTGAACAGTCTCCACACTGTAAGACCCTAATTTTTACCCTAAGATCCCTCGTGGCATCATAACATTGCATTTGCATAGCCTCAAGGATCATAAGCATCTTGGTTCCGTTTGCCTTTGGGTGGGACCTCTTGTGAGTGGTTTGAGATCACCAAGCATACTTGAATTGTATATTATTGCTTTTCTCATTTTATTTACTAACCAGAAGCACAAAAATATGTCACTAACATTTCTTGTTTGTAACATTGAGCAGTCACAAGGTCTAAAGCTTCTAGGAGACCCTATGTGCATTGATATGGCCAAGAGAAGATGAAAGCAATCATGGCTATGGTTTTAAAAGCTCTCATCCATCAAATATGCCTCCCAAGTATCTCAATTCATCATTTTGATCAAAGAAAATCAAGGGGCTTGAGGCTTGTTTCCCAAGGAAACCCTAATTCATCTGTTCATCAACTGTGCCTTGCTCTTGAAGCAACCTCAACCCATGGTCAAATACAATCAAGGTAAGTTATTTAATTCATCATATCATGCATATTTGAACTTATTTGAGTGTCCTCAATCACCCATTCATCAAGGTATGAGTTTTGGACTTGAGAAGTTGATCAGCCAATTCATCTAACTATTTTGAAATACACTGAGCCCTAACATTTTATGTGTTTGGAAAATGGATATGACCCCAAGAGAAAACATGTTCTTAAAGACAATATTCACAACTTTCATGTTTATCAAAATTTGATTTGAAGCTTGGAAGGTCATCGTCCATTCCAAGACATTATAGGTCATTTTGACTGAAACCCTAATTTTAGGTCAACTTCCCAAGAACCTAACTCATTCATTTTTCATGATTTGGAGGTGAGACTAAGTGCATTGGAAAGCTTATTGTGTCTACTTCAAATGTTATGTTGAGAAAATTTTCAAAATCTCAAAAGAAATGCATGTGATAATGCAAAACATTATAGGTCACTTTGGACCAAATGTATTGAAATGTGAAAAAGTCCAACTTCAAGTGCCCATAACGTCTTCATAAAAAATCCAAATGATGCAGACTTTAAGTCCAAATTGATTGCCTTGAAACGATCTACAACTTTCATGTTGAAGATTTTGTCATTTGGAGCTTGCACCATTGAGACAGAAGGGCTTGAACATTGGCCCATTTTGGAAATTTCACATATACATGTTTTGCACCCTACACTTCAAGCTCAATCTTAATTAATTTCCAAGGCCCAAATGGAGTTTTTATCAACATGACATTTGTTCCTTATGCAACAAGCTTTCCAACCATTACCCATAAGGCTATGTTTCAAATTTGGAAGTGCCATTTTCGAAGAGGAGAAAGTTTTAGTGCATTTTTGGAAATTCATTGAAAATACATTGCATAAGCTTATGAACTCATTTCTTCACGTCCATTTCATCTTAATTTGGTAGTAGCTTGCAATTCCAATCAGAATTGGGCCCTCCATGCGCCTGTACAGGGCCATGCATGGAGGCCCTCTTCTCCCATGCACACGATTTTGATCGTGCTTGCAGCTCCCTTCATCTATAAATACAAGGCCTTGGCTTCATAATTTCTCAAACTGAAGGCGCCCTACATGCTGTGCAACTAAAGTCCCACCCTCACACCAAAGGACCTCTCTCTTTTCTCTCAAATTTTCAGATCTAAAATTCAGTTTCCTCGATAGTTTTCTTAGATCTAAAAGTTCCTAGACCTCTTCACCTTGATCCATAGAGCTTTCTGTTTGCAAAAGAACCCAAGGATCTTGACTCAATTCCTCACAATTCAAAGGTTTTCCTCAACTGAATTTTTCTTCGAAACAACTTGTATATGGTTCCATTTGCCTTGTTCTTGTGTGATCTGAAGTCCTCTGCATAGAGGCAACATTATTGTGCTTTCAATTTTTGAAAATCATTGAGTTCACTTGAACACCACAAAACTTCCACCTCTGATTTCTCTCAATATAGAGATCTAGAGTGGAATTGAGTGGAACAGGGGTGATGTACATCACCCCAACTTTCGAATGATACCTGGATCGTGGATTTTTGTTGACAATTTCTCCTCTGCAAATTTGGACCTTCGCCGGAGCTAGCCGAAGAAGACGGTGGCGCTGACCACCGTTCGTTTGCCAGTTTCAATCCAGGTAGTTGATGATGATTCCCAGATTGAATCAGGGCTCTTGGATCTTATGACTTTTTTTAAATGTTTATGTTGCTCAGTTGATCTACGTCCATGATGCGTGTGCATGCCATAGCCGTCTGATCTGCCAGGTCAATTAATGAACAGGATCCAACGCGTGTGGATTTTCCTGATTTTTATTTCTGATTTTTAATTTCCATTTTATTTCTTTTATTCTATTTCATTTCAAAAATTCATATCTCTGTCATTATTGGTCCAAAAAATGTGAGACCAATTGCATTATTTCTCTTTTATTTTCTAGTTTCTAAAAATGATTTTTAATAATTTTTATTTTATCATTTGATATTTTTTAGTAATTTTCTCTTTTATGGTTATTTTTAATTCATTTTAATTAGTTTTTGATATTCAAAAAATACAAAAATATTTTCTCAACTTCTTTGAATGATGATAGATCTATGAAAAATATTCTCATCAACCAACCCCCTAGGAGTACCTAGTATGTTTTGGGTGGTTAAAACCTTCCCATTGCATAACCAACCCCCTTACCCAAATCTCTGACATTTTTACTAGTTTTTGATTCGATAAAACTTTTAGGTTTTTGTTTGCTTTCTAACCATTCCTTTGGATAAATAGAAGTGCGGTGGCGACTCGACTTGCATCACATTTCAGCTATAAATAAGAGTGCATTCTCATTCAATTGGCAACCAAGTGGAGATCTGAATTACTACTGAATTGAAATCCAAACCCTCACTAAAGGAATTTATAGTTTTCTATTTCTCTTTCAAGCTTGAATTTCAACATCATTAGTTGATCTTCAAAGCTTAATTCCTTAACCTAGCATCACCATCACACTTCCAGGGCAAAAGTAGATCAAGAGCTTGGAGAATTCGTGTTGTTTGAAGCTTCACTTCAGAGATAGAACCTCAAACTTTTTTGATTCAGATCTTGCAATATAATGTAAATTCCTTTGGTTTGTGCTATTTCCGGAAGTCCTCATGCATGAGGCAGGCCAGTGGTGGTCTTAATTTTGCAAATCGTGCCATTTAAGTTCATGCACCATGATCTTCAAGCTCACGTTTCTCTCTAAATAGGAACTGTGAGGATGATCCATGGTTACAAGGGTGATGTACATTACCTCAGCTTCATTTTGATGTCCTTATTTTTCATTTTCATTTCCATTTAATTTCCGGATCATGTTGGATCACCGAAGAAGATGGTGGTTTCCACCACCATCGCCACGTGGTAGCCTCCCAGCCTTTGGATCATGCAGAAACTTTTTAATATTAGCCATTGCATATGTTGACTTATTTTAATATAAAGTGTTGCACGCTTGACTTGAGATCACCATGTGACCGCACCTTTGAGCCATGAGATCAATGTCACGTCAATTAATGATGTGATCCTGTGGCTACGCATTTTTGCTATTTTTCTTATTTTCTGTTAATTCCATTTAATTCCTTTTATTTTCAAAAATTCATAAATATCTTATTTGAAGTCACAAAAATATGAGACCCATGCCAAAAATTTTCTTGAAAATCTAGTTTCATATTTTGATTTTTAATTATTTTTGTGACTTTTTTGGTTTTTTAATAGTTTTAATTCATTTTAAAATACTTTTTGATATCTGAAAAATCCAAAAATATTTTCCTAACACCTATGGATCATGATAAGTCAATGAAAAATAGTCTCATCAATTTCTTATTTGATTTGAGATTTATTTGAGATTTTAATTTTATTGTGTTATTTTTCATTGTTTTTAATTGTTTTTTAAATAGTTTCTGATTTCAAAAACTATTGAGAAAATTTGTCAAAGCTTATTTGACCATGTTAGACCTATGAGAATTTAATTGGACTTGTTGAAGTTGATTTGAATTAAATATGAGGTTTGACCATATTTTGTTTATTTTATTTTGCATTTATTTTTAATTCAAAAAATACCAAAAAATATGTTTGACTTGTTGAATTGTAATCTTCATTTCTCTTATGTTTAACATTGATTGATGATGATTTGATTCACTTTTGACCAATTGGATTTGATGCTTGCATTCTCTTTCCATTCATTTCATCTTCATCCTTTTCTTTTTCAATTTGGCCTATGAGTTAATGTCTTATGGTTTGTCTTGACAAATGAGAGGTTTAACCTTCTTTGATCCAAACCAAACTCAACTTTATCCAAGATCAAGTGAGTTGTTTTGTGTCCAGGATAGGTTGCTTCTTGGTCAAGCAAAAAACCTAAAGTCCATACAAGGCCTTTCCCCTTTTGTTTTGGCATGGCAAGTTTTTGGAGCTTAGCTTACTAGTAATGATCTCTAACTTGTGTTTATTTGCCTATAGTTTTATTGACCGGCCTCAGATAGGTGTGACTACTACATTAGTCCACTTACGATTGCTTAACATAGCGCTACATTGTCTTATGACAAACTAACATAACTTCACTAATCACTAACTTTAAATTTGAGCATTTAATTTCTTGCCCTTTACTTTAATGCACTTTATTTCTTGCTCATTTATTCATATTGCTTTTCATTTTGCTCACTTGAGCATATATTTTATGTTTATGTCATTTTTCTTTTGCTCATTTGAGCTCATTATTGTATTTAAATATACTGTTGTCTCGTGGTTGTTTTGTATTTGTTTTGTGTATACCCAATGCAAAAAGGAGAAATGACTTAGAATTAGGACATACCTATGCTTAAAAGCGTTCAAGAGCAACTAGGCCTCATGCCTTTAGAATGCTAAATTTGTTGAAGAGCAACTAGGTCTCATGCCTTTAGAATGCTAAATTGCAAAGTTGACTTCAAAGGACTTCTAATCTAAACTTATTCTTTGTACATTCCCCTTATTATGTTGTGAACTTTTTGATGTTTTCTCTTGTGTGATAGGGATTCCATCTTGAGATTGTGTAAGAGGACCATTGTCATGAGTAGCCAAGTTAAGAGAGACAAGATAAATGGAGATCATAGGAGTTTGAATCCAAATTGTTTGATTGCTTGATTTGTGTTTGCTAAGTCCAAAGGAAAGGAGCATCTTCAATCATATTTATGATCTCAAGAAAAGGAACTCCAAGGGTTTTATCTTTCTCCTATTATATTTGTATGCTTTAGGACTAGCCCTTCTCTTCTTCTCCTCCCTCTAACCCAAGCCAAAAATCTTTTTATTTCAAACTTTGACATTGTTTCAAATTAGAAACCTAGGCCTTATGCCTTTGATTTTTCAAACTCCTTTCATCAATACTCATTATGAATATATCTTAATCCCACTTTGACTTCATTTTGTAAATAAGCCTAACTTGTAAATATAACTCACTTCAAGTTGTTTTTGTGGTTCCAATGGCAACCTTATTAAAACCTTTTCATAAGCATTAGTCATAGGTTTGAGTTATCATAGTGGTTGATGTAAATCTCACCTCATCCTTAGTGATTGGATTATAAGTCTTCCATACTTATTATAGGTTTAACCCCTCCCTAGTATGTTGAAGCACTCCTCACATGGTGGATTGTTGGTTTAGGTTGAGTTTTCTCCCTTTGATAACAAAAGACCTTAAGGCTTTTTGATCAAATCAATTCACCAATCTTTGAGATTTCTACCCCGAACTACGAGGTTTTGATCATACCTTTGTGATGGTACATAGGCAATGGGTTCATCCATTCAAACTACAAAATTGTAAATATAATATATTCTTTTCTCATCCCTCCAATTTTTTGCACATATTTTCACAAATACCAACCTACAACACATTTTTGCAAAAAGAGGTTCCCTAAGAGTACTAAGGATGTTTTGGGTGCGTAAAACCTTCCCATTTCATAACCAACCCCGTTACCTAGATCTCTGACATTTTTATTAGTTTTTGATTTGATAAAACTTCTTACTTGGCTTTTGTTCGCTTTTTAGTCTTTCCTTTGGACAAATAAAAGTGCGGTGGCGACTCGAATTGTATGTTTACTTTTGGTTTAGTCAATAAACCTAAAGGTAACGAAAACCCCTCTACAAAAAAGTGGCGACTCTACTGGGGTTAAGGAAATTTCTCTAGTGGGTTTAGCCTACTTTTTGCTTATGTGTGTTGTATGTTTATATTGGTGACATATTTTTGTGCAAATTTGGGATGATTGTATTGATTGTAATGTATGAATTGCTTGATATATTAATTGCTTGTATGCTTGGTGGTTTCTTGTGAGATGAGTTATATACCCGAACTAGAGTGCACTTATGATAGGAGAATGGCATAGTCTTGTCGACTTGTGTGGAGTTATTCCTTAGAAAGTTGACTTGCAAGCCCATTCACTTGGTGGAGGTCTTGTTAGGATCAATAATGTCACACGAGTAGTCGTGATTAGGCATTACTCTTTCCAATATAAACCTTCGAAGCCAAGGACCTTAGATACCTAGCCCATCTTGGCCTATTTTAGGACGTATTGTGAAGGTCGTTCAAGTGTAAGATTTGATACGATTGTTACGTGATACTACACTCATAAGATTCTCTCTTGAGAATATTTTTGGAATACGAATAGTCGTTTTATCCGATAATATCCGAAAGATGAGATGATGACTATGGGGACCTTTTTAGAACATGATTGTCAGGTTCAACCATAGTACACTCCCTTTGGGTGGTTCTTAACCGAGACTCCATGCTCGTGACTTACAACAAACCCTTGATTCACGGTTGATCCGTTCTCGTACATTCTCAATATCAATGGAACTTGGGTGTTGATAAGGTGTAAACCATAATCCACCAAAATGGATGATTGATATTTACAATGACGTGAGCCATCCCGTGACCTTTCTGTGGTGTGACTTTCTTGATCCTTGAGTGTGATTTTTGCATCCATGCATCCATGCATTCATTTTCATCCATATCATCAACAATAAGATTTTCAAGGAACTTAAGAGGTCTATTTGCAAATTTTCAGACATGGATAACCAAAGAAGGAATTCAGAGAAGTACAGTTTCAGACAACCCGACCTGAAAGAGTTAAGGAGTTTGACATCTTATGTATTAGAGCCCTTGGAGTTCAAAGCTCGCCATGGGAAGCTCTTATCTATACTTTCTACCAAGGTGGATGAAGCTCTGATGAGTGTGTTGGTGCAGTTCTACAATCCTTTGTATCGGTGCTTCACTTTTCCGGATTTCCAGCTTTTGCCTACACTTGAGGAGTATGCCTATCATGCGAGTATACCTATTATTGATCAATTGTCGTTCAAATTTGGAGAAGATTCTGTCTTCTCAAGAGATTGCTGATATGCTTCACATAGACGTATCTGATATTGTTCCTCATATGACTACCAAAGGTGGAATTCAAGGTCTCCCATCTGATTTTCTCATTGCCAAACCTACTTTATTTGGGAAGACCATGAGTGAGGACGCTTTTGAAGGCATATTTGTACTTCTCATCTATGGGCTAGTGTTATTTCCCAACATCAACAACTTCGTGGATGTGAACGCTATTAGGATTTTCTCTTCTCTTAATCCCGTTCCAACTCTGTTGGGTGACACTTATTTCTCTTTGCATATGAGTGTAGCACCTCAAATTTTCCCCTCATTCATGCATTCATTTTTAGGTCATTTAACATTTCATATTGCATTTCATCATGTCAATCAGAATCAAATCCAAGGAGCTTAAGTATCATCCAAGACACTTTGTGGGTTTTATCCGGGTGATCAGTCAACACAAGGGAATGACTTGAGTTACTTCCAACATGTTCAAATGGGGTCTATTCATCATTCAAAACGCTAATCTTGAATGAGCAAAAGTTTGTTCATGAGCTGTCACGCTCGCTAGGCGAGTAGCGTGGTTCGCTTAGTGAGTTTGAACTGTCATGCTCGCTAGGCGAGCAAATTCTTCGCTAGGCGAAGCGCACGCGTTTTCAGAATATAACAGAAAATCTTGGACTTGGACCTCTCTCATTTGAGCCCACAAAGCCGCGAAAATCAGGTTATAAATTCCAAGATTTCATTGAAACAAAACCCTAGTGAAAAAAGAAGAGCTAACAGAATTCAGGGCAGCCTCCATAGACACTGAAGAAAAAAATTTCTCTGCAGAGGATCACCTCTACCAATTCTAAGATTGCTTTACAAACCCAACGGTGCAATTCAATTTCATTCGATCTCTCCAATCAGGTTTGCCTTATTCCCATTACTTTGTGCTTTTAATTTGAAATTTCTAAATGTATAAGGCATTACGGGTGAATTTGGAAGAGTGGGGACCGTTAGGTTTCATATGTGGGTTTAGCTATGCATGAATGTGTAGAACAATGCTTTGAATGTTTGATCACTTAATTTCTGAAATCGTATTTTTACCAGAGAACAACCCAGAACCCGCAGGCATTCGCTAGCCCATCGCTAGGTGAGCCTGCAGCGAAGCTTCGCTGAGCCTTCGCTAGGCGAAGCAGTAGCGATCGCGACAGTAACTGCATTTTCTGTTTGCTCTCCAATCTGTTTTATTTTTGTTATGACATGCTTTCTATAGCATCCGGGCACATGTTTTAGTATGTATGTCATGTCTTGATGTGTGGATCCTCGCTCCCTGACTTTAAGTTTTGATACCCTTTTGATGCATTTGTTTGACAAGAGGCTTAGGCCCCTATTCTTGGGTGTTTTTGAGAACTTTTGTGAATTTTAATGGCATGATTCATGTGGTTACATTTTGATTTGGTGCGACTCTTGATTGCACCCCATCTCGTTATTCTAACCTATTTGTTGAGTTTTTGTGAGGGCTCACATGACTCTTGAAGAGATAGCTTGCTTGGTATTCCACTTTATTTGTGGGATACCATTGGGAGATTTATTCCGATTGCTTTGCTGACTTGTTTTCTTTGATGGTGCTAGCTTGAAAGATCTCTGGGTTTCTTATTTCTTTAGTTGCTGCTACTTCAGATCTTTATCCGTGTGGTAGATCTCTTGATCCCTTTTACATCTTTCCCGTATTTTACCGCTTTCTTAGCTGGAAGACCTCGATAGGAGGCAATGTTTTTGTGTATTTACTTTTGTGCCCAAAAACCTCCAAAAGTAGGCATCAGTGCTAAAGACCTCCATGAAGAGGCAATTTACGGATAAAAGGGATTAGTTGTCAATCCCCCGTTATTCAGTGTGTCATTCTTTAAGCTCACACTACGTGTCGATGCTTCAGAACAAAAGCCCAAGATCTTTTGTCCGGTCAGTCAGTGGAGAGGGTTCCACCTTTCTGAATCCCCACTTTTTGTCATGAGCTCACCCTGTCCAGGGGTAAGAGCTATGAGATCTTATCCTCATTACCCTTTTGATCTGCTCACCCTGACGTTCAATGTCAGTGGTTAAGAGCCCATTTGATTACCTTTCCATGGCTTGTTTGTCGAGGTTGATATGACCCCTCTTGACTAAAGCCCTACCCATGTATGTTTGAGCCCCCTTGTTGGCGTGTTTGCTTTATGCATATTTGTTTTGTATGGTGTGATCGTCTCCCCATAGGATTGCTAGGCTTCGTGTAGTCTCTCGTCTGCATGTCAATTAAGGTAGCACTGTTCCTTCGTCTAGGACTTCCTTTTTTTTTGCATGAGCATTCCTAGAACACAAACAAACTCATTGATTTTTCTTCTCCTTAGAACACGTTAACTCCTTCTACTACAGGCGAGTAAGTCTCCAAAGGTCGAGCATCCAGTAGATCGTGTAGTAACGTCGTTCGTCCAAAACAAACCCGTAGGTAGCCGAACTATGGCTTGCTCTGATTCTCATTCCCGATGAGATACGTAGGCATAAGACGCGATGTCTTAGCGAGCACACTCCTCTTTAACCCATAGGTAGCCGACCTACGAATACTCTGATTCTCATGTTCAGATGAGATACGTATGCAGTGGATGCGACATCCGTGTGAGTCATTTTCTTTTGACCCCCTTTAAGTAAATAGTACATTAGACAAGAACAACAAGAGTGGATCCCGTAGAGTACTACGGATGCGTAGGGGTGCTAATACCTTCCCTTCGCATAATCGGCTCCCGAACCCGAGATTTGGTTGCGAGACCTTGTCTTTTCCTTTCCTTTTTCCAGGTTTACTTCGAGCGTTTCCTCTCCCTCCTTTGGGATAAATAACGCGCGATGGCGACTCTTCTGTCATTTCTTTTCTCACCGGTTGTTTTTTCGCATACTATATTTTTTTAGGCTGCGACAATGAGGAATGCAATGGGTGGTGGTTCCATTGTGTGATGTCTGCCTCTATTGTACAAGTGGTTTATTTCGCACTTGCCTCAGCGCTCGCCTTCAAGGAGAACAAGGGATGTCTACGGTGGTCTGCAAGACTCATGTCTCTCACTAATGATGATATCTCTTGGTATAACCGTGTTTATGATGGCGTTCAGATTATTGACTCTTGTGGTGAGTTCTCCAATGTGCCTCTTCTTGGTACATGTGGTGGAATTAACTACAATCCTGTTTTGGCTCGCCGTTAGCTTGGGTTCCCCTTAAAGGATAAACCTATCAACGTTTTATTGGAAGGCCTATTCTTTCAAGAGGGTAAAGATCCCCAGAACTTGAAGTTTAGGATGGTCTGTGCCTGGTGCAAAGTTCATAGGAAAGGGAGGAATGAGCTTGGTCTGAAGAATTGCATTGCTTTGAAACCTTACACCTCTTGGGTGAGGAAGAGATCTCTTGAGTACCACATGCCGTACGATTATCCGAGACCTACCCCTATGGTTATGGTTGGGCCTTCAACCCTCCCTGACCAAGGAGTAGAGGAGTTGAGAGATGAAGACTGGTCGCGTGCATGGGTTCGTGAGCGTGAGGAACTTCTTCAGCAGCTCAAAGATAAGGATGCAGCGATAGAATTTCTAGAGCATCAGGTTATTGATGAGCTTGATGATATGGTTACTTCTCTTCTTCCTCATTCATCTAGGTTTTGAAAGAAGAAGTATGATCAGCTTGCTAAGGAGAAGGCCGATATGGAAGCAGCTTATGAGAGAGAGGTGGAGAGGCTTCATGCAACTTATTTCCCGATCTCGAAGGCTTTGGACGATTGTTTCTAGGGCTCCATAGGATGTTCATTCTCATTTTCTCTTGTATTATATTTGGTTACCAAAACTGTACTACTTCATTGGTGTAAAAAGTTTCCAAATATTATTACTATGAGTATTCCATATATGTCTTAAAAGTTGAACATTTTCAAATATTTGCAAATAGATCTCTAAAAGTTCCTCGGATTAAAAATAAACCATATGCACAAACATTGCATGCATCATATGCCTAAGCAGGTTTTATTTTGAGCTCTTGATCAGTGGTTTAACTCTTTGCTCTTCATTTATTTTGAAGACAAACTGACGCACCGGTATAATACCATAGCCAATCATCCAAGGATAATGTAGAATCTAGAGCAAGAGAACAGGGACTTGAAGGAAGAGATTGCTAGGCTGACTGCCATGATGGAGTCAATTCTGGCCGCACAGAGCCAAGCTTCACAACTCCTACAACTCATCCCACAAGGACGGTTATATCTGAGACAGCAACATCAACCGTGCCTGCTGCAACAACCCACTTTGCTCCGCATATGCCAGTCGGGTTCCCTTGGGGAATGCCTGCTAATTTCGTGCCAGAGGGTTTTGCTCCTACTCTCGCTTCTTTGCCGGCATCTAGCCCGGTCATGTTTGTGCCACCTCCCGTTGTGCACACCCTTCCCCGTGTTGAAGACACCATTTATCATTCCGAGCCATTTGAGGGTCTAGATGTATATGAGAAGATGGACGGAATGAAAGACCAATTCCTTGAGCTACGCAAGGAACTGAAGAATTTGAGGGGTAAGGACCTCTTTGGGAAAAGTGTTGTTGAGTTGTGCTTAGTGCCTAACGTGAAGATCCCTATTAAATTCTAAGGACCTGACTTTGAGAAGTATAAGGGAAACACATGCCCGCTCAGCCATCTTGTGATGTATGCTCGCAAGATGTCAACACAGACCGATAACGGCCAACTGCTGATCCACTACTTTCAGGATAGCCTGACAGGTGCTGCGCTCCGGTGGTATATGGGGCTGGAGAGTGCAAGCATCCATACTTTCAACGATCTAGGCGAGGCCTTCGTTAAGTAGTATAAATATAATGTGAATATGGCTCCAGACAGGGACCAGTTGAGGGCGACGTCCCAGAAAGAGAATGAGACCTTCAAGGAGTACGCCCAGAGATGGAGAGAATTGGCAGCTCAGATAGTGCCACCCCTGGAAGAGAAGGAGATGACAAAGATCTTCTTGAAGACTTTGAGCTCTTTCTATTATGAAAGAATGATTGCTAGTTGTCACACCCCATTTTTGACCCTGAATCCCGATTCAATACATTCATCATCGTTATCACATCTCTGCATAGCATACCATGCATTCCATACCGCATAATGCCTATAATATCAGTCAAAATATTTTTTTTCGGATCTACAGGCAAACTAGTTGAACTAATCGACGGATGTGCGTCAAATCGGTGGACGTAATTTTTTAAAATCAAGCTTCCAGACATCAGCTTTATTAATCTACATTTCTCGTAGTTTAATCTGGTATGCTCGATTTATTTTTCAACTAATTTTTTGGCCACTTTTTGATCAGCTCGAGCCTGTTTAACCGTCAAAATTTACTTCAAAATTAAAAGAAACGTTGTATTTTTCCAGTAAGTTTATTTCGCACTGATCATTTTGGTGCATTCATTTTAATTTTTTGAGCATTTTTGCGTCCGATTTTTATTCATTTTAAGTCCTTTTATTTTTTCATTTTTGTCAAACCGTTTATAAAAACAAATAAAATTATTGGTGTTTTTAGTTTCATTTTATTTTAATTATTTTAAATGTCTAGTTTTATTTAATTTTAATTGTTAATATCTCTAAAATAAATATTAAGGGCATTTTGGTATTTGTTATAATTAAGTAACCCTAGTATATATATATTAGTTAAGCATTGCATGAAAGAAAGAAAAACCAAGACCAGTAACACTCAGAGCGGCGCCCTCATCCCCACAGTGGCTCTAACTCTCATTTTCAACAACCAGTAGAAAATAAAAAATTGATTTGCCTTTCAAAAAGCTCAAACTATCTTACCATGACTTCTCATCTCACATACTATTCACCCCTATAAACCACCATAAAAAAAAGAACATTTTTCTCATAACCATAAAAACAATGCCTAAGACTCTCTCACTCTCAGTTTTTCCAATGAAAGGTTATTCACTCTTCTTTCAAGATCTCTCATCTTATATTCAAAACACACAAAAAAATGAAAAGGAATGGACTTCTATTTTTGCTCAGTAGAAATGTTACCATCTTCTTCACATAAGATAGAAACATTAACCTGTACATCCAAACATATCCTATTCATTTCTACTCACCAACAAACTATTCTGAACTCCTCCACTTGCATCATTAAAATGCGTGAACGTCCATCCAACATATTCATCGCCTGCTACATTCATCTCCCTCCATGCGTGCAAACTCACAGCCATAACTCCATCTTGTTATGCATTAGCGCCACGAAACAACTACATCACATGTTGCATCACCGTAAAAACCAGTTTCGAAATCGTCATCACCTTGAGCTTCAACAAACAATAGCAACACAACAACTTTCGCAACTTTGATTTGAAATAACAACGACATTTGCTCGAGCTAAACAACAACAACACCATTCACGCAGCACGACAATGACAACGTAAAGCTTTCGCTCAGCACCTCGCCATTTCGGTAGTCACACATTTTTTGTTTGTTCTTCATTGTTAATTTTTTATTTTATAATTTTAATTAAAGGTTGCATGTTTGTTTCAAAATGATATAGTTTTGTTTTATTTGCAAGATTGGTTGTAGTATGTGTTAAATATTTGGTCTGTTGTGTTGTAAGAAAGAGAAGATGTAGGTTGCTGAGAAACTCTATCAGTACTGCTATATTCTTCTTTGTATCATTTCCTTTTTTTCCATTTAATTATTGCCATGTGTCGCGCCACCATTGGTGGTTGTCCATTATTTTGAAAAAAGCTCAATTGTAATAGCTAAACAAATATATCTTGTTCTTGATGTCTACGGTTTCTTTTATTCTGGCATTAGTACTCTTTATTTATTATATTTTATTTTATTTGTTAATTATTTAAAAATTAAGTTTGATGACATCTTGTTGTTGGGCTTGTTTCTGGATTTCTTGCTTAAGCCCAATTAACTCAACTTTCCATCCCCGTCCATTTCTTTGTACCCCAATTTTCTTTCTTTTAAATTTGATTTTGGTTTTTATTTTTACTTCTTGATTGATTTAGTTAGGTTAGTAAGTAATTGCTTGTTAATTTATTAGTCATTTGTAGTTAAATTAATGAATTGTTTTATTGTTCAATAAACTATTTGATTAATTGTTACATTGATTCTATTGCGTTGTGATCTAAGAGTTAAAATCCAATTTAACTTTCGAAAATCGTTTGGACGCATAGATTTTTGCTCGGCTTCCTTAGAGTGGTTATTACATGAATTCACTCTAAGTTAGCTTATAGATAAATTCAGTTTGCTCTCGATTTCAGTTGGCTTTCAGTCTCATGGCTTACTCTTGGGCCTTCTTACAATGAGTTTGGTTTATTTCGGTCTTGTGGCTTACTCTTAGGCCTTCTTACAATGAGCTCTTAAGCAATATCAACTTAATTTTCAATAATTTTAAATATTTGTACATTAATCATTTTAAATTTAATTTCAAACCATTTTCTTAACTAAATTGAAAGAAAAAGATTACTTGGATGAAATGTCCAGTCGTAATCTCGAATATTAGGCCTAAGTTGTAAGAGCTTGCAAGCCATAAGTATTCGTCTTCTCTTCAAATCACTTGTAAGTATTCAAATCATTTTCATAAGTAAGTTGGAAGAAAAAGATTACCTGGATGAAATATCCAGTCGTAATCCCGAATATTAGGCCCAAGTTGTAAGAGCTTGTAAGCCCTGTGTATTCGTCTTCTCTTCAAAACGCTCTAATATTCAAATCATTTTGATAAGTAAGTTGGAAGAAAAAGATTACCTGGATGAAATATTCAGTCGTAATCCCGAATATTAGGCCAAAGTTGTAAGAGCTTGTAAGCCCTATGTATTCGTCTTCTCTTCAAAATGCTCCAATATTCAAATCATTTTCATAAGTTGGAAGAAAAAGATTACCTGGATGAAATATCCAGTTGTAATCCCGAATATTAGGCCCAAGTTGTAAGAGCTTGTAAGCCATACGTATTCGTCTTTTCTTCAGAATACTTGTAAATATTCAAACTTCTTTTCTCAATAAAATTGAAAGAAAAAGATTACCTTGGTGAAGGGTCCAGACGTAGTCCCGAGTATTAGACTCAAGTTGTAAGAGCTTGCAAGTCATAAATATTTGTCTTTCAAGCCCAAAAATACATCCAACCAATCAAACTTTTTTTCGCCTCCGTGCGATTGATTAGAAAAACCTTTTCATAAACGAAAGACACTTTGTCTTAAGGTGATGCAAAGCAATGCTTCGGCCCCAATTATTGAATTGAGATAAGTGACGTTTTTCCGAATGTTGATTTATAAATCCATTCGATGTGTGGTATACGTCCGCTCCTCATTTGTTTTGGGTAAAACAATGTTTTCGTCGATTAATACAATATAGTTTTCGCTAAAATCGACCAACAAACAAATAGTTTTTTACCCAGAACTACGTAAGCCTTGATTTCTCTATTGAGATATGTAGGAGCATGATTTGTAAATCTTGTCAGGCCCACTAATAAAAAACTTAGGTTTAGTCCTTCGTCAAAAATCCAAAAACATTTTCCTCTCTTTTATTCTTTCTTTCTCACCTAATAACTTAAAGCCTAACATTTCAAACTAACACTAATGCACACAACAGACCTAACGGTTCCTGTTGAGTACAACGGACGTGAGGGATGCTAATACCTTCCCCTTGCGTAATCGACTCCCGAACCCTGATTTGGTTGCGACGACCAATATCATTGTCGTTCTTTCTTGGGTTTTATCGATATTTCCCCTTTCCTTTTTAGGAATAAATAAAGTTCGGTGGCGACTCTGTTCAGCCCATCATTGCGAGCGTGCGATCGCGCTTCGCTTAAGTCGTGTTCTCATTTTCCTGAGGTACGACACCAGTGCTCCCTCAGACTTCACTGAAATGGTGAATATGGGGATGAGATTGGAAGAAGGGGTCCATGAAGGACGATTATCCAGAGATGACAGCTCCTTAGCAAAGAAGTATGGAGGCTTTGCGAGGAAGAAGGAGGGAGAGACTCATGTTGTGTCCTCCCATATTAAACGAAGGCCCTCTGTAAGGAGGAAGGATGTGCGTCCTACCGTCAACCAACACCAGGTGGCTCATATAGCACCTGTTTTTTGAGAAGTTCAACATCAACAACAACAACATCGTCAACAACAACAGGCCTACCCGCCTCGCAACAATAATAACACCAGCACCAGCAACTACGAGAGGAAAAGGGTAACTTTTGACCCGATTCCGATGACATATGCTGAACTATATCCTTCCTTGATTGATAGGAAGCTGATAACTCCACGAGATCCTCCTGCTGTACCCACCAATCCTCAGTGGTGGTATAAGCCAGAGCTTCATTGCGTATATCATTCCGGTGCTCCCGGACATGACGTGGAGAACTGTTACCCATTGAAGACCAAGGTGCAAGACCTTGTGAGGAGTGGGATATTGTTTTTTGAGGACGTAGATCCAAACGTAAAGAAGAACCCATTGCCCGAGCATGGGAAGGCTATTGTTAACATGGTCCAGGGATGCCCTGGCAAATACAAAGTCCTGTATGTTAATGACATAAGGCAGTCTTTGGTCGAGATGCATAAGTTGTTGTGTGAACACAGCAACTACGAGCATGACCGTGATAGGTGCCAGGTGTGCACTATCAATGAGAGAGGATGCCGTCAAGTAAGAAAGGACATCCAAGAGATGATTGATCAAGGGATGATTGAGATACTTCAGAATCGTAATGAGGATGAAGTTGATGTTATCACCCCCGTATTTAAAATTCCTGAGCCTGTTGTCGTCAAGTATGATGGTAGCAAGAAGAAGGTATCTCCAGCTCTTGTTATCAAGCCAGCGGGCCCTGTCCCGTATGTATCAGACAAAGTTGTTCCCTACCGATATAACGTTGTGATGCTAGAAGATGGGAAATAGGTGTCGTTGCCCTCAACCTCTATTGTGAGCATTTCAGATGTTAGTGGTGTGACCCGTAGTGGTCGTGTTTTCTCAGCACAACCGAAATCCCATGAAGATGTCGTGAGAAGAATTGTTGTTAATCCTACCGGCCTCGTGGGGAATTCTTCTCAAAATAATCCTGTTTCTGTTGTTGACCCTATTGCTGTCAAGAATAATAACACTCCTATCCTGGTTGACTAGTCTGGCATTTTGAAAGAGGATGGTGATGAGATGTTGAGGCTCATGAAAAGGAGTGAATATAATGTTTTTAATCAGTTGCTACAAACTCCATCAAAGATATCTGTCTTATCTTTGTTGATGAATTCTGAGCCATACCGTGAAGCTTTGCAGAGGGTGTTGGACGTGGCATACGTGGACCACGATGTCACAATAGAACAGTTTGATAGCATTGTTGCAAATATAACCGCTTGCAACAATTTGAGCTTATGTGATGCTGATCTTCCCAAGGAGGGAAAATGTAACACCCCGATAATAATATAATAATTATTTAAATTAAGTTAATAATATATTTATTAATTTAATTAGATAATTGGATTATTATTATTATTTTTGGAATAATAATTATTGGGATAATTATTTATTGGAATATATAAGTTGGAATAATAAAAAGTCCCAATTTTTGGAAAAAGGGTTTTCACGTGAAAAGGAAAAGAGAAGCGGCTGAAAGAGAAAGGGCAAAGAGGCAGAGCAAGAGAAGAGGAAAAGCTTGAAGCTAACGGAATTTGCCGGATTAACTCAGGTAAGGGGGGTTTATCATCGGTTAACGGGTATTATGTGATGATATGTACTGGGTAGTAATAAACTATTGTTTTACCTCTGATTAGATTGATGTATGCTGAAAATGGTGGAATATTGGATGAACGAAATTGGGATTTTAATCGAAGGAATTCGTAGAAATTATATGTGGTGATGTTAGGATTTGTGAAATCGAATAGGGGATGATTCGGATTAGATGATATGAGTAATATTGTGTGAAATTTGGACTGTGGAAGGGTGAATTGGATAGATCTCGTAGCAGAGAAAGCCATTGCAGATCTGAGAGTTCTGGTTTCTGGTCATACGCGTATGGCACTAGGCAATACGCGTATGAGATGGCTGGTACGCGTATGGCACTAGGCAATACGCGTATGGATGAGGAAGATGGTGTTTTGAACGTGTTTTGGTCTCTGTTGGTACGCGTATGGGAATGTGATACGCGTAGCATACGCGTATGGGCATGGGCATTACGCGTATGGATTTGGTCAGGCGTGGGCAATACGCGTATGGGCATAGGCAATACGCGTATGGGCAGAATTGAGATTTTTCTGTGCTGTTGTTGTGCAGTTTTTGGCTGTTTAGGCTGAGTGATGTGACTTAGCTGATGCATGATGTAGTAGGGATCATTTCCTATTGTTTTGAGTAGCATAGGTATTAGTAGAGTGTGCTAATACTATGATTGATTATATGGCATGATATGATATGCTTTTGTGATAAATGTGTTGATGATATGTGATGGTATGCATTATGCTGTGAATGTATCAGTTATGTATGCATTGTGAATAGACTGTTTTATGGCTTAGAGTGTGAGCATATGTCTATTCTTGAGTTGTTGTTGATGCTGCATTGCTAGATGATTAGCGTGCATGGCATAGCCTGTGGGGCTGTAGCTAATTCCCATTGTGAGGAATTGGTGAGTGAATCGTTGTGAATTGTTGTTGATGTTTGCATGCTAGATGATTAGCTTGCATAGTCTAGCCTTTGGGGCTGTAGCTAATTCCCATGGTGAGGAATTAGTGAGTGAGTCATTAGATCTCAATGAGTGGGACTAGTGAGCTTAGTAGCCGTATCCGGAGGGATCGGTGAGCTTGAACTGTATGTTCAAGAATAGTCGGTACCGCATGTGTGGAGTCTCATTGCATGAGTCATGTATGGCGTATAATATGAATGGATGTATTCCAATATTATACGTGTGTCGTGTTGCTATTAAGTATGAATATGAGTTGTATTGATGTTGAGTATGATGATTGAGTTGATATGCCGTTACTGAATGTATTAATCTGACTTGGGTGATGAAATGTGTTATTTACTTAGCATTACATGTTGTTCTATAATGCTTATTATATTGATTGAGGAACTCACCCTTACAACTGTTTTTCAGGTAACGAGCAGTGAGTTGAGTAGGAGCTAGTGCTTGGAGTCTAGTGTAGTCTCCTAGTGGGTCATGCTCTGATAGATGTAACATCGGGAGGGGATGTTTGACTATATTTTCTTTTAGTTGTTGATCAACTTTACATGTAATGTAATACATGATTTGAATGTCGATATTTTGTATCCGCTGCGAATTATGCAAAAGTATCTTATTTTGATTAAATACATGAGCATGACAGGATATTTTGACGAATGTTGTGTGACACCCTTCGGGGCATAATTACTCTGATTGATATGTTATTATTTTAAATTAAATATTTTGGGGTATTTAGAAGGGTGTTACAGAAAAGACCATAATTTGGCTTCACACATATCTATGAACTGTAAGGATGACGCCTTATCCAATGTGTTGGTGGACACAGGGTCATCCCTTAATGTGTTGCCAAAATCCACTCTTGCTAAACTTTCGTACCAGGGGCCTCCCATGAGGCAGAGTGGAGTGGTTGTGAAGGCGTTTGATGGATCACGCAAAACTATGATCGGTGAATTAGAACTCCCGATAAAGATTGGACCTAGTGATTTTCAGATCACTTTTTAGGTCATGGATATTCATCTGTATTACAGTTGTTTTCTTGGCAAACCATGGATTCACGAGGCAGGCGCCGTGACGTCCACCCTACACCAAAAGTTGAAGTTCGTGAAGAACAAAAAATTGGTGGTGATAGGGGGAGAGAAGGCTCTCTTGGTCAGTCATTTATCTTCCTTCTTCTATATTGACGTTGAGGATGAGGTTGGGACTCCGTTCCAAGCCTTATCTATTGTTGTGCCTTCAAGGAAAGGACTTTCTTCATTTGTCTCCTATAATGATGCAAAGTTGGCCATTTAGCATGGTGCAACTACTGGTTTGGGGAAAATGATAAAGTTGGAAGATAACAAGTCCCGAGCTGGCATAGGGTATTCTTCCGGTGTTTCCAATGATCGTGGGTTGTTCCAGAGTGGAGGTTGCATCCACACTATTGAAGATCAGGAAGCTGCTGCCATCATTGAAGACGATGAAGAGGAAGACCTTGGCAACTTTGTCATACCTGGCGGGATCTACAATAATTGGGTCGCTGTTGATGTTCCAACATTTATCCATAAGTCAATGTAATGTGTTCATTTTGCCTTAAAACCCTTCTCCCATTCCAAAAGAAGAAGTAAAAACATTGTTAATACAATGATATTCATTCAATAATCACATATTAAATGTTTGTTTTGCGAAGTTATTTTTTCCTTTTTGCTTTGTGCATGAAATTGGTGATCACCATACAACCCTAAAAAGAGAATAAAATCAATCTTCTCATCTGCATAATGATTTGCCTTGTTTGAATTCTGAAATCTCTATTATACTCAAAATCATTATGTAAGTTAATCAAACCCATTGAACATAATGATCCAACACCATCTCCCAACTTTGAGTTCCCTGTATTTGAGGCAGAAGAAGATGATGTTGAAGAGATTCCTGATGAAATTACCCGTTTGCTTGAACACGAAGAAAAGATCATTCAGCCGCATCTCAAGAACCTGGAAACAGTCAACTTGGGGTCTGAGGATTGCATTCGTGAAGTGAAGATTGGGGCACTCCTGGAAGAATCTGTTAAGAAGGGGTTGATTGAGTTGCTACGAGAATATGTCGACGTCTTTTCCTAGTCATATGAAGACATGCCTAGTCTAGATACTGATATTGTGCAACATTTCTTGCTGTTGAAGCCTGAGTGTGTGCCTGTGAAGCAGAAGCTCAGAAGAACTCATCCTGATATGGCAGTGAAGATTAAAGAAGAAGTTCAGAAGCAAATTGATGCGGGGTTTCTAGTGACTTCTACATATCCTCAATGGGTGGCCAATATTGTGCATGTGCCTAAAATAGATGGAAAAGTACGAATGTGTATGGATTACCGTGACTTGAATAAAGCTAGTCCAAAAGATCATTTTCCTTTACCACAGATTGATATGTTGGTAGACAATACGGCTAAATTCAACATCTTTTCATTTATGGACGGATTTTCCGGTTATAATTAGATTAAAATGGCACTCGAGGATATGGAGAAGACAACATTCATCACACCTTGGGGAACATGCTGTTATCGAGTGATGCCCTTCGGTTTGAAGAACGCCGGAGCCACATATCAATGAGTTATGAGTACCTTGTTTCATGATATGATGCACAAGGAGATTGAGGTGTATGTAGATGATATGATTGCAAAGTCGAAAACGGAAGTTGAACATGTAGAACACTTGTTGAAGTTGTTCCAGCGTTTGAGGAAGTACAAACTTCGCCTGAATCCGAACAAGTGTACATTTGGGGTCTGTTTCGACAAGTTGTTGGGCTTTATTGTCAGTGAGAGAGGTATTGAGGTTGATCCTGCCAAGGTCAAAGCAATACAAGAAATGCCTGCCCCCAAAACTGAGAAGCAAGTCCGAGGTTTTCTTGGCCGCTTGAATTACATTTCGAGATTTATATCCCACATGACTGCCACATGAGCGCCTATATTCAAGCTCCTTCAGAAAGATCAGCGTCATGATTGGACCGAGGATTGCCAAAAGGCCTTTTATAGTATCAAAGAGTATTTGTGTGAGCCTCTGATTCTGTCTCCGCCTGTTGAAGGGAGACCTTTGATTATGTACTTGACCGTGCTTGATGATTCCATGGGATGTGTATTGGGTCAGCAAGATGAATCAGGGAAGAAAGAGTATGCCATATATTAGTTGAGTAAGAAGTTTACCGACTGTGAGTCTCGGTACTCAATGCTTGAGAAGACATGTTGCGCTTTGGCTTGGGCTGCTAAGCGCCTACGCCAGTATATGTTGAATCATACGACTTGGCTGATATCCAAAATGGATCCAATCAAGTATATCTTTGAGAAGCCTGGTTTAACAAGGAGAATTTCCCGTTGGCAGATGTTGTTATCTGAGTATGATATTGAGTATCGAGCTCAAAAAGCTATTAAAGGAAGTATCTTGGCTGACCATTTGGCACATCAACCAATTGAAGATTATCAGTCTGTGTAGTACGACTTCCTTGACGAAGAGATTATGTATTTGAAGATGAAAGATTTTGATGAGCCCACACTCGATGAAGGACCAGAGCCTGGTTCCCAATGGAGTATGGTGTTTGATGGTGCTGTTAATCAGTATTGAAATGGTATTGGGGCAGTGATTATTACTCCTCAAGGCACACATTTTCCTTTTACAGCAAGGCTAACCTTCAAATGCACGAATAGAAAACCACATAAATAGGACTTACAACTACTGGTTACTGGGTAGAAGGCCATAAAATCTGCTGGGGAAAAGATGAACAATTACTGGTTACTGAGCAATTGAACAACTGAACCACATGGAACTGTAGGGGATAACAAGAAATGAATCATTCTAGGAACAAACTAGAAAGACACAATCAAACAAGACTCAACCCGATGAGGATATAACTCAGGGGAGTAATTCCATCCCGATACACAACTGGGGAGGAAACTGAAACAATAATCATCCACGAGGACCTAACTCAGTGGGGAAGGAAGAAGGAAAGATAAACACTTTCTGCTTATGGGGCTAACTCTATATGGAGAGATCAGACACAAACATCTGCTTGGGGAAGAACATTTCACCCATAGCAGGAGATAACAAGCAAAGATATATGGCAAAGAAAGCATCATGAATATCTGAATGCTATGATTATGCATGTATATGCATGATTTATGTATAATTAATGGTGACAAATAGACATATCTAACACACACAAGTCCAAGAATCACGAACAGACACTCGACGAACATCTCGACAAGAAAGGCGAAGCCTATTGGAGAACTCAGCTTGGGAATAACCCGAGAAGGATGAAAATAAATCATCGGGGATATCAAACTCTATCCCAAAGCTACACTCGCTGAGGATACAAAGAAGATGTATTCAGGAGCAGCGAAAGAAGATGATCAAACAGAGAACTCAACTCTAGTAGGGATTATCTCTGGAATAAGAGTAAACAAGAGAAGACTTTAACCATAGCCGGGAATAGGCAAGGTCAAAGCTTCCAACTGCAGGAGATACCACTCTGCCGGAGAAATCTTCCAAGAGCAAACAATTCTGACATAAGGAAGATGCAGAAAATCTGTCGGGGAGTTTCCATCAACTCTCTTGGGGACAGGTGGTTAAATAACAAAAAGATCCGCCAGAGAAGAAACTCTATTAGGTAAGCTTATTAAGGAATGATGTGAAACTCCGTGGGGAACAACCACCAGTCAGATGTACATTAATCAAAACACTCCCATTTATCTGCCGGAGAGGAAACTCTACAAAATGGAATAATAGCATTTTGCTCCACTAGGGACGGAGGTAAACATTTTCACTGCCATCTCTTAATGCTAGAAGAAATCTTCAGACTCGGAGGAGATACAAACATCAAACTCTGATCTGGCGACCCTATTGGGGACAAGCTTTAAATGCTCTTGAGGAAACTATTCTTGTTGGAGATATTGGAAATAAATCCTTTATCAACAAGCGACATACTGGGGTTACCTCTTTTCAAAATAGATGAAATGGGAAATAAGCCCTTCATCAATTGCACTAGGCAACTTCCTGCTGAGGAGACAATTATCTGGAAAGGCAGGTCTGCAGGGAACACATGCTTACTCCATTGGAGATTCTTACTCAGGTTGGCGAAAGGCAATCTTCCTCGTGAGTAGACAGTTGAGACAAGGAATATTCTCAACTCAAAGCATATCAATTTTTATCAATCTATAAGGGATTTTAGGTCAGTCCACACAAGGGATGACAACCATACAAATGATAAAACACAAATGCTAGCGCCTGATATAGAGGGATGCACATCTCTAAAATATCGAGGATTTTTTTTGGAAATGAAGGGATCATTCACAGATTAACCATATACCAATCATGGATTGCTAAAAACTCCACGAGAGAAACAAGCATGTATACACAAACAAACTACCGGGAATGTATTGGGTGAAAATCCAGCTAGAGGAAAGCAATCCATGAGACAGATCAATCCACTGCCATCAAGGAGAACTTCTCATACCAGACTCTTTAGGAAGTTGATGATGAGGATATAAGGAGCAAGAATGCCAGAATATGAACAAATGTCTTACCCTTTGGTGATCATACTATCCTTGGGAAAGCACTGAGGACATTCCACTTATCCTTTCCGTCATTGTGAATGTTCACTTTGTTTAAAACAGTTTATTCATGATAACCTTATTTGTTTAAAATACTGATATTCATCAGTTAAAACATGCAAACATTTGTTAAACAGAAACAAATAAGAGTGCAAAGAATTGGATAAAGGCCCAAATTTATTTAAGAGAATGGTAGTCCGCAAATGGCGAGACTCCATGGATCTTTACAAATTTGAAATTGGTGATATACATGGAAAAGGGCTACATTGAACATAATGACCGTTTTCCCACCAACTCTGAATCCACTGTATTCAAAAATTCAGTTTGATGACGACTGAGCGAGAATCTTTGACAGAGTTTACAGGACGAGTGAAATCCTCCCCATCCATAGTTATGAGCAACAGAGCACCGCCTGAAAAAGCTCTCTTTACAACGTATAGACCTTCATAGTTTGGATTCCACTTGGCCCTAGAATCGGGCGCGAAAGACAAGACTTTCTTGAGCACGAGGTCGCCTTCTTGGAACACACGAGGCATGACCTTCTTATCAAAGGCTTTCTTCATCCTTTGTTGATATAACTGACCATGGCACATGGCAGTTAACCTCTTCTCTTCAATCAAATTCAGTTGGTCATAACGACTCTGAACCCATTCAGCCTCAGCCAACATGGCTTCCATCAAGACTCTCATTGATGGGATCTCGACCTCCACGGGGAGCACAACTTCCATGCCATATACAAGGGAGAAAATGGTTTCCCCTATTGAAATGCGGACATATGTACGATAGCCATGCAAAGCAAATGGCAGCATCTCATGCCAATCTTTGTATGTAACGACCATCTTCTGAATAATCTTCTTGATGTTCTTGTTATCAGCTTCAACAACCCCATTCATCTTGGGTCTATAGGGAGAAGAATTATGATGTGCAATCTTGAACTCGTTACACAGCTCTTTCATCATCTTATTATTCAAGTTAGATCCATTATCAGTAATGATCTTGTCCAGCACACCGTATCGGCATATAAGTTGGTTCTTGATAAACCTCATAACCACCTGCCTGGTCACATTTGCAAACGATGCCGCCTTAACCCACTTGGTGAAGTAATCAATGTCTACGAGAATAAAACGGTGACCGTTTGATGCCTTAGGCTCAACCATCCCAATCATGTCAATTTCCCACATGGAGAAAGGCCATGGTGAAGAAATAACATTCAGAAGCATCGGGGGAATATGAATCTTATCCGCATAAATATGACACTTAGGGCATTTCTTCACAAACTTGCAGCAGTCAGACTCCATTGTCAACCAATAGTAGATTGCTCTCAACATCCTTTTTACCATGGCATGTCCATTGGAATGAGTACCAAATGAACCCTCATAGACTTCAGTCATCAACAGATCTGCTTTGTGTATATCCACGCATCTGAGCAGAACCATGTCAAAATTCCTCTTGTAAAGCACATCACCATTAAGGTAGAAACTGCCAAATAATCTCCTCAAAGTCTTCTTATCTTTAACAGATGCCTCAGGCGGGTAAGTCTGACTTTGGAGAAAGCACTTGATATCATAACACCATGGCTTATCGTCTTTCACCTCCTCAACTGCAAACACGTGAGCTGGTCTATCCAAGCGCATCACGGTAATTTTTGGGACTTCATTCCAATAATTGACAGCAATCATTGAATCAAGCGTAGCGAGAGAATCCGCCATCCGATTCTCATCTCGAGGAATATGATGGAAGTCAACTTTAGTAAAGAAAGTCGAAATCCTCCTCGCATAATCTCTATATGGGATGAGACCAGGCTGATTCGTCTCCCATTCACCCTTAATCTGATTAACAACAAGGGGCAAAACACCATAAACATCAAGATGTTTGATCCTAAGATCGACACATTCTTCCAAACCCATAATACAAGCCTCATACTCCGCCATATTATTTGTGCATTTGAAAGTTAGCCTTACCGTAAAAGGAAAATGTGTGCCTTGAGGAGTAATAATCACTGCCCCAATGCCATTTCCATACTGATTGACAGCGCCATCGAACACCATACCCCATCGGGAACCAGGCTCTGGCCCTTCATCGAGCGTAGGCTCATCACAATCTTTCATTTTCAAATACATAATCTCCTCATCAGAGAAGTCGTATTGCACAAACTGATAATCTTCAATTGGTTGATGCGCCAAATGGTCAGCCAAGATACTACCTTTAATGGCTTTTTGAGCTTGATACTCAATATCATACTCAAACAACAACATCTGCCAACGAGCAACTCTCCCAGTTAAAGCAGGCTTCTCAAAGATATACTTGATCGGATCCATTTTGGATATCAACCAAGTTGTATGATTCAAAGCACATCATGTCTTCTCAAGCATTGAGTACCGAGACTCACATTCAGTGAACTTATTACTCAAGTAGTATATTGCATATTCTTTCTTTCCTGATTCATCTTGCTGACCAAGGACACAACCCATGGAATCATCAAGCACAGTCAAGTACATGATCAACGGTCTCCCTTCAACAAGTGGAGACATAATCGGACGCTCAGACAGATACTCTTTGATACTGTCAAAGGCCTTTTAGCAACCCTCGGTCCAATCATGATGCTGATCTTTCCGGAGGAGCTTGAATATAGGCGCACATGTGGCAGTCATGTGGGATATAAATCTAGAAATGTAATTCAAGCGGCCAAGAAAACCTCAGACTTGCTTCTCAGTTTTGGGCGCAGGCATCTCTTGTATTGCTTTGACCTTGGCAGGATCAACTTCAATACCTCTCTCGCTGACAATAAAGCCCAATAACTTTCCGGAACGGACTCCAAATGTACACTTGTTTAGATTCAAGCGGAGTTTGTACTTTCTCAAACACTGGAAAAGCTTCAACAAGTGTTCTACATGTTCAACTTCCGTTTTCAACTTTGCAATCATATCGTCGACATACACCTCGATCTCCTTGTGCATCATGTCATGAAACAAGGTAGTCATAGCACATTGATACGTGGCTCTGGCGTTCTTCAAACCAAAGGGCATCACTCGATAACAGAATGTTCCCCAAGGTGTGATGAATGTTATCTTCTCCATATCCTCGGGTGCCATTTTAATCTGATTATAAATGGAAAATCTGTCCATAAATGAAAAGACATTAAATTTAGTCGTATTGTCTACTAACATATCAATGTGTGGTAGAGGAAAATCATCTTTTGGGCTAGCTTTATTCAAGTCACGGTAATCCACGCACATTCGGACTTTTCCGTCTTTTTTAGGTACAGGCACAATATTGGCCACCCATTGAGGATATGTAGAATTCACCAGAAACCCCGCATCAATTTGCTTCTGAACTTCTTCTTTAATCTTCACTGCCATATCAAGATGAGTTCTTTTGAGCTTTTGCTTCACAGGCACACACTCAGGCTTCAATGGCAAGAAATTTTGTACGATATCAGTATCTAGAACAAGCATGTCTTCATACGACCAGGCAAAGACGTCGACATATTCTCGTAGCAACTCAATCAACCCCTTCTTAATAGACTCTTCAAGGAGTGCCCCAATCTTCACATCACGAATGCAGTCTTCAAACCCCAAGTTGACTATTTCCAGATTCTCAAGATGTGGCTGAATGATCTTCTCCTCGTACTCAAGCAGACGGGTAATCTCATCAGGAATCTCTTCAATATCATCTTCTTCTACCTCAAATACAGGGAATTCAAAGTTGGGAGATGGTGTTGGATCATTATGTTCAATGGGTTTGGTAAACCTGCATAATGATTTTGAGTATAAAAGATATTTCAGAATTCAAACAAGGCAAATCATTATGTAGATGAAAAATTGATTTTATTCTCTTTTTTTAGGGTTTTATGGTGATCACCAATTTCATGCGAAAAGCAAAAAATGAAAAATAATTTGAAAAACAAACTTTTAACATGTGATTATTGAATGAATATCATTGTATTAACAAATCATGCCAACAATGTCTTCACTTCTCCTTTTGGCATGGGAGAAGGGCTTTTAAACAGAAATGAACATATTACGTTGACTTATGGATAAATGTTGGAACATCAACAGCGACCCAATTATTGCAGATCTCTCCAGGTATGACAAAGTTGCCGAGGTCTTCCTCTTCATCTTCTTCAATGATGGCAGCAGCTTCTTGATCTCCATTGGTGTGGATGAAACCTCCACTCTGAAACAACCCAAGATCATTAGAAACACCGGAAGAATACCTTATACCAGCCCAGTGTAATACCCCAAAATTTACCCTTCATTTTTTCTAGAAGCATGGGATTATGTTTTACATTTCATTGGCGTCCTACTAGGTCATACTCATTGCATACTGCATTAGTGACTGGGAAATCAGGTTTTGATTGATCACTCCTTAACAGAAGGAACCCCCACAAAGAAAGATTGAGGATTGAACTTCATTATCTAAGTATCAAGTCTCAAAGGTCTCAGGGGGCTCCAGGCATCTTATTATGGGCCACAGTTCATCAGTGAAGGATTCAGAGCTCTTAGAGTGTTCATCTGGATTTAATCAAGAAATTAGGGTTTCATGGCTACCCGCAACAGGCGATGTTTGGTTGGAAGTAGAGGAGCTCATCCATGTCATGTTTGAAGAGGCATCTTGGCCTAGGAAGACTCACAATTTTCTCAGAAAGATCCATTGGCAAGCAGTGCAATCAGTCCCCGATCATTTTTGCCCTAAAATTAGGGTTCGGAATAAAATCAGTTTATTTCTGATTCTTTGGGTGAAACTCTTTTCCATGGCCCTCCATATGTCCACAAGGGTCTACATACAAAAAATAAGTTTTTTTTTTGAGCCAGAAGTGCTTCAATTGATCAGTGGAATCGGCAATCAGACGGTTTGGGAAAAGTCAATTGTAGGGCCAGAAAAGTCAACTCCTGACTTTTTGAGAGTGGAATCTCAAAATTCATGCCTAGGGGAGCCTACATGTGAAATTTTATCAAGGTTGGATCATGGATTCATCATTTAATCAGGAATTGGAGAAGTTACTTAATTTGGAAACGGTTGACTTTCCATTTAGGGCAAGTTTTCATGATTGTTGCACTCACTTTAAGCCCATTTTCCATCAAGATAAAAGCTCCATTTGAAAATTTCTCCAACACGAAAGTTGTTCATCTTGTTCCAAGCTTTCTATAAATATAAAAGTTTTCTCCATTTGTTTCAAGATTTAGAAAGTTATGCTTAGTCAAAGTGAGACATTTTTTTAAGACACTTAGAAAAATTACGAAGTCCAAAAATCTTCAAAGTTTGTCAAGACTTCTTGGCCAGTTTTCTTGCACTTCAATGCATCATTTGAAAATACTTTCTTCACAATAATTATACCTTTCCATGTCCTCTTTCACCTACTTTTGGAATCATCTCATTTGGATCCATGGTTTGAGAGATGCATTCACATAAAATGGGCATCATGACTTGATTTTCTAGGCAGATTTTGGGCCTAGCTGGCCCAACCAGATTTGCAATGTTGCGACATGACTTTGAGGCCATTCTTCACCTTTTTCCATTCATCATTTCCATTTATGCTCAACATGAAATATGCCAAGCTCCATGAGGTCTTGCTACTGTTTGCATTATTTCATCATTTGGTAGCTTGCTCATTAAGTTACATAGCCTCAAAGTCACCCCTTTGGACTGTTTTCTTGCCAGACCAAACAGACCAAAACTATGCTGCATAAAATCAGCCCACTTTTTGTTTCCTCATTTGGCCATGCACTCTTATTTCCATTCACTTAAACCTCACGTGCCTTTTCTTTCCCTTTCCTATTCTACCTCACCAAAATTGACACCAACTTACATTTGCTCATGGACAAAAAGATGGATTTTTGAGCCCATTAGAATATTTGATCCACCATATTTCAGAGACCAAAAACCCTAAACCTAAAGGCAAAAGCATGGTGAATTTTCGATCAAGGCAAGGTCATCTTCCATTCTTTTTGCTCTCATCGAGTTCTTGAAGTGAGGCACAAAGGAAGCATCATATTCTTCAATTCTCTCCACAATCAAGAGGCAGTGGACCAAGCTTCCACTAGGTACCTTTATTACTCCTCTTCCATGGCCATGTATTGCTTGCTATGCTTATTACCTTTACTGTTTGCCATGCTATATCCATGCTCATCATCATTACCATGCTCATCATCATTACCATGCTAATCATGCTATGCTTGTTTTTGAAGCCCTCAACACGAGGCAATGTTCTTGATATTGATTTGTGCTGCTGAGTTTTTTGCCCTTGCCTGTGTCCATGTTGACATCTTGTGGTCAACTTTTCTCCATGTTTAGGCCACCATTTAACCTAAAACAAGATACCATGTTATTCTCCACATTTCATACTTCAAATCTGGGCTTTGTATCATATCATTTGATGCCCTATGATGGTTGTGTTCTTGAGTGGAAGTTTGAAGAAAACCATTGTATTTTCGTGTTTGCATGGCGTTAGGGTTTGTTCCATGAGGAAGATGACTACGTGTCATCTTATGAACCATTGGACCTATTGCGCATCTTTTAATCCTGGCCATTTATTTGCTTTTGTCTTTTAGTCACTTAAACAGATGTGACCAATTGATACAATGTCACATGATTTTATTCTAATTAATTTTTATTTCATGCTGTCACGTGCTGCTTAAATAATTGTTTGGACTGGGCCTTCGCCACTTACTTTCCACGCCCCCCTTTGCAAGGCCCATCAGCGCTTCATATTTTCCAGCTCAATTAATTGCTAATGCACCCCTTCCATTTTCATGTTCATTTTTTAATTCTTTTTTTATGTTTTGATTTTAACTAATAAAAAATATTTTCTTTGTTTATAAAAATGTCAAAAAATATTTTTCATATTTCTTAATGTCTTATTTAATTTTATTTAATTTTTATTTTCGTATTTATTTAATATTGATACTTTGTTTTAATTGTTTATTCCAAGTGATTCATTTTAGCATACTCTTTTTTATTGATTTTATTTCCATGACTTAAAATTCTTTTTAGCTTTTAATTTTTGGGATGAAGGTTGACCACTATCCCATGGTCAACCTGAACTTTTCTTGGAATTTTATTTCCCATTTTCAATTTATTATTGATTTATTTTGTTGGTTGACTTTTAATTTGACTTCTGTTTCATTTTAATTAATTCACATACCAATTTTCATTATTTTTAAAATCTTTTTGGGGGATGATGATGTCCTGAACCCACCTTATTTAGTTTAATTTTTCATAATTTTCTTGATTAGTTTTCTATTTATTTGATAATTATTAAGTTGGTTCGATTTTTTAGTTGAATTCTTTATGATTGATGTTTGACTTAGGGATTGCTTATGGCAATTGAAGAGATCTTTTGATCCTCCCTTGTTCATCTCATATGCCATGTATTAGAGGCATTTCATCTTGATTTTATTTAATCCTCACCTCATTTCCTGATTAAATTATTCAGTGAACCCTTTTGTGCATTTCTTTTCATCTGTCTGATTCATCTATCATCTTTTATACTTGTTTCTTTCATCCATGATTATTATATCTTGATTGTTTAACATGTTCATACTTCTCATGCCTTATTTAATGCTCCATTATTTCATTTCTTTGATTCTTTGATTGGATTATACACCTGTTTACTTATCTGATTTGATTGATAACTGTTGCCTACTTGTATGGTGTATGAGGCATATATTCTTATTGTTTGATTGCCATGAACAATCCCCATTCGTAACAAATGTACCCCTCCCCCATAAAGTGTATAATATTTATTCTTTCATTCTTTATTCATCTGTTAATACAAGAATTAAAACGAACATCCGATAATCATTTCAAAACAAGATCAAAAGTTCGATCCAACGTCGAGTAATCATTTTCAAAACTTAACAGAACCAACACGTATTCATCCATCCTCTTGTAAGTCGATTGCTTCATGCATCGCCATCTACCTGTAAGTCGATTGCTTCTGGCATCGCCATCTACCCTTATATGTGGCTCCTCTCCTTGCTCCATTTGTCGACTCTTGTTCCGTTTAGGTAGCACCCATTAGGTAGAACCCTTTGTGTGATAACATAGGTAGAATTCCCTTATTCTTTACATGCTAACATTAGGTAGATGTTCCCTTCTGTAAATCCTATCACATAGGTCCACATTGCATGACAACTCTAGGGCAAAGCTTCCCCATTTTTAGGCCTTCCGTGCGTCTCCAATCTTGTGGCATGTCAGTCTGTTCTATTGCAAAGAGGTAACTGCCTAATACTCGATTCAGCAAGCTGCGACACCTACTGCTAGGACGTTGAACCCATTGCCCACTCTCCTTTGACACATTTGGTGTCCCCTTTTGTAAGTCCATGTTCATATGGAAATCCTTAACCCCTAGTTAGGAGAACTACGACAACTCTGATTCTCATGTTCAGATGAGATACGTAGGCACGGGATGCGATGTCTTGCCGAGTTTTTGACTGACGACTAACAACTAATCCTTGCTTGTTTTCGCCCTTGTTGCAATTCTTTTCTCTCGCCCTCGTTGCGATCGAGACCTTCCCTTTCTCTTGCCCTAGTTGCAATCGAGACCCTTGTTCCCGTAGTTCGCTTAACTACGTTTTTCTCTGATTCTCATTCCAGATGAGATACGTAGGCATAAGATGCGATGTCTTATCGAGCACACTTCTCTTTCGCCCATAGGTAGCCGAGCTACGAAGACTCTGATTCTCATGTTCAAATGAGATACGTAGGCAGTGGATGCGACATCCTTGCGAGTCATTTTCTTTTAACCTTCTTTTAGCAAATAGTACCTTAGATATACCTAAACCCTTTAGACTAGAACAACAAAAGTGGATCCCGTAGAGTACTACGGATTCGTAGGGGTGCTAATACCTTCCCTTCGCATAATCGACTCCCGAACCCTAGATTTGGTTGCGAGACCTTGTCTTTTCCTTCTCTTCAGGTTCTCTTTGATCATTTCCTTTCCCTCCTTTGGGATAAATAACGAACGGTGGCGACTCTTCTGTTTTCTTTTCCTCGCCGGTTGTTTTTTTTTGCCTTGTTGCGCCACCCAGGATTTATTATCTTCCATGTTTATCATTTTCCCCAAACCATTAGTTGTGCCATGCTCAATGGCCAACTTTGCATCATTGTAGGAGACAAATGAAGAAAGTCATTTCCTAGAAGGCTCAGTAATAGATAAGGCTTGGAATGAAGTTCCAACCTCATCCTTGGCATCGATGTAGGAAAAGGAAGATAAATGGATGACCAAGAGAGCCTTCTCTCCCCCTATCACCACCAACTTCTTGTTCTTGACGAACTTCAACTTTTGGTGTAGGGTGGATGTCACGACACCTGCCTCGTGAATCCATGGTCTACCAAATAAACAACTGTATGACGGATGTATGTCCATAACCTGGAAAGTGATTTGGAAATCACTAGGTCCAATCTTGATCGGGAGGTCTAATTCACTGATCACGGTCTTGCCCGATCCATCAAAAGCTTTTACTACCACTCCACTTTTCCTCATGGGAGGTCCCTGATATGAAAGTTTGGTAAGAGTGGACTTTGGCAATACATTAAGTGATGACCCTGTATCCACCAACACATTGGACAGGGCATCGTCTTTACAGTTCATAGAGACATATAAGGCCAAATTGTAGTCTTTTCCCTCCTCGGGAAGATCATCACCATAGAAGCTCAAATTGTTGCAGGCAGTTATATTTGCAACAATGCTATCAAACTGTTCAATTGTGACATCGTGATCCACATATGCCACGTCCAGCACCCTTTGCAATGCTTCACGGTGTGGCTCTGAATTCATCAACAAAGATAAGACAAATATCTTTGATGGAGTTTGAAGCAACTGCTCCACAATGTTGTACTCGCTCCTCTTAATGAGCCTCAGCATCTCATCACCATCCTCTCTCAATATGCCAGACTAACCAACTAGGATAGAAGCTTTATTAATTTTAACAACAACAGGGTCAACACCCTTCACAACCAGAATAGAATGATTTGAAGAAGAAGTCCCCACAGGACTGGCAGAACTAACAACATTCCTCTTCACGACGTTTTCATGGGATTTCGGCTGAGCCGAGAAAACATGACCACTACGGGTCACTCCACTAACATCGTATATGCTTACAACAAAGGTTGAGGGCAACAGTACCTCCTTCCCATCTTCCAGCATAACAGCATTGTAATGGTACGAGACCGCTTTATCTAACACATACGGGACATGGCCCGTTGGCTTTATCACAAGAGTTGACACCACCTTCCTTTTGTTGCCGTCATACTTGATGACAACAGGATCAGGAATATTGAACACAGGAGTGATAACATCAACTTCATCCTCATCACAATTTTGATGTATCTCGATCATCCCTTGGTCTAGCATCTCTTGGATGTCCCTTCTTATCTTGCGGCATCCTCTTTCATTGACAGTGCACACATAGCATCTATCATGATCATGATCATAGTGATTGTGCTCACACAACAGCTTATGCATTTCTACCAGGGACTGCCTTATATCATTCACATAAAGGACTTTATACTTTCCAGGGCAAACTTGGACCATGTTGACAACTGCCTTCCCATGCTCGGGTAATGGGTTCTTCTTAACGTTCGGGCATACATCCTCAAAGAATAGTATACCACTCCTCACAAGGTCTTGCAACTTCGTCTTCAATGGAAAATAGTTCTCCACATCATGTCCGGGTGCGCCGGAATGATATACACAATGAAGTTCAGGCTTATACCACCATTGAGGATTGGCTGGCACAGCAGGAGGATCACGTGGAGTTATCAACTTCCTATCAATCAAGGAAGGATACAGTTCAGCGTAGGTCATAGGAATCGGGTCAAAAGTCACCCTCTTCCTCTCATAATTGTTGGTGTTGTTGTTGTTATTGTTATGAGGTTGGTAAGCCTGTTGTTGTTGACGAGATTGTTTTTGTGGTTGTTGAGCTTCTCTGAAAGAAGGTGCTATGTGAGCCACCTGGTGTTGGTTGACGGTTGGAAAAACGTCCTTCCTCCTTACAGAGGGCCTTCTTTTCCTATGGGAAGAAACAACATGAGTCTCCCCTTCATTCTTCCTGGAAAAACATCCATACTTCTTTGCCGACGAATCATCCTGGGACAGACGTCTTTCACGGACTCCCACTTCTAGCCTCATACCCATATTTACCATTTCGGTAAAGTCTGAGGGAGCACTAGCAATCATGCGCTCATAATAGAAAGAGCTCAAGGTCTTCATAAAGATCTTTGTCATCTTCTTCTCCTCCAACGGTGGCACTATCTGAGCTGCCAATTCCCTCCACCTCTGGGCATATTCCTTGAAGGTTTCCTTATATCTTTGGGACAACTCCCTCAGTTGATCTCTGTCCGGAGCCATATCCACGTTGTATTTATACTATTTCACAAAAGCCTCTCCTAGATCATTGAAAGTGTGGATGCTTGCACTATCTAGCCCCATATACCAACGGAGCGCATCACCTTTCAGGCTATCCTGGAAATAGTGAATCAGTAGTTGATCATTATCTGTCTGGGTCGACATCTTGCGGGCATACATCACAAGATGACTGAGTGGACATGTGTTTCCCTTATACTTCTCAAAGTCATGCACTTTGAATTTCACTGGGATTTTCACATTGGGAACTAAGAATAGTTCAACAACACTCTTCCCAAACAGATCTTTGCCTCTCAGTGTTTTCAGTTCCTTGCGCAGCTCAAGGAATTGGGCCTTCATCTCATCCATCTTCTGAGAAATGTCCGGGCCCTACAGATGGCTCTAAGTGATAGATGGTGTCTTCTACATGCGGCAAAGTGTTCACAACGGGAGGTGGCACATACATCACAGGCTAGATGTCGACATAGAAGCAAAAGTGGGAGCTAAACCCTCTGTCACAAAATTGGGTGGCATTCCCCAAGGGAATCCAGCAGGCAGATTTGGAGCGAAATGGGCGGTGGTAGTAGGCACTGTAGAGGTAACCACTTCAGAAATGACGGTCCTCGCGGGAGGAGTTGCAGGAGTTGGAGAAGCTTGGCTCTGAGCAGCAAGAGCTGACTCCATCATGGCAGTCAGTCGGGCAATCTCCTCTTTCAAATTTCGGTTCTGTTGCTCAAGGTGTTCCATGATCTTTGAATGATTGGCTCGAGTGTTGTACCGGTGAGTCAACTTATCTTCAAAATAAATGAAGAGCAAAGGGTTAGACCACTGTATCAAGAGCTTGGAACCAAAACCTGCTTATGCATATGATGCATCCAATGTTCGTGCATATGATTTGTTTTTTATTGGAGGAACTTTATAAAGATCTATTTGCAAACATTTTAAAAAATATTGAACTTTTTAAGACATATGTGGAATACTAATATAATATTTGGAAACTTTTTACACCAAAGAAGTAGTACAGTCTCGGTAACCAAATACAATACAAGAGAAAAGGAGAATAAACATCCTATGGAGCCCTAGAAGCAGTCATCTAAAGCCTTCGAGACCGGAAGATACATCGCACGAAGCTTCTTCACCTCTCTCTCATAAGCTGCTTCTATGTCGGCTTTCTCCTTGGCGATCTGATCATATCTCTTCTTCTAAAACTTAGATGAGTGAGGTAGGAGAGAAGTAACCACATCATCTGGTTCATCAATAACCTGATGCTCTAGAAACTCGATCATTGCATCCTTATCCTTGAGCTGCTGATGAAGCTCCTCATGCTCACGAACCCAAGCACGCGAACAATCTTCATCTCTAAACTCCTATACTCCTTGATTAGGGAGGGTTAAAGGCCCAACCATAACCATAGGGGTAGGTCTTGGATACTCATACGGCATGCGGTACTCGAGGGCTCTCTTCTTCACCCAAGAGGTGTAAGGCTCCAAAGCAACTCATTCCTCAGACCAAGCTCATTCCTCCCCTTCCTATGAACCTTGCGCCAGGCGCGGACCATCCTATCCTTCAGGTTTTAGGGATCTTTACCCTCTTGAAAAAATAAGCCTTCCAACGAAATGTTGTTAGATTTATCCTTTAAGGGGAACCCAAGCTGACGGCGAGCCAAAGCAGAGTTGTAATCAATTCCACCATATGTACCAAGAAGAGGTACATTGGAGAACTCACCATAAGAGTCGATAATCTTAATTCCATCATAAACACGATTATACCAAGAGATATCATCATTAGTGAGAGACATAAGTCTCGTGGACCACCGTAGACATCCCTTGTTCTCCTTGAAGGCAAGCATCTGAGGCAAGTGCGAAATAAACCACTTGATCAACAGAGGCAGACAACATACAATGGAACCACCACCCATCGCATTCCTCATGTGCAAAGAGAAATAAGTGTCACCCAACAGAGTCGAAACAGGATTAAGAGAAGAGAAAATTCTAATAGCATTCACATCCACGAAGTTATCGATGTTGGTAAATAACATTAGCCCATAGATGAGGAGTACAAATATGGCTTCAAAAGCTTCCTTACCCATGGCCTTCCCAAACAAGGTAGCTTTCGCAATCAGAAAATCAGACGGGAGACCATGAATTCCACCCTTGGTAGTCATATTCGCAACAATGTCAGATGCCTCTACGTGAAGCATGTCAGCAATCTCTTGAGAAGACAAAATCTTCTCCAAACCATTGAACGGAAATCGGTCAAGAATAGGTATACCCACATGATAAGCGTATTCCTCTAGTGTAGGCAAAAGCTGAAAATCCGGAAGAGTGAAGCACCGATACAGAGGATCATAGAATTGCACTAAGACACTCATCAGACCCTCATCCACCTTAGTAGAGAGAATAGCTAGAAGCTTCCCATGGCGAGCTTTGAACTCCAAGGGCTCTAATACATAAGATGTCAAACGCCTTAACTATCTCAATTCGGGTTGTCTGAAACTGTACTTCTTCGTATTCCTTCTTTGCTTATACATGTCTGAAAATTTGCAAATAGACCCTTTAAGTTCCTTACAAAAATCCTATTGTCGATGACATGAATGCGGATGAATGCATGGATGCATGGATGCAACAAACACACTCAAGGATCAAGCAAGTCGCACCATACAAGGGTCACGGGATGGCTCAAGTCATCGTCAATATCAATCATCCATTTTGGTGGATTATAGTTTACACCTTATCAACATCCAAGTTCCACTGATTTTGAGGATATACGAGAACGGATCAACCGCGAATCACGGGTTTATTATGAGTCACGAGCATGGAGTCTCGATTAAGAACCACCCAACGGAAGTGTACTATGGTTAAACCTGAAAATCATGTTCTAAAAGGTTCCCATAGTCATCATCCCATCTTTCGGATATTATCGGATAAAACAACTACTCGTCCTCCAAAAATATTCTCAAGAGGGACTCTTATGAGTGTAGTATCGCGTAACAATCTCATCAAGTCTTACACTTGAACGACCTTCGCACTACTTCCTAAAATAGGCCAAGATGGGCTAGGTACCTAAGGTCCTTGGATTCTAGGGTTCCTATTGGAAAGAGTAATGCCTAACCACGACTACTCGTGTGACATTAGTGATCCCAATAAGACCTCCACCAAGTGAATGGACTTGCAAGTTAACTTGTTAAGGAATAACTCCACACAAGTCAACAAGATTATGCCATTCTCCTATCATAAGTGCACTCGAGTTCGGGTATAGAACTCATCTCACAAGAAACCACCAAGCATACACGCAATTAATATATCAAACAATTCATACATTACAAACAATACATTCATCTTAAATTTGCACAAAAAATATGCCACAAACAAATATAAACATACAACTCATACAAGCAAAAGTAGGCTAAACCCACGGGGCAAAGCTTCTGTCCCCAGTAGAGTCGCCACTTTTCTGTAGTGGGGTTTTCGTTACCTCTATGTTTATTAACTAAACAAAAAGTCAACATACAATTCGAGTCGCCACTGCACTTTTATTTGTCCAAAGGAAAGGCTAAAAAGCAAACAAAAGCCAAGTAAGAAGTTTTTCAAATAAAAAACTAATAAAAATGTTAGAGATCTAGGTAAGGGGGTTAGTTATGAAATGGGAAGGTTTTACGCATCCAAAACATCCTTAGTACTCTAAGGGAACCCTTTTTGCAAATATGTGTTGTAGGTTGATATTTGTGAAAAGAATTGTGCAAAAGATTTGGAGGGATGAGAAGAGAATAGATTATATTTACAAGTTTTGTTGTTTGAATGGATGAACCCATTGCCTACGTACTATCACAAAGGAGGATCAAAACCTCGTAGTTCATGGTAAAAATTTCAAAGATTGGTGAATTGATTTTAATCAAAAGCCTTAAGTTCTTTTGTTATCAAAGAGAGAAAACTCAACCTAAACCAACAACCCACCATGTGAGGAAGGCTTCAACATACTAGTGAGGGGTTAACCCTATAATAAGCATGGAAGGCTTATAATCCAACACTAAGGATGAGGTGAGATTTATATCAACCACTATGATAACTCAAACCTATTACTAATGTTTTTGAAATACTTTTAACAAGTGGCCATTGAAACCACAAAAATAACTTGAAATGGGTTATATTTACAAGTTAAATTTATTTACAAAATGAGGTTAAAGTTGGATTGAAGTTTATTTACAATGAGTATTTATGAAAATAGTTTTGAAAAGTCAAAGGCCTAAGGCTAGGTTTCTAATTTGAAATAAAGTCAAAGTTTTGAAAATGATTTTTGGCTTGGTTAGTTGGGGGAGAAGAGAGAAGGGCTATTCCTAAAGCATACAAAGATAAGAGGGAAAAGATAACCCTTGGAGTTCCTTTTCTTGGAGTCATAGAGATGACTCAAGATGCTCCTTTCCTTTGGATTTAGCACACAAAACAAGCAATCAATAATTTGAATTCAAGCTCCTAGGATCTCCATTTGGCTTGGCTCTTAACTTGGCTACTCATGACAATGGTCCTATTTTCACAATCTTAAGATGAGGTTCCTATCACAGAAAAGCACACATCAAAAAGCTCACAACATAATAAAGGGAATGGACAAAGAATGAGTTTGAGGAGAAGTCCTTTGAGGTCAACTTTGAATTTTAGCATTCTAAAGGCATGAGGCCTAGTTGCTCTTCAACACACTTTACATTCTAAAGGCATGAGGCCTAGTTGCTCTTGAAATCCTTTAAGCATGGGTGAATCCTAATTCTAAGTCCTTTTTCCTTTGGCATTTTGGTTCACATCAAAACAAACACAAAACAACACAATATATTTATATACAATAATGGGCTCAACTGAGCAAAAGAAAAATGACATAAACATAAAATATGTGCTCAAGTGAGCAAAATAAAAATCAAGATGAATAATTAGCAAGAAATAAATGACATTAAAAGTAAATGACAAGAATTTAAAAGCTCAAATTAAACTTAGTTAGTAGAGTTATGTTAGCTTGTCATAAGACAATGTAGCGCTATGTTAAGCAATCGTAAGCGGACTAATATAGTAGCCACACCTATCTGAGGCCGGTCAATAAGAATATAGGCAAAGAACACAAGTTAGAGATCATGACTAGTAAGCCAAGCTCCATAAACTTGTTATGTCAAGCAAAAGGAGAAGGGCCTTGTATTGACTTTTGGTTATTTGCTAGACCAAAAAATAACCTATCTTTGACACAAAATAACTCACTTGATCATGGATCAAGTTGAATTTGGTTTGGATCGAAGAAAATTAAACTTCTATTTTGTCAAGACCAACCTCAAGACTTTAACTCATTGGCCATTAAGGGAAAGAAAGGATGAATATGAAGGGGAGGGGGTAAGAAGTCAATAATCAATCCCAATTGATCAAGGGATGACTCCTCCTTGATCAAATTCATTCATCTTTCTAGGTGATGATCCTTAAGGATTCTCAAACCACAAGATCCAATGAATTTGATCAAAGTTGAATCAATTCAACCTTGATCAACACCAAACAGAAGAAGAATGAATATAACAAGTCAAGAAGTCAACAATATTTTTTTGGTATTTTTTTTAATTAAAAGAAAAAAAAAATAAACAAACAAAGTTGAACCTCAAATTCAATTCAAAGCCACTTCAAAAAGTCCAATTGAATTTTCATAGAATCAACATAGTCAAACAAACTTTGACTAATTTTCTCAGAAATTTTTAAAGTCAGAGAGTAATTAAAATCAATTAAAAACAAACAAATATAGAATAATATGAATTAAAATCTCAAATAATCTCAAAACAATCAAGAAATTGTTGAGACTATTTTTCAATGACTTATCATGATCTATAGATGCTATGAAAATATTTTTGTATTTTTTAAAAGTCAGAAAGCATTTTAAAATGATTTAAAACCTTTAAAAACCAAATAATTCATGAAAAATATCAAATGAAGTCACAAAAATAATTAAAAATCATAATATGAAACTAGATTTTTCAAGAAAAATATCAAAGTTGGTCTCATATTTTTCTGACTTCATATGAATTTTTAATGAATTATTGAAAATAGAATGAATTAACAGAAAATAAAAAGAAAATGAAATAAGCGAAAAATGCTGAGCCATTAGATCTAATTCATTAATTGACTTGGCAATGGTGCACGGCTTGGATCTGAGGACACACGAACACTCAAGTCAACAGCGCCACATGATAAATTAAAACAAGCAATTAAAACGGACGCATGAGATTAGATTGTGAGAGAGAGAGAGATCCAAGGGTTATGGTTAACACACGTGGTGGTGGTGGTGGTGGTGGAAAACACCATCTTCTCCGGCCAAACAACATATTCCGGCCAAATTTGCAGGAAAATAAACCTCCACGAAAATGAAAAATAAGGACATGGAAATGAGGCTCATGTGATGTAGATCATCATCGTACCATTGGATTTCCTTCATTCTTCCTATTTTAAGAGAAAGATGAAAGAGAAAATTGTGGTGTCCACACGTATTGTTCATGAAATGGCAAATTGAATGCACCAAAAGTTTACGTCAAGTATGAGGACTTCAGAGAACCACAGAAATACAAGAATACTACATTTAATTAGGAGTTTCAGATCCAATTAGTTTGAGTTTATACCTTCAAATTGGTGAGCTTCTGGCCATGAATTCTTCAATCTTTTTGCTCCTTTTTGATCTCTGAATGTATGGAAGATGATTGGCTAAGGAATCTAGCTTTGAAATTCAACTAATGTTGCTGAATTTCAAGCTCGAAAATCTGAAGAAAATGGTGAATGATTCCTTTGGCGAGGATGTGGTTTCAGTTTTGCAGCATAAGGGATCTCCAAAAGGTTGTGAAATGAAGCTCATGAGGTCCTTATTTAAAGGTAAATTCTTCTGAATATCACACTTTACTCATGTGCATGGGATTTGAAATTTTGAGTGCATGGGCCTTTGTGGACGTGTGAGAGGCCCATGAATGATTGCAGAAGCTTGCTGAGATCATATGGTAGGCATGTGGTTGTGCACTTGGAATATAAAGGACTTGTATTTCAAGTTATAACATAAAATATAAAAAATACGCATAAATGAAAAGAATTTTGAATCTCCCAAATGGTAAATCCAAATGATTATTGTGAGTAATGGTTGGAAAGCTTTTGAAATAAGGAACAAAAGTCATATTGGGAAAAAAATCATTTGACATGTGCAAATTGATCAAAACTGGCCTGGAAAATTCAAGTATAAAACATATTCAAATCACTTTGAAAAAGTTAACCAAAAGCAAGCTTAATCAAACCCCTCTTTCCTTATGATACAAGCTTCAAATGAAAACATATCCAACATCAAAGTTGTGTATCTTTTCAAGATAGTAAATTTAGACTCAAATTTTCAATCATTTAGATTTTCTATGACAAGGTTATGGTCATTTGAAGTTGGGTACTTTTTCAAATTCAATGAATTAGGTCCAAGATGGCCTATAATGTTTTGCAATATCACATGTATTTCCTTTAGGATTATGAAATTGTGTCCAACATAAAATTTGGATTATACATCTCAAGAATTCCAATGCTTTTGGTCTCACCTCAAAATCATAAAAATTAAGGAAGTTATGCCCTTGGCAAGTTGACCCAAAATTAGGGTTTTAGTCAAAATGACCTATAATGTTTTGAAATGAATGATGACCTTCCAAGATTCAAATGGATTTTTGATGAACATTAAAGTTGTTCATATGGTTCTTAGGAACAATGTTTCGTTTGGGGTCATCTTCATTTGACAAACACATCAAAAATTATAGCTCATTGAACCTCAGCTTAGTCAAATGACTTCACTGGTCAACCTTTCAAAGTCAAACTTCCAATCTTGATGAATAAATGATTGAGGGGCCTAAAATAGGCTCCTATATGCATAAAATTATAAATGAAATAACTTACCTTGATTAAATTTGATCAGAGGTTGAGATTGTTTCATGGGCAAGGTACAGTCAAAGCACAATGAAATTAGGGTTTCCTTGGGAAACAATCTTCAAGCCCTTTGGGTTATCTTGATAAAATTGAAAAATTGAGATACTTGGGAGACATATATGATGATTAGGAAATTTGTGGACCATTTTCATGCTTTTTCTCATCTTCATCTAGCCATTGCATTGGGCTTAGGAGCCTCCTAGGAGCATTGTGGAGCACATGATCACTTGAGCCTCAAAACAAAAAGAGTTAGTGACATATTTTTGTGCTTTTGGTTAGTAATCAAATAATAAAAGCAATAACATACAATACAAGCATGCTTGGTGGTCTCAAATCACTCAAACAAGTCCCAACCCTAGGGTTAAGGAGCCAAACATGCTATGATCCTTGAGGCAATGCACTTGTGTAATAACATGATACCATGAGGGATCTTAGGGTCAAAATTAGGGTCTTATAATAATGCCTTCGTGCACGAGTTTGATCATAACTTTCAACTTTCAAATTTGGGTAGATAAAATATTTTTAGTGATTTTATCATAGGTCGGTGGCAGATGGGAATGAAGTGTATGATGTGACGAATATGTACGAGGTTCATATTGACAAATTATTTGATTTGTTGTGAATGATTGGAGGGTGTATTTGATTATATTGGTGGTAGTCCATAAGGTTGAATTACATTATGCATGGTTGTAATTGTGTGATCGATTGAGGATCATTAAATATTATTATAATTATTGTGTTAATTGCATTATTACCATACCATGCATTCATTGTTTATATGTTGAAGGAGATATGTCATAGGTCTGAAAGGGGAAGAAAGACTTATCCGGAACTCAGAAGAGGGACTTCGGGATTCTAAAGAGGGAATCAGGTCCATATGATGAACCATTGATGAGAATATGTACCACATGCATCGTGTAATCTTATCAAGTCTCATTGCATTATAATTATGTTGTGCTTGTGCATTTGTTATGGTGAGAATATGATTATGAATGAATATGATTTATGTGTATAAATACTACTCTCTTAATTATTATACACCATTTATTATATAAATGAATTTCTCACCCCTTTTATGTTTGTTATGTCTGTGCTCCCTCAGAGTACAGACAATCAGGTACCTGAGTAGTTGGAGATGTACCTCATGTTGCTATCGGTCGAGTCTACTAGTGGACTTGGTCTAATACATAACACCAGGGAACAAGTTATTTTCTTTATGTTATTCTATTACATATGTTTTAATTTAAAGTAATTACTAAACCACTTTTTGTGTGGATGCTTTATTGAGGCTATGAGTGGCATACTTTTGTTTAATTCCGTTGTTTTGACTATATTTTTAATTAAATGAAGTAACATTCATACATCTTGGATTGTGAAGTGACATCATACTTGGATAGAATTATATTTTATTTAGTAGTTATTGAGTTGGGAAGTACGGTATTAGATAGTGGTATCAGAGCCTGGTTGGTTCGTCTGGCTAGGTGTTATAGTCTGTCAGTAGTGTACGACTGGTGTGTAAGTTAACTTTATTCTAATCCTTATATGTTGATGTTGTTCAGAATATGGCTAGGAGAAATAATGGCGTTATTGCTGCCGCTTTGCAAGCAGTGGCTCAAGTTATATAGAACAACCAAAATGGAGAGAATGATGAGTTCCGCAACATGGGAAAGTTATAGAGGAATAACCATCGTACCTTCAAAGGCATGTATGATCCGGATGGAGCGCAAGCTTCGCTGAAGGACATTGAAAATATTTTCAGGGTTATGGCTTGTAATGAAGCATAAAAGGTGCAATTTGGTACGCATATGCTGGAAGAGGAAGCTGATGATTGGTGGGATAATACGCGTCAGAGACTGGAGGCTGCAAGAGATGAAATCAGTTTGGCTGTATTCAGAGGAGAATTTATGGAGTCGTAATTTCTAGAAGATGTGCGTGGGAAGAAAGAGATCGAGTTTTTGGAGCTGAAATAAGGGAATTCTACTGTTGCTAAGTATGCTGCTAGGTTTGAGGAACTTGTGAAATTGTGTCCATATTATAATGCTGCAACTACATAGGCTTCTAAATGCATTAAGTAAGAGAATGGGTTGCATCCTGAGATCAAGTAGGGCATTGGTTATCAACAGATTTTCCGATTTCCAGAACTGGTGAAAATATGAAGGATTTATGATGAGGACAACAGGGTTCGGTCTTCTCATTATAAAAGTATGAGTGAGGAGAGGGGAAAGCGGTTGAATCATGGAAAATTGTATAGTGCTCTAGCTGACAAATGGAATCAAAAGGTTTCAGAGGGTAAGAATCCAAGTGGGGAAAGGACTCCCACTCCTATCAAATTCTATAGGTGTGGTGGTGTAAGACATCATGCCAATGAATGCAAGAGTGATGAAAATAAGTGCTTCAAGTGCGGGAAGCTAGGACACCTTATTGCTGATTACAAGACTAATGCGACAACTTGTTACAACTGTGGGGAACCTAGTCACATCAATACGAACTGTCAAAAGCCAACGAAAGCTTAGTATGGAGGGAAAGTGTTTACACTGTGTCGCTATGCAAAAAATACTTGAGCGCATCGCACGCTCAAAGATACAACAGATTCGCCATCGAACTTTATTTATTCCTGAAGGAAAGGGAAAACATCGGTAAAACCCGAGGAAGAGAAAAAGGAAAAAAATTGGTTATACAAGCGGAAGGTATTAACACCCCTCGTATTCGTTATACTCAACGGGAACTATTTTGATTGTTTTTTGCTTGAATGGGTGTTACTATCTAAATGTTACTTGCAATGATCTCAACAAAGGGAAAAAAGTTTAATAATTAGTGTGCTCGCCAAGGATTCAAATCCTTGTGCCTATGTATCCTCATAGAGCAATAAGGAAATCAGAGCTCCGTAGTTTTTGGTAGAAAATAAGTCTGTGTTGGTTGTTTTTATGGAACAGTTATAATCGTATCCTAGAAGTGTGTAGACATTCGCTGAATTGATCCTAGTTCGGATACTCCAAGCTTTTGGTCTGACTACTAAGGAACGAATTATAAAAGTTATTTTTTAGAATGCAAAAAGTTTAAGTGATAAAAGAAAAGAAAGAGTTAATTGAATTAGAAAAGAAAGAGAAATGTTGGAATTGAAAGTGTGGTTGAATTGTAAGAGTGTTGTATGTGTATGGTGAAAGTATGGTTTGAACCAAGAGTCTGTTGTTTGAATCCATAGAGGAGTCTATCTAATTCAAAGAAGGTGGCTAATACAGAAATGTAGGATTTTACCTAGTTCCAAGGATCAAGACCTACAAAGGGGGTTGCTAGAGAATGAAGCTCCACAAGGAAATGAATGAAAGCTACTAGAGTATGTAACTCTACAAGGAAAAAAGAAAAGGTTTTGTAAGAGCATGATGCTCCACAAGGCAATGCATGACAGTTGCTAGAGTATGTAACTCCACAAGGAAGTGCATGAGAGTCTCCAGAGCATGAGGCTCAAAAGAGTAAAATAAAATAAAAAGGTTTGTTAGAGCATGAATCTCTACAGAGAAATGATATGAAGGTTTTCAGAGTATGAGACTCCATAGGGCAATGCATGAGAGTTTCCAGAGTATGTAACTCTAAAAGGAAATGCATGAAGAAATTGATTCAGAGATGGGTGCTTAACCATGATATGATTAACCCAAAGAATGTATGGAAGTCCAAAGAATGCAATGTTTGGTCCAAAGAAGAGAGCATTTTTTATGAGGCAATGTTGCAATGTTAAAGTGTAGAAGTTCTACCTATGGGGATGTAGGTTTGTCAATCATTTGATTTGAATTGCACTAAAGTCGATGAATGAAAGCAAATACTCTGAATAACTAGCGCATATGCCCTATACGCAGAGGTACTCTAGACAAAGATAGGAAAAATTCCCTCTCATCATTCTTTGTTCCTTAATGCTCGTGGTATGCAATTCTCATCATAATTCACAAGTGTTGAAGGGTATTATTTTTTGTGCTTTGAACATTGATCCAGTCCTAGTGCCCAATGTCTTCAACCTTGCATAAGAAGCTTGACTTGATTGAAGGGTGAATGTCCTGAGCTTGAATTTGTCTTGAATTGTTCAATGCATTGCCAAAAAACCAATCCTATCAAGTGATCAAGAGGCACTTGACTGGACATTAGGATTAACCATAATGTGAAAAGATTAGTTGATCAAAGAAAACTTTGATCATCTTAATCAATCAGGATTAAGATCAAGTTATGAAAGCACGTTGATTTTAAATCCTAAAAATCTAAGGGGAATAAAACATATCATGCATCAAAATTCTAAATTTAAAGCTAACCTAAAAACTACATGAACATGTGTTTATTATTTTTCTAAAAAAAATCTTAATTGGAAATTAGCCTAAAAATTAAGGATTTATCTTTAAACTAATGGTGCATCATTATTTTGTTAATTTTCAAAAAGACGGATTAAAAGGTAAACAATTAACCTAAAATCTAAGTATGTATTTATTTTTCAAGGTATATTTTACATCAAAATAAAGGAAAGAACAAGTGTTAAATTATATTTAAAAAACTAAAATGCATTAAAAGATATAAAAGGTATTAAAAACAAACAAAGATTAAAGAAAAAATAAAATAAAATAAAAAATAAAGGAAAAGTAAATAAAATTACAAAGGGTACTAAACTAGAAGGGGGAGTATGTTAAGCAAAAGTGGCGATGGGACAGGTTTATTAAGGCCTAAAAGTTTGCATTCTTGTTGTTGTTTAGCAAAGAGGTGAAGTAGTGAAAAACTGAGGGTGTATGGTGAGTAAACATTGGGCCTGAGTCCCAACCAAACATCCAAAGAAGGGAATCAATTAATCACACAAGCTCATTCATGCTCAGCTTATCTCAATTCAAACATCCTATGGCCTAAGCATATAGCTCCGCTGTGCAGGAAATCGCCTTTGGCGGTGAAGGAGGTTCAAACACTACCATCCATACATCAATAACACCTTCTCCTTCTCTTATATCCAAATCCACTAACCAAATTCAATAATTTCGCACCTAAAGCCTAAATTGAGCACCCTACACATGAACCCTAATTCAAGAGAAAATGGAAATTACAACGTATTAAGGGGGAATCAGTGCCTCACACCTGAGGGATTTGATTCCACACATTTAGGGATACATTATGGAAAACAGAATTGAGCAAGGAGAGGGATAAATCATGACCACTGACTATGAGGCAGAGGATGACCCCAGTTCTGTAGGAGTTAGAGAAGAGGAAGACGAAAATAACAGGTTTTAGGTAATCTTGACAATCACAAAACCTTCGCACTTTGATACTCTTATTCTTCTTCTTCTAATTACACTGTAGTATATAGTATACGATTGGTTTGTTGTTTATGTGTGCGTGTGGGCTTGAGGAGTGATTGAGGCTTAGCTCACTGTAGCGGTAAATTCATGACCATTAAGCTATGAATAAACTTAACATCAATAAAACCAGAGTCGCCACCGCGCTTTTATTGTTTCCAAATGAAAAGGGAAAAGTACGAACAAAACCCAGAGATAAGAAGTTTTCAAATCAAAACTAATAAAATGTCAGAGATTACAGGTAAGGGGGTTGGTTACACAAAGGGAAGGTGTTAGCATCCAAAGTGTCCTAGGTACTCATAGGGAGCCCTTTTTATGTGTGTATGTTTTTTTGGTATAAAATATGTTTGAGAAAAATAGAGTGTGGGGATGAGAAAATAATTTATTGATTATAATTTTGTGTTTGACAAGACCTTCGGACTTGTGCCTACGTACCATCATACAAATGAGGGATGAAAACCTCATTGTTTGTGGTATCAATTTCAAAATGAGTGGATTGATTTTAATCAAAAGTTTAAGTCAAAATAGGCACAAAGGGCCCAAGAGTCTGAATGGGTGTTAGTTCTTTTTATCTCTTTGAAATTTTAAGTCAATATGGTTAAATTCATTTACAAGTTTGATTTAAGAAAAGAGTTTAAAAACGCAATGGCATAAGGCCAAAGTTTCTAATTTGAAATAAGGTATAAGTTTTAAAATCACAATCAAAGAAGATTTTCAAAAAGGGGGGAGATTTTGAAATTTAAGAAGTGGGAGGAGATGAAGAGGCTAACCTAAGCATAAAATTAAAAGTTAAGAGTTGAAAAGATCTGACCAATGGGATGCAATCCAACAGACAAGAATGTTATATAGAAAATCCACTTTCCCTTTGGACTTTGAATCAAGAAAATATACACAAGCAATTAGCAATATGAAGAGCAAGGCATCAAATAAGATGGTGACATTCAAGCAAGAAAATCCATAGCTAACCGTCTTCTTTTGTCTTCTCATATATCAGATGAAATAATCCTTGATTTTGCTCAGAATAAGGTATTAGGCATGGGATCAAAATAATAGTTGCATCAAGACCATGTAGCAGATGAATTCGAGTGGATCCGAATACTTGCATCAGATGAAAACTCAAATCACAATAACTTGGTCTCAGAAATGTTGGTATTGGCCAAGTACTTTTGCATATGGAATATTGCCTAATCATAGGTCCAAAAGTTCAGATCAAACCCAACAGTCCACACAAACATTTTTAGGGTTTTTGTTGTTTATTAGGTATTTTGAGGTCCTAAGACCACAAGCATAAACAAAATACACAAACAAAATATATACAATCACAATATATGGCTCAAATGAGCAAAGTGAAAATGACATAAACATAAACAAGTTAAATTATATGTAAATGAAAATTGTAGCGGGGTATTCATTACCATTAGACATATTGACTAAATCCAAGGTAAACCATACAAGTCGAGTCGCCACCACACTTCTATTTATCCAAAGGAATCAAAGAGAACAAAAACCGAGAAGTTTTATCAAATCAAAAACTAATAAAAATGTCAGAGATCGGGGTAAGGGGGTTGGTTATGCAATGGGAAGGTATTAAGTCCCAAAACATCCTAGGTACTCCTAGGGAGCCCTTTTCACACTTGTTGTAAGGTTGGTATTTTGTAAAAAAAATTGTTTGTGCAAACATGATTGGGGAGATGAGAAGAGAATATACAAGTTATTTACAATTTTGTGTTTGAATGGATAAACCCATTGCCTACGTACCATCTTAAAAAAGATTAGGATCAAAACCTCGTAGTTCGAGGTAAAAATCTCAAAACAAAGTTGGTGAATTGATTGGTCCAAAAGCCTTAAGGTCTTTTGTTATCCAAGGGAGAAAACTCAACCTAAAAACCACAAATCCACCATGTGAGGATAGCTTCAACATGCTAGTGAGGGGTTAACCCTATAATAAGCATGGAAGACTCATTGTCCATCACTAAGGATATAGGTGAGTATTACATCTACCTCAAGGATAACTCAAACCTAATAGCTAAAGGTTATGAAAAATAAATTATAAGAAGTGGCCATTGAAACCACAAAAGCATTTGAATGAGTTCTATTTACCATTGAAAAGTATTTACAAAAACATGGTCAAAGTTGACTTAAAGATTCAATTCAAAATAAGTGTTATGAAAAGAAAGTTTGAAAATCAAAAGCATAATGCTTAGGTTTCTAATGTTTGAAAACAAGTGTAAATGTTTGCACAAAAGTGTTGGCTTGGGTTAGAGTGGAGGGAAGAAGAAGAATGGCTAAAGTCCTAATCATACAAGAGAAGAAGGAGAAGAAATAAGACCATAAATGGAGTTCCTCTTTTGAGATCATATTGATGATCCAAGTAGCCCCCATCCTTTGGAATAAGCAAGCAAATAAGTGTAAGCTCAAGCAATCAAATCAATCAAGCAAGCTCTTAGAAGATCTGATCGCGACTTTATGAGTCTATTGGGGTATTAACTGCAAGTGCACAGTCTAATCGCGTAGTAATAAAAGATATCGATCCCATAGGGACTTATGAATCGATATACCGTTTTATAAGGTTACTTCGTAAACCTAAGGCGGATTATAATTTGTTGATTAGGGAAAAATAAAACTAAAATAAGATCTAGATTAAATATCAAATAAGCGGATATCGGTATGCAGTTCGTCGTAATTAGGGAATCAAATCTTCGTTGGTTTCGTAGTTTTAAAATAAATCTTTTCAGTAGACACTATTGATTTAAAAGCCTTTTCTCAAACTCTCGCTCTGTTGAATAGACTATGACTTTATATTAACGTGCGCTGTCACTAATTAGTTAAGTCCAAAATCACTTTTTGAAAACAATAGAATCTATAGAAACTCTTTTTAAGAAAATGCTAACCATTTAAACACCCTTGTCTCAAACTTTCGCTCTGTTGACTTAGATTATATAATTAAACTTAAATGCTTAACTCTCGTCCTCACATTTAACCTTTAAAAATACTTTTTGAAAATGATTAGAATTTAATTAACTCTAAAAATTGCTTTCGCCCTGATTTAAAATTAATGTCCAATTTACACTGTCCAGTTAAAATCTCAAACCGTCGTTCTATTGATTTTAACTTCTTTATGTCTTTTACTCTCGTACAAAAACCTTGGTATTAACTCTGTAAATTGAGACCATAAAAAGAGTGATTATGTTTTTAAACAAAATTAAACCAACTTAGTTTTGATTCCTTCATTCCGCTTACTTTACATACCGATATCTAAGTTTATTTAGCCAGACATGCTAAACAAGCCTAAACAATAATTATGCTTAGATACAACCATATCAGACAGACAGTATAAATAGATAGCAGTGCAGAGCATATATAAATTTAAACAATAAAATTAAAGAACCTGTAAAATTAATAGAAGTCTTGATTATTCCTAGCTTCGATGCTTGAACTCTCCACCATAAACCGGTTGGATTTGTTCTTACAATCTTCGATCGGACAAGAAAATAAAAACGAAGGAATAAAATACTATGATCTAACGTAAGGTTAGATCCAGTAAAAATTACACAATAGTTTCCAGTGTAGAAACTATTGTGAGAAAATTAATTGAATGCTTTAAAATTGACTGGAAAAGGAAAAGAAATAAAAATTGCTAGGAATGTAGAGTGCTAGAAAATAAGAAAAACAGTAAAAATAATGCGGTGTCGAAAACTGGAAAATTGAGCGAGAGCAGCAGGGTTCCACAATTGGTCCTATTTATATCAATCCATCAAGTGACCGTTTCTTCCATTCAGTAGGTTTCCTCACGTCAACTGGTCAAGCGAAGAAAGAGGAAGAACGTTTTCGGTTACGCGTCAAACCCAAAAATATAGGAATGGGGGTGTGATGTTCGTAACACCAGGTGCTACGCTCGTAACACAAAGCAGGGGGACGTGACGCTCGTCACACCTTGTGTGGCGGTCGTCACAGCTTCAGCGCTTCTAGTTGATAGTTGTGGGCTGGGCTTTAGTGGAAATTGCTTCTTATCATCTTTTTGCACCTCCTTTTCTTTCTTTTTCACGTATGCTTCAAATAATGTTGCCTGGAATAAATAGAAGGAAAATACCAAGTAATATCGAATAATATAAAATAAACCGAAACAAATAATAATATAATTTAATTAAATCGAGTCCAAAAGTGTGATATTATTTCATGTTATCAAACTCCCCCATACTTAGACTTTTGCTTGTCCTCAAGCAAGATACAGTATAGAAATCGTTTTAAAATATTAGCTAGATGAAATTTCTAAACACACATCAATTCGCGCTAGGTTGCAAGTAAATCTCATTTAGAAATAGCCTGAGCTTAATCTTAACATCAACAACTACCGTCACAACCTCAGATAACCCCACCTTATGCAAACCAGTTCGAGTTACGCTATTATAGCTATCCTAGTTCTTTTACTCTTATTTCACCCGTTTTCATTCTAGCGAAATCACATTAAGCCCTTTATCTTTTAGTTCTGGTACATAGGTTGGATAACTTCGTCATTTAGTCCATTGCAGATTGCGGGGGATCGGATCGTAGTCCGCCCTACCAAGTTCAGCACCAGAAACCGCTGAACCAACTCACAATGGATCGTTCATACAATGTTTTTGTAGGATTCGCAACCTTTGGATTAAATGATCGGGTAAGGATCACCTAACTTAATTAGTGCATTTCCTGATTTTTTTTTATATTCTTTTGGGAATCATTCACTTATATTCATCGGCTCTCCACGTAGTTTGCTATTAAGATGGTGACGACTTCTCGTATAAACTACTCGGGGTTACTATAAACCTAAAAGTTCAAGGGATTGGTATAATAAGGACTTCTCTGATCTAACATGTTGAGGTTTTTAGAGCGTTGGGGCGGTAATAATTTTTGTCTTAATTTTACTTAAGTTTGATAAAATAAGCAACCTTTATACTTTTTGAGTGTGTTGAATTTTTGTTATGGCTCAAGAAAATTGAGGGGAATAGATAATAAAAAAATTTCACACTAGGGACTTAACTTTAAAATAAATATATATTATAAATTTTATTTTTATTTTTTTATTTTTATTTTTTTAAATATAGATAAACACTTAAATGAAAGGGAAATAACAATGAAAAGGGAAATACATACTTGAAAAAGAAATGTTGAAAGAGGAGTAATCATAACTGAAACAAAGTTTTTCCCCCCCACACTTAAATGAAACATTGTCCCCAATGTTTTTAGAGAAAAGAAAAAAGAAAGGAAATAAAAAGATAAATATGCTTAATTTTGCTGACGTCCTCTTGTTCTCGGCCCCGATGATCGTTGACGAACCTCTAAGTCATCAAACCTGCTGAGCAAATCGGTGAACCGCTGGTCGGTTATTGCATTCCTCGCTTCCTGTTGTTGTTGCATCTGGCGCATCAGTTGCATCACTTCGGTATTCTGCGCATGCATGGCATCAATAGCATCCATGATGTCATCATTAGTTGCTGGCCTTCTTCTTCGACGACGTCGGGAGGATGGACCAGTTGCATTATCAGAAGGATTAAGCGGGGCTGACTATTGTTCAAGACCTTGATCACCTTGCTCCATTTCGGCAAACTCGTCCGGGGGCGGGTTTGCGTGTGTAGGCTCGGTAGCTTCGGGAGCATTCAGATTGTAGAGGAATCGGTCGGGGTTGGTGACATCAGTGAGGGCTATGTTGGGCAAGACAGCGCTTGGGACTTCTTGGTTATTCACCATAAGATAATACCTTCCGCCTACCCAATTTTTGATTAGGCGGCTGGAACGGCAATAGCTTATATCCATAAATAGGGGTGGGAGAGCTTGTAAATTTTGAAGTCGGTCCCCTAGATTCAAACCAAGTGCTATGGGGGTTATTAATCCTCCAATCATGAAAGGTTGGCGGCCTCTAGCACATAGGGTGCGGATATGGTGAAATAAGAAAGAAGCGGCGTTTACCTTTGTATCCATTGCAAAGACGCGGTGAAGGAAGAATAATTCCTTGGCATTGACTTTGTTGTTGTTGGGTCGATCGAAAATGGTGTTTTGCAGAACGCGGATAAAATACCGGATGGTTGGGTTGTGTATGTGGGAAGCAAGTAGTGCATCCCAATTATCGGTTTCCACACCGGATATTTTTCTAAAGAGGTCGAAGGCGTTTATGGGCCACTGTGAGTTTGGAGGGATTCTTGGGTGGACTTGGTCTCCTACAGGGAACTGTAGCATGGCACTCAACTGATCCTGGGATAGTGAGTACTCGGTGTTGAACATGCGGAAAGTTGCGGTACCGGTTAAGTACTCGTCTTCACCGGTTGGAGTGTTATAAGAATAGGAACTTAAAAATTCTAAGGTGAGTGATGGGTAGGTAGGTTGATTGTGTGTGCAAAGAAAGGTTAAATCAGCAAGCCTAAGCATCCATTGTACACCTTGAAGGAATCCTAATTCTTGTAAACAATTTAAATCAGGATACCTGGTGGAGACGACACCTCGTTGTTGAAATCGTTCGAACTGCTCGCGTTGGAAGTTGTCGTCTTCGGATCGGAAGATGATATTTCCGAATTGTTGGTTTTCCGCCATATCGATAGGTGGGTTGAAAGAATGAAAGAGGGTGAAAATGTATTTGTATAGAGTGGTTTGTTGGAATGGTGTGGTTTAGGGAGAAATGGAGTGTAGGTATTTATAGGGAAAGTTTTGGAAGTTGGAAGGTGAGTGGGTGAAAAGAAAATAAATGTGGATGAATGTGATTGGGATGGAGTAAAGGTGAATGAATGGGGAAAATAAAAAGTGAGGTGTAACGGTCGTGTCCCCAACGGTCACTAACGTTCACCTATTATGGAGCTGTCATGCTCGTGACGGAAGGTGTTACGGGCGTCACATGCACTTGCGTGACGACCATGATGGCTTGTGTGACGCTCGTCACACCAGTCAGCTTGCAACGGTCACTTACGTGGGTGCTTCATAATATGTTTTTATTTTATTTTATTGTTTTTATTTTGTTTTGTTTATGTTTAGTTTATTTTGCTATATATATATTTTAGAAATACCATGCATGCTACTCTATTACACCATAGTGTAAATATATTTTTCTCTAATAGGCTATGTAGGTAGCATACAGTAAATATCATTATTGATAATTGTAGATATTGCATAGAACAAAATAAAATAAAATAAACCAATAATGCAATAGCTTCATAAAATAATCATAATGTAACATTGGAAGATAAAGGCAAACATGCGGGAAAAAAAACAAATACTAAGATTAAAATAATGTTAATTGAAACTATAGATTCCCTAAAACTAAAACTAATTAACTAAAAACTTCTAGCCACTTGTAGGATCTTTGGCAGGAGGAGCAAAGGAGTTAACACGGTTTAGCAACTCGTGGAATTGATTTGTCATACTGCTCATGTATCCCAGAAATTCATGTCCCATATTAGTTAGCTCTTTTCTGATGGCTTCTTGTTCTGACATCAAGGCTTGAATGGCGGTGTTATAATCAGTTCCGGGCATATGATGTCTAAGATCAGGTATTGCCGACTCTTCGGTCGGGATAGGATGAGGTGGAGAGTCAATATCATAATAACCAGATGGTGTCTGAGGGTCAGGTTCAGCATAAGGAATCTGGTTGTCACAAATCTCATAGTCTTGGATGGATTCAGTAGATCTAACAGGAGAAGGTATTCCACTCAGATTGTAGAGCCAATTGTTTCGGTTATGAACACTAGTCCTCGGGCTAGGCAATGTGAATAGGAAAAGAACTTGGTTGTTAATTATTAATTCAAACTCTTCAGGCCCTAGGTTTCCTATAAACATAATGTTGAAGAGGAAGGGTATACTCATAGACACAATGCCACAAAAAGGGCTCAAGTCAAGCATGGGTTGGCGTAATCCGATAGCATTACCAATCATGGTTATCAATCCACCTATTTGGATTGGTGCTCGGTCATCTTGAATAAGGAGGTCAAAATTCGCCAACATATAAGTGGCACCATTCACTGGACGGTTCTGGGAAGCACCAAATATGATGAAGAGTTCATCACGTGAAACTGTGGTAATGTTTGATTTCTTCCCAAAAAGAGTGTGTGCTAGGATTTTATGGAAATAACGAAAGGCTGGGTTATGTATGTTTCCAGAAAGAAACTCATGCTCCTCAGGGTCGTCATTTCCTGTTAAACTTCCCCAAAAATGTTCAAGTTCTCTATATTCAAAAAGGTCTTCTTGGCTCATGGTGAATGTATCAAAAGAGGTAGGAAACCCTAAAAGGTTAGTAAAGTCTTGAATGTTAAATTGATACTCCATATTGAACATCCTGAACTGAATGAAACCTCTGCTTATTCCTTTTCCATGGCTGGGTAGATAGATCAAGGAGCTAAGGAATTCTAGAGTTAGCCTCCGGTAAGTGACAAATTGTCTTCGAATAGGAGTGGTTTCCCATCCTATTTGACTCAGCAGATACATGACACTTTCTCTTAGTCCAAGGGCAGTCATTGCCCAATCATCAGCATAGAAACTAGGTAGCATCTCTCTCTCTGCTAGTTCTTCAAACTTTTGTTTCTGAGCTTTCCCTCTGAATTTGATACCCATACGATCAATTTGTCCCATCAGGTACGTGTTAACTAAAGAAAAGAAAAACAAGAATTTAGTCAGGGTTTGGCCAGATGCCGAAAGAAGAAAAGAAGAAAAGTTTTATAAAATAAAATAAATGAAGAATGAATACTAACTAAAATCAAAAGAATAATCAAAGAAAAGATAGTAAAAATTTGTGGATTGTCTCCCACGAAGCGCTTTGTTTAATGTCGCAAGCTCGACATAAAACTAGTAAATGTTAATCCATAGATTTAGGAGACAATACGTCTAATTTCAGGACTTGCGAGTCTTCATTGTTTTCATCATAGTGATAATGTTTCAGACGCTGCCCGTTTACGATAAATGCTTCCATAGATTTGCCTTTAATTTCCACAGCTCCACTAGGGAAGACATTAGTAACTTGGAAAGGGCCTGACCATCTAGATCGTAGTTTTCCTGGGAATAACTTAAGTCTAGAGTTAAACAATAGGACTACGTCGCCTTGTTTGAAAGTTTTCCTTGATATGTGCTTATCATGCCATTTTTTCATTCTTTCCTTGTAGATTTTGGCATTTTCGTAAGAGTCTCGTCTAAGTTCCTCTAATTCGTTTATATCAAGGATTCGATTTTCACCGGCGGCCTTATAGTTTAAATTTAAATTTTTAATAGCCCAATAGGCCTTATGTTCTAATTCTATCGGGAGGTGGCAGGATTTACCATAAATAAGCTTAAATGGGGTTGTTCCTATGGGTGTTTTGTAAGCAGTTCGATATGCCCATAAAGCTTCGGGTAATTTTGATGACCAGTCTTTTCTTGACGTGGCAACTGTTTTTTCCAATATCTGCTTAATTTCACTATTAGACACTTCCACTTGTCCACTAGTTTGAGGATGGTAAGGTGTCGCTACTCGATGTTTTACACCATACTTAAACAATAGTTTTTAGAGTATCTTAGATATGAAATGCGATCCACCATCACTGACTACTATTCTTGGGACACCAAATCTTGGAAAGATTATTTTCTTAAAGAGTCTAGTTACTACTCGTGTGTTGTTTGTTGGAGAAGCTATAACTTCAATCCATTTTGATACGTAGTCAACAGCTACGAGTATGTACTTGTTACCGAAAGAAGGTGGAAAAGGTCCCATGAAATCTATTCCCCACACGTCGAAAATCTCTACTTCCAAAATACCCTTTTGTGGCATTTCGTCACGTCTAGATATGTTTCCTGTGCGTTGACATCTATCACATTTCTTGACAGCAGCATGCACATCCTTCCATATGTTTGGCCAATAAAGACCGGCTTGTAGGATTTTAGAGCAGGTCTTGGATGTACTTGCGTGTCCACCATAAGGAGCGGAATGACAATGTTGGATTATACTTTCTATCTCTTCTTCAAGTATACACCGACAGAAAATGCCATCGGGGCCTCTTTTGAAAAGTAAAGGGTCGTCCCAATAATTATGCTTTATGTCATGGAAGAATCGTTTCTTTTGTTGGTAGGATAAATCAAGTGGAACCATTCCGGCGGCTAAATAATTGACAAAGTCGGTGTACCATGGTGTAACGCATACAGCCAAGGTGGTCTCTACTTGTTCATCAGCTCTATTTTCTTCCAAATTAACTATAAGTTTATCGTACGAGAAGTCATCGTTGATCGATGTTCTTTCCGGTTCCAGATTTTCAAGTCTAGAAAGGTGATCTGCCACTACATTTTCAGTTCCTTTTTTATCTTTGATTTCCAAATCAAATTCTTGTAACAACAAGATCCACCTTAGGAGTCTAGGTTTAGCGTCCTTTTTTGTTAGGAGGTACTTAATGGCAGCGTGGTCAGTGTAAACGATTATTTTAGCTCCGACCAAGTAAGAACGAAATTTATCTAGTGCAAATACTACTGCTAGAAGTTCTTTCTCGGTCGTGGCGTAATTCATTTCTGCTTCATCTAGAGTTCTACTTGCATAATATATGACGTGAAGTTTTTTATCCTTTCGTTGTCCTAAAACAGCGCCTACGGCGTAGTCACTTGCGTCACACATTATTTCGAATGGTTCATTCCAATCCGGAGTCTGCATTATGGGTGCGGAGATTAATGCTTGTTTAAGCGTTTGAAATGCTTCTAAACATTTATTGCCGAAGATGAATTCAGCATCTTTCATTAATAATCCGGTTAGAGGCTTAGTTATTTTAGAGAAATCTTTAATAAATCGTCGATAAAAACCAGCATGTCCTAAGAAGCTTCGTACTTCTCTCACAGTTTTCGAAGGTTGAAGGTTTTCGATTACTTCTATTTTAGCTTTGTCTACTTCAATTCCTTTATTTGATATAATGTGTCCTAAAACAATTCCTTTTTGTACCATAAAGTGACATTTTTCCCAATTAAGTACTAGGTTTACTTTTACACATCGTTCTAGAACTCTTTCTAGGTTCTCAAGGCATTCTTCAAAACTTTGTCCGCATACGGAAAAATCATCCATAAAGACTTCCATGATGTCTTCAAGAAAGTCGGCGAATATTGCCATCATGCACCTTTGGAAGGTTGCAGGAGCATTGCACAAGCCAAACGACATTCGTCGATAAGCGAAGGTACCAAAAGGACATGTGAACGTTGTCTTTTCTTGGTCATCAGGATGAATTGGTATCTGAAAGAAGCCTGAGTAACCGTCTAGATAGCAGAAATGAGAATGCTTTGCTAATCGTTCTAACATCTGGTCTATGAATGGTAAAGGAAAATGATCTTTTCGGGTTACTTTGTTTAGCTTTCAATAATCAATGCACATTCTCCATCCCGATTCGATTCGTTTGGTTATAGTTTCTCCTTTTTCATTTTCGATAACTGTTATACCTCCTTTCTTTGGTACTACGTGTACAGGACTGACCCATTTGCTATCAGATATAGGATATATGATACCTGCCTCTAATAACTTCGTTACTTCCTTCTTCACTACCTCACTCAGGATCGGGTTTAATCTCCTCTGATGTTCCCTAGAAGTTTTATAGCCTTCTTCTAGCATGATGCGATGCATACAAATAGAAGGACTTATCCCTTTAAGATCGGTGATGTTGTATCCTAGTGCGGTTGGATATTTTCTTAAGATATGTAGGAGTTTTTCGGTTTCGAGTTTTCCTAGGTATGCATTAACTATCACTGGTCGCTTAAGTTCTGAGTCTAAGAATTCATATCTCAGATTTTTGGGATATGTTTTCAAGTCGAGGGTTGGTTTCTTAAGGCATTGCGTAGAATCCGGTATTGCTAAACAATGTTTCAGTCTGTCTTCTACACGATAGTCAGACGATTTGTCATTTTCTAATTCTGTTTCTTTTATGCATTCGTCGATGATATCCATGAAGTAACATGTTTCATCTATTGCAGGTGCTTTCAAATATTTGGAAAGAATGAACTCAATTTTCTCTTCTCCTACTTCGAAAGTGAGTCGTCCTCGTTTCACGTCTATGATAGCACCGGCGGTTGCTAAGAAGGGTCTTCCCAATCTAATGGGTGTAACTTCATCTTCTCTTATGTCCATAATTATAAAATCGGTTGGGATGTAGAATTGACCTATGCGCACGGGAACGTTTTCAAGAATTCCTACGGGATATCTAACGGAACGATCTGCTAGTTGCACAGACATTTTAGTTGGTCTTAATTCTCCCATTTCAAGTCTCTTGCATATGGACAAGGGCATAACACTGATACCGGCTCCTAAATCGCATAAAGCTTTGTCTATGACAAATTTTCCTATGTGACAGGGTATAGAGAAACTACCAGGATCTTTAAGTTTAGGAGGCATATTTTGGATTATCGCGCTGCACTCAGCAGTGAGTGTAACGGTTTCGCTATCTTCAAGTTTCCTTTTATTAGATAAAATTTCTTTTAAGAACTTAGCATATGAAGGCATCTGCGTAATAGCTTCTGTAAAAGGAATGGTGACATTTAATTGTTTCAGTAGGTCAACAAATTTTTTAAATTGGTGCGCGTCTTTGGTTTTAATTAGCCTCTGAGGATAAGGGATAGGTGGTTTGTAAGGCGGTGGAGGTACATAAGGTTCTTTCTTCTCTACGGTTTCCTTATTACTCTCTTCCTTTTCCTTAGGTTTACTTTCTTCCTCAGTTGGCTTTCTAGAGTTTTGGTTTTCAATTCTTGGATCAGATGGTCCTTCTACCTCTGTTCCACTTCTTAATATAATTGCATGAGCGTGGCTTTTCGGGTTAGGTTGGGGCTGTCCAGGAAATGTACCAGTTGGGGCAGCAGTAGGCGCTTGTTGTTGAGCTACTTGTGAGATTTGTGTTTCCAGCATTTTGTTATGGGTAGCCAAGGCATCTACTTTACTTGGTAATTGTTTAATTTGTTCGTTAGTGTGTCCATTCTGGTTTAAGAAATCTTTATTGGTTTGCTGTTGAGAAGCTATGAAGTTCTCCATCATGATTTCCAAGTTGGATTTCCTAGGAACGTTATTGTTAGGTGTAGATGGGGTCGGCTTTTGATATCCAGGTGGTATAGCTGGGGCTTGATTGGGAGCTTGACCTGGTGCGTATAAAGCATTATTACTCTTATATGAAAAATTAGGATGGTTCTTCCAATTTGAGTTATAGGTATGCGAGTAAGGATTTCCTTGTGCATAATTCACTTGCTCTGCTTGGATTCCTGTTAGGAGTTGACAATCTGTAGGAGTGTGACCTTGGATTCCAAAGACTTCGCAATTTTGAGTCACGACAACCACGGTGGCTGGAGGTGATACATTTAAACTTTCAATTTTCTGGGCAAGAGCATCCACTTTTGCATTAACATGATTAAGGCTACTTATCTCGTACATGCCAGTTTTCGTTTGAGGTTTTTCTACCATTGTTCGGTCGCTTCCCCACAGATAATGGCTTTGGGCCATGCTTTCGATAAGTTGATAAGCGTCAGCCTAAGGTTTATCCATAAGTGCACCACCTGCGGCGGCGTCTATTGTCAACCTTGTGTTGTACAAGAGACCATTATAGAAGGTATGAATTACTAACGAGTCCTCTAAACCATGGTGTGGACAAAGTCTCATCATGTCTTTGTATCTTTCCCAACCTTCGAAAAGAGACTCGTTATCTTTCTATTTAAATCCATTTATCTGGGCTCTTACCATAGCTGTTTTGCTTGGAGGAAAATATCGGGCGAGAAAGACTTTCTTCAACTCATTCCATGTGGTGACTGAGTTGGAAGGAAGAGACTGAAGCCATCTTCTAGCTTTATCTCTTAACGAGAAAGGAAAAAGACGAAGTCGAATTGCCTCTGAAGTGACACCATTAGCTTTAACAGTATCAGCGTATTGAACAAATACGGATAAATGAAGGTTTGGATCCTCGGTAGGATTTCCAGAGAATTGATTCTGTGGTACGGCTGTTAACAACGAAGGTTTAAGTTCGAAGTTGTTTGCTTCGATTGCGGGTGGAGCAATACTCGAATGTGGCTCATCTTGCGATGGAGCGGCGTAATCTCGAAGAGCACGAGCTGGTTCTTCCATCTCGGGTATCGGCGAAGGAAGAAGATTTTTAAGATCAACAATTTCGATTGGAGGAAGATTGTTTGCAGTACGATACTCCCGAATTCATCGTAAGACTCGGAGATATCGTTCAACGTCGTTGATTCGTAAGTAATACGGTTCGCCTTGTGAGTGAGTGTGTGGCATACAAATCAACGAAAAAAAGAAATAAAAATTGCCTTAGTCTCTACAGCGTAACGGAAGAGTTACGATATCGACTAAATAAAAGTCCCCGACAACGGCGCCAAAAACTTGATCGTCGATTTCATGAGTCTATTGGGGTATTAACTGCAAGTGCACAGTCTAATCGCGTAGTAATAAAAGATATCGATCCCACAGGGACTTATGAATCGATATACCGTTTTCCAAGGTTACTTCATAAACCTAAGGCGGATTAAATATCAAATAAGCGGATATCGGTATGCAGTTCGTCGTAATTAGGGAATCAAATCTTCGTTGGTTTCGTAGTTTTAAAATAAATCTTTTCAGTAGACACTATTGATTTAAAAGCCTTTTCTCAAACTCTCACTCTGTTGAATAGACTATGACTTTATATTAACGTGCGCTGTCACTAATTAGTTAAGTCCAAAATCACTTTTTGAAAACAATAGAATCTATAGAAACTCTTTTTAAGAAAATGCTAACCATTTAAACACCCTTGTCTCAAACTCTCGCTCTGTTGACTTAGATTATATAATTAAACTCAAATGCTTAACTCTCGTCCTCACATTTAACCTTTAAAAATACTTTTTGAAAATGATTAGAATTTAATTAACTCTAAAAATTGCTTTCGCCCTGATTTAAAATTAATGTCAAATTTACACTGTCCAGTTAAAATCTCAAACCGTCGTTCTATTGATTTTAACTTCTTTATGTCTTTTACTCTCGTACAAAAACCTTGGTATTAACTCTGTAAATTGAGACCATAAAAAGAGTGATTATGTTTTTAAACAAAATTAAACCAACTTAGTTTTGATTCCTTCATTCCGCTTACTTTACATACCGATATCTAAGTTTATTTAGCCAGACATGCTAAACAAGCCTAAACAATAATTGTGCTTACATACAGCCATATCAGACAGACAGTATAAATAGATAGCAGTGCAGAGCATATATAAATTTAAACAATAAAATTAAAGAACCTGTAAAATTAATAGAAGTCTTGATTATTCCTAGCTTCGATGCTTGAACTCTCCACCACAAATCGGTTGGATTTGTTCTTACAATATTCGATCGGACAAGAAAATAAAAACGAAGGAATAAAATACTATGATCTAACGTAAGGTTAGATCCAGTAAAACTTACACAATAGTTTCCGGTGTAGAAACTATTGTGAGAAAATTAATTGAATGCTTTAAAATTGACTGGAAAAGGAAACGAAATAAAAATTGCTAGGAAAGTAGAGTGCTGGAAAATAAGAAAAACAGTAAAAATAATGCGGTGCCGAAAACTGGAAAATTGAGCGAGAGCAGCAGGGTTCCACAATTGGTCCTATTTATATCAATCCATCAAGTGACCGTTTCTTCCATTCAGTAGGTTTCCTCACGTCAACTGGTCAAGCGAAGAAAGAGGAAGAACGTGCTTCTGTTACGCGTCAAACCCAAAAATATAGGAATGGAGGTGTGACGTTCATCACACCATATGTTACGCTGGTAACACAAAGTAGGGGGGCGTGACGCTCGTCACACCTTGTGTGGCGGTCGTCACAGCTTCAGCGCTTCTAGTTGATAGTTGTGGGCTGGGCTTTAGTGGAAATTGCTTCTTATCATCTTTTTGCACCTCCTTTTCTTTCTTTTTCACGTATGCTTCAAATAATGTTGCCTGGAATAAATAGAAGGAAAATACCAAGTAATATCGAATAATATAAAATAAACCGAAACAAATAATAATATAATTTAATTAAATCGAGTCCAAAAGTGTGATATTATTTCATGTTATCAAGATCCCTCAATGCCTCTTAGATCTCTCTCTTTAGAAGCTCATGACAATGGTTCTTCACTTAGGCTCAATGTTGGAATCCCTAGCACAAGAACACACACATCAAAAAGTTATATCCAACAAACAAAGAATAAACAAGAAGGAGTTTAGAAATTGGTCCTCTCAAAGTTTCTTCAACATTTATAGCACTCTAAAGGCCCAATGCCTAGTTTTTCTTTGACTTTTATAGCACTCTAAAGGCCCAATGCCTAGTTGCTCTTTGACTCCAATTTTGCATAGGGAATGTCCTAAAGTCTAAGTCCTTTTTGTCCATTTTGGCATTTGGTTCACAACAATCAAACAAAACACAAGCACAAAAGTATATACACAATTATGTGCTCAAGTGAGCAAAAGGCAAATTGCATTAACATAAACATGTACTCAAATGAGCAAAGGAAAAAAAAAGCAAATGATAATATGTACAAGAATAGTAAATTGCATAAATATAAAGTGCAAGAATTAAATGTTAATGGTTAATGGTTAGTGTTAGAGTTAGTGTGCCATAAGGCAATTTAGCGCTATGTTAAGCAATCATCATTGGACTTATATAGAAGTCACAACTATCTGAGGCCGGTCAATAATAATGTAGGAAACAACACAAGTTAGAGATCTTGATTAGTGAATCAAGCTCCTACAACTTGCCATGCCAAAAAGAAGATGAGAAATGATCTTGTATTGATTTAGGTTCTTTGCTTGATTAGGAAGCAACCTATCCTTAATGCAAAGCCATTCACTTGATCCATGATCAAGTTGAATTAGATTTGAATCAAGGAAGGTTAAACCTCCCATGTATCAAGGATAACCACCAATCTTTAACTCATTGATCAAAAAAGAAAAAGAAGAAGAAGAAGAAGAAGAATATTAAAGTACATTAATGGAAATGAAATGAAATAATCAACAAGCGTTGACCAAAGATAGAGAAGGTCAAGGTCAAACAATAGTAAACAGAAGCAAAATGAAGATTAGAAGTCAAGAAACAAATAAAATATTTTTGGTATTTTTTCAAAAGTAAAATAATACTTGAATTAAAATAATAAAGAAAGGTCAAACTTCAAACTCACTTCAAATCAACTTTGAAAAGTCCAAGTGAATTATCCTAAGTTCAACAAGGTCAAACAAATTTTGATAAAAAATTTCAGCAATTTTAGAAGTCAGAAACTATTTTTAATCAATTAAAAATGCATGAAAATAACCTAATTGAATTAAAATCTCAAATAAATCTCAAATCAATTAATAAATTGATGAGAATATTTTTCATAGATCTATCATCATTCGAAGAGGTTCGAAAAATATTTTTGTATTTTTTGAATATCAAAAACTATTTTAAATGAATTAAAAATAACCAGAAAAGAGAAAATTCCTAAAAAATATCAAATTATAAAATAAAAAATATTAAAAATCATTTTTAGAAACTAGAAATTAATAGGAGAAAAATGCAATTGGTCTCACATTTTTTGGACAAATAATGAAGGAGATATGAATTTTTAAAATGAAGTGGAATTAAAAGAAATAAAAGAAAACTGAAATCAGAATTAAAAAATGTGGAAAAGCGTGGAGCGTCTGATCTGATTTCATTAATTGACGTGGATCATCACGTCACCAGGAAGTGCGCGTTCACCATACACTTTAGTCAACTGAATCACACATAGCCAATAAACAAGTCATAACATCGAGTGGCCTGGATTAAATCTGGAAAAGCAAATGAATGGCTCAGATTCAATCTGGAGACTGGACGGTGACCTCCGCCACCGTCTTCTCCGGCCAGCTTCCGGCGAAGGCAAAAATTGCAGAGAAATAAAAGATCACCAAATGCCACGATCTAGGTACCAAACGAAAGCTGGGGTGATGTACATCACCCCTGTGCCAACCAAATCCACTTTAGGTTTCTACATTGAGAGAAATCAGAGGCTGAATTTCTGTGGTGTTCAACTAAACTTGTTGGATTTTGAAAATTCAAAGCTCAAATCAACTGCCTCTATGAAGAGGACTTCAGATCACACAGAAACAACAAGAAACAAGCAATGTATGAGCAGATTCGAAGAAAATAAAATTTGAAATAAACCTCTGATTTGCAGAGTTTGAGAGCACGATTTCTTGAGGTTGATGCTTGAAGTGTGATCAATGGATTAATGTGAGCAAGGCTAAGGAACTTTAGATCCAAAAATCAATCAATGAAATTGAAGTTCAGATCTGAAAAAATTGAGTGAAAATGGTGAATTCCTTTTTAGGGTGGTTGAGGGATAATTCGTGCAGCATTTAGCACGCCTTTAGGTTACTCAAATGAGAGGCAATGGCATTGTATTTATAGCAAAAAGCATGGTTGAGATGCATGAACATTTCATTGCATGGTTGGAAAGGGCCTCCATGCATGGGCCTGTACAGGCACATGAAGAGACCAATTCCACTTGGATTTGCAAGCTGATTCTAATTGGAATCAAATTGGTCGTGCAGATTGTGCATAATCATCTCATGCAATGCCAATTTAAATGGTTTCCAAAATTGTACCAACTTTTTCATGCTTTCGAAAATGACATTTCCATAATTGAAAAACAACCTTATGAGTAATGGTTGGAAAGATTTTTGCATGAGGATCATTTGTTATGTTGACCAAAACTTCATTTGAAACTTGGAAATTGGTGAAAAGTGATCATGAAGTGCAGGGTGCAAAACATGTACATGTGAAAATTTCAAAAACGGCCAAACTTTAAGCACTTCTGTTTCAATGATGCAAGCTCCAAATGACAAAATCTCCAACATCAAAGTTGTATATATTTTCAAGAAAATAAATTTGGACTTAAATTTTGCATCATTTGGATTTTTGATGAAGATGTTATGGGCACTTGAAGTTGGACTTTTTCACATTTCAATGCTTTGGGTCCAAAGTGACCTATAATGTTTTTCATTATCACATGTAGTTATTTTAGGATTTTGAACTTTTTCTCAACATAACATTTTAAGTAGACATCTTAAGGTTTCCAATTCATTTGATCCCACCTCAAAATCATGAAAAATGAATGCGTTATGTCCTTGGGAAGTTGACCCAAAATTAGGGTTTCAGTCAAAATGACCTATAATGTCTTGAAATGGATGATGACCTTCCAATCTTCAAATAAACTTTTCATGAACATTAAAGTTGTTCATATGGTTTTTAAGAACATTGTTTCTCTTGGGGTCATCTCCATTTGACAAACACATTAAAAGTTAGGTCTCAGTGTACTTCAAAATAGTCAGATGAATTGACTGATCAACTTCTCAAGTCTATACCTCATATCTTGATGAATTAATGATTGAGGAAACTCATATAAGCTCAAATATGCATGAAATTATGAATTAAAGAACTTCCCTTAATTGCATTTGATCAAAGATTGAGGTTGCTTCATGAGCAAGGCACAGTTGATACACAGATGAATTAGGGTTTCCTTAGGAAACAAACCTCAAACCATTTGGTTTGCTTTGATCAAAGTGATGAATTGAGATACTTGGGAGGCATTTTTGATGGATGAGAGCTTTGGGGAACCATTTCCATGCTTGCTTTCATCTCTTCTTGGCCATATCAATGCACATAGGATCTCCTAGAAGCTTTGGATCTTGTGACTGCTCAAGCTACAAACAAAAGATGTTAGTGACATATTTTTGTGCTTTTGGTTAGTGAATAAAATGAGAAAAGCAATAATATACAATTCAAGCATGCTTGGTGAACTGAAACCAACTCTCAAGAGATCCCAACCAAAGGTAAGAGCCAAGATGCTTATGATCCTTGAGGCAAGATGCAAATGCAATGTCATGATGCCATGAGGGATCTTAGGGTCACAATTAGGGTCATATACATGCCCCTATTTAAGGTCATTCTAGCCGGAGATATGAAGGTTAGAATCTTCATCTCGACGAGGTAGATTGGGCTTAAATAATAACAAAGAGACGAATTTTGGTCCCTAAGAGACCTCATGATGCAAATGTATGTATGCAAAAGGTAATACTCTGTGGAGATATGTGTCCATAAAGAGAAAAGAAATCAGGAGAAACTGTCAATCCATATGAGTAATACACTTAATCGGACAAAGACTCTAGGGACTCTTATAGGGATAAGAAAGGGAATAAATTGCGTGAGCAGGTCAGGACTTAGAACTTGCTGAGAGACACGAGAGGAGTTCCATGAAAATAAATCAATGGAAGGACTCGAGCTGACTCAAAGGTGCACGTATTAGGGAATATGCCAATACAGCAAAACTATCCATAAAGGATACTTCGGATAAAAATCTGGACTCAGATAGGGGAAGATCCACTAAGGAACTTCACTGGGGAATGTCCAAACAGGACTCATTGAGGAAACAACATAATGAGGTATTACCGGTTGCTGGGTAATAAGCTCAAGGAGACATGTGCTTAAAACACCGGTATGAGGGTGAGAGAACAGCACGCTCGGGGAGAATTAATATCTAAGACCGGCATGAGGTTGATAGATATCAAACATCCAAAAACATCTGAGGAAGACCTAAAAAGGTATATTTCGACTCAGGACATCTGACTCCGCAGGGGACAAAAGTCATAATAGGGAGCAGAAGGGAAGGAACACCAGGGATACCGGTTACTGGGCATATAATAGGTTACCAACCAGGCGTGAATTGGGCAATATTTCCAAGACACTCATCATCCGAAAGGAGGGCTGAAAAAGCAAACTCGATTACTGGATGGACATTCGATTCCATAAGGAAATACGAATCTTGCTCGACTAGGGAAGAACAAAAGATTTCGACCAAAGAGCGCATGAGATATATTATCTATTACCGTCAGAACGTAGATATATACTCGAATGGAAGATTATCCACAACCGGTTACTGGGTTAATAAAGGATAAATCGACCGAAAGGAAAGGACATTGGGATACTGAATACTAGGTATAAAATGATGACCAATCAAAGGGGAGAAACAATCATTACCAACAAAGGGTAAATGAGAGATGGCTCGCTAGGGATAAATTGCTTTATTAGAGCAATTATCCAAGAGATATATCATCGGTTACTGGGAGATATACTCAAAAAGGGAAGGAATATCAATACCGAATATTGGATAAAGATAACCAACAAGGAGAGGATTATATCTATCAGATACTAGGTAGAAAACCATAGAAGAGTAACCGCCATCAGTTAAGATGAACAAAATCAAGGGTTAACTCTGCAAGGGAATAAAAATGGGGTTTACCTCTACCGGTATGAGGGTAGAAAACCACAGAAATAGCACTTACAACCACCGGTTACTGGATAGAAGGCCACAAACTCCACCGGGGAAAATATGGATAATTACTGGTTACTGAGAAATCATTCATCTAAACTGCGGGGAAGTGCAGGGGACAAATAAAAGGAGTCAATCTAGGAATAAGCTAGAGAGACACAAAGAAACAAGACTCAACCCAATGAGGATATAACTCAGGGGAGAACTCCATCCCAATACATGTGTTGGGAGGAAACTAAAATAACAATCATCCACAAGGACATAACTCCGTGGGGAATGTGGGAGAAAGGGTAGACACTTTCTGCTTATGGGGCTGACTCTATATGGAGAGATCATACACAAACATCTGCTTGGGGAAATATATCACCAACTAGCAGGAGGAAATAAACAAAGATATATGGCAAAGGATGCAGCATGAATATCTGAATGTTAAGAATATGCATATATGAGGGGTTTATGTATGATGAATGCTGACAAACAGACATATCTAACACAAACAGGTCCAAGAATCAATGGGCAAACATCTGGTACTAAATCTCAAAAGAGAAAGCCAGGCCCACTGGAGAACATCCAATCTGATGCGGGGAACAGATACCAGGAAATAAAGATCTTTGCAGGAAAAGGAGAACCAGTCATTCCTACTGGGGAAGGGATCAATACATCTTCCTGCAATCAGGCAAAGTGTTGGCTAGGGAATCTAACCACGGATAAAATCCTCCGTAGAAGCAATTCTACTGGGGAAGTTATTAAAGAGAGAAATGAAACTCTGTGGGGAATGACCACCAATCAAAAGATCCAAAACCTACAAATTTCCTTGCATTGTTGGATAAATCATTCCTGCCAAGGAGAAAAGGACACTACTCCGCTGGGGATGGAAGGATAAACATCATCATCAACCACTCTGCTCGGGAGGAAACCACAAATGGGCTCTGATCAGACAATTCCACTAGGGAGACATTGTTGACGACCGAATCGGGGATTACCCGTAGGCAACTACTAGGGATACCCTACCGGTGACCATACTGGGAGTAAAAATGGGATCAACCCTGTGGAGGATGGTCGAGGATCAAACCTACTGGAGATCAAAGTAGACAAGTCCACAGGGGAAAAGCTACAAATCAATCTTGATGATGACTCCGCTTACGCTGGGGACTTCTTGCTCATTCTGGCGGAGAAATCTCTAACTCGAAGTGAGGGAAAACCAACTTCTTCAAAAAGATTAGCATATTCAATTTATCAATCTATAAGGGATTTTAGGTCAATCCACGCAAGGGATGACAACCACATAATTGATAACACAAATGCTAAATCCAGACTCACTGGGGAGCTAAAAGATTAGGACCAGACTCCTAAACTCTCTGGGGATTTGGTGAAGCATAATCATCTTTTGCACTCGCGGAGGAGACAATCCTGGAAGATAATGAAGAGGATACAAGTATACTGGGAATATGAATAAATGTCTTACCCTCTTGGAGATCATACTATCCTTGGGAGAGCACTGAAGACGTCCCAAGTATCCTTTTGTCATTGTGAATGTTCATTTTGTTTAAAACAGTTTATGAAAATTCTATTTATTTAAAACAATGATATTTTTCAATTAAAACATGCAAAATATTTGTTGAATAAAAACAAATAAGAGTGCAAAGAATTGGATAAAGGCTCAAATTTATTTGATAGAATGGTAGTCTGCAAATGGCAAGACTCCATGGATCTTTACAAATTTGAAATTGGTGATATATATTGGTAAAGGGCTACATTGAACATAATGACCATTTCTCCACCAACTCTGAATCCGATGTATTTGAAACTTCAATTGACGATGACAGGGCGAAATTCTCTGACAGAAGACAGATGTAGAACAAAGTATTGTCAGGATGCAGTTACTTGCCAAATCCCTAATTTTTGGCTAGATTGCCCCAGGGTGAGGTACTCAATCTAGCGGGATATGTATATTCATTTTTTATGTCTCTAACTTTTTCCTGGATCTCCCTTTAGGGTTTTCAATCCACCGAGACACTCATTTTTACCTAAGTCGCCCTTTCGGGTTTTCAACTTAGCGAGCTATTCTGTTTTTATTTTAGGCTAAGTATTTCTTGACTGCATCTGAATTCACAGGACGAGTGAAATCCTCCCCATCCATAGTTGTAAGCATCAAAGCACCGCCTGAAAAGGCTCTCTTAACAACATATGGACCTTCATAGTTTGGAGTTCACTTGCCCCTGGAATCGGGCGCGAAAGACAAAACTTTCTTGAGCACAAGGTCACCTTCTCGGAACACACGAGGCTTGACCTTCTTATTAAAGGCTTTCTTCATCCTTTGCTGATATAACTGGCCATGGCACATGGTAGTTAATCTCTTCTCTTCTATCAAATTCAGTTGGTCATAACGACTCTGAACCCATTCAGCATCAGTCAACTTGGCTTCCATCAAGACTCTCATTGATGGGATCTCCACCTCTACTGGGAGCACAGCCTCCATGCCGTAAACAAGAGGGAAAGGGGTTGCCCCTGTTGAAGTGCGGACAGAGGTACGGTATCCATGCAAAGAAAATGGCAGCATCTCATGTCAATCTTTGTAGGTAACAACCATCTTCTGAACAATTTTCTTGATATTCTTATTAGCAGCTTCAACAGCCCCATTCATCTTGGGTCTATAAGGGGAAGAATTATGATGTGCAATCTTGAACTCGCTACACAACTCTTTCATCATCTTGTTGTTCAAGTTAGATCCATTATCAGTAATGATCTTGTCTGGCACACCATAACGGCATATGAGTTGATTCTTGATAAACTTCACAACCACCTGCCTGGTCATGTTTGCGCATGATGCCGCTTCTACCCACTTGGTGAAGTAATCAATTGCTACGAGAATAAATATGTGACCATTAGACGCTTTCGGATCTATCATGCCAATCATGTCAATTCCCCACATGGAGAAAGGCCATGGTGATGAAATCACATTCAAAAGTGTCGGGGGAATATGAATCTTATCCGCATAAATCTGACATTTGTGGAATTTCCTCACATATTTGCAACAATCAGACTCCATTGTCATCCAATAGTAGCCTGCTCTCAACATCTTCCTTGCCATGGCATGTCCATTGGAATGAGTACCAGATGAACCTCATGGACCTCAATCATTAACAGGTTTGCTTTGTGTCTATCCCCGCAATGTGAGCAGAAACATGTCAAAGTTCCTCTAATAAAATACATTGCCATTGAGGTAGAAACTGCCAGATAATCTCCTCAAAGTCTTCCTATCTTTCACAGATGCCCCAGGCGAGTAAATATGACTCTGAAAAAAACACTTGATATCATAATACCATGGCTTATCGTCTTTCACTTCTTCAATTGCAAATACATGAGCTGGTTTGTCTAAGCGCATCACAGTGATATTGGGTACTTCATTCCAGAGTCTTACCACGATCATCGAAGCATCCGATTCTCATCTCGAGGAATATGATGGAAGTCAACCTCAGTAAAGAATGTTGAAATCCTCCCCGCATAATCTCTATATGCGATTAGACCAGGCTGATTCGTCTCCCATTCACCCTTAATCTGATTAACAAAAAGTGCCGAATCACCATAACATCAAGATGCTTGATCCGAAGATCAATACATTCTTCCAATCCCTCATACTCAGCCATATTATTCGTGCATTTGAAAGTTAGCCTTGCTGTAAAAGGAAAACCTGTGCCTTGAGGAGTAACAATCACTTCCCCGATACCATTTCCATATTGATTTATAGCGCCATCAAACACCATGCTCCATCGGGAACCAGGCTCTGGCCCTTCATTGAGCGTAGGCTCATCGCAATATTTCATTTTCAAATACAGAATCTCCTCATCCGGGAAGTCATACTGAACTGACTGATAATCCTCAATTGGTTGATGTGCCAGGTGGTCAGCCAAGATACTACCTTTAATAGCTTTTTGAGCTCGATACTCAATATCATACTCAAATAACAACATCTGCCAACGGGAAATCCTCCCAGTTAAAGAATGCTTCTCAAAGATATACTTGATTGGATCCATTTTGGATATCAACCAAGTCGTATGATTCAACATATACTAGCATAAGCGTTTAGCAGCCCAAGCCAAAGGACAACATGTCTTCTCAAGCATCAAGTATCAAGACTCACAATCAGTGAAATTCTTACTCAAGTAGTAGATGTCATATTCTTTCTTCCCTGATTCGTCTTGCTGACCAAGGATACAACCCATAGAGTCTTCAAGAACTGTCAAATACATAATCAATGGTCTCCCTTCCACAGGAGGAGACAAAATCGGAGGCTCGGACAGATACTCTTTAATACTGTCAAAGGCTTTTTGGCAATCCTCGGTCCAATCATGCCGCTGATCTTTCCGGAGGAGCTTGAATATTGGCACACATGTGGCAATCATGTGGGATATAAATCTGGAAATATAATTCAAGCTACCAAGAAAACCTCGGACTTGCTTCTCAGTTTTGGGCGCAGGCATCTCTTGTATTGCTTTGACCTTGACAAGATCAACTTCAATACCTCTTTCACTGACAATAAAGCCCAATAACTTGCCGGAACGGACTCTAAATGTACAGTTGTTCGGATTCAGGCGGAGATTGGACTTCCTCAAACGTTGGAAAAGCTTCAACAAGTGTCCTACATGTTCAACTTCCGTTCTCGACTTTGCAATCATATCATCAACATATACCTCGATCTCCTTGTGCATCATATCATGAAACAAGGTAGTCATAGCACGTTGATATGGGCTCCGGTGTTCTTCAAACCGAAGGGCATCAGTCGATAACAGAATGTTTCCCAAGGTGTGATGAATGTTGTCTTCCCCATATCCTCGGGTGCCATTTTAATCTGATTATATCCGGAAAATCCTCCATAAATGAGAAGACATTGAATTTAGTTATATTATCTACCAACATATCAATATGTGGTAGAGGGAAATCATCTTTCGTACTAGCTTTATTCAAGTCTATATAGTCCACACACATTCGGACTTTTCCATCTTTCTTAGGCACGGGCACAATATTGGCCACCCATTGAGGATATGTAGAAGTCACCAGAAACCTCGCATCAATTTGCTTCTGAACTTCTTCTTTAATCTTCACTGCCATATCGGGATGAGTTCTTCTGAGCTTCTGCTTCACAGGCACACACTCAGGCTTCAAAGGCAGGAAATGTTGCACGATATCAGTATCCAGACCAGGCATGTCTTCATATGACCAGGCAAAGACGTCGACATATTCTCGCAGCAACTCAATCTACCCCTTCTTAACAGATTCTTGCAGGAGTGCCCCAATCTTCATTTCTCGAACACAATCCTCAGACCCCAAGTTGACTGTTTCCAGATTCTCAAGATGCGGCTAAATGATCTTCTCTTCGTGCTCAAGTAGACGGGTGATCTCGTCAGGAATCTCTTCAACATCATCTTCTTCGGCCTCAAATACAGGGAACTCAAAGTTGGGAGATGGTGTTGGATCATTATGTTCAATGGGTTTGATCAACCTGCATAATGATTTTGGATATAAAAGAGATTTTAGAATTCAAACAAGGCAAATCATTATGCAGATGAAAATATTGATTTTATTCTATTTTTAAGGTTTTATGTGATCACTAATTTCATGCAAAAAAGAAAAAAGTGAAAATAATTGGAAAAATAAACATTTAACATGAATTGAATGAAAATATCATTGTATTTTTGAGCCAACAATGTCATCACTCCTCCTTTTGGCATGGGAGGAGGGTTTTTTGAACAAAATGAACATTACATTGACTTATGGACGACTGTTGGAACATCAACAGCGACCTAATTATTGCAGACCCCTCTAGGGATGACAAAGTTTCAAGAATCTTCCTCTGCATCCTCTTCCACAATAGCAGCAGCTTCCTCGTCTTGGACGGCGTGGATGAACCCCCCACTCTGAAACAGCCCAAATTTGTTGAAAGTGCCAGAAGAATATCCTATGCCAGCCCGGGATTTATTGTCTTCCATCTTGATCATTTGTCCCAAACCAGTAGTTGTGCCATGCTCAATGGCCAACTTCGCATCATTGTAGGACGCAAATGAAGAAGTTCCTTTCTTAGTAGGCTCAACAATAGATAAAGCTTGGAACGGCGTCCCAACTTCATCCTCAACATCTATGTAAGAAAAGGAAGACAGATGGCTAACCAGGAGAGCCTTCTCTCCCCCTACCACCACCAGCTTTTTGTTCTTGACAAACTTCAATTTCTGGTGTAGGGTGGATGTCACGGCGCCTGCCTCGTGAATCCATGGTCTGCCCAACAGACAACTATATGATGGGTGGATATCCATGACCTGAAAAGTGATCTGGAAATCACTTGGTCCGATCTTGACTGGGAGTTCAACCTCTCCAATCACAGTTTTGCGGGATCCATCAAAAGCTTTAACAACCACTCCATTCTGCCTCATGGGAGGCCCCTGGTATGACAATCTGGCCAGAGTGGATTTTGGCAACACATTCAGTGATGATCCAGTGTCTACCAGCACATTATACATGGCATCATCCTTGCAGCTCATGGATATGTGAAGTGCCAAATTGTGGTCTCTTCCCTCCTCAGGGAGATCAGCATCACAGAAACTCAGATTGTTACAAGCGGTAATGTTTGCAACAATGTTATCAAATTGTTCTATTGTGACGTCATGATCTACATACGCCACATCCAACACCTTTTGCAGAGCTTCACGGTGTGGTTCTGAGTTCATAAGCAAAGATAACACAGAAATCTTTGACGGCGTCTGTAGAAGCTGATCTACAGCATTGTATTCACTCCTTTTGATGAGTCTCAGCATCTCATCACAGTCTTCTTTTATTGTGCCACTCTGGCCAGCAGAGACAGGAGTTCTTACAACAGCGGCAGGCTTATTGGCGACAAGTGCCAGATTCGGAGCAATAACAACATTCCCAATCGGGCGTTCGGTATAATCAGCGACATCAGCCCTTCTGGTGTCAGCCTGGGGTTTCGGCGGAGCCGAGAAAACACGACAGCTACGGGTCAGGCCGCTGACATTGGCAATATTAATAACAGAAGTAGAGGGCAGGGGCACCTCCTTCCCATCCTGTAATTCCACAACATTGTAGCGATAGGGAACCGCTTTATTAGAAGAGTATGGCACAATACCAGCTGGTTTAATAATTATAGAGGGAGAAACCTTCTGCTTGCTGCCATCATACCTAATGACAACAGGCTCTGGGATCTGAAATACCGGAGATATCACATTGACTTCATCATCAACATCGTGATTCTGAAGTATTTCAATTACACCTTCATCCAACATTTCTTGGATGTCTTTACGGACTCGGTGACATCCCCTCTGATTGACAGTGCAAACACGACACCTGTCATGGTCATGCTCATAATGACTGTATTCATACAACAGTCTGTGCATATGGACCAACGATTGTCGAATATGGCTGACATATTTGACCTTATATTTATCAGGGCAGCCTTGGACCATGTTGACAGAGGATTTCCCATGCTCGGGCAATGGGTTCTTCTTCACATTGGGACCTACGTCTTCGAAACACAAGATACCACATCTCACAAGGTCTTGAACCTTGGTCTTCAGTGGGTAACATTTTTCCACGTCATGTCCGGGGGCACCGGAATGATAAACACAATGTAGCTCGGGCTTATACCACCACTAAGGGTTGGCAGGTATAGCCAGAGGATCGCGTGGAGTAATCAGCTTCCTCTCTATCAAAGAGGGATAGAGCTCTGCATAGGTCATAGGAATAGGATCAAAGGTGACCCTCTTTCTCTCATAGTTGGTACTAGTCAGATTGTTGTTTCGAGGCTGGTAGGCCTGCTGTTGAGGACGGTGTTATTGTTGTTGATATTGTTGATGTTGCTGTTGCTGGTTGTTATTGTGCCGATAATGCTGATTTTCTCTGAAAACAGGTGCTATGTGAGCCACCTGATGCTGATTACCGGCAGGACGCACGATTTTCCTCCTTACTGAGGGTCTTCTTGGTTTAACATGGGAGGTCACATCATGTGCCTCGCCATCTTTCTTCTTTCCAAACGCCCCATATCGTTTGGAAGAAGAGCCTTCTTCTCTGGTCAGGCGCCCTTCCCTAACTCCTTCCTCCAGACGCATCCCCATGTTCACCATCTCGGTGAAATCAGAAGGAGCGCTGACAATCATCCGCTCATAGTAAAATGAGCTCAAGTTCTTCAAAAAGATCTTAGTCATTTCTTTCTCCTCCAGCGGAGGTACAATCTGTGCTGCTAGCTCTCACCACCTCTGGGCATATTCTTTGAAAGTTTCCTTGTCCTTCTGGGACATGGCTCTCAATTGATCCCTATCGGGAGCCATATCTACATTATACTTGTACTACTTGACGAAAGCTTCTCCAAGGTCATTGAAGGATCGGATGGTCGCGCTGTCCAAGCCTATATACTATCTCAGGGCAGCACCGGACAAACTGTCCTGGAAATAATGAATAAGAAGTTGATCGTTGTCAGTCTGAGTCGACATCTTTCTTGCATACATGACTATGTGGCTGAGAGGGAAAGTATTTCCCTTGTACTTTTCAAAGTCAGGTACTTTGAACTTTACAGGGATTTTGACATTTGGAACTAAGCAGAGTTCAGCAGCAGACTTGCCGAAGAGGTCCTTTCCTTTGAGAGTTTTGAGTTCCTTGCGGAGCTCAAGAAACTGATCGTTCATAGCGTCCATCTTTTCATAGACATTTGGGCCCTCAACGCTTACGTAGTTCTGGGTAGAAAAATGTTTGTTTGTTGGTCGATTTTAGTGAAACCTATACTATATTAACCGACGAAAACATTGTTTTACCCAAAACAGATGAGGAGCGGACGTACACCACAGATCGAACGGATTTATAAATCTACATTCGGAAAAGCGTCACTTATCTCGACTCAACAATCGCGGCAGAAACATTGTTTTGCATCACCTTAAGACAATATATCTTTCATTTATGAAAAAGGTTTTTGATTAATCGCACGACGGCGAGAAGGAGTTTGATTGGTTGGATGTATTTTGAGTGATGGCAAGAACTTGGATGAGCGAGATATCCATCTCGAATCCTAATCTCAGGAGTGCACGGTATACACCATGTTCCATTTCCATCTTATTTGCAAAAGTATTTATTAAGAATTAGGTGTTTTTAATTTGATTGAGAAAGGGGCTTGAAGAAACCGCATTGACAATTTTAGTTGATGGCGAGAGCTAAGATAAGCAAGGCATCCACCTTGAATCTTAATCTCAGGAGTGCACGGTATACACCATGTTCCATTTCCATCTTTATTGAAAAAGTGTTAAGGTAGGAATTAAGTATTTTTGAAAGACGAACATTTGATGAGAACGAGACATGAGCCTCGGGATCGATAAATCAGGGTTCCATTGGAATGCTAGATTCCAATGGTCCTTTTTCATTCGAATTATTTAAGAAAATTATTTAATGGACAACGAACACTTGATAAGGATCAAATGTTCAAAGGTTTACGCCAGAATGCTTGATCCCAACGGTCCTTCTCTTTGTCCAAGTTAATCATTGAGTGCTTTAAGAATGAAGGAAAAAGAATGAACGATTAATCCAAAACGTGAGGCTTGGGACGGATTATTCGAGGGTTCCCACCGGAATGCAAGATTCGAATGGTCCTCTTCTTTCGTGTTTTAAAAAAGGAATTTAATCGGGTTGTAAAGATAGTTAGAAAATAAAATTATATTATAGGGATAAAATTAATTTTACAATTTTAAATGTATATCGAATTAATTTTATATATACAATCGAGTTAATCTTACATATATAATCGAGTTAATTTTATATATATATAATCGGGTTCATTTTATATATATAATCGAGTTAATTTTATATTTATAATCGAGTTCCCACCAGAATGCTAGATTCTAATGGGAGGAAAATGAAATTAAATATCGAAACTATGGAAAATTAGTGAAATTTAAAATCGAAAGTTTAGTGAATTGAATATAATTACTTACATGTGTAAAGGTATGAACATGGGTACCAATAATCTAACTAACACACAAAAATCGACTAATCGAATAAAAAACAATATCGGAAATTCAACCATTAATTAAGTCTAAAAGGTAAACATTTAAAAATATAAACAACTAAATAACGATTAAATTAATGTAAAAGTAAAATAAATAGCAAGAAACTATGAAAAAAAATTAAATGAGATAGTAAGCATAAAAATAAAATATGGAGATATGCAACTCACAAGTATCAAACCCATCCCACTAAAGCAAGTGAAACTACTCTCTCTCCACTAGGCCACCTATGGTCATTTGTTATCTTAATAATAATTTGAATATGTAAACCAGAATAGATTAAAATATAAATTAAAATAAAAAATTCAAATGAGGTGGTCTGTTAATGAACAATTAATTGAAACAATGGAAGAATCCCAAACGTGACCCTAGCCGCCTGGCTGTTGGGTTTGCAAAAAAGATATTAATGGGTGGAAAATAACTATGCATTACTATCAGCACACAAAATTTAATAATGAAAAAGCCAAAAAAAACCAAAGGGTGGGTGATGTTTAATTAGATTTTAAATGCCATTCCTTGAAAATAAATAAAAGAAACAAAAGCAGAGACACGTGAAACCAACTCCACAAATCGTTCGCTTCTCTCAACCTTTCCTCTCCCAATCTCTCTATCTCTACTCAAACCCGCGCCTCTCAAACTCCCAATCTCTCAACCTTTCCTCTCCCAAATGCACAAATCCATGGCTTTAAAGAAATCCAAACAATAAAGCTTACCTTCGGTGATGATTCGATAGTGACGGTGAGGCTTGGATCTGCCTCCTTTACCTCAAAGCTTTCTCTTTGAAGTTCTTCTCCTTCGCCGTTTCAATCTGGGTTTTTTTCGTCGTTTTCGAATTTAGGGTTTTTGTTTTTCCTTCTCGCCTCCGCTTCCCTCTTTTTATATCAACAACTTAGGGTTTTTTTGAGTTGTCTCAAGGAATTCAAAAGGGCGTCTTCTGTATTGCTTTAAGGCGCTCAGACTTTGGTCTGCCTCATTTGGTGCTCGACATGAAAACGGTAATGTGCACCTTCGCTTTTCTCACTCTATTTTGTTTTAATTCTTTTTGGGGTATTTTGACATTTTACTGCCTTTTCTAATTACCTGTGTTTTACTGCAGTGAAAACTGGTGAAAATTAAAACTTCAGTTATTTGCAAAGCTTCGATTATGAACACGGGTTGAGTGAATTGCAGCATGGTCTCGTTATGCAGGTTGTTCATGAGTTTCTGCAGCAGGTGATAATGTGAATTGCAAGACACCTGTATCGTTTTCCATGTAACTGGTGTGTTCATATGGTGTTGCAGATCAGAGGTTATGGCAAGGAATGCATGAAGTCTGCTATTGGACTGATGTAGGAGTTTTGATATGCATGATTCTGACTTGTCTCATGTGCTAATGGACTGTATGGATTGATGACAATGCCATTCTGCAGATGAGATTCACATTGTTTTGTACCGTCTTCAACATGTATGCATGTCTGATGTCGAGCTTGCAAGGTTTTATTTCGGTTTATGATGGTGAGCTCTTGGTTATTGCTGTAAGTTTACATGGTTCTATAGGCAATGCTTCACGCTGTGATTAATTGGCATAACCCCGATCATGATATGTGAATGTGCTTTGCTTCTAACTGCTCAATTGGACTTTGCATTACCATGTTGTTTGTTGTCTTGATTGGTTTGTGTGGCTTGAGTTAATTGCAGACTTTTGCTCATTGCAGGTCTGGTTTGGGCATTGTGATGGACGTTGCAGAATGTGCAAGTAGATTCCTTCGTGGTTCATGTTCTTGTGAGGTGATCATGATTTGTAATTGCATAGCATTTTGGCATGGTCTGAACTTGGTTTAAGTAGCTTGTGTGTATTAGGTACATGTCCATCTGCAATTCTGATCTGGCCATAAATTATTTTGCTCGGGTCTTTGGCTATCAGGGTTAACAGACATTTGTTGCTTGCTGAGATGGTAGCTTGAATGCAGGTACATTCTAACTTTGGTTCAGCATGGTTTTGGCTCAGCTTGTAAGTCTCATTTGCCTTGATATGGTTCTGCGATATGTTTGTGGTTACAGGTCATGGTTGGTTTGAATATGAAATATTTCTTGTTTTTTTTTTGTAGAAAGGAGCGATGACACCGACAGAAGTATGTGAAGGACTAGGTTTGTTTGAACTAAGGAATAGAAAATGGCACATACAAAGAACTTGTGGTTTTAACGGAGATGGCCTTTTTGAAGGCTTAGACTGGTTGGCTTAAACTCTGAAGGAGAAAAAAGGCTGCTGTGTTGATTCATGTATTGATTTCAAAATTGGCTCATGTATGGCAATTCAAGTGTACGGTTTTGTTATTGGTTCATGATGCAAGAACTACTCGAAAATGCAAGGCTATGAATGGACATTGGTTTCGCTTGTGGATTGGAATGCTTGGAAAGAGGAATTAGAAATTATGACAATGTTTTGAGCATGTAACCTATGGTTGGAATTGGTTTCTAACTTTTAATTTTTGTGATTTGGATGGAATCGTATTATAAAGTTAGTGAATTGTATTGAATGGTTGAATGTGATGAATGCTATAATTTGAAATTAATATGGAAAGTTTATTTATGAATGTTTGAATACTAAGATTTGGAATTTGAATGAAATTGAAATTGAATAGTTATGGAAAATTTCTATTGAGATTTGCATTATGATTGGAATTACTGGTTTGAACCAAAATTGGGAATTAACTGTGATTGAAAAATTATTGGACATTATTGTTAAATATGAATTTAAACATGAATGTGGATTGATGAAAAGTTAAGATTTTGAGTGTCATACATTGACTTAAAGTCTAGAAATGGTGTGGTGGATTTTGATGGACATGGTTGTTAAAAGGGTTAATGGATAAATGGATATTTGGTTATAAAAATGGATATGGATTTTAGAAATAATCCAAGACTAATCTAAATGTCAATTTAACATCAAAAAACCAATAAAACCAATAAAAATCAAATTAATCTATAATTTGTTAAAATTAATTTGATATCAATTCTAACAATTATTTGAAAATTAAAATCAATTAGAGTTTGAATCATTAGTAAAAAAAAAACAATTAAGATTAAATTGAAATTTGAAATTAGACTTAATTTGAAATTGAAAATTAAAAAGTCAAATAACTTAAATTAGAATCCATTTTGTAATTAAAAGCACCATGATCGAAAAGGCCTAGATAATGACCAATGTTTATCAAAATCGAGACAATATGGATTTGGGAATGGATGGTTGACTTTGGTCAACTAATTGACTAGAAAGTCAACGATTGACCTCAGACGTGAATTAGGGTTTATATTAAAATGAATGCATGATGCATAGTGGATGAATGCAGATGGATCTAAAATCGGGGTATGACATTGTGCATATGATTTATTTTTTTAATCAGAGGAACTTTAGAGTCCTATTTGCAAATATTTGAAAATATTAATCATTTAGACATATATGGAAATATCACATCAATAATATCTGGAAAATATTTTTACACCAAAGAAGTAGAGTCTTGGTAACCAAATACAATACAAGAGAGAAGGAAAATGAACATCCTATGGAATCTTAGAAACAATCATCTAAAGCTCTGGAGACTGGAAGATAAGTTGCACGAAGCCTCTTCACCTCCCTCTCATAGGCTGCCTCCATATCTGCCTTCTCCTTAGCGAGTTGATCATACTTCCTCTTCCAGAACTTGGAAGAATGAGGAAGAAGAGAAGTCAACGCATCATCAGGCTCATCAATATAATGGTGCTCAAGAAACTCTATCAAAGCATCCTTCTCTCTAATCTGCTGAAGCAACTCCTCTCGTTCACGGATCCAGGCACGTGAACGGTCTTCGTCTCTCAACTCCTCTACTCTTTGGTCAGGGAGGGTTGAAGGCCCAGCCACAACCAAAGGTGTAGGTCTTGGATACTCGTAAGGAATGAGGTACTCAGAAGCTCTCCTCCTAACCCAAGAGGTATAGGGTTCCAAAGCAATACAGTTCTTTGGTCCAAGCTCTTTCCTTCCTTTCCTATGGATCTTGCGTCAAGCGCGAACCATCTTGCCCTTCAAGCCTTGGGGATCTTTACCCTCCTGGAAGAACACACCTTCTAACAAAATGTTATTAGGTTTATCCTTTATAGGGAACCCAAGCTGACGACGTGCCAAAATAGGGTTGTAGTTAATCCCACCACATGTACCAAGAAGAGGCGCATTGGAGAATTCACCACAAGAGTCGATAATCTACACACCATCATGCACACAAATGTACCAAAAGATATCATCATTAGTGAGAGACATGAGTCTCGTGGACCACCGTAGACATCCTTTGTTCTCCTTGAAGGCGACCGTCTGTGGCAAGTGCGAAATAAACCACTTGTGCAGCAGAGGCAAACAACACACAATGGTACCACCTGTAATACCCCAAAATTTATCCTACATTTTTCCTGAAAAAAAAAAAATGAAAAAAACGAAAAAAAATAATAATAAAAAAAAACGAAAAAAAAAAATAAATAAAAAATAAAAAAATAAAAAATAAAAATAAAAAAAATAATTTAATTAATTAATTAATTAATTAAATAAATAAAATATAACAAATTATTTTGGACTTGGGTCTCCCTCATTTGAGCCCATTACCCACGAAAATCAGTCTATAAATACTGAAGTTTCAGTAGAGGAAAACACACTTGGAGTGACACTTGGAGTTACACTGGGAGATTCACTTGAGAAAAAGGGAGAGAAGCAAAAGTACTCTGAGGTTTCCTTAGAACAAAACCACGAGGAAAAAGATAGTGAGAGAAGGAAACCTAGGAACTACTCTGCAGCAACCTCCAGGCAACTCTGAAAGGTTCATTCTGACTCACAGACTTTCAGCTCAAGCAAACCCTGCCATTTGATTTTTCTTCTCCAATCAGGTTTGCCCTATATCCATCATCTTTATGCCTTTAATTTGAATGCTCTAAATATATATGGTATTATGGGTGAATTTGATACCCTTTTGATGCATGTGTTTGACAAGAGGTTTAGGCCTCCTACCCTTTATTGCTTTTGTGAATTTTGATGGAATTATTCATGTGATTACATTTTGATTTAGGGGCAACTCTGGGTTACCCTATTTTGTTTATTCTAACCTGTCTTGTGTTTCCATGGCATTGTTTTCTCTTGATTTCATCCTACTACTCTAACCCTTTGTCGAGTTTTGTGAGGGCTCACATGGCTTTCGCAGAGACACTCGCGTGGTTTCCCACTTTATTTGTGGGATACCCCCTGGAGTTTTATTCTGATTATTCGTGTTGACTGATTTCCTTTGACGGTCCAGCTAGAGACATTTCAGGGTTTCTTGCCCCTTTAACTGCTATAGCTTCGGATCTTTATCCGTGTGGTAATTTTTTCCCTTTCTCATACTTTATCGCTTTCTTAGCTGGAAGACCTCGATAGGAGGCAATGTTTGAGCCCCTTGGTGGCATTTTACTTTGAGATACATGTTTTGTGTTTTGTATTCATATCCCTGCAGGTAGCGCGGTTCCTTCGTCAAGGACTGCCTTTGTGCCCTCGAGCATCCCAAACCCTAAAACCCAAAGCAACACGTTTACTCCTTCTACTACAGGCGAGTAAGTCTCCAAAGGTCGAGCATCCGGTAGATTGCGTAGTAACGTTGTTCGTCCAAAACCCAATCCATAACCCCGTAGTTAGCCGAACTACGGCTTGCTCTGATTCTCATTCCAGATGAGAGACGTAGGCATAAGACGCGATGTCTTAGCGAGCACACATCCCCCCAACTCATAGGTCAGCCGAGCTACGAAGACTCTGATTCTCATATTCAGATGAGATACGTATGCAGTGGATGCGACATTCGCGCGAGTCATTTCTCTTAACCTTTTTAGTAAATAAACACGTTAGGTAAACCCACACCCTTTAGACAAGAACTACAAAAGTGGATCCCGTAGAGTACTGTGGATGCGTAGGGGTGCTAATACCTTCCCTTCGCATAACCGACTCCCGAACCCAAGATTTGGTTGCGAGACCCCGTCTTGTCCTTTCCTTTTTTCAGGTTTACTTCGAGCGTTTCCTTTCCCTCCTTTGGGATGAATAACGCACGGTGGCGACTCTTCTGTCTTTTTCTTTCGCCGGTTGTTTTTTTCGCGCACTGTATTTTTTCAGGTTGCGACACCACCACCCAACAGAGTCGGAACGGGATTAAGAGTAGAGAAAATCCTAATAGCGTTCACATCCACAAACTTGTCGATGTTGGGGAATAACACTAGCCCATAGATGAGAAGTACAAATATGGCCTCAAAGGCGTCCTCACTCATGGCCTTCCCATGCATAGTAGCTTGAGCAATGAGGAACTCAGAAGGGAGACCTTGAATTCCACCTTTGGTAGTCATATGAGCACCAACCAGAGATTCATCTATATGCAACATATCAACAATCTCTTAAGAAGTAGGAACCCTCTCTAAGCCACTAAACGGCAACTGATCCATAATAGGTATACCCACAAGATAGGCATACTCCTCAAGCGTGGGCAAAAGCTAGAAATCCGGAAATGTGAAGCAACGGTACAAGGGATCATAGAATTGCACCAGTACACTCATGAAACCTTCGTCCACTTGAGTAGCCAGAATAGATAGAAGCTTCTCATGACGAGCCTTGAAACCCAAGGGATCTAATACATAGGATGCCAAATTCCTTAGCTCTTTCAAGTCGGGTTGTCTGAAACTGTACTTCTTCGTATTCCTTCTTTGTCTCTCCATGTCTGAAAATTTGCAAATAGACCTCTTAGGTTCCTTGAAAATTTTCTTATTATTGATGATATGGATGCAAATGAGTGCATGAATGCATGGATGCAACAATCACACTCATGGATCAAGCAAAACACACCACACAGAGGTCATGGGATGCATCAAGTCATCCTTAATATCAATCATCCATTTTGGTGGATTATGGTTTACACCTTATCAACACCCAAGTTCCATTGATACTAAGGATACACAAGAACGGATCAACCATGAATCAAGGGTTTGTTGCAAGTCACGAGCATGGAATCTCGGTTAAGAACCACCCAAAGGGAGTGTACCAGGGTTTAAACCTGCCAAACATGTTCTACAAAAGGTTCCCATAGTCATCATCCCTTCTTTCGTATATTATCAAATAAACGACTACTCGTATTCCAAAAATATTCTCAAGAGAGACTCTTATGAGTGTAGTATCGCGTAACAATCGTATCAAATCTTACACTTGAACGACCTTCGCATTACGTCCTAAAAATAGGCCAAGATGGGCTTGGTAAACTAAGGTCCTTGGCTTCTAAGGTCTATATTGGAAAGATTAATGTCTAACAAGGACTACTCGTGTGACATTATTTATCCCAACATGACCTCCACCAAGTGAATGAGCTTGCAAGTCAACTTGCTAAGGAATAACTCCACGCAAGTTGACAAGACTATGCCATTCTCCTATCCTAAGTGCACTCGAGTTCGGGTATAGAACTCATCTCACAAAGATCACCAAGCATACAAGGAATTAATATATCAAGCAATTCAATCATTACATACAATACAGTAATCCCAAATCGCATAAAAAATATGTCACAGAATGATATACAATACAATACAACAAATATGAAAAGTAGGCAAAACCCACTAGGCAAATGTCCCCAGCAGAGTCGCCACTTTTTTGTAGTGGGGTATTCGTTACCATTAGACATATTGACTAAATCTAAGGTAAACCATACAAGTCGAGTCGCCACCGCACTTCTATTTATCCAAACAAATGGTTAGAAAGCGAACAAAAACTGAGAAGTTTTATCAAATCAAAAACTAATAAAAATGTCAGAGATCGGGGTAAGGGGGTTGGTTATGCAATGGGAAGGTGTTAAGCACCCAAAACATCCTAGGTACTCCTAGGGAGCCCTTTTCACACTTGTTGTAAGGTTGGTAGTTTGTGAAAAATTTTGTTTGTGCAAACATGATTGGGGAGATGAGAAGAGAATATACAAGTTATTTACAATTTTGTGTTTGAATGGATAAACCCATTGCCTACGTACCATCTTAAAAAAGATTAGGATCATAACCTCGTAGTTCGGGGTAAAAATCTCAAAACAAAGTTGGTGAATTGACTAGTCCAAAAGCCTTAAGGTCTTTTGTTATCCAAGGGAGAAAACTCAACCTAAAAACCACAAATCCACCATGTGAGGATAGCTTCAACATGCTAGTGACGGGTTAACCCTATAAAAAGCATGGAAGACTCATTGTCCATCACTAAGGATATAGGTGAGTATTACATCTACCTTGAGGATAACTCAAACCTAATAGCTAAAGGTTATGAATTTTTTTGATAAGAAGTGGCCATTTAAACCACAAAAGCATTTGAATGAGTTATATTTACCAATGAAAAGTATTTACAAAATCCTGGTCAAAGTTGACTTAAAGATTCAATTCAAAATAAGTGTTATGAAAAGAAAGTTTGAAAATCAAAAGCATAATGCTTACGTTTCTAATGTTTGAAAACAAGTGTAAATGTTTGCACAAAAGTTTTGGCTTGGGTTAGAGTGGAGGGAAGAAGAAGAATGGCTAAAGTCCTAATCATACAAGAGATGAAGGAGAAGAAATAAGACCACAAATGGAGTTCCTCTCTTGAGATCATATTGATGATCCAAGTAGCCCCCATCCTTTGGAATAAACAAGCAAATAAGTGTAAGCTCAAGCAATCAAATCAGTCAAGTAAGCTCTTAGAAGATCCCCCAATGGCTCTTAGATATCTCTCTTTAGAAGCTCATGACAATGGTTTTTCACTTAGGCTCAATGTTGGAATCCCTAGCACAAGAACACACACATCAAAAAGTTCTATCAAACAAACAAAGAATGAACAAGAAGGAGTTTAGAAATTGGTCCTCTCAAAGTTTCTTCAACATTTATAGCACTCTAAAGGCCCAATGCCCAGTTGCTCTTTGAATTTAATAGCACTCTCAAGGCCCAATTCCTAGTTGCTCTTTGACTCCAATTTTGCATAGGGAATGTCCTAAAGTCTAAGTCTTTTTTGTCCATTTTGGCATTTGGTTCACAACAATCAAACAAAACACAAGCACAAAAGTATATACACAATTATGTGCTCAAGTGAGCAAAAGGCAAATTGCACTAACATAAACATGTGCTCAAATGAGCAAAGGAAAAAAGAGCAAATGAATAATATGTACAAGAATAGTAAATTGCATAAATGTAAAGTGCAAGAATTAAATGTTAATGGTTAATAGTTAGTGTTAAAGTTAGTGTGCCATAAGGCAATTTAGCGCTATGTTAAGCAATCGTAATTGGACTTATGTAGAAGTCACAACTATCTGAGGCCGTTCAATAATAATATAGGCAACAACACAAGTTAGAGATCTTGATTAGTGAATCAAGCTCCTATAACTTGCCATGCCAAAAAGAAGATGAGAAATGATCTTGTATTGATTTAGATTCTTTGCTTGATTAGGAAGCAACTTATCCTTAATGCAAAGCCATTCACTTGATCCATGATCAAGTTGAATTAGATTTGAATCAAGGAAGGTTAAACCTCCCATGTATCAAGGCTAACCACTAATCTTTAACTCATTGATCAAAAAAGAAAAAGAAGAAGAAGAAGAAGAAGAATATTCAAGTACATTAATGGAAATGAAATGAAATAATCAACAAGCGTTGACCAAAGATAGAGAAGATCAAGGTCAAACAATAGTAAACAGAAGCAAAATGAAGATTAGAAGTCAAGAAACAAATAAAATATTTTTGGTATTTTTTCAAAAGTAAAATAATACTTGAATTAAAATAATAAAGAAATGTCAAACATCAAACTCACTTCAAATAAACTTTGAAAAGTCCAAGTGAATTATCCGAAGTTCGAAAAGGTCAAACATTGTTTGACAAAAATTTTCAGCATTTTTAGAAGTCATAAACTATTTTTAATCAATTAAAAATGCATAAAAATAACCTGATTGAATTAAAATCTCAAATAAATATCAAATCAATTAATAAATTGATGGGAATATTTTTCATAGATCTATCATCATTTAAAGAGGTTGGAAAGATATTTTTGTATTTTTTGAATATCAAAAACTATTTTAAATGAATTAAAAATAACCAGAAAAGAGAAAATTCCTAAAAAATATCAAATGATAAAATAGAAAATATTAAAAATCATTTTTAGAAACTAGAAATTAAAAGGAGAAAAATGCAATTGGTCTCACATTTTTTGGACCAATAATGAAGGAGATATGAATTTTTAAACTGAAATAGAATTAAAAGAAAGAAAAGAAAATTGAAATTAGAATTTAAAAATGTGAAAAAGCGTGGAGCGTCTGATCTGATTTCATTAATTGACCTGGATCATCACGTGGCCAGGAAGCGCGCGCTCACCATACACTCTAGTCAACTGAATCACACATAGCCAATAAACAAGTCATAACATCGAGTGGCCTGGATTAAATTTGGAAAAGCAAATGAGTGGCTCAAATTCAATCTGGAGACTGGATGGTGACCTGCGCCACCGTCTTCTCCGGCCAGCTTCCGGCGAAGGCAAAAATTGCAGAGAAATAAAGGAGCACCAAATGCCACGATCTAGGTACCAAACGAAAGCTAGGGTGATGTACATCACCCCTGTGCCATCCAAATCCACTCTTCTGTCGTTTTCTTTCGCTGGTTGTTTTTTTCGCGCACTGTATTTTTTCAGGTTGCGACAGCTGGCGACTCTGCTGGGGACTTTAAGAAGTTGACCTCTTGCTGGTCCATCTTCCCTAAGCGAGTCCCTCCTAGCTTTTGTAGTTTGTTTGTTTATTGGGTGTTCATGCTTTTGTACAGTTATTTATTTACCTGCTTTACCTTATTTCATTGTGTACATATCATTGCTGTATCTGTTGGTTGGCTATGGCTGCTTGGTGATTTTTGTGAGATGAGTTCTATACCCGAACTCGAGTGCACTTAAGATAGGAGAATGGCATAGTCCTGTCAACTTGTGTGGAGTATTCCTTAGCGAGTTGACTTGCAAGCCCATTCACTTGGTGGAGGTCATGTTGAGATCAATAATGTCACATAAGTAAGTTGTGGTTAGACATTACTTGTTCCAATATAGACCTAAGAAGCCAAGGACCTTAGTTTACCTAACCCATCTTGGCCTATTCGTAGGACGTAGTGCGAAAGTCGTTCAAATGTAAGATTTGATACGATTGTTACGCGATACTACACTCATAAGAGTCTCTCTTGAGAATATTGTTGGAATACGAGTAGTCGTTCCTCTAATAATATCCGAAAGATGGGATTATGACTATGGGAACCTTTTTGTAGAACATGTTTGGCAGGTTTAAACCTTAGTACACTCCTTTTGGGTGGTTCTTAACCTAAACTCCATGCTCGTGACTTGCGACAAACCCTTGATTCATGGTTGATCCGATCAGGTATCCTTAATATCAATGAAACTCGGGTGTTGATAAGGTGTAAACCATAATCCGCCTAAATGGGTGGTTGATATTAAGGATAACATGATCCATCCCATGACCTTTGTTTGGTGTGCTCTTAATTTCTCTCCAGACAGTGCAACCTGACAGATGTTCAAGCAGATATAGCAATCCTGATTGACATACCACTGCATTGCATTCACATCATCACATCATTTGCATTCATATCATTCAACACATGTTTATCCTTTTCAAGGGGGTTTATATCTTCCACTTGATTCTAGTCGGAATTTTCTTGGTTCTCATCAACGGCTTAGTCTTTTTTTTTACACTGTTTATCAAATGTGAGACTGGAATCAAGGGGGTAGAATGCCTTTTGGAATTGATAAACATGTCATTGCATTTGCATAGTCATCCGCATGTCTTGCATAACAGGTACCGCCACAGTGTTCTCAGTTTGTTTGGTGTCCCACTAGCAGGATAGTTGACTCAGGCATCCACCGATACGGTACCCGAAGGAATCAACAAAGAGTAATGGAAAGCCTACAGGCAGAGCTCGCCGTGATGAAGATTCGCATGAATCAATTCATGGATTTGGTTCAAGGGGTGGCTCAAGGACAGCAGGAGCTTAGATTATTGGTGCAGAGGGATCCCCCTATTACTCAACCGGAGACGTTGGCTGATCCTCCAGCTGGAGAGGCTAATGGTCCCAATGGACCGGGGCCTATCCCGATCCCGCGCATCAACCTAGATCAACAACCTATTCAGGATGGTCAGGATGATCAGTTCCCTTTGCTTCAGGAAGACTTTGGCATGGACCCCATGTTTAAAAGATTGGAAGAGAGGTTGAAGGCAGTGGAAGGACAGAACCTTCTGGGAGTAGATGTTGCTGACTTGGGCTTGGTCCCAGGTGTTAGGGTGCCACCGAAATTCAAGGTCCCGATATTTGACAAATACCATGGCAGCACTTGTCCCAAAACTCACGTGCAAGCCTATTTCCGTAAAATGGTTGCATACTCTGACGACGAGAAGCTACTTATGTACTTCTTCCAGGACAGCCTGGCTGGGGCATCCTTGGAATGGTATATGAGGCTGGACAGAGCCCACATCCGTTGCTGGAGGGATTTGGCAGAGGCTTTCGTGAAGCAGTATCAGTATAATGCAGACATGGCTCCGGACAGAACTCAACTTCAGAATCTGTCTCTTAAAAGCAATGAGTGCTTCAGGGAATACGCTCAACGTTGGAGGGATACAGCTTCCCGTGTTCAGCCTCCTATGTTGGAAAAGGAAATGGCCAACATGTTCATGAATACGCTGCCTGGACCTTATCTGGAGCGTCTGGTAGGTTGCAATGCTTCCAACTTTGCTGATGTGGTCTCTACCGGAGAAAGGGTGGAGAATTACCTAAAGACCTATAAGAGCCAGAGTGGAGGTGGATCCTCATCAGGGGTGAAGAAGTCGTTCATTCAGGGACAGAAGAGGAGAGAAGGGGATGCAAATGCCATATCTTCTTATCAGAACAGGGATAACCGGAGGAATAACTTTCAGAATTATCATCAGCAACCGTATGTTGCGGCTGTGACCATTCCAGCTGCAGCACCACTACAACAACAACAATCACAACGTCAACCAGCTCAGTATCAACAACAGCAACAACCGGGTAATAGACCCGCTTATCAACAGAGGCAAAGGATGATGGACCGACATTTCGACACCCTTCCAATGTCGTACGCTCAGTTGCTTTCTAGTCTTCAACAACTACAACTTGTGCAACTGCGCACTCTGGCTCCTCCTGTTGGTAGACTTCCGGTGGGTTACGACGCCAACGCTAGGTGTAGCTTCCACTCTGGGGCACCTGGCCACAATATTGAGAACTGCAAAGCTTTTAAGCACGTAGTTCAGGACCTCATAGATTCAAAGGCCATCGACCTTGCACCGGCTCCGAATGTCGTCAACAATCCCATGCCCCAGCATGGTGGTGCGAACGTTAATTTGGTAGAGGGAGAAGCCAAGTCCATTAAGGATGTGTTGAAGCTGAAGACTCCATTGTCGGATGTCAAAGGATGCTTGCTGAAGGCCGATGTTTTCCCCGGTTGTGGGAAGGGTTGTTTGGATTGTGCCACTCAGAGTGGAGGTTGTTTGAAGCTACAGCAGGGTATCCAGGCCTTGCTCGACAAAGGTATCCTCCAGGTTGAAGATTTGTCTGTCCAAGAGTCTGTGAAAGAGGTTAAAGCGGGTGCCTCTATCTCATCCTTTAAGCAGGCACGGGATTGGGTATCAGCCAGTTTTGACTTCTACAACACTTCAGGGGCCGATCACTTTCTCCAGTGCTGGCATCATTCAGTATGGTCAAGTCTCTGCAGTCAACGAAGAAGAGGGGGATAGTGATTGTGACATTGACAATTGGGTGCGTCCGAAGATCCCGGGTGAAGTCATCAACAATTGGTCTTCTGAAGAGATTATCCAAGTCACTCTTCTTGAAGAGTAATTTTCTTTGTTTATTCATGCATATCCAAGTCTTACGTTCCGCCCAGGGCGTAATGACTCATTGTAGGGCCCATCTATGTGACACTTGCATTTTTTATCATAAATAAAGGACGTATTTTTGCATTCAAATATTTCGTTCCCTTTCTTTCTATTTTTGCAGTTTTTCAAAATAAAAAAAATGGCAATGTTTTGTTTAGTTTTCACTTCTTGTTCATACTCATAAGCACATACCATCACTCATGCAGATGCACAACACCGGATCCTATTGATAACGGTTCTACTACGGCTCGCTTCAACTTTGAAAATCCAATCTTTCAAGCTGAAGAAGAGGATGATGAAGACTGTGAACTCCCTGAAGAACTTACCAGGTTATTAAAACAAGAGGAAAGGGTCATTCAACCGCATCAAGAGTCTGTTGAAGTAATTAATCTCGGCACCGAGGACGCCAAGAGAAAAATCAAGATAGGGGCTGTTTTGAGAGATGATGTGAAGAAAGGGCTGATTGAATTGCTGCAAGAATACGTTGACATCTTCACCTGGTCTTATCAGGACATGCCTGGGCTGGACACAGACATCGTGGTACACCGCTTGCCTCTCAAAGAAGGTTGTCCTCTGGTCAAGCAGAAACTCAGAAGAACAAGACCAGAGATGGCTGTCAAGATAAAGGAAGAAGTACAAAAGCAGTTGGATGCAGGGTTTCTAGCAGTCACCAATTATCCGCCATGGGTTGCAAACATCGTCCCAGTACCTAAGAAGGATGGAAAGGTACGGATGTGTGTCGACTACCGGGATCTGAACAGAGCTAGCCCTAAAGATGATTTCCCATTACCTCACATCGACGTTTTGGTGGATAATACAGCTCAGTTCTCGGTATTCTCCTTCATGGATGGCTTTTCTGGCTATAACCAAATCAAGATGGCACCAGAGGACATGGAAAAGACAACTTTCATAACCCCATGGGGCACCTTCTGCTACAAGGTGATGCCGTTTGGTCTGAAAAATGCCGGAGCAACATATCAACGAGCTATGGTAACTCTGTTCCATGATATGTGTAACACCCCGATAATAATAAAATAATTATTTAAATTGAGTTAATAATTTATTTATTAATTTAATTAAATAATTGGAAATTTTATTATTATTATTATTGGATTATTATTATTATTCGGAAAATATATATAAGTTGGAATTTAGAAAAAAATCCCATTTTTGGTAAAAAGGTTAATTTCACGTGAAAAGGGAAAAAGAGGCAGAAAAGGGAAAAGGGCAAAGAGCCAAAGAACGAAGGTTGAAGGAAGGGAAAGCTTGGAGCTCAGAGACTGCCGGATTAACTCAGGTAAGGGGGGTTTATCATCGCTTAATGGGTATTATGGGATAGTATGTGATGGGTAGTGAGAAACCATTGAAATTTGCCTCTGATTGAATGATATATGTGATGAACTTGTGAATTATTGATGAACGGAATTGGGTGATGATTGATGAGAAACTCGTAGGAATTAGAGGTAGAAAGGTTAACAATTTGTGAAATCGAAAATGTATGATTCGTGTTAGATGATATGAGTGAATTGTGTGTAAAATTTGGACTGTGGGAGGTGAATTGGATAGATCTCGTAGCAGAGAAAGCCATTGCAGACCTGGAACTTCTGGCTTCTGGTCATACGCGTATGGCACTAGGCAATACGCGTATGAGATGGCTGGTACGCGTATGGAGGAGGCCTTACGCGTATGAGTGAAAAAGATGATGTTTTGAACGTGAAATTGTCTCTGTTGGTACGCGTATGGGGATGTGGTACGCGTAGCATACGCGTATGGGCGTGGGCATTACGCGTATGGACTTGGTCAGGTTTGGGCAATACGCGTATGGGCATAGGCAATACGCGTATGGGCAGATTTGTGATTTTCCTGAACAGTGGTTGTGCAGTTTTTGGTTGTTTAGGCTGAGTGATGCACTTAGCTGAGGTATGATGTTGTAGGGATCTTTTCCCGTTGTTTTGAGTAGTATAGGTATTAGTAGAGTGTGCTAATACTATGATTGATTATGTGGCATGATATGATATGCTTTTGTTGATGATATGTGAAGGTATACATGATGATGTGAATGTATGCGTTTGTGAATAGACTATTTTATGGCTTAGAGTGTGAGCATGTGTCTATTCTTGAATTGTTGTTGACGTTGCATTGCTAGGTGATTAGCATGCATATTGTGGCCCATTTGGGGTGGTAGCTAATTCCCATGGTGAGGAATTAGTGAGTAAATCATTTTGATTGCTGTTGTTGATGTTTGCATGCTAGGTGATTAGCGTGCATAGTATGGCCCATTTGGGGTGGTAGCTAATTCCCATGGTGAGGAATTAGTGAGTGAGTCACTATGTCTCAAATGAGTGGGACTAGTGAGCTTGGTAGCCGTGCCTGGATTTGGACGGTGAGGTTGAACTATATGTTCGCAAAATAGTCGGTACCGCATGCATGGAGTCTCATTGCATAATATATGTATGGCGTGTAATATGAATGGATGTATTCCAATATTACACGTGTGTTTGTGTTGGTATGGTTGTGTTGTTATAATGTATGATGTTGAGTTGATATGGCTGTTCCTGAATGTGTGTTTTGATTAGGGTAATGAAGTGTGTTAAATCACTTAACATAACATGATGTTTTATAATATTCATTATATTGATTGAGGAACTCACCCTTACAACTATGTTTTCAGGTAACGAGCAGTGATTGAATAGAAGCTAGTCCTGGGAGTCTAGTGTAGTTCTTAGCGAGTCATGCTCTGGTAGATGTAACATCGGGATGGGATGTTTACTATGCTTTCTTTTGGTTGTTGAACAACCTTACATGTAATGTAGTACATGATTTGAATGTTGTTATTTTATATCCGCTGCGAATTATGCGAAAGTGTCTTATTTTGATTAAATAAATGAGCATGACAGAATATTTTGATTATTGGTGTGAAATGATTGTGTGACACCCTTCGGGGCATATTTACTCTGATTGACATATTGTTATTTTTTAAATAAATATTTGGGGTATTTTAGAAGGGTGTTACATTAGTGGTATCAGAGCATAGTCGGTCGAGTCGAGTCGTAATTATTCTGTTCCCCTGTACGGGATAGGTGTTGAGTAACCCTATCAGTACTTATTGTTTTAGTTTGTTTGGGTTTCAGAATAGAGATGGCTGGAAGAGGTAGAGACGATGCTGCAATTGCTGAGGCTCTGGGTATGCTAGCTGGAGTACTTGGAGGAAATCCGAATGTTGTGGGAATGGGAGCTGCTCGTCAACTGAGTGAGTTCCAGAAGAACAATCCTCCAATGTTCAAGGGAGCATACGATCCAGATGGTGCTCAGAAGTGGTTGAAGGAGATTGAGAGGATCTTCCGAGTGACTGAGTGTGCCGATAACCAGAAGGTCAGGTTCGGTACGCATATGCTGTCAGAAGAAGCTGATGATTGGTGGGTTGCTACCCGCATTGAGTTGGAAACTGCTGGGAATGCTGAAATCACTTGGGCTGTGTTCAGAGAGAGATTCCTGAGGAAGTATTTTCCAGAGGATGTTAGAGGGAAGAAAGAGATAGAGTTCTTGGAATTGAAGCAGGGTAACAAGTCTGTTACTGAGTATGCTGCTAAGTTCACAAAGCTGTCAAAGTATTATACTCCCTACAGTGAGGCTACTGGGGAATTTTCCAAATGTGTGAAGTTTGAGAACGGGTTGCGTCCCGAGATCAAGCAGGCGATTGGATATCAGCGGATCAGGGTGTTTTCTGATTTGGTTGACTGTTGCAGGATTTTCGAACAGGATTCCAAGGCTAGAGCAGAGAGCTATCAGCAAAGGGTTGATAGGAAAGGTAAGAATCAGATTGATCGTGGGAAACCGTATGCAGCTGGCAAAGGTTTCCAGAGGCAGAGTGGGATGAAGAGGCCTAGTGGGGGAGACTCTAGTGCTCCTGTTAAGTGTTACAGATGTGGTCAGGCTGGACATCGTATCCATGAGTGTACCAGTAATGAGAAGAAGTGTTTCAAATGTGGAAAAGGTGGTCATTTAGCTGCAGATTGCCGGTTGAAGACTGTGACTTGCTTCAACTGTGGAGAGGTGGGTCATATCAGTCCACAGTGTCCTAAGCCAAAGAAAGAGAACCAGTCAGGAGGCAAGGTTTTTGGTTTATCAGGTTCTGAGACTTTTGCAGATGATCGTTTGATCCGAGGTACGTGTTATATTAATGGCTTTCCTCTTGTAGCTATTATTGACACAGGTGCGACTCATTCTTTTATATCTTTGGATTGTGCTGCGAAACTTAAGTTAGAGATATCTGAGATGCATGGAGGTATGGTGATTGATACTCCTGCAAAGGGTTCAGTGACTACTACTTCGGTTTGTTTGAATTGTCCTTTGAGTATTTTTGGTAGAGACTTTGGGTTAGACCTTGTATGTCTTCCACTAGTACAGGTTGATGTTATCCTGGGTATGAACTGGTTGGTGTTGAACCGAGTCTATATCAACTGTTTTGATAAGACTGTGATTTTTCCCGAGATTGAGGAAGGAAAGAATTTGTTTCTATCAGCAAGACAGGTGAATGAGGAAGTAGCAGATGGGGCAGAGTTGTTTATGCTGTTAGCGACTATGGAGGTTAAAGATAAACTGGTGATTGGTGATCTAGCCGTGGTGTGTGATTTTCCTGATGTGTTTCCGGAAGAAGTGAATGAATTACCGCCAGAGCGTGAAGTTGAGTTCTCGATTGATTTGGTACCTGGTACTAGGCCAATATCGATGGCTCCGTACCGTATGTCTGCTGTTGAGTTAACTGAATTGAAGAGTCAGTTGGAAGATTTGTTGGATAAGAAATTTATTCGTCCGAGTGTGTCACCGTGGGGTGCACCAGTGTTATTGGTTAAGAAGAAAGAAGGTACTATGAGGTTGTGTGTGGACTACAGGCAACTGAATAAAGTGACGATCAAGAATCGGTATCCTTTACCGAGGATTGATGATTTAATGGATCAATTGGTTGGTGCTAGTGTGTTCAGCAAAATAGATTTGAGATCTGGGTATCATCAGATACGTGTGAAAACTGAAGATATTCAGAAGACTGCTTTCAGAACAAGGTATGGACATTATGAGTATTCGGTAATGCCTTTTGGTGTGACTAATGCGCCTGGAGTATTTATGGAGTATATGAATAGGATTTTCCATCCGTACCTAGACAAGTTTGTGGTAGTGTTTATTGATGACATTTTGGTGTATTCGAAATCTGAAGAAGAGCATGCTGAGCATTTGAGAGTAGTTTTGGGAGTTCTACGAGAAAAGAAGTTATTTGCTAAACTCTCTAAATGTGAATTTTGGTTAGAAGAAGTTAGTTTTCTTGGTCATGTGATTTCAAGAGGTGGTGTTGCTGTTGATCCTTCTAAGATAGAAGCGGTATCTAAGTGGGAAGCTCCTAAGTCTGTTGCTGAGATTCGAAGTTTCCTTGGTTTGGCAGGTTATTATAGGAAGTTCATTGAGGGATTTTCTAAGTTGGCGTTACCGTTGACGATGTTGACTAGAAAGGGACAAGCGTTTGTTTGGGACTCAAAGTGTGAAGAAGGTTTCCAAGAGTTAAAGAGAAAGTTGACTACTGCTCCTATTTTGATATTACCGAGTTCGTCGGAATCGTTTGAGGTTTATTGCGATGCTTCATTGTTGGGTTTGGGTGGTGTGTTGATGCAGAATAAGCAGGTTATAGCTTATGCTTCGAGACAACTGAGGATTCATGAAAGGAACTATCCGACGCACGATTTAGAGTTGGCAGCCGTGGTATTTGTTCTGAAGTTGTGGAGGCATTATTTGTATGGATCAAGATTTGAAGTTTTCAGTGACCATAAAAGTTTGAAGTATTTGTTTGATCAGAAAGAGCTGAATATGAGACAGAGGAGATGGTTAGAATTTCTGAAGGATTATGATTTTGGTTTGAATTACCATCCGGGTAAAGCAAATGTAGTAGCTGATGCATTGAGTCGGAAATCACTGCATATGTCTATGTTAATGGTTAAGGAATTGGATTTGATTGAGCAGTTTAGAGACTTGAGTTTGGTGTGTGAGAGTACTCACAATAGTGTTAAATTGGGAATGTTGAAGTTAACGAGTAGTATTCTGGATGAGATTAGAGAGGGTCAGAAATCTGATATGCTTTTGGTTGATAAGTTGACTCTAGTGAATCAAGGTCAAGGTGGTGAATTCAGAGTTGATGAGAATGGTGTTTTGAGATTTGGTAATCGGGTGTGTATTCCGGATGTTACCGAACTTAAGAAGAGTATTCTTGAAGAAGGACATCGTAGTGGCTTGAGTATTCATCCTGGAGCTACGAAGATGTATCATGATTTGAAAAAGTTATTTTGGTGGCCAGGAATGAAAAGAGAAATTGCGAGTTTTGTTTATTCCTGTTTGACTTGTCAGAAGTCAAAGATTGAGCATCAAAAGCCGTCTGGGCTAATGCAACCGTTGGTTATTCCAGAGTGGAAGTGGGATAGTATCAGTATGGATTTTGTTTCTGGTTTGCCGAGGACAAGTAAGAATTTTGAAGCTACTTGGGTGATTGTGGATAGATTGACGAAGTCGGCTCATTTCATTCCGATCAGAATGGATTATCCGTTAGAGAGATTAGCTGAGTTGTATATTGAGAAGGTTGTAAGTTTGCATGGTATTCCGTCGAGTATTGTTTCGGACAGAGATCCTAGATTTACATCGAAGTTCTGGGAAGGTTTGCAGAAGGCTTTGGGAACTAAGCTGAGATTGAGTTCTGCATATCATCCGCAGACTGATGGTCAGACTGAGAGGACGATTCAGTCATTAGAGGATCTTTTGAGGGCGTGTGTTTTGGAAAAGGGAGGTGCTTGGGATTGTTATTTGCCTTTGATTGAGTTTACCTACAACAATAGTTTTCATTCGAGCATTGGTATGGCACCGTTTGAAGCTTTGTATGGTAGGAGATGTCGGACACCTTTATGTTGGTATGAGTCCGGTGAGAGTGCTGTGGTTGGACCGGAGATTGTTCAACAAACTACGGAAAAGATTAAGATGATTCAGGAGAAGATGAGAATTGCTCAGAGTCGTCAGAAGAGTTATCATGATAAGAGGAGGAAGTCACTTGAGTTCCAAGAGGGAGACCATGTGTTTCTTCGTGTTACTCCGATAACTGGTGTTGGTCGAGCTTTGAAGTCGAAGAAATTGACACCTCGATTTATTGGTCCTTATCAGATTTTGGAGAGGATAGGGGAGGTAGCCTATCGTATCGCTTTACCGCCGTCGCTTGCGAATTTGCATGAGGTTTTTCATGTGTCTCAGTTGAGGAGGTACATTCATGATCCGTCGCATGTAGTCCAAGTAGATGATGTACGGGTGAGAGATAACCTGACTGTTGAAACATCACCTATGAGGATCGAGGATCGAGAGTTGAAGCAGTTGCGGGGTAAAGAGATTGCCTTGGTGAAGGTAGCTTGGGGAGGACCAGCAGGTGGCAATGTGACTTGGGAACTTAAGAGTCAGATGAAGGAGTCTTATCCTGAGTTGTTCGCTTGAGGTATGTTTTCGAGGACGAAAACTCTTTTAGTGGGGGAGAGTTGTAACACCCCGATAATAATAAAATAATTATTTAAATTGAGTTAATAATTTATTTATTAATTTAATTAAATAATTGGAAATTTTATTATTATTATTTTTGGATTATTATTATTATTCGGAAAATATATATAAGTTGGAATTTAGAAAAAAATCCCATTTTTGGTAAAAAGGTTAATTTCACGTGAAAAGGGAAAAAGAGGCAGAAAAGGGAAAAGGGCAAAGAGCCAAAGAACGAAGGTTGAAGGAAGGGAAAGCTTGGAGCTCAGAGACTGCCGGATTAACTCAGGTAAGGGGGGTTTATCATCGCTTAATGGGTATTATGGGATAGTATGTGATGGGTAGTGAGAAACCATTGAAATTTGCCTCTGATTGAATGATATATGTGATGAACTTGTGAATTATTGATGAACGGAATTGGGTGATGATTGATGAGAAACTCGTAGGAATTAGAGGTAGAAAGGTTAACAATTTGTGAAATCGAAAATGTATGATTCGTGTTAGATGATATGAGTGAATTGTGTGTAAAATTTGGACTGTGGGAGGTGAATTGGATAGATCTCGTAGCAGAGAAAGCCATTGCAGACCTGGAACTTCTGGCTTCTGGTCATACGTGTATGGCACTAGGCAATACGCGTATGAGATGGCTGGTACGCGTATGGAGGAGGCCTTACGCGTATGAGTGAAAAAGATGATGTTTTGAACGTGAAATTGTCTCTGTTGGTACGCGTATGGGGATGTGGTACGCGTAGCATACGCGTATGGGCGTGGGCATTACGCGTATGGACTTGGTCAGGTTTGGGCAATACGCGTATGGGCATAGGCAATACGCGTATGGGCAGATTTGTGATTTTCCTGAACAGTGGTTGTGCAGTTTTTGGTTGTTTAGGCTGAGTGATGCACTTAGCTGAGGTATGATGTTGTAGGGATCTTTTCCCGTTGTTTTGAGTAGTATAGGTATTAGTAGAGTGTGCTAATACTATGATTGATTATGTGGCATGATATGATATGCTTTTGTTGATGATATGTGAAGGTATACATGATGATGTGAATGTATGCGTTTGTGAATAGACTATTTTATGGCTTAGAGTGTGAGCATGTGTCTATTCTTGAATTGTTGTTGACGTTGCATTGCTAGGTGATTAGCATGCATATTGTGGCCCATTTGGGGTGGTAGCTAATTCCCATGGTGAGGAATTAGTGAGTAAATCATTTTGATTGCTGTTGTTGATGTTTGCATGCTAGGTGATTAGCGTGCATAGTATGGCCCATTTGGGGTGGTAGCTAATTCCCATGGTGAGGAATTAGTGAGTGAGTCACTATGTCTCAAATGAGTGGGACTAGTGAGCTTGGTAGCCGTGCCTGGATTTGGACGGTGAGGTTGAACTATATGTTCGCAAAATAGTCGGTACCGCATGCATGGAGTCTCATTGCATAATATATGTATGGCGTGTAATATGAATGGATGTATTCCAATATTACACGTGTGTTTGTGTTGGTATGGTTGTGTTGTTATAATGTATGATGTTGAGTTGATATGGCTGTTCCTGAATGTGTGTTTTGATTAGGGTAATGAAGTGTGTTAAATCACTTAACATAACATGATGTTTTATAATATTCATTATATTGATTGAGGAACTCACCCTTACAACTATGTTTTCAGGTAACGAGCAGTGATTGAATAGAAGCTAGTCCTGGGAGTCTAGTGTAGTTCTTAGCGAGTCATGCTCTGGTAGATGTAACATCGGGATGGGATGTTTACTATGCTTTCTTTTGGTTGTTGAACAACCTTACATGTAATGTAGTACATGATTTGAATGTTGTTATTTTATATCCGCTGCGAATTATGCGAAAGTGTCTTATTTTGATTAAATAAATGAGCATGACAGAATATTTTGATGATTGGTGTGAAATGATTGTGTGACACCCTTCGGGGCATATTTACTCTGATTGACATATTGTTATTTTTTAAATAAATATTTGGGGTATTTTAGAAGGGTGTTACAATATGATTCATCATGAAATCGAGGTTTATGTGGATGATATGATTGCCAAATCTCAGACAGAAGAAGAACATTTGTTGAATTTGCAGAAACTGTTTGAGCGTTTGAGGAAATTCAAACTGAGACTTAATCCGAACAAGTGCACTTTCGGGGTGAGATCGGGAAAATTGCTGGGTTTTATTGTTAGTGAAAAAGGGATTGAGGTGGATCCTGACAAAGTGAAAGCAATACAGGAAATGCCTGAGCCAAGAACGGAGAAGCAAGTCCGTAGTTTCTTAGGTAGGTTGAACTACATTGCAAGGTTCATCTCTCACCTAACAACCACGTGTGAGCCAATTTTCAAATTGCTGAGGAAGGATCAGGCTATCAGGTGGAATGAAGATTGTCAAAGGGCTTTCGAGAAGATAAAAGAGTATCTACAGAAACCTCCGATCCTTATACCTCCAGTTCCTGGGAGACCTCTGATAATGTACCTATCAGTGACCGAGAACTCGATGGGGTGTGTATTGGGACAGCATGACGAGTCTGGTCAAAAAGAGCATGCCATATACTACCTTAGCAAAAAGTTTACCGACTGTGAAATCAAATATTCGCAGCCTGAGAAAACTTGTTGTGCTTTGGCCTGGGCTGCTCGCCGACTGAGACAGTATATGTTGAACCATACTACCTTGTTGATTTCTAAGATGGATCCAGTGAAATACATATTCGAGAAGCCAGCTCTCACCGGAAGGGTCGCTCGTTGGCAAATGATTTTAACAGAGTATGATATTCAGTATACGTCACAGAAGGCCATCAAAGGTAGTATTCTGTCAGACTACCTTGCCGAGCAGCCGATTGATGATTATGAGCCGATGAAGTTTGAATTCCCTGATGAAGACATCATGTTCCTCAAGATGAAAGACTGTGAAGAGCCAGTTGTTGAGGAGGGACCTGATCCAAACGAAAAGTGGACTTTGTTGTTTGATGGGGCTGTCAATGCTAGAGGAAGTGGAATTGGTGCTGTCATTACAACTCCGAAAGGTGCCCACATGCCTTTCACCGCTCGTCTGACTTTTGAGTGCACAAATAATGAAGCTGAGTACGAGGCCTGTATCTTGGGTATTGAGCAAGCCATTGATTTGAGAATCAAGACTTTGGACATCTTCGGAGATTCAGCTCTGGTGATCAATCAAGTGAATGGTGATTGGAATACTCTCCAGCCCACTCTGGTCCCCTACAGAGATTACACGAGAAGACTATTGACTTTCTTCACAACAGTAAAATTGTATCATATACCTCGTGATGAGAACCAGATGGCAGACGCACTTGCTACTCTATCCTCCATGATCAAGGTAATTCGTTGGAACCATGCTCCCAGGATCGATGTGATGCGCCTTGACAGGGCCGCGTATGTGTTTGCTGCTGAACTGGTAGTCGATGACAAGCCCTGGTATCACGATATCAAGTGCTTTCTGAAGAATCAAGAGTACCCTGCAGGGGCATCCAACAATGACAGAAAGACTTTGAGAAGATTGGCAGGCAGTTTCTTCTTGAACAAAGACGATGTGCTGTATAAGAGGAACTTCGACATGGTTTTGCTCAGATGCGTGGACAGACACGAGGCGGACATGCAATGGCTAAGAAATTGTTGAGAGCGGGTTATTACTGGATGACCATGGAATCAGATTGTTTCAAGTATGCTCGGAAGTGTCATAAGTGCCAGATTTATGCTGATAAGGTGCATGTACCGCCGAATCCTCTGAATGTGATGTCTTCGCCGTGGCCGTTTGCCATGTGGGGCATTGACATGATTGGAAAGATTGAGCCGACTGCTTCCAATGGGCATCGCTTCATCCTTGTTGCCATCGACTATTTCACCAAGTGGGTCGAGGCAGCATCGTTCGCGAATGTCACCAGACATGTGGTTGCCCGTTTCATCAAGAAAGAAATCATTTGTCGCTATGGGATTCCCGAAAGAATCATTACTGATAATGGTTCTAATCTCAACAACAAAATGATGAAGGAGTTGTGTCAGAACTTCAACATTCAGCATCACAACTCTTCCCCTTACCGCCCTAAGATGAACGGCGCTATTGAGGCGGCAAATAAGAACATAAAGAAGATTGTGCAGAAGATGGTCGTCACGTACAGAGATTGGCATGAGATGCTACCTTTCGCCTTGCATGGGTACCGTACTTCAGTACGTACATCGACCGGGGCAACCCCCTACTCCCTTGTGTATGGTATGGAAGCAGTCCTACCTATTGAAGTGGAGATCCCTTCTCTAAGAGTCTTGTTGGATATCAAGTTAGACGAAGCTGAATGGATTCGGACAAGGTTCAATGAGTTGAGTCTTATCGAAGAGAAGCGAATGGCAGCCATTTCTCATGGGCAGTTGTATCAGAGTCGGATGAAGAGAGCTTTTGATCAGAAGGTGCGTCCTCGTTGTTTCCAAGTCGGAGATTTAGTGTTGAAAAGGATCCCTCCTCCTCAGACAGATCACAGGGGCAAGTGGACTCCTAACTATGATGGACCGTATATTGTCACCAAGGTTTTTGATGGTGGGGCTTTAATGCTTGCAACTATGGATGGTGAAAACTTCACTTCCCCTGTGAACTCAGACGCAGTTAAAAAATACTTCGCATAAAATAGACCCGCTGGACAGTAAAAAGAATAGTCCAGGCAAAAATGGGCATCCCGACGAACCAAGAAAATGAAAAGGTTCGGGCAAAAATTAGGGATTAAAAATGAAAAGAGCGTACACCCGGTAAGTTGAAAACCTGAAAAGGCAACTTAGGCAAAAATGGGTATCCCGATGGATTGAAACCCGAAAAGGGCGATCCAGGCAAAAGTTAGGGATTAAGCGAATGACTGCGTTCTGAGTAGTTCTGAATCTCATCTCGTGCCAATGACTGGAAATTTTCGAAAGGTAGGAAACAGTCCAATCACCTTTTCAGAAGGCTGATCATCTGGAGGATCTTGAAGACGAGCAAGTCATAGCAGAATTGGAACCCAATAGAAATCCATTTCACATTGCCATTAGATTAATTTCTGTTTTTATCTTTTGTGCGATTACCTCTTTCTAGGGATTGCTTCCTGATGTAAATGCCTATTCAGAGGCCGTTCAATCAGTAAAATCATGTTATTCAGTATATCTCTGTTTTCATTTTCATTTTACTGTTTTGTTTGCAAAAATGACGTCCGAATTCTTGATAAACATTGCATCATGACACATAAGGGCTTTACAGGTACATGCTTAATAAACATTTAAAATTACTGTAAATTTTAAGTGCTTTGGATCGTCTATTCAGAACAGATACCCTCGGGGCATTTCCTTAAAATTCCCTGCAGATGATCGTGAATATCTTCCCCAGTGAAGTCACCAACAGACAAATTCGGTGTCTTATCCCTGCAGAGCTGATCAGAGCGTTGGATTCTTCAATCCCCAGCAGTTTCTCACCACCGTACTTCCCCAAGCGGTTGTTTCAGGACATACACTCCCCAGCGGAGTTGACAGTGCCAGACTGTATCTTCCCAGCAGAAGTGGCTGCTCCTTAGAGTTCGATACCAGATCGATAATCCCAATGCCAGATCCATGGTTTCTTTCCGTGAAGCAGAACCTCGGTACCGTATCAGTGTTTACTCCCCCTGCTGAGTCATCTCTCGCAAACTGTGGTTGCCAGAATCAGTGTAGCTCTCCTCAGCAGCAGGCTTCCAATGCCATTCTTTCCCCGATCAGAGTCTCGGTATGGCCAGAACACCGCATGGCTAGTCATCTCCCCACAGAGTTCTTTGCGCTGTGCATCTCCAACAGCCTTGCCAGGGTCCAGAAGATGGTGATCATTTCTCCAGCAGATCCCTTGCCTCAGCTTGGCATTCTACCCAGCATTTCGCATCCCTGCATGTAGAATCATATTGCATTGCATCCTTCCAAATCGCGTAGCATTTCCATTTTCATGGAGCATTACGCCATTGAAAAATTCAAACATACGCATGTAAGCATAAAACATTCTCGGTATCCCAAGTGATAAGCTAGAAGTTGTTTCCAGTACTCAGACTGAAGATTGTTCATGACTTACCTTTGTTATCCCCAGCAAGTGTCATTGGCCCATGCGCCGCCTCTATTATCATTCCCTATTTCTGCCAATGCTGACAGGCATGAAGTTTTCCGGTATCCAGATCGAAGTGGCATTCAGGCCAATTTTCCGATATTCAGATCGAAGTGGCATTCAGGCCAATTTTCCGATGTTCAGATCGAAGAAGGTTCCGACGTTCAGGTCGATGCAACTTGTGGCATTCAGGCCAATTTTCCGATATTCAGATCGAAGTGGCATTCAGGCCAATTTTCCGATGTTCAGATCGAAGAAGGTTCCGACGTTCAGGTCGATGCGACTTGTGGCATTCAGACCCATTTTCCGATGTTCAGATCGAAATCCTTTCCAGTATTCAGACTGATGAGCGGCATTCAAGCCATGGTTATTTCTGTGTTACCATTTATTTTGGTATCTAGTTTAACATTCTTTTTCGGTATTCAAACTGACTCTCACCGTACCAGACGAATTCTTCCTTCAAGACCACCTCTTTGCTGATTCTGACAGACATTGTTACTTCACTTCACTTCAGTGCAAATTTTTGGGCTTTTATTGTATTCAATCCCTTGATACCTCGAAAGTACGAAAGCAACTGCCATCTTCTTTCCGGGTCTCCAGTTGATTGAATAGGGGCAGCTGTAATACCCCAAAATTTACCTTTCATTTTTCCTGAAAAAAAAAAAAAACAAAAAAAAAACCAAAAAAAAAACGAAAAAAAATAATAATAAAAAAAAACGAAAAAATAAATAAATAAATAAATAAAAAATAAATAAATAAAAAAAAACGAAAAAAAAAAAACGAAAAAATAAATAAATAAAAAAAAAACGAAAAAAAAAAATAAAAAAAAATAATTTAATTAATTAATTAATTAATTAAATAAATAAAATAAATAAATAAAATATAACAAATTATTTTGGACTTGGGTCTCCCTCATTTGAGCCCATTACCCACGAAAATCAGTCTATAAATACTGAAGTTTCAGTAGAGGAAAACACACTTGGAGTTACACTGGGAGATTCACTTGAGAAAAAGGGAGAGAAGCAAAAGTACTCTGAGGTTTCCTTAGAACAAAACCACGAGGAAAAAGATAGTGAGAGAAGGAAACCTAGGAACTACTCTGCAGCAACCTCCAGGCAACTCTGAAAGGTTCATTCTGACTAACAGACTTTCAGCTCAAGCAAACCCTGCCATTTGATTTTTCTTCTCCAATCAGGTTTGCCCTATATCCATCATCTTTATGCCTTTAATTTGAATGCTCTAAATATATGAGGTATTATGGGTGAATTTGATACCCTTTTGATGCATGTGTTTGACAAGAGGTTTAGGCCTCCTACCCTTTATTGCTTTTGTGAATTTTGATGGAATTATTCATGTGATTACATTTTGATTTAGGGGCAACTCTGGGTTACCCTATTTTGTTTATTCTAACCTGTCTTGTGTTTCCATGGCATTGTTTTCTCTTGATTTCAACCTACTACTCTAACCCTTTGTCGAGTTTTGTGAGGGCTCACATGGCTTTCGCAGAGACACTCGCGTGGTTTCCCACTTTATTTGTGGGATACCCCCTGGAGTTTTATTCTGATTATTCGTGTTGACTGATTTCCTTTGACGGTCCAGCTAGAGACATTTCAGGGTTTCTTGCCCCTTTAACTGCTATAGCTTCGGATCTTTATCCGTGTGGTAATTTTTTCCCTTTCTCATACTTTATCGCTTTCTTAGCTGGAAGACCTCGATAGGAGGCAATGTTTGAGCCCCTTGGTGGCATTTTACTTTGAGATACATGTTTTGTGTTTTGTATTCATATCCCTGCAGGTAGCGCGGTTCCTTCGTCAAGGACTGCCTTTTTGCCCTCGAGCATCCCAAACCCTAAAACCCAAAGCAACACGTTTACTCCTTCTACTACAGGCGAGTAAGTTTCCAAAGGTCGAGCATCCGGTAGATTGCGTAGTAACGTTGTTCGTCCAAAACCCAATCCATAACCCCGTAGTTAGCCGAACTACGGCTTGCTCTGATTCTCATTCCAGATGAGATACGTAGGCATAAGACGCGATGTCTTAGCGAGCACACATCCCCCCAACTCATAGGTCAGCCGAGCTACGAAGACTCTGATTCTCATATTCAGATGAGATACGTATGCAGTGGATGCGACATCCGCGCGAGTCATTTCTCTTAACCTTTTTAGTAAATAAACACGTTAGGTAAACCCACACCCTTTAGACAAGAACTACAAAAGTGGATCCCGTAGAGTACTATGGATGCGTAGGGGTGCTAATACCTTCCCTTCGCATAACCGACTCCCGAACCCAAGATTTGGTTGCGAGACCCCGTCTTGTCCTTTCCTTTTTTCAGGTTTACTTCGAGCGTTTCCTTTCCCTCCTTTGGGATGAATAACGCACGGTGGCGACTCTTATGTCTTTTTCTTTCGCCGGTTGTTTTTTTCGCGCACTGTATTTTTTCAGGTTGCGACACCACCACCCAACAGAGTCGGAACGGGATTAAGAGTAGAGAAAATCCTAATAGCGTTCACATCCACAAACTTGTCGATGTTGGGGAATAACACTAGCCCATAGATGAGAAGTACAAATATGGCCTCAAAGGCGTCCTCACTCATGGCCTTCCCATGCATAGTAGCTTGAGCAATGAGGAACTCAGAAGGGAGACCTTGAATTCCACCTTTGGTAGTCATATGAGCACCAACCAGAGATTCATCTATATGCAACATATCAACAATCTCTTAAGAAGTAGGAACCCTCTCTAAGCCACTAAACGGCAACTGATCCAAAATAGGTATACCCACAAGATAGGCATACTCCTCAAGCGTGGGCAAAAGCTAGAAATCCGGAAATGTGAAGCAACGGTACAAGGGATCATAGAATTGCACCAGTACACTCATGAAACCTTCGTCCACTTGAGTAGCTAGAATAGATAGAAGCTTCCCATGACGAGCCTTGAAACCCAAGGGATCTAATACATAGGATGCCAAATTCCTTAGCTCTTTCAAGTCGGGTTGTCTGAAACTGTACTTCTTCGTATTCCTTCTTTGTCTCTCCATGTCTGAAAATTTGCAAATAGACCTCTTAGGTTCCTTGAAAATTTTCTTATTATTGATGATATGGATGCAAATGAGTGCATGAATGCATGGATGCAACAATCACACTCATGGATCAAGCAAAACACACCACACAAAGGTCATGGGATGGATCAAGTCATCCTTAATATCAATCATCCATTTTGGTGGATTATGGTTTACACCTTATCAACACCCAAGTTCCATTGATACTAAGGATACACAAGAACGGATCAACCATGAATCAAGGGTTTGTTGCAAGTCACGAGCATGGAATCTCGGTTAAGAACCACCCAAAGGGAGTGTACCAGGGTTTAAACCTGCCAAACATGTTCTACAAAAGGTTCCCATAGTCATCATCCCTTCTTTCGTATATTATCAAATAAACGACTACTCGTATTCCAAAAATATTCTCAAGAGAGACTCTTATGAGTGTAGTATCGCGTAACAATTGTATCAAATCTTACACTTGAACGACCTTCGCATTACGTCCTAAAAATAGGCCAAGATGGGCTTGGTAAACTAAGGTCCTTGGCTTCTAAGGTCTATATTGGAAAGATTAATGTCTAACAAGGACTACTCGTGTGACATTATTTATCCCAACATGACCTCCACCAAGTGAATGAGCTTGCAAGTCAACTTGCTAAGGAATAACTCCACGCAAGTTGACAAGACTATGCCATTCTCCTATCCTAAGTGCACTCGAGTTCGGGTATAGAACTCATCTCACAAAGATCACCAAGCATACAAGGAATTAATATATCAAGCAATTCAATCATTACATACAATACAGTAATCCCAAATCGCATAAAAAATATGTCACAGAATGATATACAATACAATACAACAAATATGAAAAGTAGGCAAAACCCACTAGGCAAATGTCCCCAGCAGAGTCGCCACTTTTTTGTAGTGGGGTATTCGTTACCATTAGACATATTGACTAAATCTAAGGTAAACCATACAAGTCGAGTCGCCACCGCACTTCTATTTATCCAAACAAATGGTTAGAAAGCGAACAAAAACTGAGAAGTTTTATCAAATCAAAAACTAATAAAAATGTCAGAGATCGGGGTAAGGGGGTTGGTTATGCAATGGGAAGGTGTTAAGCACCCAAAACATCCTAGGTACTCCTAGGGAGCCCTTTTCACACTTGTTGTAAGGTTGGTAGTTTGTGAAAAATTTTGTTTGTGCAAACATGATTGGGGAGATGAGAAGAGAATATACAAGTTATTTACAATTTTGTGTTTGAATGGATAAACCCATTGCCTACGTACCATCTTAAAAAAGATTAGGATCAAAACCTCGTAGTTCGGGGTAAAAATCTCAAAACAAAGTTGGTGAATTGACTGGTCCAAAAGCCTTAAGGTCTTTTGTTATCCAAGGGAGAAAACTCAACCTAAAAACCACAAATCCACCATGTGAGGATAGCTTCAACATGCTAGTGAGGGGTTAACCCTATAAAAAGCATGGAAGACTCATTGTCCATCACTAAGGATATAGGTGAGTATTACATCTACCTTGAGGATAACTCAAACCTAATAGCTAAAGGTTATGAAATTTTTTGATAAGAAGTGGCCATTTAAACCACAAAAGCATTTGAATGAGTTATATTTACCAATGAAAAGTATTTACAAAATCCTGGTCAAAGTTGACTTAAAGATTCAATTCAAAATAAGTGTTATGAAAAGAAAGTTTGAAAATCAAAAGCATAATGCTTACGTTTCTAATGTTTGAAAACAAGTGTAAATGTTTGCACAAAAGTTTTGGCTTGGGTTAGAGTGGAGGGAAGAAAAAGAATGGCTAAAGTCCTAATCATACAAGAGATGAAGGAGAAGAAATAAGACCACAAATGGAGTTCCTCTCTTGAGATCATATTGATGATCCAAGTAGCCCCCATCCTTTGGAATAAACAAGCAAATAAGTGTAAGCTCAAGCAATCAAATCAGTCAAGTAAGCTCTTAGAAGATCCCCCAATGGCTCTTAGATCTCTCTCTTTAGAAGCTCATGACAATGGTTTTTCACTTAGGCTCAATGTTGGAATCCCTAGCACAAGAACACACACATCAAAAAGTTCTATCAAACAAACAAAGAATGAACAAGAAGGAGTTTAGAAATTGGTCCTCTCAAAGTTTCTTCAACATTTATAGCACTCTAAAGGCCCAATGCCCAGTTGCTCTTTGACTTTAATAGCACTCTCAAGGCCCAATTCCTAGTTGCTCTTTGACTCCAATTTTGCATAGGGAATGTCCTAAAGTCTAAGTCTTTTTTGTCCATTTTGGCATTTGGTTCACAACAATCAAACAAAACACAAGCACAAAAGTATATACACAATTATGTGCTCAAGTGAGCAAAAGGCAAATTGCACTAACATAAACATGTGCTCAAATGAGCAAAGGAAAAAAGAGCAAATGAATAATATGTACAAGAATAGTAAATTGCATAAATGTAAAGTGCAAGAATTAAATGTTAATGGTTAATAGTTAGTGTTAAAGTTAGTGTGCCATAAGGCAATTTAGCGCTATGTTAAGCAATCGTAATTGGACTTATGTAGAAGTCACAACTATCTGAGGCCGTTCAATAATAATATAGGCAACAACACAAGTTAGAGATCTTGATTAGTGAATCAAGCTCCTATAACTTGCCATGCCAAAAAGAAGATGAGAAATGATCTTGTATTGATTTAGATTCTTTGCTTGATTAGGAAGCAACTTATCCTTAATGCAAAGCCATTCACTTGATCCATGATCAAGTTGAATTAGATTTGAATCAAGGAAGGTTAAACCTCCCATGTATCAAGGCTAACCACTAATCTTTAACTCATTGATCAAAAAAGAAAAAGAAGAAGAAGAAGAAGAAGAATATTCAAGTACATTAATGGAAATGAAATGAAATAATCAACAAGCGTTGACCAAAGATAGAGAAGATCAAGGTCAAACAATAGTAAACAGAAGCAAAATGAAGATTAGAAGTCAAGAAACAAATAAAATATTTTTGGTATTTTTTCAAAAGTAAAATAATACTTGAATTAAAATAATAAAGAAATGTCAAACATCAAACTCACTTCAAATAAACTATGAAAAGTCCAAGTGAATTATCCTAAGTTCGAAAAGGTCAAACATTGTTTGACAAAAATTTTCAGCATTTTTAGAAGTCATAAACTATTTTTAATCAATTAAAAATGCATAAAAATAACCTGATTGAATTAAAATCTCAAATAAATATCAAATCAATTAATAAATTGATGGGAATATTTTTCATAGATCTATCATCATTCAAAGAGGTTGGAAAGATATTTTTGTATTTTTTGAATATCAAAAACTATTTTAAATGAATTAAAAATAACCAGAAAAGAGAAAATTCCTAAAAAATATCAAATGATAAAATAGAAAATATTAAAAATCATTTTTAGAAACTAGAAATTAAAAGGAGAAAAATGCAATTGGTCTCACATTTTTTGGACCAATAATGAAGGAGATATGAATTTTTAAACTGAAATAGAATTAAAAGAAAGAAAAGAAAATTGAAATTAGAATTTAAAAATGTGAAAAAGCGTGGAGCGTCTGATCTGATTTCATTAATTGACCTGGATCATCACGTGGCCAGGAAGCGCGCGCTCACCATACACTCTAGTCAACTGAATCACACATAGCCAATAAACAAGTCATAACATCGAGTGGCCTGGATTAAATTTGGAAAAGCAAATGAGTGGCTCAAATTCAATCTGGAGACTGGATGGTGACCTGCGCCACCGTCTTCTCCGGCCAGCTTCCGGCGAAGGCAAAAATTGCAGAGAAATAAAGGAGCACCAAATGCCACGATCTAGGTACCAAACGAAAGCTAGGGTGATGTACATCACCCCTGTGCCATCCAAATCCACTCTAGGTTTCTACATTGAGAGAAATCAGAGGTTGAATTTCTGTGGTGTTCAACTGAACTTGTTGGATTTTGAAAATTCAAAGCTCAAAACAACCGCCTCTATGAAGAGGACTTCAGATCACACAGAAACAACAAGAAACAAGCAATATATGAGGATATTCGAAGAAAATAACAATTGAAATAAACCTCTAATTTGTAGAGTTTGAGACCACGATTTCTTGAGGTTGATGCTTACAGTGTGATCAATGGATTAATGTGAGCAAGGCTAAGGAACTTTAGATCCAAAAATCAATCAATGAAATTGAAGTTCAGATCTGAAAAAATTGAGTGAAAATGGTAAGTTCCTTTTGAGTGTGGTTGAGGGATAATTTGTGCAGAATTTAGCGTGCCTTTAGGTTACTCAAATGAGAGGCAATGGCATTGTATTTATAGCAAAAGCATGGCTGAGATGCATGAACATTTCATTGCATGGATGGAAAGGGCCTCCATGCATGGGCCTGTACAGGCGCATGGAGGGCCCAATTCCACTTGGATTTGCAAGCCGATGCTAATTGGAATCAAATTGTTCATGCAGATTATGCATAATCATCTCATGCAATGCAAATTTAAATGGTTTCCAAAATTGTACTAACTTGTTCATGCTTTCAAAAATGCCATTTCCATAATTGAAAAACAACCTTATGAGTAATGGTTGGAAAGCTTTTTGCATGAGGATCATTTGTAATATTGACCAAAACTTCATTTGAAACTTGTAAATTGGTGAAAAGTGATCATGAAGTGTAGGGTGCAAAACATGTACATGTGAAAATTTCAAAAATGGCCAAACTTTAAGCACTTCTGTTTCAATGATGCAAGCTCCAAATAACAAAATCTCCAACATCAAAGTTGTAGATATTTTCAAGACAATCAATTTGGACTTAAATTTTTCATCATTTGGATTATTTATGAAGACGTTATGGGCACTTGAAGTTGGACTTTTTCATATTTCAATGTTTTGGGTCCAGAGTGACCTATAATGTTTTGCATTATCACGTGTATTTATTTTAGGATTTTGAAATTTTTCTCAACATAACATTTGAATTATACATCTTAAGATTTCCAATTCATTTGATCCCACCTAAAAATCATGAAAAATGAAGGAGTTATGTCCTTGGGAAGTTGACCCAAAATTAGGGTTTCAGTCAAAATGACCTATAATGTCTTGAAATGGATGATGACCTTCCAAGCTTCAAATCAATTTTTTATGAACATGAAAGTTGTTCATATGGTTTGTAAGAATATTAGTTCTCTTGGGGTCATCTCCATTTGACAAACACATTAAAAGTTAGGTCTCAGTGTACTTCAAAATAGTCAGATGAATTGACTGATCAACTTCTCAAGTTTATACCTCATATCTTGATGAATTAATGATTGAGGAAACTCATATAAGCTCAAATATGCATGAAATGATGAATTTAAGAACTTCCCTTAATTGCATTTGATCAAAGGTTGAGGTTGCTTCATGAGCAAGGCACAGTTGATACACAGATGAATTAGGGTTTCCTTAGGAAACAAACCTCAAACCCTTTGGTTTGCTTTGATCAAAGTGATGAATTGAGATACTTGGGAGGCATTTTTGATGGATGAGAGCTTTAGGTAACCATTGCCATGCTTTCTTTCATCTCTTCTTGGCCATATCAATGCACATAGGATCTCCTAGAAGCTTTGGATCTTGTGACTGCTCAAGCTACAAACAAAAGATGTTAGTGACATATTTTTGTGCTTTTGGTTAGTGAATAAAATGAGTAAAGCAATAATATACAATTCACGCATGCTTGGTGATCTCAAACAAACTCTCAAGAGATCCCAACCAAAGGTAAGAGCCAAGATGCTTATGATCCTTGAGGCAAGATGCAAATGCAATGTCATGATGCCATGAGGGATCTTAGGTTCAAAATTACGGTCTTACAACAATGAATGGTAAATTATTTGAAATTAAATTGCACAAAGTAAATGACTTGAAAGTAAAGCAAATTCAATAATAGTTAGTGTTAGTCAAAGTCAATTAGGTGTTAGTGGAGTTTTGCTTTTCAATTGATTAAGTCATTCTTTGGAGAACACTCAACCATCTATTCACAAGCATGGATCCTTGAACCAAGACATCTTCCAAAGGAAGGAAAAGAGGCCAAGTTTCCACAGAATACCATGAAAGATGGGAGACTTACAATCTCACTTACTAGAATGTTATGCCTTTAGGGTCAAATTTAGCTCCATGTTAAGCAATCGTAATTGGACTTATGTAGAAGTCACAACTATTTGAGGTCGGGCAATAAAAATTTAGGTGCTAATGCATTTTAGAGATTTGGTATAATGAACCAAACTTCTAAAACATACCACACACTAAAAGAAAAAAGATCAAAGGATGCACCTATCTCATCCATATTTGTATTGGTTCATCTAACAAAAGGTTATTGATGAACCAATTAGCCTTAGGATCTTGATATTTCATTGGTTAATGAAAGGGATGTTGAAGAATGGGATTGAAGATGAAGATGGAGGGGAGATGAGAGAAACTCAAATTTGTTATGGGATGAATTTTATCAAATTAAAATAATTCATTCATTTTGGGAGATGAAATGTACATTTCATCAATTCGCTAAATCCAATTATTTTAACTCAAAAAAAGTCAAATCAACCTTGACCAAGGCTCAAACAAATATTCAAACATCACAAGTCAATAAAAATGGGTCAACATAATTTTTACACCATTAATAAATTAAAAATCAACTTAAAAATATATTTAAATTCAATTTAATTTGGTCAAAACCTAAAATCTCTTCAAATTCACCAAATAAATGGCCAAGCTATGTATCTATGTCAAACAAGGTCAAAGCACCTTAGACAAAAAATTTCATGATTTTTGAAAAGTCAGAAGTATTTTTAAACAATTAAAAATATGCATAAAAACATTTAATTCATGAAAAATATCAAAACTAATCCAAAAATTAATTTTAATTCAGAAAATGAAAGAGAAAAATATTTAAAGATTTTTGGTGAAAGTCCCATATTGTTTGGATTAAAAATGAAATTAATATGAATTAAAAAAGATAAATGGAATAAACATAAAATCGGAAATTAAAATGATAATAGAAAAAATAAGAGCCATCAGATCTCCCTCATTAATTGAGGTGGCGGATCTGATGGTTGCGCGCGCGTCATCCATGGTACACCCTAGTCAATGCAATGTAACAATGGTAATTAAAATCAATGGATATGATTAAAACATTTAAATAAGATCTGATGGTTGAGAAGCGTGACAACACACCACCGGAGCTAGGGCTCCGGTCTTCTTCTCCGTTGGACCTCGCCGGACTGATCCACCTTCAACCATCACTAAAACAAAAAGCAAGGACATGGATTCAAAGAAAAAATGCTCAGGAGCTCGAATTTGGCTTCAATTTTCTCCAATTCCAGGTATATAAAAAGATATAGGGGTTTGAATTTTGAGGATCATGAACTAAGTTGCTTCGATTTGACCTCAAAGCAACTCAATCTTGTTGCCTACATTGGTAGGACTTCAGCCAACCAAAAATCATAAAGAATGGTGAAGAATTGAGAGAGAATTGAAGAGATGAAGTTTCTAAAAAATCACCTTTGAGTTGATTCAAATTCACTTGATCTTGATCTGGATGTGCTTCCTTTCTCTTTCTCTTGCTTGCAGAAACCAATTGAGATGAAAAGGGAAGTGAATTTCTGGAGTTTGAACTTCCAAACAGAAGATGAAGTTCAAGCTCGATTTCAAAAGAAATCTTCAGAAGTTCTATGGAATGGAGGGTTTGGATTGGTCTGGAAAAGCTTGGGCAGGGTGCTGATGGAGTTCTGATCACAATGCACTCCTATTTATAGCCAATGCAATTGATTTCCACACACTTTCTTTCAAATGTTCAAAAATAGCAAGTTTCTTCATGAGCTAACATGGGCGTGCACAAAGCTTAAACAATCATTTGTAAAGGTCCAAAAGCGTGCATAGGTCATGTTGAAAGTGTTGCATTGAGCCATGCAATGTTTAATTGAGTTGGATCATGAAATTCTTCCAAATGGTACCACACATTGCACCCATGCGCAAGTCCTTCAATTTTAATCCAAATGAAATGATTTTGGACTTTTTGGAAAGGTGAGATCAAGGGGAACAACTTTCATGTTGAACATTTTTCCTTTTTAAGCTTGGATCATGATGAATTTTTAGGTGGAAGTTTGGGAAATCAAAAATATTTGAAAATTTTCTAAGTACCAAGTCAAATGTTCACTTCTTCCACCTTGAATAACTTTTGCCATGAACTTCAAATGGAAAAGGTTCCTTCATAAAATTTGTATCTATTTCAATCCTTTTCAATTTGGTCACCAATTTGACCTTATTTGGATTTGTCATGAAGGAGTTATGCATTGTATAAGTTGAGGAAAATCACTTGTTCAATGGTAATGGCCCAAAATGACCTATAATCTCTCCTCTTGGCATATGCACTTTCAAGTTGAATTTGAAATTCCTCCAAACATAAAATTTTACACCTTAAATTTTATCATTGAATTTGAATGATTTAGTGAGAGAGAGAGAGAGTGAATAAGGAAAATGAAGATTGGGAGTGTGAATTATGTAGAAATGGTGAAAACATGCTCTCTCTCCCAATGATTGGGTCATGGTTGAATTTATAGGGATTGGGATTTAACAGAGCTAAACTCTATTAATCCCTCTCGGTGCAAATTCGGTTATCTGTTAGTTTCAACTGTTAATTATGTTAGTTAGTTTGCAATAGATTGAGTTAGTTAGGTGTTAAAAGATCTGTTATGAATGCTTGTTAATTTCTGTTAAAACTCTATTAACTGATGCAATTAGGGTTAGCTTGTCAGTTGTAAGTTTTGTTATGGTTAGCTGTTAGTAAACTACTTTGTTATATGAATGTTAGTTAGTTGATGGATGCAGTTAGAAGTTGGTTATTCAGTTAGAAATCTGTTAAGTTTTGTTAGTTGGTGGTGCTAGATTTATAACTAGTTAGAATGCTTGTTGTTAACTCTATTAGGTTAGCTACTTAACTAATCTAGAGGTTAGTAGGAACATAATTAGTTAGTTAATTTTTATTGAAAGCCTGAAGTTGAATTAGTGCTAGGAGAACTAGATTGGAAATTAGCTTGAAGTGAACTTGTTAACTCCCTGTTTTATATCATTAGTATGATGAGCTCATGTTTGAATGTCCTTTTGGAATGATGTTAATGATGATTAACTGAATTGACTTGTAGGCTGGTTAAATGTGTCATTGATTTGGAAATCAATTGTTAGAAATTGCCATGAACTAGTTATATTGGAGTGTGCTCAAACTTAGTCATGCTTAGTAATTGTTAGAGGCAGGGCCGACCCTATGGGTGTGCGAGGTGTGCCACCGCACAGGGCCTCAAAAATTTGGGGGCCTCAAATATTAAAAATACATTAAATATTTATTATATAGGTTGTTTATTAAATATATGTTTAATGTTTATATAGTGGCCTGGTGGCACTATATCAATGTTTTGATGGTTATGATCTGAGTTCGATTCAACCATTCTAAAATCTTGTTCAAAACTAAAATATTATATAATTTAACTTATACAAACTCTAGAACAAAGAGAATAGTCACTATTTTTAAATAATAATTTTTTTCAATATTTTTTATTAGAGTTGAACATGAAAGATTAGATCAGGGCCTCTAAATGTTTTGGGCCGGACCTAGTTAGAGGTCGTGAACTGATTGAAATTGTATGTTAATGCATGAAATGTGTGGTATAGTTATTTTCTTAGAAACTAATTGTGTTAAGGCACCTGAATTGAACTTGAACTGTCCTTGTTAGTTGATGAGAAAAGTGATTGAATTGCTTGAAATGTTAATTATGTTTAATGTTAGAGATGCATGCTATTTATAGTAATATGTTTGGAATTTTGAAATCATGTAGACCATGCTTGAGAGGATCATCACTTTGATAATGGAATTCCAACTAAGTTGATTCTGGATTTTCGTTAGCAGGTATAGTAGAAACAAAACTCAACTGGTGGTTCTTATGTGTTAACCTGAATGGGAATTGTTAGTTTTGTTAGAAAAATTTAAATTGTCATGGTATGTATGCATTGTTTGAATATGGATGGCTGAATTGTGCTTATGAAACTTGGATTGTGTTAGATGCCCAAAAGTGCTTATTTGAGCTATCAAATGTGGGCATCTTTCACTCCTTTTTGTTGCTAAAGCGTTCGAAACCGCCTTTGTTTTAGATGAATCGCAATACAATGTTAAACGATCTTGGTACCTTTGATTTGTGCGTTATTGTGCAGGAATTAGGCATGAAATAATAGAAAATGAAGGCACAAGAAAGTTGGCAAAGGGACCAAGAGAAGAAATCATTCATCAGCACGCTTGCTAGGCGAGTGCTGTGGCGAAGTGCTCGCTAGGCGAGCACCCAGCGACCATCCAGCGAACATCTCCAGTATTTTACAGTAGCAAACATCAACAAACTCGCTAGGCGAGCAGCCAGCGAAGGTGGTAGCGAACACGCCCAGACTTGGTCAAAAGCGCAGCCAGCACTCACTCGCTAGGCGAGCCATTAGCGAGCTCCCAGCGAGCAATTCCAGTAGCAAAACCTCCTAAGCTCGCTGGAGCGAAGGTTGAAGCGTGGGCTTCGCCTAGCGAAGGTTTTGTTCGCCTAGCGAACATGCAAATCTGGCAAACGATATTTCTCCAGGCGCAGGTGCCTATTTTAGGGGCTCGCTAGGCGAACCATTCTGCTCGCCTAGCGAGCATGACAGCTCAGTAGCCGCACTATAAGTAGCAGGGGCTGCTTTTTGGAGCCATACTTTTACACTTCCATACTTTGTACTTTTTTTAGATATTTTCAGCATTGCTCTAGAGATATTTTATAACCTAGAAACCCATTTTTCTTCATCTCTTAACATTATTCTACAAAAAGAAGGTGGATTCCCATCCAATCTCGATTCTTCGACTTGGATGTTGATCAACCTTCAACCGAGACTTGTTGTGCAAGCCACCATGAAAATGAGTGGCTAAGTTCTTCATTTTGTCAAGGTTAGATGTAGATGATCATTAGCTTTGTGTGTAAATGGGATGATCTTCATTTGTAAACTCTTTAATGATGAATATATGGTGAAAAATTTGTTTTATTGAAAACTCTTTGTGTTGGTTTATGATCGGGAGATGTTTACCAACTCTTTACCTAGGTTTTCATCCAATCTTATTTGTTAGCTAGAGATAGTAATGAATGATTTTGTTCACCATAAGGTTGAACCAAAAAGTTGTCATTTTGATAGATTGTGTTAGAGATAAACAATGGATCAAAATGGGAAACCCACAATGTGTGTTAGAGATAAACACATTGGGAGGACTTTGTGAAATAGTTTGTCATCTAAAGGAGTTTATAAGTTTTGTTGATCGAACATATACATGCAAAGTGATCGTCGAACCCTAACTTTAACAATATTTCTCAAATAGAAAAACCAAAACTTTTACCGCATTTTATTACACTTTTATGCAAGATACTGTGACTAAAACCAAAACCCCCTTGTTACTACGAGTTAAGAATTGAAACAACTGTCGAACGGCGGCGATATCTCACAATCCCTGTGGAGACGATAACAAAAACCGGACACTTAAAACTACACTCAACAAAATGGCGCCATTGCCGGGGATTATGAATTGATATTGCGAGCATCGCAATAGTTGCTTAATTTTTAGCTTTCGAATTTTTGACTTGTACTTGTAATTTATTTGGTTTAATGTGCAGCTTTCGTTTTATGTGAGGGCAGATTCCTGTGGACGAACTTCTTTTTGATCCCGAGATCGAAAGAACCGCCAGAAGACTGAATAGCAAAACGAGACGAAGGAGGCAACAAGCTAGACAACGACAAGAATAAGGAGAAAGTTCTTCTACCACACATCCACCACCGTTCATACCTATCATGGATCAACCACCACAACCACCGCCCATGTCCACACCTTGTGTCAACAGTTCAAGGAATACTGCTCAGTTTGCCAACCACACGGGAAGGCAAGCCGAGATGAAGACGAGAACTCTTAACTTGCTATATGGAAGTCCATTCACCGGAATGGACCATGAAGATCCCTTTTCTTTTCTCACCAAATTTTATGAGATAGCATTGGCGGCCGGAGTTGATCAAGCTCAAGAGCTACCGTTGTTCAAAAGATTATTTCCTCATGCTTTGCTCGGCAAAGCTAAAGATTGGTACTTGGATCAAACACCTGCAGTTATGACGGATTGGAACGTGTTGGAAGAGAAGTTCATTGAAAGATTTTTCTCCCCCAACCGTTTCATGGAATCCAAAACGGCCATCTCCGTGTTTTCACAAGGGACCAACGAATCGTTGAATGAGGCATGGGAAAGATTCAAATCCATGCTTCGGAAGTGCAAAGGGCACGCTTTCGACGAATTGACTCAAATCCACATTTTCAAAAATGGCCTTCAACCGAATTGCAAGACTTTGTTGGATGCTACCTCGGGTGGTTCTTTATTGTCTAAAAGCGCCAAAGAAGCTACAGATATTATTTACCGAATGGCTCTAAATGACCTCCAAAGTCAAAGTAGAGGCAACTCTTTGAAGAAGCCGGGAGTTCTTGAACTTGGGACGAACGATGCCATTCTTGCCCAAAACAAACTCATTTCACAACAAGTTGAACTCTTGACTCAACAAATAAAAGAGTTGAAAGAGCCTTCTAGAGCTAAACAAATAGCTTGTTGTGAGCTTTGCAAAGGTGAACATGACATCAGGTTTTGTCCACCTCCTGGGTTCGAAAAAGTGAACTACATGGCGAACCAACGAGACTACCAACCGAGGCAACAACAACAACAACCGTATCAACAACAACCATATCAACAATATCCTCAAAACCAACATACCCAAAATCAACAACAAAACTTTCAAGGGAATCAAGGGTTCCAACCAAGGGGTAACTACTACCATAACCAAGGTTATGGGGGTGGTTCTTCTAGCCGTCAAAACCCTCCCCAAAATTCTTACCAACCTCAACAACCGCCGGTCGTGACTTCAAAGTTAGAAGAGACATTGACACAATTTATGCAAATGTCAATGGCTAATCAAAAGAGCAACGATGCGGCTATCAAAAATCTCGAAACTCAAGTCGGTCAACTTGCTAAGCAACTAGCAGAACAACAACCCGGACCTTCTTTTTCGGCGAACACGCAAACAAATCCTAAGGAACATTGTAAGGCGATAACGACGAGAAGTGGAAGGGAGTTGATTAGTGAGTGTAAGAAAAGAGATGAGAGTGAAAAAAGAGAGGTTGAGAAAAATGATGAGGAGAAAATAATAGAGGATAGAATTGATGGTGAAGTTGGGGAGTGGAGTGATGAAGAAGTTGAAAAGGATGAAAAGAACGGTGAAGGCGAAAATAAAAGAAAGTGTGGAAATTGAGAAAAACGATAGTGATAAAGTGAAGGTGGAGCCAGTGAAAAAGCCTAGATGGGGGAGTTCTAGAGTTGCTAAAGGAAAGGAGGTAGTGAGCACTACTCCAATCCAAAACCTTTCGTACCCACATGCTCCATCTAAGAGGGAGAATGAACGGCATTACACCCGGTTCATGGATATTTTCAAACAATTGAAAGTGAACATTCCGTTTGCCGAAGCATTGGAGCAAATGCCTAAGTATGCAAAATTCATGAAAGACATACTTACTAAAAAGAGGAGGTACACGGAACCAGAGACAATCTTGCTTGATGCACGATGTAGTGCCATCATTCAAAAAACTCTCCCAAGGAAGGAATCCGATCCGGGACGAGTCGCTTTACCGATAACCATCGGAGACACCTACACGGGTAATGGCTTAATTGACTTGGGATTAGCATCAATTTAATTCCCCTATCCATTGTCAAAAGATTGGGAAATGTTGACATCAAACCTGCTAAGATGACTTTACAACTAGCTGATAAGTCTACCACTGCACCATATGGAGTGGCTCAAGACATGTTAGTCAAAGTTGATAAATTCTTTTTCCCGGTTGATTTCATTGTTATTGATATGGAAGAGGACGACGATGCTCCGCTTATTCTTGGCCGACCATTCATGAAAACCGCGTGCATGATGATTGACGTTGACAATGGTTTGATGAAGGTAAGGGTCCAAAATGAAGAGGTAGCCTTCCATCTTTTTGAAGCCAAAAAGCATCTTAATGATAAACATGACTCTTTCTGAATCGATGCCACAGAGGAGAAGCTAGTGGAGGCCGCAAACCAGGTTCATATTTCTAATCCTTCCGAAAGATCTCTTATCGGAGTCTACCAAGTTTCGACCAAAAATAAAGGAAAAGAGATGGAAGCATGGTTGCATGAATTAGAGGCTTACGAAGAACTTGTCTATCATGAAGAGACAAGGGAAGGCGAGGATATGACCAATATAGTGGAAGAGCCAAAACTGGAGCCACATTTGAAGTATGTGTACCTTGATGATAACTGTACTAAACCCGTGATCATTAGTAATACTTTGTCCATAAAAGAAAAGAATCAATTGATGCGGGTGCTGAAAAAGAAGGATGTTGTCAAACTAGTAGAGGTCGGGATGAATTGTTCTATCGCCGATGGTGAATGGGTGAGCGTTGTGCAAATAGTTCTGGAAAAGGGTGGTATTAGATTTTATCGAAGGTTCATCAAGAACCTCTTGAAGACAATAAAGCCCTTGAGGAAGTTGCTCAACAAAATGGATCCCGGAAGCTCAAATAACAAAGTGGATCGCGGAAGCTGCACAATTTCCTTGGATGCTCCTCAGTGAGCATCGAACCGTCGAGCTTATCCGACGTTAAACAAGCGCTTGTTGGGAGGCACCCCAACATTGTAAGTATTTTTAAAAGCTTTCTGTTATGTTGTATTGGTGTCCATCTTGAAGAAACTTGTTGAATTGTGCATTGCTTTCTGTTTTGAAAAGCAAAATACTGTCATGCTCGCTAGCTGCTCGCTAGGCGAAGGCAGTAGCGACGCTTCGCTAGCTGCTCGCTAGGCGAAGCAGTAGCGAGCGCTGCGTGGCAGAACCAATTTAAGTTTCAGCAGGCCACTATTTTGGGCCCAAATACCATTTTTCTTTTTAGTGGTGTAGTCTGAACTAGCACTCACAAACACTCTCTCACTTTTCATCTCCCTCAAACCCTAAACGGTTACATTGCAATGCAAACCTCATTGTGCACTTCAAAGTCAATCAATCTCTTTCACTAAGGTTTGCCCTAATTCCATTTCTTTATGTTTTAACTTTGTAAATTTCTGATGTATATGTCATTTAGGGTGAATTTGGGGGAATGGGTACATTAGGTTTTGCATGTGGGTGTAGATTTGCATGTACCTTAGAACGATTCCTTTCATGATAAATCATTTTGTTCGGAAATAGATACCATGAGACCTTGGGTTTTTCTGAAATTTCAATTTTAACAAGGCAGAACCCAAAACCCGCAAGATTCGCTAGCACCTCGCTAGGCGAATCAGTGGCGAACATGACAGTAATTGGAAATTCTATTTTGCTTTCTAATATGTTTTGTGTTTGTGATGTTTCCTCTCTATGTCTTTGCAGATGGCATCCAGATCAAGCGCGCCTAAAAAGAGAAAGGTCGGGAGCACTTCCCGTACCGTGCCCATATAATTCGACACTGACAAATTTGTCGGGCCAAAGCAAGCGGTTAGATATATGGCTTTGGAGAAGAGAAAGATTCTGCCGGAGAAAAGATTCATAATCAACCCCGAGGGCGAATACCGTACATTTGTCGGGTTGATTCACAGTAAGCGGTGGGACCGGTTGATATCTCTGCTTGAACACTATGACATCGAAACAGTGCGTGAGTTCTACACGAACGCACTGCCTAACAATGATGAGCCATTCACATGGACAAAACGAGTGTATGGCCGTCAGGCTGCATTCGATCGGGACACAATTAATCGTGTCTTGGGTGAACCGCTCCATCTGGGAGCGAATGAGAGAGACACTTACCATAGGGATTTGAGGCTTCACCGGGATACCGATTCAATTTCTGTTGCCCTGCTTTTTGAAGGGAAATCAGTTGAGCTGAACCCATCTGGGGTTCCGATGAGATACCATAGGGAAGACATGATTCCCATGGCTCAGCTGATACTCCTGTTGGTTCTCACAAATATAAAACCCAAGTCTCACACCTCTACCGTGCCGATCCCAGTGGCACATCCGGTTCACTGCATCTTCACGAATATTCAAATTGATGTGGCGAGGGTAATTGCTTTGGAGATGAAGTCCGTGGTCGAGAGCGGGCTAAATTCGGGGGCACTAGTTAACTGCCCCCTTGCTTTCCCGCGTCTAATCATGGCTTTGTGCCAACATGCGAAGGTGAAGCTACCCTCCCGGAGTCAAGTAAGGATCCCGCCGGCCATCAATGATCGATATGTGGCCATGTTTTGCAAGCTTAAGAACTTAAGAAGTGGTGCAGCTGCTGGTAATACCGGGACTTCTGATGGTCCTGGTACTTTTGCTCATGGATCCGATCCTTTCCAGCAGGCTGTCTGCAACTACAATTGGGATTGGATGGCGGCAACTCAGCGCGCCATGGTTGACATGCACGACTCTATGCAGCTGTTGCAGTTGCAGGCACGTGACCCCTCCGGTGATCACTCAATGATGACGCGTGAACAGTTTCTGCAGAACGCTAGCTGGCCTGTGGAGAGGCCTATGTTTGGAGAGGGGGCAGGTGCCAGTGCATCTGGTGCTGGTGCTTCAGGTGGTGCTAAGGATGATGGTGATGATGACGATGATGATGATGATGATGCTACCGGTTCTGAAGCCGGTAGTGATGAGGGTTTTGAGTCCTTTGAGGGCTAAGTTTCTTTTATTTTATTGTATTTTTCAGATTTGTTGTATTTTGATTTTGGTTATGTACTTTTGGGGTGTTTTGTCCCCCATGCACATTTTTAAATTTTTTAAGTAATGAGTATTGTTTATGTTTGGTTTCAATTTCTTTTTGTTTAATAAATTTTTGGTTGTTGAATGTCAAACCTTCTAGATTGGTTACTCCTCAAAGAAGTATCCAATGAAGGTGCATCCGAGCTTGGATGGCAATGATAAAAATAAACAAGTGAATAATGCTAAGGTACATGGTTACCTCCGGTTATAATTTTAGAATGTATTAAGAACTTTACTCTTTTTTGTAATTGAGTATTGTTCTTTTTGCAACATAATTGAATGAATGTTTCATCTAGGACTTAGAACCACAAATTGTGAGGAAACCTCCATTGTACACTTAAATGCTGGATTCAAATAAACTTTGTTGATTCATTTGATTCATGCTTGGTCTTTTATTATTGTGAATTTGTGGAAACAATTAGAAATGATCAAGGCGCTTGTTTTCTTATAAGCACAACCAGTTCCAAATACAACTTACTCGTGAGCAGAGAGAGTATTCGTTAACCCCTTTGAGCTTAAACAATTGAATCTCAGCTTGAAATAAACCGAGATGTCAAAAATCTTTTTTCTTCAAACCCAGAAAATTTTGATAATTGTTCTTTTGCCGTAAAAAGTCAAGAGCATTCACTTAGGGTGAGTAAGAAATAAGTTGGGGAGAACGAAAAAGAGAATCGGTAAGTGCCACAACTCTTGAAAAACCAAGCAAGCATTGAAAATAAATAAAAAAATAAAAATATAGAAAAGAGAAACATCTATTTTGTAAATATGATGTGAAAGAAAAGAAAAAATAGAAAAAATGAAAATGAATGCTTGCTTGAAAGAAAAATAGTGAAAAACAAAAATTGAGTATTGAAATAAGAGTTGTGAAGGTTTCAAATGGAACGAAGTTGAGATGTGTGAATAATGTACAGTGAATGTCTCTTTTGCATCGGCAATTTCATTTTCAATGGCCTTAGAAATGACCCTTTTTTGTAAACCTAACCAAGCTACAACCGAAAAAGTCCTTAGTGATCTTCTCGCTTCCGCATTTCCATTTATAATTGTTAGACATTGTATGAATTGAATTGATTTCTTCATTGTTTGTTGGAGAGAGAGATTGTCCGCGCGGTTGCAAACGCGTAATTTCTTCAATCCTTATTCGAAGAGGAGAGATAGGGTGATTCATTCAAGATAACATTTTTGTGGATAGATACATATTTCGCATTGCTATTAAGTTTTAGTTATTGTGCATTATGTTATTCTAACCATCGGGAACTTATGCCTGGTTGATTTTCTTGTGTTTGAGCCATTTTATCCGACTTCAGAGAAACCTTTTTCTTAAAGCAAATCCTCTTGTCCTTCAAGAGGCATACTTTGCTTTAGGACAAGCAAGAATCTAGTTGGGGAGAGTTGTTGGATGCTCAAAAGTGCTTATTTGAGCTATCAAATATGGGCATCTTTCACTCCTTTTTGTTGCTAAAGCGTTCGAAACCGCCTTTGTTTTAGATGAATCGCAATACAATGTTAAACGATCTTAGTACCTTTGATTTGTGCGTTATTGTGCAGGAATTAGGCATGAAATAATAGAAAATGAAGGCACAAGAAAGTTGGCAAAGGGACCAAGAGAAGAAAGCATTCATTAGCACGCTCACTAGGCGAGTGCTGTGGCGAAGTGCTCGCTAAGCGAGCACCCAGTGAGCATCCAGCGAACATCTCCAGTATTTTACAGTAGCAAACATCAACAAACTCGCTAGGTGAGCAGCCAACGGAGGTGGTAGCGAACACGCTCAGACTTGGTCAAAAGCGCAACCAGCACTCACTCGCTAGGCAAGCCATTAGCGAGCTCCCAGCGAACAATTCCAGTAGCAAAACCTCCTAAGCTCGCTGGAGCGAAGGTTGAAGCGTGGGCTTTGCCTAGCGAAGGTTTTGTTCGCCTAGAGAACATGCAAATCTGGCAAAGGATATTTCTCTGGGCGCAGGTGCCTCTGGTGCCTATTTTAGGGGCTCGCTAGGCGAACCATTTTGCTCGCCTAGCGAGCATGACAACTCAGTAGATGCACTATAAGTAGCAGGGGCTACTTTTTGGAGCCATACTTTTACACTTCCATACTTTGTACTTTTTTTAGATATTTTCAGCATTGCTCTAGAGATATTTTATAACCTAGAAACCCATTTTTCTTCATCTCTTAACATTATTCTACAAAAAGAAGGTGGATTCCCATCCAATTTTGATTCTTCAACTTGGATGTTGATCAACCTTCAACCGAGACTTGTTGTGCAAGCCACCATGAAAATGAGTGGCTAAGTTCTTCATTTTGTCAAGGTTAGATGTAGATGATCATTAGCTTTGTGTGTAAATGGGATGATCTTCATTTGTAAACTCTTTAATGATGAATATATGGTGAAAACTTTGTTTTATTGAAAACTCTTTGTGTTGGTTTATGATCGAGAGATGTTTACCAACTCTTTACCTAGGTTTTCATCCAATCTTGTTTGTTAGCTAGAAATAGTAATGAATGATTTTGTTCACCATAAGGTTGAACCAAAAAGTTGTCATTTTGATAGATTGTGTTAGAGATAAACAATGGATCAAAATTGGAAAACCCACAATGTGTGTTAGAGATAAACACATTGGGAGGACTTTGTGAAATAGTTTGTCATCTAAAGGAGTTTATAAGTTTTGTTGATCGAACATATACATGCAAAGTGATCGTCGAACCCTAACTTTGACAATATTTCTCAAATAGAAAAACCAAAATTTTTACCGCATTTTATTACACTTTTATGCAAGATACTGTGACTAAAACCAAAACCCCCTTGTTACTACGAGTTAAGAATTGAAACGACTGTCGAACGGCGGCGATATCTCACAATCCCTGTGGAGACGATAACAAAAGCCCGACACTTAAAACTACACTCAACAGATTGTTATGTGAATTCGATGAACTCAAACATTGTTATGTTGATTACTAGTTAATGATGAATTGACTTTAGTTTTGACTGTGTTAACATGTTAACTTGGTTAGTGGTTTTCGCATGTGTATGGTGCTGACATGGCTTGAACTGGTGCATATCATGGTGTGAATAAATACTGATATTTTTCATGCTTTTGCAGGGATGCTACAAGCTCAGTGTGATGAAGAATAAGATCTTGAGGCTTGGCATTTCCATTTTGGTAAAACATGATTAAGGTGGAGTTTTGGCATGGAACATGAAGTATTTGGAATATAATTGAAGTACATGAAGGTCTCTATGAAGAATCAATAGAAAGTAGACTTATGATAGGTTTAGGATTGATTTGACTTTTGGTCAACTATTTGACAAAAAAGTCAACAGTTGACGAAATGTCAACTCCAGGTCAAATGTAATTTTTGTTGTGATTTTGTACTTTTTGGCTCCTTGTAATTTGATTTTGGTATTTTGAATGAAAATGGTCCTTTGAATAACTTGTACTCCAAGCTATAGACTTTCCCTCCAAATATTGAATTTGAATTTGAATTCCTTTGACCTTTGATAAGTTTCCTCCAAGCTTGATCTTGATTTTTGACTTTGAATCTTAACCATGAATAGAAACATGCAATTCCCTTCTTGGATTAATCTTTGAATAACAATGATTGGACCAAATAACCAATCAAATAACTAACCATGTAAGATTCCATAATCAATGGATAATCAAACCTAAAGTTAACCTTTGCTTGACCAAAAGTCACACTTAATAATTGAATCCAATGATTAATAGCATGATGCAATCCATAGTGATTAAGGACCACCTCCCATGAATTAGGGTTTTACAATTATTCCTAAAATTAAGATGCACCCAACATGATTCATAAGTGCCAAGAACCAACAACTACAGACAAGTTAATTCGAGTTACATGTTACATTCACAATATTCCTTTGATTACTTTTATTGACAGGGGTGCGACACACTCGTTTATTTCTGGTGAGTGTGTGAAAAAATTGAGTCTTGTAGTGTCTACTTTGAGTAGTGGAGTAGTTATTGGTACTCCAACTAATGGGTAAGTGACTACTTCTTTAATCTGCTTGAATTGTCCTCTGTCAATCTATGGTATAGACTTTGGTGTGGACTTAATTTTTCTGCCACTAAGTGATCTTGATGTCATTCTGGGGATGAACTAGTTGGAATTCAACCATGTTCATATCAATTGCTACCATAACTCAGCACGATTTCTGGTTCCTGATGATGAAGAAAAAGCTAGTTTCATATCTGCAGCCAATTGGAAGAGTTGTTGAAATATGAAGCTAAAGTGTTTGCAATGTTTGCTTCCTTGTCCTTTGAGAATCAAACAATAGTTGAAGGGTTACTAGTGGTATTTGAATTTCCGGAGGTGTTTCCAAATGATATTTTATATTTACTGCCAGAGAGAGAGAGAGATGTAGAGTTTACTCTTGATCTTGTTCGTGGTACTAGACTTGATCCTATGGCACCATACAGAGTGTCATCACCAGAGTTGGAAGAACTCAAGGATTAGTTGGGAGACTTACTTGAAAAGAAATTTATCAGACCAAGTGTGTCACCTTGGGGAGCTCCAGTGTTGTTGGTAAAGAAGAAGGATGGTAGTATGGGACTATGTGTCAATTATCAATAATTGAATAAAGTGACGATTAATAACAAGTATCCACTTCCGAGAATCAACGATTTGATGGACCTGTTGGTAGGAGCTTGTGTGTTTAGCAAAATTGATTTGACGTCAGGTCACCATGAGATCCGAGTTAAGGATGAAAATATTCAGAAGACGGTGTTTAAAACTTAATATGGTCATTACGAATATTCAGTGATCCCTTTTGGAGGGTCGAATGCACCTGGTGTATTAATGGAGTATATGAGTCACATTTTTCATCCTTATCTTGATCAATTTGTCGTAGTCTTTATCGATGATATTCTGATTTATTCTAAATCGAATGAAGAACATTCAGAGCATTTTGAGGATTACATTTCAGTTATTAAAAGAGAATAAGTTGTTTGTGAAGTTATCAAAGTGTGAGTTCTGCTTGCAAGAGGTGAGTTTCCTCGGGCATGTTATTTCTGGTAATGGCATTGCAGTGGATCCATCCAAAGTAGACGCAATGCTACAAAGGCTCCTAAATCAGTTACAAAGATCAGAAGTTTCCTAGGGTTGGCAGGTTATTATCACAGGTTTATTGAAGGATTCTCAAATTTAGCCCTTCCATTAACTCAGTTGACTCAAAAGGGTCAGACCTATGTGTGGGATATTCATTATGAAGAGAGCTTCAGAGAGTTAAAGAAGAAGTTGATTACAACTCTAGTTTTGATTTTTCCAGATCCTCATGAACCTTTTGTAGTATACTATGACGCTTTTAAAATGGGTTTGGGTGGTGTGTTGATGCAAGATGGTAAAGTGGTGGCTTATGCTTCACAAAAATTGAGGATACATGAGAGGAACTATCCTACTCATGATCTAGAGTTCACAGTAGTTGTATTTGTGTTGAAACTTTGGAGGCGCTATCTTAATGGTTCAAGTTCGAAGTGTTTAGTGGCCATAAGAGTTTAAAGTATTTGTTTGATCAAAAGGAGTTAAATATGAGGCAGAGAAGATGGTTGGAATTTCTGAAGGACTACGATTTTAGCTTAAATTATCATTTAAGTAAAGGTAATGGTCTGGTTGATGCTTTCAGTCGAAGGTCTCTACATATGTCGGCGTTGATGATTAGAAAGTTGGATCCTATTGAGGAGTTTAGAGATTTGAGTATGGTTTGTGAATTGACACCAGGAAGTGTGATGCTAGGTATGTTTAAGGTGAATAATGAATTCCTTAATGAAATTAGGGAGAATCAGAAGCTAGATGTGAAGCTGGTATGTTTATCATCTTCAGTGAGCCTAAACAAAGAAAGTGACTTTAAAGTGGATGAGCATGGAGTGTTGAGGTTTCGAGGTAGAGTATATGTGCTTGACGGTTTTGATCCGAAGAAGATGATTTTTTAGGAAAGTCATAGAAGCAATTTGAGTATTCATCCTAGAGCTACTAAAATGTATTAACACATCAAGGAAATATTTTGGTGGCCAGGAATGAAGCGAGATATGATGCAATTTGTGTATGCATGTTTGACTTGCCAGAGTCAAAGTTAGAGTGGAAATGAGATAGTATTTTGATGGACTTCATGATTTGACTACCGAATACTCCAAGAGGGTTTGATGCGATATGGGTGATTGTTGATAGACTGACGAAATCAACCTATTTTATTCCGATTAATATCAATTTCCCATTAAAAAATTTGGCTGAGATTTATATCATGGTAATCGTGAAGTTACATGGTGTCCCGTCGAATACAGTTTCCAATAGAGACCCACAATTTACATCCATATTTGGGGGAAGTTTGCAGGAAGCTTTGGGTACTAAGTTAAGGTTGAGTTCTGCTTATCATCCACAGATCGATGGTCAGACATAAAGAACTATTCAATCATTGGAGAACTTGTTGAGGGCTTCTGCACTCGAACAAGGAGGTACTTGGGATAATCATCTACCATTGATCGAGTTCACTTATAATAATAATTTTAATTTTAGCATTGGAATGATGCCGTTTGAAGAATTATACGATCAAAGGTGTATGACACCTTTGTGCTAGTATGAATATAGTGAGAGTGTTATACTTGGATCGGAAATTGTCCAACAAACTACTGATAAGGTGAAGTTGATCTGAGATAAAATGAAAGCATCACAAAGTAGGCAAAAAAGCTACCATGATAAGAGGAGGAAAGATATAGAATTTAGGGAAGATGATCATGTGTTCCTAAGAGTCAATCATGTGACTAGTGTTAGGCGTGCACTGAAATCAAAGAAGCCTACTCCTAAGTTTATCGGTTTGTATCAAATTTCTCATAGAATTGAAATTGTGGCTTATAGAGTGGTCTTGCCACCATATGTTTCGAATTTGTATAACGTGATCCATTTGTCGCAACTTCGGAAGTATATTCTTGATCTGTCTCATGTGATTCAAATGGATGATGTGCAAGTGAGGGACAACCTTATGGTAGAAGCATTGTCTGTGAGGATTAAGGACCTAGAGTTGAAGAAGCTAAGGGGTAAGGAGATTGCTCTAGTGAAATTTATCTGGGGAGTAGCTGTTGGAGGAAATATGACTTGGGAGCTGAAAAGCCAGATGCGAGAAGTATATCCAAAGTTGTTTTTATCAGGTAAGTTTACGAAGAAGGAAATATTCTAAGTGGTGGAGAATTGTAACATCCCATTTAAATTATCTAATTCCATAGAATAATCTAATTGCATTGTATGTGTTTTTAATGGTTGAGGTAGTAGGGGAGCCTTGAGTATGGGATAATGTCCCACAATATTAGAATTTTATGTGAGGGTGTGATAGTAATTAACGAAAAATAGGGGGTGTTAGACACAATGAAATTAATAGTATTACGATTAGATTTAATTAAATTAATTTAGTAGTTATAATAAATAAGTTAATATTTATTTATAACAATTGTAATATAGAGATAGTATTGTTTTTTTTTATTATTTTATTGGGTGATTGGACTAATGATATGCTTTATATATATATATATATATATATATATATATATATATATATATATATATATATATATATATATATATATATATATATATATATATATATTAATGTAAATATAATTAATATTTGATTTTTTAGTTTGATTTAATATTATAGTAATAATAATAACCAAATTTAAAAATAAATTAAAAATAAGGGATTTAGTTGGTCTACTTATAAGAAGATGAGGAGAGAACAGAGAGTTGGGAACGTACGTGAAATAATTGGAAAAGGGAGAGATAGGGAAAAAGGCAAGGGTATTAAGAAGAAGAAGACCACCATTTTAGAAGAGATTGGAGCTCAAAATTCTAAGGTAAGGTGGAGATAACTATTCCTATAAAGGTATCTAATTATTAGAGGATAGTGAGAAGTCCTTACCCTCTTAGGTTGGTCTTATGCCATGTTATAATTGTTGTTGATATATGACCATGATTGTGAGGAATGAATTGCAATTGTGGCTATATCAACTGATATTTGTTCATGATGAATTTTGAATTGTTGTTGGACTTTATGTCTCTCGTATGTTAAGGGTTTGAGATGATGATTATGATGATGATAGGGTATAAAATGGTGAATTTATTTGTGTGATTATATGAATATAAGTAGTGATTGATATTGATATGTTTATGATTGAGTTTAAAACCATGAAATATTTTTGGTGATGATTTCATGGAGGTTTTTGGGGTTGGAGTAGATGAAAATCGTGCTGAAATTTTCAGAAAACACCAATTTTTTGGTAACGCCTTCGTCCACGGTTTTGATCATAACTTTCAATCCGTAAACAATTTTGGGATGAGGTTTAAAGTCCTGGGTAGCTTAAATAGAAGGTTATGGTTTTGTTTAAGGAATAAAATACTTTTGGTAATGATTTCATAGACGTTTTGGGGTTGGAGTAGATGAAAATCGTGTTGGAAATTTCAGAAAAACAACTATTTTTTGGTAACGCCTTCGTGTACGGTTTTGATCATAACTTTCAACTCGTAAATCATTTTGAGATAAGGTTTGAAGAGTTGAGTAAAAGAAACAAAAGTCTATAACTTTGTTTAATGGGTAATATATTTTTGGTGATGATTTCAGGGTTATTTTAGGGTTGGAGTAGATGAAAATCGTGTTGGAAATTTCATAAACCAACAACTTTTTGGTAACGCCTTCGTGCACGGTTTTGGTCATAACTTTCAACTCGAAAATAATTTTAGGACGGGGTTTTAAGCATTGGGTTGATGAAACAAGGGACTATAACTTTCTTTCAAGGATAGATTTCTTTTAACGATTTTATCAAAGGTTGGTAGCAGGTGGAAATGAAGTGTATGGTGTGACGAATATGGATGAGGTCCGTATTGACAAATTATTTGATGTGTGGTGAATGATTGTGAGAGTGTATTTGATTATATTAGTGGTAGTCTAGAAGGGTGGATTACGTTGTACATGATTGCAATTGTGTGATCGATTGTGGATCGCTAAATATTATTATAGTTGTTGTGTTAATTGCATTATTACCATCTCATGCATTCATTATTGATATGTTGAAGGAGATAAGTCATAGGTCTTAAGGGGGGCGAAAGACTTATCTGGAACTAAGAATGATGAGTTTGGGATTGCGAAGGGGGAATCAGGTTTATATGACTAACCATTGATGAGAATTAGTACCACACACATCGTGTCCTATTGTCGGGTTTCATTGCATTGTAATTATATTATAACTATGTGTTTGTTGTGGTGAGAATATGATTGTGAATGAATGTGTTTTGTATTTATAAATACTACTCTCTTAATTATTATACACCATTCATTATATGAATGAATTTCTCACCCTTTTGTGTTTGTTTTGTCTGTGCTCCCTCAAAGTACAGACAATCAGTTACCTAGGTAGTTGGAGATGTACCTCACATTGCTATTGGTTAAGTCTACTAGTGGAGTTATCTGATACGTAACACCTGGGAACAAAGTATTTTATTTATGTTATTATATTACATATATTTTAATTTAAAGTAATTATTGAACCACTTTTGGTATGGATAATTTGTTGAGGCTATGGATGTATACTTTTGTTTAATTCCGCTGTTTGGACTATATTTTTTATTAATCGAAGTAACATTCAGACTTCTTGAATTGTAAAGTGACATCCTACTAAGATATAATTTATTTTATTTATTAACTATTAAGTCAGAAAGTAGGGTGTTACAATCATGTAACATAAACTTTTGTTTTGTGATAAACCCTTTCCGACATGAACATGTGCAACACTAGGTTAGGGATCTTTTGACACGTCATCCTCTAATGCATTAGCTTGTTTAACAACATTAAGGCGCACAATACCGGATTTTTTACCTAATTAACCCACATTTTCGAAGAAATTCCCAAAATAACCCAGTTTTCAAAAACATTCCCAATATACCCCACTTTTAGAGGGAGGCGCCAATTGGATTGGCGCCCCCTCTTAAAAATTGCAAGGAGGCGCCAATTGGATTGGCTAGGGCACCTGCCCTAGCCAATCCAATTGGCGCCTATGTGTAATTTTTAAGAGGGGGCGCCAATCCAATTGGCTCCTCCCTTAAAAAAGCCTCAAATGAAAAAACTTCCAACATGAAAGTTGTAGATCTTTTCAAGACAATGAATTTGGATATAAATTTTGCATCATTTGGATTTTTTATGAGAAAGGTATGGGCAGTTGAAGTTGGACTTCTGAGTTTTTCAACTGTTATCTGACCGATAATGTTTTGTATTATTGCATGTGTTTCTTTTAGGAATATGAATTTTTGTCCAACATAACATTTGAACTAGACATCTTAAATTTTCCAATGCACTTGGTCCCACCTCAAAATAATAAAAAATGAGTGAGTTAGGTCCCTGCGAACTTGACCCAAAATTAGGGTTTATGTCAAAACAAGTGTATGTGAATTTTGCCAAAAGGGACCAACTTCAAGCCCTTTAGTTTGAATGATAAAAGCCTCAAATGACAAAACCTTCAACATAAAAGTTGTATATCTTTTCAAGATAATGAATTTGGACTAAAGTTTTGCATCATTTGCAATTTTTATGAGAAATGTATGGGCACCTGAAGTTGGACTCTTTGACATTTTATCTGTTATCTGACCTATAATGTTTTGTATTATTGCATGTGTTTGTGTTAGAGTTATGAATTTTTGTCCAACATAACAAGTGAAGTAGACACCTTAAAGTTTCCAATGCACTTGGTCCCACCTCAAAATAATTAAAAATGAGTGAGGTAGGTCCTTGCGAACTTGACCCAAAATTAGGGTTTCTGTCAAAATATGTGTATGTGAATTTTGCCAAAAGGGACCAAATTCAAGCCCTTCAACATAACAATAACAAGTCCTTGAATTAGGATTTCTGACCTATAAATTTTTGTATTATGATATGTGTTTATTTTAGAATTATGAAAGAAACCTAATGTTTGGAGTTTACACAAAGATAAATTTGACATAATACGAATTGATATTAATAAAATTTGGATTTTACACAAAGAATCCTAATGGTGGTGACCGGGATCACCTAACCGACCTCCGGTCCCACATCCCCTAGCTACCCTAACCCTTGGCCCTAACCCACGTTGACGATTCTGCACCGGTGTTTGTTCATCTGATGGTCCAGGAGCGTCATTACCTCCTACAGGAGAAGATCCGTTGAGGTATTCATCCAACTCAGCATAGTCTTCAGTATTCAATGATGGTGTACCGGCGTAGCTGAGCTCATGACCCATGCCAGATAAGTTGGGGTGTGGTTGACTCATGGATGGGCGACTGGGACGGTTGAAGGGGGACATGGGTGACAATGATGGGTCTAGGAAAGGTTGGAAAGGTTGTTGGGGTGTTTGGAAGAGATATGGTTGTGGGATGTTTTGGTATTGTGATGTTTGGGGTTCTTGGCTACGGTAGGTGATGGGGCGGTTAGTGTTTTGGGTAAGGCGACTTTGGTAGGGTGATGGTGTGGGTGCGAAGCGATGTTCGGTCGAAGGTTGATGGTCCATTTGTTGGTGGTGGTATGGGGGATGTTCTTGGTTTTGGGGTTGGGTGAATGGCATGTTTTGGTTGTATGTTTGTGTGTTTGTGGAACGAAAAGTTTGTCGGATAGGTGGTTGTGAGTAACCGGGCTGAGAATGTTGTTGGGGGTTAGATGTTGATCCTTCTTGTGTGTAACTTGTCTGGCGTGGGTCGTAGAGGTACATATCATCGGCGATGAATTGAAATCCAACTGATCTATACCAAGCCATATAAGTACGACTTGGTTTTACCTCATTTGGCATGACTGCGTCAGTTAAGACATGGTCATGACGGTGCTTCCACTTGCGACACTCTGATCTTGCGAAGGTTTGCCAAGGGTTGTAGTTCCATTGGTCGTTCACTTTACGCATATGCCATTCTCCTAGGCTAGCTGGGGGATCTGGGATATTCTGGACCATACCAAACTGCAGCTTCACACGGTCGGTGTTGTGCAGCTCCACTGTTGTGAACCGTATTATCGGTGTGCATGTTGTCCATACGGCTGCGTCTTCAGGGTTGATCTGATGCTCATGACCCATATTAAGGTATGGACGCCAAATGAACTGAAATGTTAAAGACGATAGGATTTAAATGAATGTAGAAAAAGTCAACATAATATGAAGAAATAATGAAATTATTTTGCTTACGTCTGCCGGTCGAAGGTGATCCAACAGGTTGCGATATTGAGTAATACAGTGTCTCGGACATCTGCTGTAATTCATACCGCGTGCCGACCATCTACACCAAAAAGTTAAAATAAATTAGTTATGGGTAATAAACTGTAAGGAAGGAAGTAAAGATATAGCAATTTAAACAACTTACTTTTTTGCATATGGAAAAGTGAAGGGGTTGCTATTGACCGGTGCTAGAGACGGTAGTCTTGACCATCCCCATGCTTGTAGCAAAACAGCACATCCAGGAAATGTAGAAGTATCTTTGTGGGAGTTTTTGCACAAAGAACTATAGAGATAGGCTAGACATGCGGATCCCCAACTATAACTACCTATTCTATCTATATGTCTAAATAAAGGTAAGTACATAATATGCATGCTAGAACCACTACCTTCGGGAAATAAAAAGGATCCTAGTAACAACATAATGTAACACCTAGTTTTGATGATTCGAGCATCTTCGGTAGAATGCTCATCTAAATAAAAACTATTATAATATGACTTTAGGCGTGAAAGTAGTATACCTTGTCCCCTAGCATTATCATCTAACAAATCAGTGTTTAAAAGCTCCATGCAAATTGAATTTGCATATTTGGTCTTACCATTAACAGCTTTGCCTTCAATTCGTAGTCCTAAAAGCATGTAGACGTATTCTAACGTCACGGTACACTCACCGGTTGGAAACCAAAATGTGTGTGTCTCTGGCCTCCATCTTTCGCATAAGGCTAGAATGAACATGTTATCTATAGACCAAGACATAATTTTGCTAAGGTGACCAAAACCGGCGAGTTCAACATAAGGTTGAATCATCGGGTCCATTGGGACAAATTCGTGGACTCGAGTTCGAAACCTTGAGACCTCCTATAATAGAAATAATGTAACACTTGACTAAGTCGGTATTTAAAAATAAAATGGGGTTGGTGGAGATGAAACATAAAAAAGAAGTATAAGAAAAAACTTACGTATGTCGCGATGTTTGCAACTGTTCCTCTGTGTGCTTCGCCCATTGTGAGTAAAGACATATTGTTGGGGAGTTGGTGTAGATGAAAATGGAAGATTTTGTTGAAGATGAAGTTGTAAAAGAAGTAATGTAGATGAAGTAGTGAGAAATGTAGATGAAGTAGTGAGAATGTTGGTGTGGAAGAATTGTTGAAGGAGTGGATCAATTTATAGGCAAATGGAGGAGTGCATGAAAAATTGTGTTTGCATGGTGTCTCCACCTCATTTGGCGACCATGTGCAATATTAAAGTGGGGGCGCCATTCAAATTGGCGACACCATAGGGTACATGCATGCAACGCTAGTTCTGAATGCTTGGTTTCGAGGACTGACTCCATGGGGGCGCCATTCAAATTGGCGACCATGTATAAGCCTTAAAGGTAGGCGCCAAACCAATTGGCGCCACCTTCTGCATGTCTGACAAGTGGCATTGTTGTCTCCTGCATGCTGAACAAATCACTTATGGATGGCTTGCATGATTGACACATCATCTCTAACCATTTTAGGTGTCCGACACGTGTCTGTCTTGTCTCCTGCATGCTGATGACTAGCTTCTTGATGGCTTGCATGATTGACACATCATCTCTGACCATCTTAGGTGTCCGACACGTGTCTGTCTTGTCTCCTGCATGCTGATGACTAGCTTCTTGATAGCTTGCCTGGTTGACACATCATCTCTGACCATCTTAGGTGTCCGACACGTGTCTGTCTTGTCTCCTGCATGCTGATGACTAGCTTCTTGATGGCTTTCCTAGTTAACACATCATCTCTGACCATCTTAGGTGTCCGACACGTGTCTGTCTTGTCTCGTGCATGCTGATGACTAGCTTCTTGATGGCTTGCCTGGTTGACACATCAACTCACACTGTCTTGCAGGATTGACGCGTCATCTCAGACACGTGGCTCTCTAGTATCCTGCATGTTGAATACTCACTTCTGTCTTGCATGACTGACACATCAACTCTTGACTAGCTAGCATGCTTGACACATCAACTCACACTGTCTTGCATGACAGACACATCAATTCTTGACTAGCTAGCATGCTTGACACATCAACTCACACTGTATTGCATGACAGACACCTCATCTCAGAAATTACTTGCATGCTTGACACGGTATCTCAGACTAGCTTCAATGTGAGACACTGATACCATCTATTTAAGTGTCTTACTATCACATTCATCTGCACTTGCAAAATTCTTTTCATCTCCAAAATACTTTTCATCTTCACTCACATTCATCTTCACTCACATTAATACTTATCATCTGCAAAATACTTTTCATCTTCACTCACATTCATCTGCACTTGCAAAATAGTTTTCATCTCCAAAATGTCATCTTCATCATTATACAGTATCAACGTTCACTGCAACGGTGAAACTTTTGAGTCTGAGCTTCATGGTTTTTGTTTTAGAAACACTGATACCATTAGAGTCACGATGAAGAGAAATGCAACCTTTTTGCATTTCAAAAAAAGAATACAATCCTTTATAGCATCAGGTATTGTGTCAAAGATGACATATCAGAATCCTATATTTTTTGAGAATGGTCAATGCAAGTTTTTCCCCCTAAAGATACGAGACGATGAAGATGTTGAAAGCATGTTTCTTAGTCATGAACATTCAAGCATGGATTGTATCGAGTTGTACATTACTCTACAACCATGTATACCGTCTCAACAGTCTCAACTAACAAATCAGGATCCAGCTGGTGGAGATGCTGCAGATGATGCACAATGGTCAGATGAACTCAACCCAGAAGCAGAAGTAGAGGTCGATGTTGTTGATGAAGAAGAAGAGGAGACTGAGATACAGGTTGATCACATCCTGAATAACGATGATGAAGATGAGGCTCAACCACCAACCATACCTCCTACTCATGCATATATTCCTCCTCAACATATGACAAATATGGATCTTCACGACGATGAAATGTCCGACAGTGTCTTCTATAATCCGTATCCGAGACCAGTAGGCGAATTAAAGGTTGGAGACATGTTTCGTACCAAAGAGGAATGTGTCTTGGCAATCAAAAAATACCACATGAACAACTTTGCTGACTTTACGGTGAAACGCACTGATTCTAGAAGGTATGTTATCGAATGTCGTAACATGCTTTGTAAGTTTCGTTTGGCTGCATCTTACAAGAAGAAAAATGACTCTTGGGAGATCGCTTCAATAGACCCACCACACAGTTGCGTCGCAACAACCGTTCAACAAGATCACCGTAAACTGAGCACAACTTTGATATGTCGAGACATTCTGCCATTGGTAAATAAAGACCCATCAGTGAAGGTGAGTATAATTATATCCCATATCCGAACAACATATAATTATACTCCATCTTACAAGAAAGCATGGATTGCGAGGACAAAGGCTGTTGAGCAGGTTTTCGGCAACTGGGAGGACTCATTCAAGGAATTACCACGGTTTTTATGGGCACTAAAAACTTATGTCCCAGGAACTGTGGCAATTCTGGAGACAGTGCCAGCAATGATGCCAGACGGAACCTGTGCTACAGGTAATAGAATATTTCACCGTCTCTTTTGGGCATTTGACCCGTGCATCAAAGGTTTCGCTTTCTGCAAACCTCTCCTGCAAATTGATGGCACTTGGTTATACGGAAAATACAAGGGTACGTTGCTCATGGCAGTTGCACAAGACGGTAACAACAATGTATTTCCCATTGCCTTTGCTCTTGTTGAAGGTGAAACGACTGCTGGATGGGGTTTCTTTCTTCGACATCTCAGAACGCATGTCGCTCCACAAGCCAATCTATGTCTGATTTCTGATAGACATACTGCCATCGAAAGTGCCTACAACAACCATGACAACGGATGGCATGATCCTCCTTCTACACATGTCTACTGTATCAGACACATTGCACAAAACTTCATGCGTGCTATAAAAGATAAGAATCTTCGCAAGAAGGTGGTGAATGCTGGGTATGCTTTAACTCAACCGTCTTTTCAATATTATCGTGATGAGATTCGACTGTCTAATGAAGACGCGGGGAGATGGATAAATAACATCCCAGTAGAGCAGTGGACAAGAGCATTTGACGGTGGTTGTCGATGGGGCCACATGACAACAAACATTGCGGAATGCATGAACGGGGTTTTCAAAGGAATTCGAAACCTGCCCATAACCGCCTTGGTAAGATCAACCTATTATAGGTTGGCTTCTATGTTCGCAAGCAGAGGTGAAAGATGGAGTGCAGTGTTAATGTCCGGACAAGTATTCAGTGAATGTTGCATGAAGGTCATGAAAGAGGAGAGCATCAAAGCTACGACAAACGCTGTAACAGTGTTTGACCGTCATAGACAAAATTTCAGCGTCCAGGAAACAATGGGCAACAGCGAGGGGAGACCAAATTTAGCCTACGCGGTTAAACTACACAGAAGTTGGTGCGATTGTGGAAAATTTCAGGCCTTCCGCATACCTTGCTCCCATGTCATTGGAGCATGCGCTTATACTCGTCAAGACGCTTACACCCATTTATCTGATGTGTACAAGGCCAACACCATCATGAATGTATATAGTCAAAGCTTTTCAGTACTACCAATGGAGGATTACTGGCCTCCATATGAAGGAGATATTGTTTGGCACAATGAAGAGATGCGTAGAAAGAAGAAAGGAAGGCCAAACAGCACACGTATAAGAACAGAGATGGATTCCACAGATAAAATGATAAGATTATGTAGTATCTGTCGTCAACCAGGACACAACAAAAACAACTGTCCCAATCAAGGAGCATCATCTAGATCTTAAGCTTATTGTAACATGATATCTAGATCTTAAGCTATTTGTAACATTGTATCTAGATCTTATGCTTTTTGTAACATTGTATTTCTGTAACAATCAATCATTATATATCATTAAGTTCTTGTTACAACGAGTTTCATAACCAACATCAGTACAAAACATCTGAAAACATAAATAATTCTAACTGATTACAACAATCAAATTAATATCGTCTCGACCGAACATCATTTCCCTAGCATCCTTATCAGTCTTCATTCGCACCCAACCAAAGATACTGTCAAGTCTCTCAATACTTCTGATTTTTTCCCCTTCTGGTATTTTCCCGTCTAACCATCGAACCAGCTCCCTCTTCAGTTGATCTAACGTGGTGATGTTCCAAAACAGCATCAACAATTGAGGTTTGTCTCTCGCATAAATCACCTTACCGTATCGGCGACGAACACCAAACATGATAGCCAAATGATTATATGAATTGTGGAACAATAGGTCACACTACGCATCTATTTATAAGACAAAAAAGGCATTTTATGAGGGACTCGGCAATTGAGTTGGCGCCTCCTTTTAAAACATACACATAGGCGCCAATTGGATTGGCTAGGGCACTTACCCTAGGCTAGGGCACCTGCCCTAGCCAATCCAATTGGCGCCTCCATTCAAGTTTTAACAACAGTCGCCATATGAACAACTTTCATGTTCATCAAAAATCCATTTGAAACTTGGAAGCTCATCATTAATTTCAAAACATTATAGGTCATTTTGACAGAAACCCTAATTTTGGGTCAAGTTCGCAGGGATCTAACTCACTCATTTTTAATTATTTTGAGGTGGGACCAAGTGCATTGGAAAATTTAAGATGTCTAGTTCAAATGTTATGTTGGACAAAAATTCATATTCCTAAAAGAAACACATGCAATAATACAAAACATTATCGGTCTAATAACAGTTGAAAAACTCAGAAGTCCAACTTCAACTGCCCATAACTTTCTCAAACAAAATCCAAATGTTGCAAAATTTATATCCAAATTCATTGTCTTGAAAAGATCTACAACTTTCATGTTGGAAGTTGTTTCATTTGAGGCTTTTTTAAGGGAGGCGCCAATTGGATTGGCGCCCCCTCTTAAAAATTACACATAGGCGCCAATTGGATTGGCTAGGGCAGGTGCCCTAGCCAATCCAATTGGCGCCTCCTTGCAATTTTTAAGAGGGGGCGCCAATCCAATTGGGGCCTCCCTCTAAAAGTGGGGTATATTGGGATTTTTTTTGAAAATTGGGTTATTTTGGGAATTTCTTCGAAAATGTGGGTTATCTCGGCAAATTTGCCCACAATACCCATAATCACTGGGGGAAAAATAGAATTCATTCAACCATTCCTAATGTTCGAAAGAGATAAATATGTACGTTACTTATAATTTAATACGATTATGATATTTATGGTGTCATAATATAGTTGAATTGTGTTGATTAAATTAGAAGGAAAAAAAATTGAGAGGATTTAAAATAATATGTTATATGATATTTAGTCAAAAGGTTTATGAAATTGTTTTACAATAAACGTGATGATCCGAATAGTATCATCGAAACTATGTAACTTGAGATCCATATATTATTATCCGAACAAATAAATCTTGTTCTCAGAAAGTCATTAAAATAAACAACATAGTGTTAAGTCAGTTATGGTGGCTCCATATTATATTATTCGGATGACACAAGAAAAGTATTTTTTAAAATTCATATGATTTGAGATAAATATATAAGGTATAATTAAAAAAAATTCAAATAACATCATATTATAAATTAAAAATACTTTAGTTTCAAAAATAATTTTTCGAATTCCTTATTTTTTTAAAGTACTTTAGTTAAACGAATTGGTGAGGTTTATGCTTTTTTTATTACTAAATCCATTTAATTAATTTAAAAGAATGAGATAATTAATTAATAAAACATAAAATAACAATATCAATTATTAAATAATTGAATAAACAATTATGAATTAAGAATATGATTAAAATAAATTAATAATTAAATAATTATTAATAGTATGGTATTAATAACTAATAAGTTAGTCATCAAAATTATAAAGATAAAACCAATAGTGAATAAAAAATATAAAAAATATTGATATAATTAAATAAATAATTAGTAATATAAATAAAAAATATTAATTATTAATAAATAAAAATTAATCACAGTTTAATTTAGCATCTTCTAGACCAATCAGTTATTTAGGCGAGACTTTGTATCATGTACAAGGTCTTGCCATTTGTTTTGGTATGTGTTATGTTCAGGAATTAAAAATGAATGTATTTGGTGAACTGCATGCCTTGAACCAGTGGTGTTGATTTTCATGACGATTGTCGTAGCGCAAAAAAAAAATACTTGAGCATACGAAAGCTCGAAATACAACAAAGGTCGCCATCGAAGTTTATTTTTAAAAGGGGAAACGTCGATAAAACCCTAAAAGAATAAAAAAATATGGTTGTCGCAACCAAATTTAGGTTCGTGAGTCGATTATGCGCGATAAAGGTATTAGCATCCCACGCATCCGTTGTACTCAACAGGAACCGTTTGATCCATTTTGCGCATAAGACTCTTAGCGTAACTTAGTTGATTTCTTCTAATTATTGTGAGATATTTATAAAAGGAAAGAAACGGTGGAAATTAGGTTTTTTATCAGGGTGCTTGATGAGATGTTCAATCTCACTCCTACGTATCCCCAAGTGCTTGATGAGGAACTCAAAGCTAAGTAGTTCTTTATAGCAAATGTTTATTTGTTGGTCGATTTTAGTGAATAATGTTTAGGTCACATTCGAGCGTTTAAACATTGCTTGTTAAACTACACACGAGAGAAGTTAACGTTGTTTGCTTCATGCCAGAATGGATAACATGATGCGAAAATCCTCGGATTATGTTTTCATCGCATTCGAGCGGAAAATGTTGCTTGCTAGTCGCACATGGGAATGAAGCATTATTTGCAATTTGCATTGGAATGGATAAAACATCATTTTTTTTGTAAAAAGGTTTTCGTCATGGTGAGGCAGAAAAAACGTTTTATTGCTTGAAGTTATTTTTAGGTGGAAGACGAGTATTCAAAAGGCGGGCTATACGGAAGGTATCCGAATACTCGAGGAAAAGGATAATTATTACATTCAACTAATCCCTTTTCATTATATTTAATTATTAAACTTATGAGGAGAATTAAGTTACGATTCCTTTATGGAAGACAAGCATTCGTAAGGCAAGCTATTACAACTAATCTTTTTTCATCCGAGAAAATATGAACTAAATTTGGTTAGTTATTGTATTTTGAATGGGAGACGAGTACTCGATAGGCAAACTATTATGAATTGTGTTCTAATGCTCGGGGACTAGGATGGATATTACGTCCAAATAATCCTTTTTCATCCAATTTATTAAGAAAAAGAGTTTCGAATAAGAATGAGTCGAGATCCCACTAACATGACGAGTACTCGAAAGGCAAGCTATTACGACTTGTATCCAAATACTCTGTGACTATGATGGCTATTATGTCCAGCTAACCATTTTTAATCCGATAAGTGTAGCACCTCAAATTTGCACCTCTCATTTTGTACATTCATTTTCATGTTAGGTCATTAACATTAGCATTGTCCACTGCATAGCATTGCATTGTCCATTGCCAAATCATCAAGACATCAGTCAAGACTGGTCAGGAGATCCAGTTGTGCAAGCAAGCAAGTGCAATTCCTATGGAAGCAAAGCCCTAGGGTTGGTTCATTGAGTTCATATGACCTAGGGATCATCTTGAAGTGGTTTGGCCAAAGATTGGATGTTCAGAGATCATCAGTCATTGCACAATGCATCTGAAACCCTAGAAAGTCAACCAAAGTCAACTGTGCATTCAATCATGGATTTGAAGGTGGGAGATGGTTAGAGAGGCCTCATTCATGTCCATACAAGTCTCATTTGACATTTCAAATATCAACAATGAAGAATTTGAGGTCAGATGAAAAGTTTCCAAAAATAGTAAGTGACCTGTAATTTGAAATTGCCAAAAATGGAAAGGTTTTCTCCTCAAGATTACATGTCCAAGCAAGCTTCAAATGAAATTTTGTTAAACATGAAAGTTGAAGATCTTGTTCACCCATTTTCAAAAAGTCCAAGAACATGAATTTCTCATGTATGGTTGAAAAGTTATGGATCAATCTTTGCCAGGAAAATTTGAAGTTCAAAAGGGGATAACTTTCACACCAAAAGGCCAATTGAAGTGGGATTTTTTGTAACATTCTTATTTTGACATGAGCTATCCAAAACATACATCAAAAACCATGCATCTCCATTACAAACTTTTGGCATTTTTCATTTGCAATTTAGAGGGAAAAATCTAATTTGAAAAATAGGCATTGGCTTTACACTTTTGCACTTGCATTGGCTTCAAAACAACATTTCATGTGGATTTGGCACAGAATTCGTGCACTGTAGCATTCATTTACATGCATATAGGGTGAATTGACAAAATTGGCATAACACTTGCATTTCACTTAATCTAATTGCATTTGGTTAATTGTGATTAGTAACTTCATTAATCCATCATATATAAGGATAATCAAAACAGAATTCGTGCTTAACATTTCATTTGGTTCAGATCTAGATCCAATTGCAAAATCACACAAACTTTTTCTCTCAACTTTTCTGCAAAACTTTGCACAAACCTTACATTGTTCTTCATTGATTCATCATCCACAAGTGTAATTGAAGACTTTGGAAGCAAGATCCATGAGCTGTCGTGCAAATTGAGGACTGTTGAAGCCTGTGTTCATCAATGGCAATTGAAGATTCCATCTAGATCGTGCATGTTCAACACTCAAATCTTCATCCATTCATTCATCCAAGAGTTGAAGAACATCTGTTTCTACCTTGCAAGGCTTGAAAGTCACGAATCCACTTCTGCACTTCAATTCAGGTCAGGAATCGAATCTCACAATTCATGCAATTATCATATGCTTTTGGTAGATCTTTGATTGTAGAGTATACTGAGCTTTGTAGCATTGAATTTCATGGAGAAATAAGAAAGTAATTGTGAATTTAAGATTGGTGAGTGAAACTTATTCTGATCGATCCGTGCATGGTAGTGTGAATTAGGTTAAAATGAGCTTAGATTAGTGATGTGCTTGGAAAGACGAGTATGATGATGTATTCATTGTTGATTTCTGTGACAAATGTTCTGGACCTGGAAATTTTGTGAAGAACACGAAGAACAGTTAGGGTTTTGAGTCCAGGAACGTGTTTGATCCGTTCCAGTGTGCTTCTGCATGCGTTTCATTGTTAGCGCTCACGTATTGGTTGCATGAAGCCAGCGTGGCAATTTGATTGGCTAGGATTCGATGGCGCTTCCACGTCAGCTTTAATGAAACACAGTGTTTCATATAAAGCGCGCTCAGTTTGAATACATACGCGCTTCGATCCTTGGCGAGAACCTTTCCACATTTGGCTTGGCATTTTAATTCATTATTCCTTCCATGCTCATATGCTGTGCTCATATGCTCATATGTTCCTCATGATCTCTAGTAATTTTTTATGATTTTTCCAGAAATTGTGCACGCATGGATTTTAATTTTGCTTAGGGAATGTGTATACATGTGTCTTCTTGACATGCCTTGCCATTTTGATTGTGAAATGATGAGATATTATCCAACACTCTTGAAATTTTGTGTGCTCAAAAGAGACATCCTAATGGACATTTTGGTATAGAGTTTGCATTTTTCCCATTTCTGGTTGATGAGATATGGTCTTTTGAATGTAGGTGTGACAATGTGTGTCACACCTTTGCTTGCCTGAATTTCTAATTTTATTTGCCATGCCAATTCAACACCAATTAATCTGATTTTTTTCATGATGCTACTTCTGGATGTTAGGATTGCTTGTGAAATTTTGTGGAATTTTTGATTGCATTTCCAATTTGTTTGAGGTTTTCTTTGCTGATTGGTCATGTTTGGACTTTTGGAGAGTCATGAACTTAGATGATTTGTGAAATGCTTGATGTTTATCATATGAACCTGAAATTTTGTACATTGATTCTAGACACTTTGAAGTTTATTGTTGCTTTGGTTTGAGACATTTATCATGTGTGGATTCTGTTTTAGGCTTGTGTGAACTTGATGTATCAATTTGTGCCTTCTTTGAGCTTGTTTGTGCTTACCATGACTTAATGAATTTAATTGCCATGCTTCTACTTGTCTAAATGCCTTGAATTTTGGTGTGATGATCATGTGATGTGTGTTGTTTAGCCATGATGTTTCTTGGGATTTATTGAATCATTTTTGAGTTGATGTGGATTGGTTCATTCTGTTTGCTTTTATGAGCTTTCAACTTGCATGCTTTACCTTATGTGCATTGTGAAATGAAATTGATTGATGCTATTGACATGGGACCACTTGGATTGTGTTCATGATTGGTTTAATTTGATTCATGTCAATCATGTTCTGTTTTGAATTATATCTCTCTCTTTGACCCTAGGCCTTGTCCTAGTGGTTTGCTTCTCATGTTTGAGCTTGGTTTGCAGGTTAAGAAGCATATGGCTATGAGGGAATTGATTCACATTGCTTGAGTTGACTATTTGGTTTATCTTGACTAATCTTGATTGGTTTTGTAGGTGGCTTTTAGCTCATTTGAATTGAGCTTGTGGCTTGCACATTGGTGCTTGATGCATTGCTTTGCTTGTTTGTCTGAGTTGTCTGTTGACTGTTGACCATTAACTGTTTGACTTTTGAGTTGTATACTGATTGTGCTGGATTGCTTTCAGGTACCTTAGTTGCTATAGTTCATTGTGAACTTGCTTTTGCTTTGCTTGATAGCTTGAGCATTGAGGTATAATTCCACTAACTCCATGTAGTCTGGAAGAGCTGTCCTGTTACTTGGGCAGGCACCTGTCTGATGTCCTCCTTAAGAGGCAATGCTTGTGTTTGTTTATCTTTGTGCCAAGCAGGAAAAGACCTTTGATAAGGCAATTGGCAGATAAAAGAGATGAGTAGTCCATCTCCTGCTAGTCAGTGTGTCATCCCTTTGCTCACATTACATGTTGATGCATTGTGGATATTAACCCAAGATCCATGTTGAGTCAGTCATAAGTGTAGAAGGGTTCCAACTTTCTGAACCCACACTTTCATCTGTCTAAAAGCTCTCCCAGGCCAGGGATAAGAGCTGTGAGGCACACCCCTCACTTCCCATTTCATCTGCTTCACCCTAACTCTCAATGTCAGGGTTAAGAGCTAACATCACCTGATTCCAGATGGCTTGTGTTTCACAACCTAACCCTTGTGTGAGCCCACTTTGTTTGTATATAGTGTGTGCTATTTGTGTGATTGCTTTGCCTGTGCTGCTTAGGTTTAGCTTGCTCCCTGTGCAAGTTAGCTAGAAACCTTGACCTAGGACCATGGTCAATGTGCATGATAACTATTAGGCTCGAGTTAGTCTCCCTTCTAGTATGTCATTTCCCAGTCTCTGGTTAGGCTAATCCTTTGTCCCTGCGTAGGGGAACTACGTCGCCCTGATCCTCATATCAGATGAGGTACGTAGGCAGGAGATGAGCTGATCTCTCCGGGCGCCCTTTTTGTTTTGTCTTTGTGTGTGTTAGGAGATGGATGTAAGCCCAGCGATTGGCATTCCGTATCCTCTTGTTGTGTGTTTGGAGTCCGATGTAAGTCCAGCAATTGGCATTTGGTTTCCAGTGTGGGTGTGTTTGGTTCGGAGTCTGATGTAAGTCCAGCGATTGGCATTCGGTTTCCATGTTTGCCTTTTGTGTGGAGTTTGACGTAAGCCCAGCGATTGGCAGTCGATCTCCCGTGTTGTTTTGTTTGGCGTGCGTTAGCCGAGCTACGAGTGCTCTGATTCTTCTCTAGTCCAAGAAGATACGTATGCATAGGATGCGACATCCTAGCGAGCACGTTTCCCCTAGTCCGAACTACGTCGACTTTGATGTCTATGCCTGATAGACTACGTAGGCCCAGGACGCGATATCCTGCCGAGTTAGTTTCGTTTGTTTTCTTGTGTCTCTTTCAGCCAGTGTGTTTGTTTGTGAGCAGTGTTTTAGCAACCTTTATTCTTTCCTTTTGTGCGTGGATCCCGTCGAGTACGACGGATGCGTAGGGGTGCTAATACCTTCCCTTTGCATAACCGACTCCCGATCCCATCAATCTCTGGTCGCGAGACCATGTCCTTTCCAGATTTACTTCGAGCGTTTTCTTTCCCTCCTTTGGGATAAATAACGCACGGTGGCGGCTCTGTTGTTTCTTTTTCCCGCCGGTTTTTCGCGTAATGCGACAGCTGGCGACTCTGCTGGGGACAAACGAGAAGTTGACCTCTTGCTGGTCCATCTTCCCTAAGCGAGTCTCTCCTAGCGCTCTCTAGGTTAGGGTTTTAGTTGCTGTTTGCTGTTATTTATTGCATTCATTTATTTATTGTTTGCATTTATGTGTGCATTAACGTTTGCATTCATTCATATTCATCTGTGCTGGCTGTGCTGTGTTTCTCTGTTTGGGGTGGGAGTTACTCGAGGTAAAAGGCCCAATACCCAGGCTATGAGTGAAATCTAGGAAACCTAGGAATAAAGTGATTCATGGGAAGCGGGTGGTATGCGCCACTTAGCGGAACATTGATATCACGAGCAGTTCAAACCCTGGTGGGATGTTATCGTTACATACTTCGGGTGTGTATATGATGAAATTCTGCGAAAGGTTATTTATGCTGCGTTTCTCTCGACCTTACCCTGGCCTAGATGACACCCGTGAGTGGGGAGGGAATGATCATTATTACAGGTATAGTTGGTGACTTGTCGGTGACTTGTTGGTGACTTGTGATCCTGTTGGTGACTTGGTTCCTCAGATTGGGTTCAGATGACAGTTTATCAGATGACTTTGGGTTTCAGATGAATTATGGTCCCGAGTTCGAGCCGAAGCTTCGATCCTGTGTTTCGAGATGCATAGCCTGCCAGTCTTGTCTGCATCATCTGCATCATAACATGTTTATTTTCAAAAGAAACGCAAAAAAAAAATTATGGAAAAAAAGAAAAAAAAAAGAAAAAACTAATATCTGCATGCATATCATTTCTCAGGTACATTCCAGAGTCTGTTCACTGATAGAGATGGCAACAGTCCCTGAGCCGAAGCGGAAGACTTGTTCCTACAGCTTTCACCGTGAGCCTTTGACGTCGCTGATAGAGTTGAGCAACTTTGTGACCAGTGGTAATCAGAAGGGGTTTGTTGATCAGTATGGAGATATTCTGACACTGTTGAAGATGGTAGTCGATCCAGTGCCGTTGCAGACTCTTCTTCAGTTCTACGACCCAGAGCTTCGTTGCTTCACCTTTCAGGATTATCAGTTGGCACCTACTCTCGAGGAGTACTCTATTCTGTTGAATGTTCCTATCCGGCATCAGGTTCCTTTCTTGGATGTTCCGAAGGAGGTTGATTTCAGAGTTGTTTCCAGAGCTCTCCATTTGGGTATCAAGGAAATCAGTGATAGTTGGAAGTCCAGTGGGGATGTGGCAGGTTTGCCTTTGAAGTTTCTGTTGAGGGTAGCTAGAGAAGAAGCAGAGAAGGGGAATTGGGAAGCTTTTCATGCTCAGTTAGCTGTTATGATCTATGGGATTGTCTTGTTTCCGAGTATGCCCAACTTTGTGGACTATGCTGCAGTCATTATCTTCATTGGAGGAAACCCGATTCCTACTTTGTTAGCTGACACTTTCTATGCTATCCACAGTAGGCATGGTAAGGGTGGAGCTATCAGATGTTGCCTGCCACTATTGCTCAGATGGTTCTTGTCTCTCCTGCCAGTCAGTGGACCTTTCGTGGATGCTCAGAGCACTCATAGGTGGACTCAGAGAGTTATGTCTCTTACCTCATATGATATCAGATGGCAGTCTTACCGGATGGATGTGCGTGATGTTATTATGAGTTGTGGAGAATTCCGAAATGTGCCACTGGTAGGGACTAAGGGTTGCATCAATTACAACCCAGTTCTTTCTCTTGCCAGTTGGGGTTCGTGATGAATGGAAGACCACTTGATGCTGAGATAGCTGAGAGTGTATATTTTGAGAAGCAAAGTGACCCTGTTAGCTTGGAGCGAGTGGGAAGAGCTTGGAAGTCTATTGGTGTCCACGATGGAGCTGTCTTACGGAAGAAGTTTGCCATTGCTATGCCTGACTACACTGAGTGGGTCAAGAAGAGAGTGGAAACTTTACTGTTACCCTATGATAGGATAAATCCGTTGCAAGTGCAACCACCTTTGATTCTTGCTGAGAGTGTATCTGCTGAGCAGTACAAGCAAGCCCTGATGGAGAATCGCATGTTGAAAGAAAAAGAGCAAGATGCCCAGATGGAGTTGTATCAAGCCAAAGCTGATAGGTTGAACATGACTCATCAACTCAGAGACATCCAGAGTGTAGATGTTGGTGGAGTAAGGAGCAAGAAGAGATCTTATGAAGAGATGGAGAACTTGCTGAATGCAGAGCACCGAGAGCGTTTGAGATTGCAGAGAGTTGAAGCCAGTTATCTGAAGAAGATCAGAGACTTGGAGAAGCAACTCAGAGACAAAGATATCCAGTTGAAGAAGGAAGTCGACCAGAGACTTGCATCAGAGAACCAACTTGGAGTAGAAGTTGTGGAGCTTAGAAGACAGTTGAAGGAGAAGATTACTCCCTTGCCAGAATGTTCAGAGTGTGAACTGTTGATAGACCAGTGTCACTACTTGAAGACGCTCATTCCTGGAAGTCGTTTGTCTTAGCTTGTATTCCTGATGTTTATGTTGAGAATCACCCCCAGGCTTGTTGGGTGGGATTCATTGTTGTACTTCGATTTACTCGGATCTTTGAATCATTGTTGTATGATCCATGTTGCTCATTTATAGATGAAGTTGTTGGTTTCACTCTGTACTCATTGCTCTTGTATATGTTGTTCCTATGCTTCCTGTGTTGTTCTTGCTGCAGGTTGCCATCTTTCGGAGATGAATCAGGCTCTTTGAATGCCTGAGAAATAAACATATCATGTGCATCATATGCATTAGCATCATACTCATATCATTTTGCATAACAGGTGCTCTTGTTCGCGACTTCTCACTCTGGTTCTTGTGTCAGGCAGGATAGCTGATCGAAGACCGCACCGGTATTCAACCAGACTCAATCAACAAAGAAGTATGGATCAAGTTCAGACGGAGTTGGCTGAGATGAGGGCGAACATGGCCCAGTTTATGACGATGATGCAAGGGGTTGCGCAAGGTCAGGAGGAGCTTCGAGCCCTGGTTCAGAGACAAGAGACTGTGATTCCGCAGTCCCACCGCGCGTCGCCGGTGGGTGTGCCTGTTCAGGATAATGTTAATGTTGCCGCTCCCGCCAATGATTATGCCGTCGGGGATGAGTTGAGGGGGATAAGAATCAACGGACAGCCTCTTGCTGCAGAGACTGTCAATGTTAGAGCTACCCGGGCTCCGGTTCGTCATCCTGCTCCGATTGTTGATAGACAAGAGGACATGTTCACGCTGCTGAGTGAGGATGATGAAGTGGTTGGAAGAGTTGAGGATAGGGATCGTAAGGTGGACGCCCTTGCTGAGAAGATAAGAGCCATGGAATGTTAGAATTCCCTGGGTTTTGATGTGACCAACATGGGTCTGGTGGAAGGGTTGAGGATCCCTTACAAATTCAAAGCACCCTCTTTTGACAAATACAATGGTACTTCTTGTCCTCGTACTCATGTGCAGGCTTATTATCGGAAAATCTCTGCTTATACTGATGATGAGAAGATGTGGATGTATTTTTTCCAGGACAGCTTATCTGGGGCTTCCTTGGATTGGCACATGGAACTAAAGAGAGATTCTATCCGATGTTGGAGGGATCTGGGTGAGGCCTTCTTGAGGCAATACAAACATAATATGGACATGGCGCCGAGCCGGACTCAACTTCAGAGTCTATGTCAGAAATCGGGAGAAAGCTTCAAGGAGTACGCCCAGAGGTGGCTGAGCTGGCTTCTAGAGTTCAACCCCCTATGCTGGAAAGGGAGTTAACTGATATGTTTATTGGCACGCTACAGGGAGTCTTTATGGATCGAATGGGGAGTTGCCCATTTGGTAGTTTCTCGGACGTGGTTATCTGTGGAGAGAGGACAGAGAGCTTGATCAAAGCTGGCAAAATTCAAGATGCTGGGTCCTCATCATCCAAGAAACCTTTTGCTGGGGCACCTCGTCGGAGAGAGGGTGAAACTAATGTTGTTCAACACCGCAGAAATCCGAATAGAAATCAGTACCGTCATGTTGCTGCAGTGACAATTCCGGCACCTCAACAACGTCAACAACCGCAACAATAGAGGGTTCAACAACAAATGCCGCCACAACAACAACAACAACGTCTGTATCAGCCGAGGCAGAGGATGCCTATTAGACGTTTCGACCCACTGCCGATGACCTATGCCGAGCTGCTACCTGAGTTGCTCAGACTAGGGTTTGTTGAATTGAGAACAATGGCGCCGTTGACAAAAATACCACCTGGGTATGATGCCAACGTGCGTTGTGACTTTCACTCTGGTGCGCCGGGGCACCACATTGAGAATTGCAGGGCTTTTCATCATAAAGTCCAGGACCTGATTGATGCCAAGACTATCAATTTTGCTCCTGTGCCGAATGTTGTAAATAACCCAATGCCGCCGCATGGTGCTCACCGAGTGAATATCATTGAAGGGGAAGAAGCTGAAGACTTGGTGGGTAGTGTTGATGAGATTCAGACTTCTTTGCTAGTCGTCAAGGGTCGTTTGCTGAATGGGGGTGTCTACCCGGGCTGTGATCAGGGCTGTGTTGATTGTGAGGAATCTGAGAATGGTTGTGGTCAATTAAAAGTCGGTATCCAGGGTTTGATGGATGAGGGTTGTCTGCAATTCAGTCGGGCTATCAGAGATTGTGGTTCAGTGTCAACTATTACTATCTTTTTCAAACCGTCTGAAGGACGTGATCAGAGGGTTGTGAGTGCGCCTACAACTAGTGGTATGCCTGTTACCATCTCTGCACCAATAACCGCCAGTAATCCAACAACCATTGTTGCTCCGATCAGAAGGGTTGTTGACAGTCGGGCTGTTCCGTGGAGATATGACAACGCCTACCGCAGTAGCAGAAGGGCTGAGAATAAGACCAGACCAGGTAATCAAGCGCCTGTAACAATTGCTGTACCCAGTAGAACTCCTGTGGTTGTAAGTCCCGTTGTGGACAATGTCGGTGGACCAGGAGGTTTTACCCGCAGAGGACGTCTGTTTGCTCCATAACCGCTAAGAGACAACAATGCCGAGGCTCTCGCCAAGGCTAAAGGCAAACAGGCAGTGGTTGACGAAGAACCGGCTCAGAAGGAGGTGCCTGAGGGTTCGTTTGAGAAGGATGTGGAGGAGTTCATGAAAATAATTAAGAAAAGTGACTACAAGATTGTAGATCAGCTTAATCAGACTCCGTCCAAGATTTCAATTCTTTCTTTGCTGCTGTGCTTTGAGGCACATCGTAACGCCTTGTTGAAGATGCTGAATATGGCGTATGTACCTCAAGGATATCCGTCAACCAACTGGAGGGTGTGATTTCCAACGTGAGCACCAGGCATGGTTTAGGATTCACTGACCTAGACTTGACGCCTGAGGGACGTAATCATAATAAGGCCTTGCATATCACCATGGAATGCAAGGGTGCTGTTTTGTCTCACGTGTTGGTAGACACTGGCTCGTCGCTGAATGTGTTGCCCAAGCAAATTCTGAAGAAGATATCTGTTGAGGGGTTGTGCTCACTCCTAGTGACCTGATAGTTCGTGCATTTGACGGATCCAAACGTTCTGTTTTTGGAGAAGTTACCTTGCCGGTGAAAATAGGTCCAGAGGTTTTCGACATCATCTTCTATGTTATGGACATTCAGCCCGCCTACAGTTGTTTGTTGGGGCGTCCGTGGATTCATGCAGCAGGGGCAGTTTCTTCAACTCTCCACCAGAAGCTCAAGTATGTCTGGAACGGTCAGATTGTGACCGTGTGTGGCGAAGAAGATATTTTGGTGAGTCACCTGTCCTCGTTCAAATATGTAGAGGTGGATGGCGAGATCCATGAAACCTTATGCCAGGCATTTGAGACCGTTGCTCTCGAGAGGGTGGCCTTTGTTGATCAGAGAAAGTCGGGTGCTTCGATTGCTTCGTACAAGCAGGCCAATGAGGTTGTTGACTCGGGCAAAGCTGAAGGCTGGGGCAAGATGGTGGATTTGCCCATCAAAGAGGATAAGTTCGGTATTGGCTATCAACCTTTGCAAGCGGAGCAGGGTGTCCAAGCTGGTCCGAGTACCTTTACCAGCGCTGGGCTGATGAATCACGGTGATGTCTTTGCAGTTGGCAGTGAAGATGGTGACAGTGATTGTGATCTCGACAACTGGGTTCGCCCGTGTGCACCAGGGGAAGTGATCAACAACTAGACGGCAGAAGATGTGGTCTAAGTTACTCTTCAAACAGAGTAATTTTCTTTTGTTTTTTCATTCTGCACAAAACCCTACGTTCTGCCAAAGACGTAGTGGTTCATTGTAGGGCCGCATCATGTTTCATAATGATTATCATTAATAAAGGACGTTTTGCAAACAATTTTGTGATCCCTGTCTTTCTATTTTTGTTTTCGTTTTTTCAAAAAATAAAAATAAAAATGGCAATGTTTTTGTTTTTGTGACTTTATTGAACTCTTTTTTCTAAAACAAAGCATTAAACATGCAGAAGTGATCTTATGGCATCCACTATGAACAGCTCTGTTATGGCTCAGTATGATTTCAATAATCCCATCTACCAAGCTGAAGAGGAGAGTGAGGAAGACTGTGAACTCCCTAAAGAATTGGTTAGATTGCTGAAGCAAGAGGAAAGGGTCATCCAGCCTCATCAGGAGGAGTTGGAGATTGTGAATCTTGGTACTGAGGACGCCAGAAGAGATATTAAGTTCGGGGCTGCTTTGAAGACAGAGGTCAAGAGCAGGTTGATTGAGATGCTGAGAGAGTATGTGGAGATATTCGCCTGGTCTTATCAAGATATGTCTGGATTGGATACCGACATTGTGGTGCATAGACTACCTCTCAGAGAAGATTGTCCTTCGGTCAAGCAGAAGCTTCGCAGAACGAGTCCTGATATGGTTGTTAAGATCAAGGAAGAGGTTCAGAAGCAGTTCGATGCTGGTTTCTTGTCAGTGACAACTTATCCCCCGTGGGTGGCCAACATCGTTCCAGTGCCGAAGAAGGATGGCAAAGTCAGAATGTGTGTCGATTACGGGGACCTGAACAGAGCGAGTCCGAAAGATGATTTCCCATTACCTCACATTGATGTATTGGTTGATAATACGGCTCAATCCTCGGTATTCTCTTTCATGGACGGTTTTTCTGGGTATAATCAGATTAAGATGGCGCCAGAAGACATGGAAAAGACGACATTCATTACACCTTGGGGCACGTTCTGCTATAAGGTGATGCCATTTGGGCTGAAGAATGCCGGTGCTACCTATTAGAGGGCTATGACGACTCTCTTTCATGACATGATGCACAAAGAGATTGAAGTGTATGTGGATGATATGATTGCGAAGTCGCAGACAGAAGAGGAGCACCTGGTTAATTTGCAGAAGTTGTTTGACAGGTTGAGAAAGTTCAAACTGAGGCTGAATCCGAACAAGTGTACGTTTGGTGTGAGATCCGGGAAGCTGCTAGGCTTCATTGTCAGTGAGAAAGGGATTGAGGTTGATCCAGCAAAAGTCAAAGCTATTCAAGAGATGCCTGAACCGAAAACAGAAAAGCAGGTTCGTGGGTTTTTAGGGAGATTGAACTACATTGCAAGGTTTGTATCTCACCTAACTGCCACGTGTGAACCGATATTCAAATTGCTGAGAAAGAATCAAGCAATCAGGTGGAATGATGATTGTCAGAAAGCTTTTGACAAGATAAAAGAGTCTTTACAGAAACCTCCAATCCTAATCCCTCCAGTTCAAGGGAGACCGCTGATAATGTACCTGTCAGTGACCGAGAACTCGATGGGGTGTGTATTGGGACAGCATGACGAGTCTGGTCGAAAAGAGCATGCCATATACTACCTTAGCAAAAAGTTTACCGACTGTGAAATCAAGTATTCACAGCTTGACAAAATTTGCTGTGCTTTGGCCTGGGCTGCTCGCCGACTGAGGCAGTATATGTTGAACCATACTACCTTGTTGATTTCTAAGATGGATCCAGTGAAGTACATCTTTGAGAAGTCGGCTCTCACCGGACGTGTTGCCCGTTGGCAGATGATTTTAACAGAGTATGATATTCAGTACACGTCGCAGAAGGCTATCAAAGATAGTATTTTGTCAGACTATCTCGCCGAACAGCCGATCGATGATTATCAGCCTATGATGTTTGAATTCCCTGATGAAGACATCATGTATCTTAATATGAAAGATTGTGAAGAGCCTCTTGTCGAGGAAGGACCGGATCCTGATGACAAATGGACATTGATGTTTGATGGGGTTGTGAATGTGAATGGTAACGGTGTTGGTGCAGTGGTTATCAATCCGAAAGGTGCTCATATACCCTTTTCTGCCAGATTGACTTTTGATGTCACCAATAATGAGGCTGAGTATGAGGCTTGTATCATGGGGATAGAAGAAGCCATTGATTTGAGAATCAAGACTCTTGATATCTATGGAGATTCCGCTATAGTGATCAATCAGGTCAATGGAGAATGGAATACGAACCAACCACATTTGATTCCGTATAGAGATTACACCAGAAGAATACTGACGTTCTTCAAGAAGGTGAAGTTGTATCATGTCCCTCGGGATGAGAATCAGATGGATGATGCCTTGGCTACTTTGTCTTCCATGATCAAAGTTCATTGGTGGAATCATGTGCCACATGTTGCTGTGAATCAACTCGAGAGGCCTGCGTATGTGTTTGCAGCTGAGTCTATTGTGATTGATGAGAAGCCGTGGTATTATGATATCAAGAACTTCCTCAAGAGCCAGGAGTATCCTGAAGGTGCGTCAAAGAATGACAAGAAAACCCTGAGAAGGCTAGCTGGAAGCTTTTATTTGAATCAGGATGATGTCCTGTACAAGAGAAATTTTGACATGGTTCTGCTCAGATGCGTGGATAGACACGAAGCAGACATGTTGATGCAAGAAGTGCATGAAGGTTAGTTTGGTACCCATGCTGGTGGTCATGCAATGTCGAAGAAATTGTTGAGAGCCGGTTATTACTGGATGACTCTGGAATCCGATTGCTTCAAATATGCTCGGAAGTGCCATAAGTGTCAAATTTATGCTGATAAGGTGCATGTACCACCAAGCCCTCTGAATGTCATGAATTCGCCTTGGCCGTTTTCCATGTGGGGCATTGATATGATTGGGAAGATCAAGCCTACTGCTTCGAATGGACATCGCTTCATCCTTGTTGTGATTGACTACTTCACCAAATGGGTGGAAGCAACTTCCTATGCTAATGTTACCAAACATATGGTTGCCCGGTTTATCAAGAAGGAAATCATCTGTCGTTATGGAGTCCCTGAGAGAATCATCACTGATAATGGTTCGAATCTCAATAACAAGATGATGAAAGAGCTGTGTAAAGATTTCAAGATTGAACATCACAATTCTTCTCCTTACAGACCGAAGATGAATGGTGCTGTAGAGGCGGCAAACAAGAATATCAAGAAGATTGTGCAGAAGATGGTCGTGACGTACAAGGATTGGCATGAGATGCTGCCCTTCGCTATGCATGGGTACCGTACTTCAGTACGTACGTCGACCGGGGCAACCCCGTACTCCCTTGTGTATGGTATGGAAGCAGTCCTACCTGTTGAGGTGGAGATCCCTTCTCTGAGGGTTTTGTTAGATGTCAAGCTAGACGAAGCCGAGTGGATTCGAACAAGGTTCAACGAGTTGAGCCTTATCGAGGAGAGACGGCTAGCAGCTGTGTGCCATGGGCAGTTGTATCAGAGAAGGATGAAGAGAGCCTTTGACCAGAAAGTGCGTCCTCGAAGCTATCAAACTGGTGATCTAGTTTTGAAGAGGATCCTTCCTCCCGGTACAGATAACAGGGGCAAATGGACTCCTAACTACGAAGGTCCATATGTTGTGAAAAAGGTCTTCTCCGGTGGAGCCTTGATGCTTACAACTATGGATGGTGAAGATTTCCCGTCCCCTGTTAACTCAGATGTAGTCAAAAAATACTTCGCATAAATTGACCCGCTGGACAAAAAGAATAAAATAGTCCAGGCAAAAAAGGGCATCCCGGCGAACCAAAAAAACAGAAAGAAAAGGTTCGGGCAAAAATTAGGGATAAAAAAAATGAAAAGAATTTGTACACCCGGTAAGTCGAAAACCCGCAAGGGCGGCTTAGGCAAAAATGGGTATCCCGGTGGATTGAAAACCCGAAAGGGTGATCCAGGCAAAAGAGGGATTAAAGCGAAGACTACAGTCTGAGTTATCTGTACTTCGTCACGCTTCGTCATCTGCCATCTCGAAAGATGTGATCGGTCCAGTCATTTTTCTTAGAAAGCAAGAAAGTTGGGAGGAAAACTGATGATCTGTGAGTTATAACAGAATTGGGAAATAATGGATGCCGTGTTCACATTGCCATTAGGATAGATTTTTCCTTTTGTGCGCAATTACCTCTTTCTAGGAATTGCTTCCCAATGTATTCGCCTTTTCAGGCCCATTTTCAATCAATAAAAGTCGTTATTCAGATAAATAGCTCTCTTGTTTTTATTTTACTGTTTTGTTTGCAAAAACGTCCGAAGTTTTGATAAGCATTGCATATAAAAACATGAAGGCTAAACAATAACGTGCTGAAGGATAAAACATTTGAAAATCATTTTGAATGTTGAGGACACTTGAGCGTATCTTGTCCATGCAACCCCTGGGGCCTGTATGTTATGCTGTGTTGCAGGTTGTCATCTGTGAGGACGGTTCCACAGCAGATATTTCTCAAGCAAGTATGAGAGCTTTCAGACTTTCAGAGCTATTCTCCCCTGCAGAGACGCCTTGGGATAATACCTTCTATCTCCAGCAGATCTAAGAATTGCCTATTCCCCAGCAGGCCTGGAAGTGGGTTTGTTCCCCAGCCATTATTTCCCCAGTTGAGATCCCCACTGAGTTGGAAAGAAGTTATATCCCCAGCGGAGGTGTCAGTTGGAATGATGCTTTTCCCAGCAGTCGGGCTTGAAGTACTGTTATCCCCAGCATAGTCGTGAGCGCTTTTCCCCAGCAGGGTTGTGGATGTCCGTCCCCATCAGGGCCTGGTATCGCTTTCCCACCAGAGTTATGCTCTTTCTCAGCAGAATGGTGTGTTACCCCCAACAGGGTGGCTTTCCCTAGCAGATCCCCCGAGTAGGAGGTTTGTGTTGATAATTTTCCTCAGCGAGTCCCCGAGTGGATCAGGTCCGGTGAAGATTATCTCCAGCAGTTATCCCACCTGTGGATTGAATGAGTTTCCCCAGCGGAGTAGCATTTATTTCCCAAAGCAGAGTTTATCCTACCTGTGGATTGACGGCTCTCCCCAGTGAAGTCGCCTGGTTTGCTCCCCAAGTCGCCTGGTTTGCTCCCCAAGTCGCCTGGTTTATTCCCCAGCGAGTTGTTTTGTTAGTCCTCAGCAAAGTCGCATTGTTTGTTTCCCCAAGCGGAGTCCTCGAGTGGATTGGTTATGAAAGATGTCCCCAACGGAGTCTATCCTTTCCCCAGCAACAGTGTTATTTCTCCAGCACGAGTGAGAAGTCGGTGCTCTCCCCGTAGAGTATTCCTTAAGCAGAGTCTCCCCACAGAGTTGGAGTATCTGATCAGTGTTGGCTCCCCAGCCAGAATTCATCATGCATTTGGCATATAGTGATCATTGCATCCTCAAAATTGTGTAGCATTTCCATTCAATATGGAGCATTACGCCATAGAAAAATTCAAACATATGCATTCATGTGTTAACCATCAGACCATATCCCCGGCAGAGGAGGATCTTTGTTCAACATCTGTGCGGCACATTTGCTACAGTTGCTCCTGACAGCATTCAGGATTGGTACCCCCAGGGAGGTTTATTTCCTCATCCGTTGGTGACAGGAAAGCTTGATTCTCCCCAGTGAGATCCCCAGCAAGTGTTTAGCCTTGCCCCGACATATGTAGATGTCATCTGGTGATACTGGTCAGTGTCATGTCAGCACCCGCGTGCGTTATTTGTTTGGTGTCGGTACACACCATCTTTCGGTGTCGGTAAACATCGAGTCCTACCCCAGTCATCCGTTGATGTCTGGTCTTCTTTTGATGTCGGTAAACATCATCTTTCGATGTTCGTAATACTCTTAACCCTCCCCAGAGGTCACCTCCCCGTTGGTGTCGATAAACGTTGAGTTTTTCTATTCGTCCGTGGACGTCTAGTTTAATTATCCCCAATAAGAGTCACCTCTCCATTGGTGTCGATAAAAGTCGAGTTTTTCCTATGCGTCCGTTGATGTATAGTTGCTTGTTCCCCATAGATCATTTGTTAATGGCTGTTGATCCCCACAGGGTTACCTCTCCGTTGGTTTTGGTAAACGTTGAGTTTTTCCCGATCGTCCATTGATGATTGGTTGTGTTCACCTCTCCCCAAGCAGTAGGGTTACCTCTCCGTTGGTTTCGATAAACGTCGAGTTTTTCCCAGCCGTCCGTTGACGTTCAGTCGAGTTATATTTCCTCTCCCCAGAAGATTTACCTCTCCGTTGGTTTCGATAAACGTCGAGTTTTTCCTATTCGTATGTTGACGTATAGTTGTACCCTTCCCCTCAGAGTTACCTCTCCGTTGGTTTCGATAAACGTCGAGTTTTTCTCATGCTTCCGTGGACGTCTGATTGAATATCCTATTCCCCAGTCAGTCATTAATGCCTGGTCGATCCTCAGTTAGAGTTCCCCAGTAGAGTCGTCAGTAAACGTCCTGTCTGGTCACCTTTCTCCGTTGGTGTCGATAAACGTCGAGCTTCTCCCGTTCGTCCGTTGACGTCTGGTCGAGTCTTCCCATTCATCCGTTGATGTCTGGTCACCTTTCTCCGTTGGTGTCGATAAACGTCGAGCTTCTCCTTCTCCGTTGGTGTCGATAAACGTCGAGCTTCTCCCGTTCGTCCATTGACGTCTGGTCGAGTCTTCCCATTCATCCGTTGATGTCTAGTCACCTTTCTCCGTTGGTGTCGATAAACGTCGAGCTTCTCCTTCTCCGTTGGTGTCGATAAACGTCGAGCTTCTCCCGTTCGTCCGTTGACGTCTGGTCGAGTCTTCCCATTCATCCGTTGATGTCTGGTTACCTCTCCGTTGGTTTTGATAAACGTCGAGTTTTTCCTAGTCGTCCCCATTAGAGTTACCTCTCCGTTGGTTTTGATAAACATTGAGTTTTTCCCATGTCGTCCGTTGACGTCTGGTCGAGTCTTCCCATTCATTCGTTAATGTCTGGTTACCTCTCCGTTGGTTTCGATAAACGTTGAGTTTTTCCTAGTTGTCCGTTGGCATCTAGTGGTGATTTCTATTCCCATTCATCGTCTTCCGATGTCTGGATGAGGCTGTACCTTTGAAAAAAAATCAAAATCCCCAGTAATAAACATCAGATCCCAATTGAGGTTGGATCCCCGCAGTGTGCAAATTTCTACGGTTCTTCGGTATTCAATCCCTGTTTACCCTGAAAGTCTGACAGCCGTTGCTCTCATCCGTTCGGGTTCCCAGTTGATTGATAAGGGCCAGTTGTAGCACCTCAAATTTGCACCTCTCATTTTGTACATTCATTTTCATGTTAGGTCATTAACATTAGCATTGTCCACTACATAGCATTGCATTGTCCATTGCTAAATCATCAAGACATCAGTCAAGACTGGTCAGGAGATCCAGTTGTGCAAGCAAGCAAGTGCAATTCCTATGGAAGAAAAGCCCTAGGGTTGGTTCATTGAGTTCATATTACCTAGGGATCATCTTGAAGTGGTTTGGCCAAAGATTGGATGTTCAGAGATCATCAGTCATTGCACAATGCATCTGAAACCCTAGAAAGTCAACCAAAGTCAACTGTGCATTCAATCATGGATTTGAAGGTGGGAGATGGTTAGAGAGGCCTCATTCATGTCCATACAAGTCTCATTTGACATTTCAAACATCAACAATGAAGAATTTGAGGTCAGATGAAAAGTTTCCAAAAATAGTAAGTGACCTGTAATTTGAAATTGCTAAAAATGGAAAGGTTTTCTCCTCAAGATTACATGTCCAATAAAGCTTCAACTGACATTTTGTCCAACATGAAAGTTGAAGATCTTGTTCTACCATTTTCAAAAAGTCCAAGAACATGAATTTCTCATGTATGGTTGAAAAGTTATGGATCAATCTTTTCCAGGAAAATTTGAAGTTCAAAAGTGGATAACTTTCACACCAAAAGGCCAATTGAAGTGGGATTTTTTTGTAACATTCTTATTTTGACATGAGCTATCCAAAACATACATCAAAAACCATGCATCTCCATTACAAATTTTGGCATTTTTCATTTGCAATTTGGAGGGAAAAATCTAATTTGAAAAATAGGCATTGGCTTTACACTTTTGCACTTGCCTTGGCTTCAAAACAACATTTCATGTGGATTTGGCACAGAATTCGTGCACTGTAGCATTCATTTACATGCATATAGGGTGAATTGACAAAATTGATATAACACTTGCATTTCACTTAATCTAATTGCATTTGGTTAATTGTGATTAGTAACTTCATTAATCCATCATATATAAGGATAATCAAAACAGAATTCGTGCTTAACATTTCATTTGGTTCAGATCTAGATCCAATTGCAAAATCTCACAAACTTTTTCTCTCAAGTTTTCTGCAAAACTTTGCACAAACCTTGCATTGTTCTTCATTGATTCATCATCCACAAGTGTAATTAAAGACTTTGGAAGCAAGATCCATGAGCTGTCGTGCAAATTGAGGACTGTTGAAGCCTGTGTTCATCAATGGCAATTGAAGATTCCAGCTAGATCGTGCATGTTCAACACTCAAATCTTCATCCATTCATTCATCCAAGAGTTGAAGAACAGCTGTTTCTACCTTGCAAGGCTTGAAAGTCACGGATCCACTTCTGCACTTCAATTCAGGTCAGGAATCGAATCTCACAATTCATGCAATTATCATATGCTTTTGGTAGATCTTTGACTGTAGAGTATACTGAGCTTTGTAGCATTGAATTTCATGGAGAAATAAGAAAGTTATTGTGATTTTAAGATTGGTGAGTGAAACTTATTCTGATCGATCCGTGCATGATAGTGAGAATTAGGTTAAAATGAGCTTAGATTAGTGATGTGCTTGGAAAGACGAGTATGATGATGTATTCATTGTTGATTTCTGTGACAAATGTTCTGGACCTGGAAATTTTGTGAAGAACACGAAGAACAGTTAGGGTTTTGAGTCCAGGAACGTGTTTGATCCGTTCCAGCGTGCTTCTGCTTGCGTTTCATTGTTAGCGCTCACGTATTGGTTGCATGAAGCCAGCGTGGCAATTTGATTGGCTAGGATTCGATGGCGCTTCCACGTCAGCTTTAATGAAACGCAGTGTTTCATATAAAGCGCGCTCAGTTTGAATACATACGCGCTTCGATCCTTGGCGAGAACCTTTCCACATTTGGCTTGGCATTTTAATTCCTTATTCCTTCCATGCTCATATGCTGTGTTCACATGATTTTTTATTTTTTCACTCACTTACAAAAATCATAAGTCCATGAATATTAATCCAATTGAGATGGGATTTTTTGCATGATGTTCCTCATGATCTCTAGTATATTTTGATGATTTTTCCAGAAATTGTGCACGCATAGATTTTAATTTTGCTTAGGGAATGTGTATACATGTGTTTTCTTGACATGCCTTGCCATTTTGATTGTGAAATGCTGAGATTTTATCCAACACTCTTGAAATTTTGGGTGCTCAAAATAGACATCCTAATGGACATTTTGGTATAGAGTTTGCATTTTTCCCATTTCTGGTTGATGAGATATTGTCTTTTGAATGTAGGTGTGACAATGTGTGTCATACCTTTGCTTGCCTGAATTTCTGATTTTATTTGCCATGCCAATTCAACACCAATTAATCTGATGTTTTGCATGATGCTACATCTGGATGATAGGATTGCTTGTGAATTTTTGTGGAATTTTTTATTGGATTTCCAATTTGTTTGAGGTTTTCTTTGCTGATTGGTCATGTTTGGACTTTTGGAGAGTCATGAACTTAGATGATTTGTGAAATGCTTGATGTTTATCATATAAACCTGAAATTTTGTACATTGATTCTAGACACTTTGAAGTTTATTGTTGCTTTGGTTTGAGACATTTATCATGTGTGGATTCTGTTTTAGGCTTGTGTGAACTTGATGTATCAATTTGTGCCTTCTTTGAGCTTGTTTGTGCTTACCATGACTTGATGAATTTAATTGCCATGCTTCTACTTGTCTAAATCCCTTGAATTCTGGTTAGATGATCATGTGATGTGTGCTGTTTAGCCATGATATTTCTTGGGATTTATTGAATCATTTTTGAGTTGATGTGGATTGGTTCATTCTGTTTGCTTCTATGAGCTTTCAACTTGCATGCTTTACCTTATGTGCATTGTGAAATGAAATTGATTGATGCTATTGACATGAGACCACTTGGATTGTGTTCATGATTGGTTTAATTTGATTCATGTCAATTTTCATGTTCTGTTTTGAATTATTTCTCTCTCTTTGACCCTAGGCCTTGTCCTAGTGGTTTGCTTCTCATGTTTGAGCTTGGTTTGCAGGTTAAGAAGCATATGGCTATGAGGGAATTGATTCACATTGCTTAAGTTGACTATTTGGTTTATCTTGACTAATCTTGATTGGTTTTGTAGGTGGCTTTTAGCTCATTTGAATTGAGCTTGTGGCTTGCACATTGGTGCTTGATGCATTGCTTTGCTTGTTTGTCTGAGTTATTTGTTGACTGTTGACCATTAACTGTTTGACTTTTGAGTTGTATACTGATTGTGCTGGATTGCTTTCAGGTACCTTAGTTGCTATAGTTCATTGTGAACTTGCTTTTGCTTTGCTTGAAAGCTTGAGCATTGAGGTATAATTCCACTAACTCCATGTAGTCTGGAAGACCTGTCCTGTTACTTGCGCAGGCACCTGTCTGAAGTCCTCCTTAAGAGGAAATGCTTGTGTTTGTTTATCTTTGTGCTAAGCAGGAAAAGACCTTTGATAAGGCAATTGGCAGATAAAAGAGATGTGTAGTCCATCTCCTGCTAGTCAGTGTGTCATCCCTTTGCTCACATTACATGTTGATGCATTGTGGATATTAACCCAAGATCCATGTTGAGTCAGTCATAAGTCTAGAAGGGTTCCAACTTTCTGAACCCACACTTTCATCTGTCTAAAAGCTCTCCTAGGCCAGGGATAAGAGTTGTGAGGCACACCCCTCACTTCCCATTTCATCTGCTTCACCCTAACTCTCAATGTTAGGGTTAAGAGCTAACATCACCAGATTCTAGATGGCTTGTGTTTCACAGCCTAATCCTTGTGTGAGCCCATTTTGTTTGTATATAGTGTGTGCTATTTGTGTGATTGCTTTGCCTGTGCTGCTTAGGTTTAGCTTGCTCCCTGTGCAAGTTAGCTAGAAACCTTGACCTAGGACCATGGTGAATGTGCATGAAAACTATTAGGCTCGAGTTAGTCTCCCTTCTAGTATGTCATTTCCCAGTCTCTGGTTAGGCTAATCCTTTGTCCCTGCGTAGGGGAACTACGTCGCCCTGATCCTCATACCAGATGAGGTACGTAGGCAGGAGATGAGCTGATCTCTCCGGGCGCCCTTTTTGTTTTGTCTTTGTGTGTGTTAGGAGATGGATGTAAGCCCAGCGATTGGCATTCCGTATCCTCTTGTTGTGTGCTTGGAGTCTGATGTAAGTCCAGCAATTGGCATTTGGTTTCCAGTGTGGGTGTGTTTGGTTCAGACTCTGATGTAAGTCCAGCGATTGGCATTCGGTTTCCATGTTTGCCTTTTGTGTGGAGTTTGATGTAAGCCCAATGATTGGCAGTCGATCTCCCGTGTTGTTTTGTTTGGCGTGCGTTAGCCGAGCTACGAGTGCTCTGATTCTTCTCTAGTCCGAGAAGATACATATGCATAGGATGCGACATCCTAGCGAGCATGTTTCCCCTAGTCCAAACTACGTCGACTCTGATGTCTATGCCTGATAGACTACGTAGGCCCAGGATGCGATATCCTACCGAGTTAGTTTCGTTTGTTTTTTTGTGTCTCTTTCAGCCAGTGTGTTTGTTTGTGAGAAGTCTTTTAGCAACCTTTATTCTTTCCTTTTGTGCGTGGATCCCGTTGAGTACGACGGATGCGTAGGGGTGCTAATACCTTCCCTTCGCATAACCGACTCCCGATCCCATCAATCTCTGGTCGCGAGACCATGTCCTTTCCAGGTTTACTTCGAGCGTTTCCTTTCCCTCCTTTGGGATAAATAACGCACGGTGGCGGCTCTGTTGTTTCTTTTTCCCGCCGGTTTTTCGCGTAATGCGACAATAAGAAACAAATAATATTTGATTGCATTATTAAGTTTTGAGAGGATGATGAACACTCAAAAGGTAAGCTATTATGGCCTGTATCCAAGTGTTTAGGGACTAAGATGGATATTACGTCCAACTACTCCTTTTTCAACCGATTTAATTGTGAAAATGTTTTTTGGTTCAAGTTGTGAAGATGATTTTGATTGGGTGTAAAAATATGATTAATTGAGTACGTGAAAAATAAAAATTGGTTTTTTAGTATTCGTTTAATTAATCAATTAATCGAGAAATTATTTAATAAAATAAATAAAGAAAGAAATAGAAATAAAGTAAGAAATTAACAATACATAAATGAGGTATAAGAATGATTAGGGAAGGGTGTGCCTAGCAACCTTAAGCCCAATCAAGCTAACACAAAGCAAAACAATACACATGTGGGGGGTGGCAGCAATTATGATGATTTTGGATAGCAACAGGATCAAACCCAATGCTACTATAATCCCAATCAGTTACAAAAATGAAACAAAAATAGCCACAGACCTTGGATCAACCAAGACCATCTGATTGAGATTGTATGATTCAGGTCTCTTCTACCAGGTCCCTTGATGGATTACATTATGACCATAAGATTAGATTTTATGGCCATCAAGCTAAGGATCATGGAGATCCACAGGATGGTGGCATATACAACTCTCACCATCTGGATCCAGATCTAAACTCCCTTAATGTGCCACATAACAATCACTTGAAAAAAGAAAAAAAAAACTAAGATTGATCCAACGACCACTATGCGATCTGAGAGTGCAATCTCTTTTCCCTTCTCAAGTTCAAAAAACAGAAACTCAAGTTTCAACCAGGGAATAAACTCAATAAAAAAATTAAAATCACTTGAAAATCGGGTTGTAAATCAATGCAAAGTGAACCATGAACCTAGACACACATGAATCATTCATCAATAATCACAATACAGTAGCAAACTGGACAAATACGAAAGTTCAAAACTTAAACTAAATGAGCCTGGTTCGACTTTGTTTCAACATTTCGAGTAAAAATAATTATAGACTCATACCTGGAACGAAATTGTGAATCAATTTGGGTTGTTATTTGTCTGAAATAGGTTGGAATTCGAGGTTTATGGGTTCTTGTTCTTGAGAGTTCATGAACATTAATGAACATTGAACCCTAAATTTCTAGAAATCAAAATTCCAAGTCGTTTCAGGAAATTAATTGAGGAATTACATGCGCTAATTATGCAGAAACTTGATTATACATAGAATTCATAACAAAAATGAATATTGGATGTTAAAGTAAATGCAAATCCGGATAGCAAATGGAGATTTTGGAAAGTCTCAGATCAAGCTCCGACAAGGTGTGTTTTCCACTCTTCTTTACAGATTCCAACTCCTTTTGATCTCCTTTATCATTTTCTGGTCCAATTGACTTGATATTAACAAGTTTTCCAAAATTTGAGTTCACACTGAATTGAATGAAAATGAGTGTTTGAGTTTTTTTTGTAGGTGTTTGTGATGTGCAATGATGTTGAATGGGCATCAAGGAACTGAAATAGAAAATGGATCAAGATAGATTCTTTTTTGTGCAAACTTATAAAGTTTCCTTAAGTGAATAAACTTGAATTGGGAGATGAATTTACCGCAGGGTTCAGACTATTACCGCAAGGAACTGAAATAGAAAATGGATCAAGACAGATGCTTTTTTGTGCAAACTTATAAAGTTTCCTTAAGGTGAATAAACTTGAATTGGGAGATGAATTTACCGCAGGGTTCAGACTATTTTTTGTGTATGATTGTTATTGTCATTTGATAATGAAATTGATCTAACTTATAGGATATAAACTAAGTTAAAGTTTAGTATAAGGATTATGTGAAAATGTAAAAAGTGTGATCAAAATTTGGATGTAATTTGATGGAATTTCACTTGATTTTGGATTTGAAATGAAAAGTTTGAGTTTCAATCTCTGATTTCTGTTATAAATCGTATGAGATTAGTGGGAACTTGGACGATGTATGGATATATGATCATGCATAGTTAGTTAGGCAAAATAAATGTGATCAACTTTTGTCTTTTAGTGGCAAAATCTTGACCTTTGATGACTTTGTGCTCATGATGTATGATCATGATTATTCAATGATGCAATTCATGGATTACTAGGATGATAAATGAATTAGAATGCACTCTTTTGGTTTTGTCTTATATACAAGTTAGAACTTGATGGTAAAACCAAATGAATGCACATGCACATAACCATTCTCATTAAAGAAATAATGATTTATTTTTTGTAATAAAATGCATGTAATCCAAATGTAGAAACAAGACATGATTTTTTAAAATAAAAAACAATTAAAATGAATAAATCAAAATATGAATAAAATTCAAAAAAAGATGAAAATTGTGACAAAAATGCAAGTTGATCAGATGAATTAAAAAATGCTTGGAAAAAATCAGGGTTCGACAACGACGACACATGGTGGGCATGCATGGTTATCACTTCAATGCCCAAGTAATTTCAAGGTTAAAGACGAGTATAGTGAAAAGTGGATATAAAAAAATATACCGTGTTTATTGTGAGTATTGACTTTATGCCTTGAGCCGAGTGGAGTTGATTTGTGGCGAATTGGGCCTTATCTATTTGGGCCTTTGGTCGGTGCATAATAGTTGCCCTCAAGGCTTTAACGGACACTAGGGGAGTTAGGGAAGCCTTTAGTGATTTGGTAGGCCTTCGAGATGTTGTAAAAGATGAGATAGACCTGAAATGTTTGGAGTCAGTTACAAAAGTAGTGGGAATCCGGCACATAAAATGCATTTTCATCATTGGGACGTTTTGTCTCCTTCTTCTGACACGTGTGATGATACAACAAGTTAGCGTATTGTGCAACTTATAATACACTTACGTGCATTTGGGTTTGCACGTATCCTAAAGGATGAATCTTGTCATTGATTTTATAACTCATTTCTTTAGCTGATATGGATCGTCCAATTGTTTCCTCATATAAAGAGGAGGATTCAAATGTTTTAGACACTTTTAATAATCTTTGACATTTGAGTTCACTCACACACACTTTATTGACAAATATTTTTGCCTTTTCCTTCACTAGAGAATTAGCCAAGACGATTGTAGTTTTGTAATCAAAATATCCGATTTCTTCATTCATTCAGCTCCACCAATTTCACGCCTCATGTAACATCCTAAGCTTTTTTTTCTTCAGAATTTCCTATTTTCTAGATAGGATGAGTGATAATATGGTTAACTTAATGAGAGATTCTGAGTGTGAAACTTCGTCTGCCTTGAGAATAGGGACATCCCATGATTCTCATATAATCACTTAGAACCAGAAGTCTTACCTTTATCTAAAGATTCTGACTCATAAGGGGTATCTAGGAATTCCTTTGAGGAAGGAGCTTTTTCATCCATCTCATTAGAATCCCTTTTATCAAATATTAGTAGAGAGTTGAATCATGTTGTGGTCCCTATGCCCCCTCCCATCTTAACTAAGGAGAAAATACAAGTTAACCGGCAAAGGAAAGAGAGCTCTAAAAGCTTTATCCATCTTCTTTTAAGGAGCGATAAAATTGAACCCAGTGACACTGAAGTGAAAACCTACTTAGATATTTGAGATCTTCCAAACGCGTTGGAGTACGATTGGATGGATGCATAAATAATAGGAACTTCATCTGTTCTGAGCATAATGGTGGTAGTAGAGGTTTCCATTATCGTGGTCGACAATCCTCTAGAATGGCCGGCTCTTCCAGTGGGTCCGGATAAAAGGATATACATTTCTTTTGACGATGGTATGGTCCCTCTCTATGAATGAATGTTCACAAAGATAGGACGTGGCTACCTTGCTTCGAATTTGAAGTGACCATCTTGAAGCACTTAAAAGTTTCTCCTTCCCAACTTTATATGAGGTTCTAGGCCTTCATGAGGGTATTTCAATTGTGTGTCGAGCATAAATCCTGTAATCCTTCCCTCAGATTGTTCCTTAATTTGTTCCACCTGAATTTCTCTTCTCAAGATAATTTCCATAACCAAGAGCTCATCAGTTCCGACCCGAGAAATCCTTGGTTCGACCCTTTCACACGTGACTAGGTGATTTCTCGAGGCACTTTTTGCTGGTGAGGCCCCTTACGTTAGAGGACCATCTCACCTTGTATTAGTGCCCTTCCGAGTCTTCTCGCTTCTATATAAGTTTATATATGAAGTAATGGCCATCATCTCACTTCAACCAAGACATCTCTTGAATTCTCACCAGGTTGAGTCCTCTTTCCTTTGACGAGATGATGATAAAGGAGGGATTGTGCTCCTAGTTGCATGCTCTCGGTTACATATGTGATTTAATTTTATAGATAATATGGACAAGTTGGAGATGTTATATTTCCTTGCTAATGCTCGGGTTTTGGTTCCCCATCTAACTACCACTATTACTTCTCTGACCCCCACTCTCATCTCGGTTTCTGAGGCTTCTACCCCTACACTTGATGTTGGACAACTTGTTGATGTCGTGTCCAATATGAATATGGGGGAGTTACACTCGTCTCCAACTCCAACAAAGAGGACTTGGGATGAAAATCAATACTCTCCCTTGGAAGAGGGTTCCCCAAAATGGAAATGTTTTATAGAGGAGGATCCTTCAAGGAAAGTGACTCCATTTTTTGGATGTTGGATGTTTTCTCCTCTTAGCTTGCTCACACTACTTAAGAGGTTGTTGATATCATGTCAACATAGGATTTGTCCTTCGTCCAGAACCTCTTTGAGGGGGAGAAGATGAAGCTTGTTTCTGAGGTCACTCACAACATATACCAAGTCGCGTCTCTATTTTACCTTATTGCTACTGGCAGAGGAGATGTTCTAGATCCTGACAACCCTTCCAAGGAAAGGGACACTTGGAAGGGGAAATGAAAATCTATGGAGCAGAAGTGTTAATTCTTCATAGGGATTTGGATGAGCTATAAAAAAAGGCAGAGCTTGCTAACTCTCTGAAAGATGAGGTGAAGATCCACAACTCCCTTGCAACTCTGGCAGCCTCGGTAGCCAAGTTAGAGCTTGCTCTTAGGGTATTGGAGAAGCGGTTTCAGGAGGCTCTAAGTTTGTTACTAAGATGACTCGTCGTGCAGAGGAGGAACAAAATACTCTTCATAAAGAGGACGAGGCTCATGTCAAGGCCTTGAAAACTCTTGAAGACAAGGTTGTCAGTTTGAGGTGACGTTTAATGATTCCCTTAACGAATTATGCAAGCCATGTTCAAAGTCCGCAATCGGGTTCTAGAATAAGTGAATAGATTTTTCCTTGATGTCGATATTCCTATTGAAGAGTTGAATCCCTTTTAGCCTGCCCCCAAAGATGTTTAAGATGGAGGTCCTAGTACCTCGGCTCTGAGGGATTTAGCTTGATTGTGTCTTCTTATTTATCTCCTTTACTTTGCATTATGTTTGTCCATGTAACATTTCTAGGACATTGTGCCTTGGATATAACAATTAATATTTATACAAGTATGTTTACCTTAGTAAGTTGAACATTATTTAACTTTGAGTTATGTACTTGTCTTCATTTTATTATTGTTGCTCTATTGTAAACTTGATTGTTAGTAAGTTATTGTAATGCCATGATTCACTTGGTATCCCTCCGATAAAAGATTTATGGACTATCGGGCTTTGTAGGTGTTCACTAATGAATTACAAGTTTGTGGATTGGCATCTGTGAAGGATTGCCTAGTTAGGGTGTTGGAACTCGAATTTCTTGCCTTTTAGTAAGGAAAGAGATGCCATTTTGTGATAAGGTACTTGATGTGCTCTTCACATTTTCCTGACAATGGTCTTCGCGATTTATGGCTTAGCGCATTGGAGGTAGTTATCTACCATTTTTGGTATCCGTATTTGTTTGATATATTTAGCGTTTGCTTGTATGTTGTGTTCGATATTCGTTGTGGTAGTGTATTGATTTGTGTGTTGTATGGAACATGTTTCTCGTGTTTCTCACTGTAGGGCATGTAGTCAGCAAGACCGTTGAGATGTATATGTCTCTTTGTATCGCGCTTCGTATCATAGAGGTATGTTCCCCGACCAAGGGTAAGATCCACATCCCTTCCCCTAAGGCTTGGCTCGCATCGAGGTGGATATCTATGGGATCCATTGTGAAGATGATGTTCTTCATCTATCTTAGTTTAGTTCTGATGTAGACAAAAGCTTATTAAAGAGAAATATCAAAGAAGAAAATGTTTGGAATCCAGAATCAAGAATTCATAAACTTAGGGATATTTTGGAAGTACATGATATTGATCTTGATGCTAAGGTACACAATTGAAATTCCTTATGTATAAGCTATAGATGCCCATAAAATAATACTCATTTTAATCTCTAAAGTTCTTAAATTATCATGCATAAAAATATTTGAAGCAAAGCCAAAAAAAGCAGATTTTTAAAAACCTGTATGCACTTTTTAAGTCAGATCGGTTGCACTTTTTAAGTCAGGTATGGTTAGCCAATTTAAAAAACATGTTTCTGTTTGAAATTTGAATAACTGTTTGAAAGTGTATTGTGACTTAATCACCAAAGTGTGTGGTGATAAGTTTGTGTAAATAGAAAGTTGTGTACTATCTATTTTTGTGATAATCAAGATAGTGTTTAATGATTTTAAAAAAGTTTATTTGAATTTGATTAATTCAAACTCCACTATAAGTTTGGTGTTTATGTTATAAGATTTTAAGAGAGGCCTTAGTGTGAGGCTTGTAAAAAGATCAAACATAGTGGAAAATCCTTCAAGGTGTGAAGGGACTAGATGCACCCTTGGTTGATAAGGGGACTAGGATAATTCTCTGTGGTCATTTATTTTTCCAACACTTTAATTTTCTACACTTTATGTTTCTAAGAACATGTCATTTTCATATTCAAAGAAAATTAAGAACATAGCACAAAAAATGAGAAATATTCATAAAACCTAATTCACCCCCTCTTAGGTTGCACTCAATACTAATAATTGGCATCAGAGCATGTTAAGATGACTTGCTCCTCGATCTGGGAAATCATGGCTTCCTTGAAATTATTCTCTATAGATGATGGTAGCATCAACAAACCACCATGTTTCGTTGGTGAATACTATGATTTATGGAAAAATCGTATGAAAATATTTCTAGAAGTACAAGGTGTAGAAGTATGGAATGATGTAACAAATGGTCCTTTCATTCCTACAACAATTACTAATGGTGCAAGTCAACCAAAACCAGAAGAAGAATGTAATGAAGAAGATAACAAAAAATGTCTTGACGACAAGCAGGCAAAAACTTTATTGCATCCGCTTTAGGGGGAAACAATTTTTTTAGGGTGTCTAATTACAAAATAAAAAGGAAATATGGGAAACCTTGAAATTAAACAAAAAGAAGGATAAAAAGTCAAGAAGAACATATATTGCTTGGGAAGACAATGATGTAAGTATAAGTTCCAAAAATGAAGAACAGGCACGTCTCACATCGCTCTGATGATGATGTAGTTAGTAATGACGGACCCACTTATAAGGAATTACATGATGCTTTTAATAACTTGCATGATGAATGTTTAAAGCTTTCTAGATTATGTGCTAAGCAAAAGAAAATTATGTATTCTTTAGAAAGAAAATCTAATGACATGCAAGAACAGTTAGATAAAATTAAAGCAAAAGTTGATATTTATGCTAGTTCATCAACATGTGATACATGTATATCTCTTGAAACCAAAATTATTGATCTTAACCAAGTTATATGAAATTATGAAAAAGGAAAAAATGGATTGGATAATATTCTAATTAGTCTAAATTTGAAAATTCTAGTCAAATCAAAAACATTGTCTTTGTCGAATCTAGCAATGTTTGTAATAATGTCCAATCTAGAAAATCATGTCATAACGTTTATCCTAGAAAGGCATATAACAAGAATTATTTATATGATCATAAGAAAATTCCTAACATGTCACATACTTGTCCTTATTGCAAGTGTAAAGGTCATACCTCTAATGCATGTTATATTTGAAAAATTGGTGTACCTAGTGGCAATTATGTATGGTTTGAGAAAGGAACTGATCCAAGAGGACCCAAAGAAAATTGGGTATATATAAATAAATTTTAATTATATTTTGTAGGTACTTGAAGAACATATGCTAATATTTTCAAATTAAGATTAGTTTTTCAAGATACAAAAAGACCATATGATATGGTAAGATTAAAGTTTCATTTGGTTGAAAATGATTTTAATAGATTCAAACTTTCAAAGAGCATCAATATTGATATCAATATTAACATCAAATCATTTTGAATAACATGGGTACTTGTAATACCCCAATTTTGACCCTAAGATCCCTCATGCTATCTCATCATATGCATTGGCTTTGGGATCACACCTTGGCATCCTCCTTACCCCTCATTCATTAGGTTTGCATTGGGAGAGGTCACCAAGAACATTTGATTGTATCATACTTTTTTTTTCATTGTTTACTAACCAAAATTCCAAAAATATGTCAATGTATAGTTTAACTCTTTTGTAGGTAGTGTGTGTGCTCATCTATGCTCCATCAAGCTCATATCTAGGGTTTGAGACACTCAATGCAAGGATACCAATCAAGAAATGGTTCACAAGGACTCTATACATCATATATGGATCCCCATGGTCTTCAAATATCATTTTTATCAAGAATTCATCAAACGTTTGGAGTTTGTTGACCTTGGAAACCCTAATTCATCTGGGTATCTTGTGTGACTTTTTCAACAAGTTTCCTCATCAATTGATCAAGTATTTCAAGGTATAATTCATATTACATCATCTTACACATATATGATCCTCTATGAGTCCCAAAAATCAAGAGAATGTCAAGATAGGAAGATGGTTCATGATGGTTGATCAGAGAAAGTCAACTGGTCAAAACTGGGGTTCCCTAGACCCTATCTCCTACAATTTTTGTCATATGAAAATGATTCCAAGATAAACGCTACTCAAATGACATTAAAAAAAACTTTCATGTTTAAGTCAAGAGCTCGTTTTGCTTGGAAAGTCATCTTTTATTGTGAAAGATTATGGGTCATTTTGTATGAATCCTAGCTAGAAGGTCAACTTCCCAAGATCATAACTTGCTCAATTTTTATGAGATGAAATCCATTCAAATTCCATGATCAAATTCAATATGTATAATTCAACTTTTATGTTTGTAGGAAGTTCAAATTCATCATGCAAATGCATGTTCCTAGAGGAAACATTATAGGTCATTTTCAGCCATTACCATTGAACAAGTGATTTTCCTCAACTTCTAAAATACATAACTCCTTCATTAGAAATACAAATGAGGTCAAATTTGTGACCAAATTTAATAGGTTTAAAAGATATACAACTTTTATGAAGGAAGTTTTTCAATTTGAAGTCCATAACAAAAGTTATTCAAGGTGGAAGAAGTGAACATATGACTTGGTACTTAGAAAATTTTCAAATATATTTGATGTTTCAAACTTCCACCTCAAAATTAATTATGATCCAAGCTTTAAAAGGAAAAGTGTTCAACATGAAAGTTATTCCCCTGGATCTCACCTTTCCAAAAAGTCCAAGATCATATCATTTGGATCAATATTGAAGGACTTGTGCATGGGTGCAATGTATGGTACCATTTGGAAGGATTTCATGATCAAACTCATTTCAACATTGCATGACTTAATGCAATGCTCTCAGCATGACCTATGCACGCTTTTGAACCTTTTAAAATGATTATTTGGGCTTTGCACACGTCCATGCTAGATCATGAAGGAAGTTGCTAATTTTGGATATTCAAATGGAAATGTGTGAAAAGCATATGCATTGGTTATAAATAGAGGGGCAATGTGATCAGAACATTATCAACACCTTGCCCAAGCTTTGCCAGAGCAATCCAAACCCCCCATTCCATAGAATTCTTGAAGATTTCTTTTGAAATCGAGCTTGAACTTCGTCTTCTGTTTGGAAGTTCAAACTCCAAGTCATTGCCCTTTTCATCTCAATTGGACACTGTAATAAAGATGAAGAGAAAGCAAGTAGATCCAGATCAATATCAAGTGAATTTGAAGCAACTCGAAGGTGATTTTTCAGAAGCTTCATCTCTTCGATTCTTTCTCAATTCTTCACCATTCTTTATGATTTTTGGTTGGCTGAAGTCCTACCAATGTAGGAAACAAGATTGAGTTGCTTTGAGGTTAAATCGAAGCAACTCAGATCATGAACCTCAAATTTCAAATCCACGTATCTTTCAATATACTTGGAATTCGAAAAAATGGAGGTCAGATTCGTGCTCCTGAGCATTTTTTCTTCAAATTAGTGTATTCATTTTCCATGTTTCATGAAGTTTTGGTTGGACCAGTCTGGTGGTCCTCACCAGAGAAGATGACCAGAGCTAGGGCTCCGGTGGTGTGCTGGCATTGTCTATACCATCTGATCTTGGTTCCACGTTTTAATCAGGGCCCTTGCTTTTTAATACCATGCGTGTACACGCATTGACTAAAGCGTTTGGTGGAAGTGCGCGCTTGGCCATCAGATCTGCCACCTTAATTAATGGGGGAGTTCTGATGGCCCTTGTTTTTTTGAATTTCTTTTGAATTTTTGATTTTATGTTTAATCAATTTATTTTGTTTAATTCATATTAATATCATTTTTAATCCAAAAAATATGGGACTTTCACCAAAAATCTTTAAATATTTTCCTTTTTTATTTTTCTGAATTAAAATTATTTTTTGTATTAACTTTGATATTTTTCATGAATTAATTGTTTTTGTGCATATTTTTAATTATTTAAAAATATTTCTGACTTTTCAAAAATCATAAAATGTTTTGCCTAAGGTCCTTTGACCTTGTTTGACCTAAGGTAAATCTTTTGGCCATTTATTTTGTGTTTTGAAGAGGTTTTAGGTTTTGTCCAAATTAAATTGAATTTTAATTCATTTTTAATTGATTAATTATGTAAAAATTATGTTGGGCCATTTTTATGGTCTTGTGATGTTTGACTATTTGTTTGGGCCTTGGTCAAGGTTGATTTGACTTTTGTTGGATTAAAATCATTGGATTTAGGGGATTGATAAAATGTACATTTCATCTCCCAAAATGAATGGATGATTTTAATTTGATAAAATTCCTCCCATGACCAATTTGTGTTTCTCTCATTCCCCTTCCCTTTAATCTTCATCCTTATTCTATCCCATTCCTTTCATTGACCAATGAAGTTTCAATATCCTAAGGCTAATTGGTTCATCAATGACTTTGTGTCAGATGAACCAATACAAGTATGGATGTGATAGGTCCACGCCTTTTGATCTTTTTCTTTTAGTGTGTGGTATGTTTTAGGAGTTTGGTCCATTATACCCAATCTCTAACATGCATTAACACCTAAATTTTTATTGTCCGTCCTCAGATAGTTGTGACTTCTACATAAGTCCAATTACGATTGCTTAAGATAGAGCTAAATTTTGAGCCTAAAGGCATATCATTATAGTAAGTGGAATTGTAAGTTTCCCCTCTTTCATGGTATTGTGTGGAAACTTGGCCTCTTTTCCTTCCTATGGAAGATGTCTTGGTTCAAGGAACCATGCTTATGAATAAAGGGTTGAGTGTTCTCAAATGAATGACTTAATCAATTAAAAAGCAAAACAAACTAACATCTAATTAACTTTGACTAACACTAACTATTATTAACTTTGACTAACACTAACTATTATTAACTTTGCTTTACTTTCAAGTCATTTACTTTATGCAATTTAATTTCAAGTCATTTATCATTCATTGCCATTTTCATTCCATTAAACTTATTTATGTTTATGCCATTTTCACTTTGCTCATTTGAGCCATATATTGTGATTGTATATATTTGTTTGTATAACTTGTTCGTGTTTGTGGTCTTAGGACCTTAAAATACTTAATAAATAACAAAAACCCCTAAAAAATGTTTGTGTGGACTATTGATTTTGATTTGAACTTTTAGACTTAGGATGAGACAACATTCCCTATGCAAAAGGACTTGGCCAATGCCAACATTATTGGGACCTATTGGAACTTATCTGCTACATAGCCTTGATGCAATTGTTATTTTAGTCTTGTATCTGAGGCATTATTTTGAGTCAATCAAGGAGTACTTCATCTGATACATTAGAACACAAAAGAAGACTGCTAGCTATGTATTTGCTTGTTGGGATGTGGCCATTTTTATTTGATGCCTTGATCTTCATGATGTTTGATATTTCTAATTGTTTGCTGATTAGTGCTTGATTCAATGTCCAAAGGGAAAGTGGGTTTTCTATATGACATTCTTGTCTATTGGATTGCATCCCATTAGTCAGATCTTTTCAACCCTTTACTTTTAAGTTTGTGCTTAGGGTATGTAACACCCTTCTAAAATACCCCAAAAATTAATTAAAATAATAAACATATAATCAGAGTAATTATGCCCCGAAGGGTGTCACACAAACATTCCACACCATTTAAACAATATAACAATCATGCTCTTTTATTTAATTTAAATATAAAGTATTTGCACAATTACGCAGCGGAATAGAATTCAACATCATCATGAGACATGTAACACCATACATGTAAACTAATTCAACAATTTCCAACAATACAATGAAAAGGTTCCCTCCCGATGTTACATCTACCAGAGCATGACCCATAGGACACTACTATAGACTCCAAGCGTTAGCTTCTATTCAACTCATTTCTCGTTACCTGAAAAATAGGTTGTAAGGGTGAGTTCCTCAATCAATATAATAAGCATTATAAAACAACATGTAATGCCAAGTAATTAACACATCAATCACCCTAATTGCAATACACATTCAGTAATAGCTCATTGGCTTAAACATCATTCTCAACATCAATATACAATACCAGTATAATCTCAAATCATATTTAACAACAACACAACACACGTATAATATTGGAACACATCCATTCATATTATACGCCATACATATTTTTATGCAATGAGACTCTACACATGCGGTACCGACTATTCTTGAACATATAGTTCAAGCTCACCGATCCCTCCGGATACGGCTACTAAGCTCACTAGTCCCACTCATTGAGATCTAATGACTCACTCACTAATTCCTCACCATGGGAATTAGCTACAGCCCCAAAGGCTAGACTATGCAAGCTAATCATCTAGCATGCAAACATCAACAACAATTCACAACATTTCACTCACCAATTCCTCACAATGGGAATTAGCTACAGCCCCACAGGCTATGCCATGCACACTAATCATCTAGCAATGCAGCATCAACAACAACTCACAATGGACATATGCTCACACTCTAAGCCATACAACAGTCCATTCACAAATACATGCATAATATATACATTCACAACATTTCGCATATCATCATACATCATCAATACATGTATCAACACATCATCAACACATGTATAAAACACTTCCTCAGCACATGTATGAAACACCTCAGCAACACATGTATAAACACTTCTTCTGCCTTGCTCGCTAGGCGAGACAGTGGCGAAGCTCTGGTTCGCTAGGCGAGCTCAAGGCGAACAGCTCCAGGAAATTGGTAAATTAATTCGCTAGGCGAGCTCAAGGCGAAGGTAATAGCGAACTCATTCTGTTTTGGTGAAAAACACAGCTAGCACTCACTCGCTAGGCGAAGCTCCAGCGAGTCCACAGCGAACATTACAGTAGCAAAACCTCTCAGTCTCGCTGGGGCGAGGTTGAGGCGCGTTCCTTCGCTAGGCGAAGGTTATGTTCGCTAGGCGAACATGACAGTTCACCAGACGCGTTTTCTTTGGGCAGGGATCTCATGTGCCCATCCCAGACCCTTCCCACTCAAACTTACTCGTCGCCATTCATCACCAATTTATCGGTTTGATTACATACACAATTATCAATTTGATTACGGTTTTCACTCAACCTATTCATCACAAATTTTCAGCATTCCAAATCCCAATTAGGATCGATTCAACGGTTTCTCACTACCCATTACATATTATCCCATAATACCCATTAATCGACGATAAACCCCCCTTACCTTAACAATCCGGCAGAATCTTTGAGCTTCAAGCTTTCGTTCTCCAACCTTTGCTCTTCAGCTCCTCTTCTCTGCCCTTTTTCCCTTTTCTCTCACGATGCTTCTCTGTTCTGTTTTCACGTGAAATGCTTTTCCAAATGAGAACTTTTCCTTATTCCAACATATATATATTTTCCAATAATAATAATCCAAAAATAATAATAATAAAATTTCCAATTATTTAATTAAATTAATAATTAAATTATTAACTCAATTCAAATAATTATTTTATTATTATCGGGGTGTTACAGGGTAGCCTCTTCATCTTCTCCCACTTCTTAAATTTCAAAATCTCTCCCCCATTTTCAAAAACATTCTTTGCTTGTGATTTCAAACTTAGACATGTTTTTAATTAGAAACTTTGGCCTTATGCCAATGAATTTTCAATCCTTTTCTTAAATCAAATTTGTAAATGAATCTAATCATGTTGACTTAAAATTTCAAAAGACAAAAAGACCTAACACTCGTTCAAACTTTTGGGCCCTTTGTGCCTCTTTCCACTTAAAATTTTATTAAAAGCAATTCACCAATTTTGAAATTGTTACCATAAACTACGAGATTTTGATCCCTCATTTTTATGTTTGTACATAGGTACAAGTCCGAATGTCTTGTCAAACAAAAAAATATAATCAATGAATTCTTTTCTCATCCCCACACTCTATTTTTCTCAAACATCTTTTATACCAAAAACAGCTACACACATAAAAAAGGGCTCCCTAGGAATACCTAGGACACTTTGGGTCCTAACACATTCCCTCTGTTTAACCAACCCCCTTATCTGTAATCTCTGGCATTTTTATTAGTTTTGATTTGAAAACTTCTTATCATTGGGTTTTTTTCGTACTTTTCCCTTTTTCTTTGGAAACAATAAAAGCGTGGTGGCGACTCTGGTTTTATTGACGTTAAACTTATCTATAGGTTGATAGTCATGAATTTACCGCTACAGTACTTTAATATTTAGTGTGTCTTTTACCTATATTACTTTACTTGGATTTGATTCTTTTTTTCTTTTTGATAATGTCAAAAAGGGGGAGAATATATGATTTATTTTGTTAATTTTAGGATAGCAAAGACAAAGCATGAATTGAAAAATAAAGGGATATACAAGATTGAGGGAGCATCCAGTGTCAAACAAAAATATCTCATCAATATATTTTTTCATCGTAAAAAATGGGTAAATAATGAAGAAGATATTCATCATCTATCTTAGTTTATTTTTGATGAAGACAAAAGCCTATTAAAGAAGAAATATCAAAAAACAAATAATTTGGAATCTAGAATCAAGAATGCATAAGTTTATGGATATTTGGAAGTAAAAGAAATTAATATTGATACTAAGGTACTCAATTGAATTCATTATTTATATATGCTCAAAAAATAATACTCATCTTCATCTCTAAAGTTCTTAAATTATCATGCATACAAATCTTTGAAGTAAAGCCATAAAAAGCTATGTTTTAAAAAGTTGTCTACACTTTTTAAGTCAGGTCAGTTGAACTTTTTAAGTCATGTATGGTTAACTGATTTAAGAAACCTGTTGTTATTTAAAATTTGAAAAACTGATTGCACTTTTTTAATAAGGTATTCGTTTCACCGATTTAAGAAGTCATGTACATAATATAGAATTATGTCTTTTCATGAACCACTGTCATTCTAAACTATTGCAAGTCTTCGTGAAAATGTCTCAGACTTTTGCACCAATTCATAAAGGTTTCTTAGGATTTATTTAAGTGAAAATTCATTAGTTTCAAATAACTTGCTTTATTATTAAATTTCCATATCAATTCAAACAATATCAAGTGTTCATACAAATTTTAACAATTAAATTTTGTACATAACTTTCATATCATTCAAAGAGTTTCATTCAAACTTTCTGAGCACTTGAGATCTATATAATTGAATTGTACTACGTAGAAAGAGAAAACCATCTTTCATCTTGGAATTACTTCAAGAATTATTATTATTCAAAATTGTTCAAGTGTATTGTGACTTAATCACCAAAGTGTGTGGTGATAAGTTTGTGTAAATAGAAAGTGATGTACTTTATATTTTAGTGAGAATCATCATAGTGTTTGATGACTGTGAAAGAAATTCTTTGAATTGGATTAATTCAAAGTCCATCGTAGGTTTGATGTTTATGTTAGAAGATTGTAAGAGAGGTCTTGGTGTAAGGATCGTACAAAGATCTAACATAGTGGAAAATCCTTCGAGGTATGAAACGACTATGATAATTCCTTGTGTTCATAAGGGGAACTAGGATAATTCAATGTGTTCATTGATTTTCTAGCACTTTAATTTTCTACACTTTATATTGCTAAAAACATATAATTTTCATATCAAAAGAAAATTAAGAACATAGCACAAAAATGAGAAATATTCATAAAAACTAATTCACCCCCCCCCCCTATAACACCCTGAATAAAATAAGAGAATTATTTAAATTAAGTTAATAATATATTTATTAATTTAATTAAATAAATTGAATTATTGGATTATTATTATTATTATTATTTGGAATAATAATTATTGGAAAATATATAAGTTGGAATAAGGAAAAAGGGTTTCAGTATTGGTAAAGAGTTTTCACGTGAAACAGAGAAGCGGCTGAGAAGTGGAGAAAGGGCAAAGAGGAAGAGCTAGAGAGCAAAGGTTGAAGAACGGAAAAGCTCGAAGCTTAGCGATTGCCGGATTATCTCAGGTAAGGGGGGTTTATCGTCGTTTAATGGGTATTATAGATTAACATGTCATGGGTAGTGATAAACCGTTGAATTGACCCTAATTAGGATTTAGAATGCTGAGAAAATTGTGATGAATAAGTTGTATGAAAAACTGAAATTGAACCGATAATTGTATGTGTCGTGATTTTCCGATAACGTAGCTTTTTACGGAAGTTGAATCGGAGGTCCGGAAGTCCTCCAACGGCGGAAAATGCGGAGAACTCTGCATTCTGCCTTGTGTTAGCGCAGGAACTGCTGTTTCGTCTGCGTTAACCGGTTAACCCAGGGCGTTAACCGGTTAACACTGTTATAAATTGTGAAAATGTGCTGTTTTGCCTGCGTTAACCGGTTAACCCAGGGCGTTAACCGGTTAACACTGTTGCGTTTTGCCAGAAAGTGTGTTTTGTCCTGCGTTAACCGGTTAACCCAGGGCGTTAACCGGTTAACACTGTTGGAAATTGGAAAAATTGATATTTTAATGTTGTGAACATAAGTGGCGATTGGCCTATTATCGTTGATTGTGATGAGTAATTTTGTTGAGTTGATGTTATGAAGTGTTGATACAAATATGTTGATAAGTTGATTTTGTTGAAAATACTGAGTTGTAGGCTTGATGAGCCAAAGTTGATTATAAGTTGATTTTGTTGAAAATACTGAGTTGTAGGCTTGATGAGCCAAAGTTGATTATAAGTTGATTATGTTGAAAACATTGTTGTGTTGCTATTATGATTATGTTGTCGAAAATTGTAAAGTCGTGTATGCCATGTACATTTCATATGCATTAAGTCGGAGCTTTGCTCACACCACGTTGGCCTGGATTGGCAAAAATCGGAGCTTTGCTCACACCACGTTGTCCTGGATTGGCAAAAATCGGAGCTTTGCTCACACCACGTTGGCCTGGATTGGCAAATTTTAAGTTGAAAGTTGAAGGCTTATGCCTTGATGCCCACTAAAATGGCAATGATTTTAAGTTGGGAGTTTTACTCCGAATGGTACCACATGCATGACGAGTCGAGTCTCATTTGAGTTGCATTTTATGTTGTTATTGAGTTGCATTTTACGTTGTTATTGAGTATGATATTTGAGTTGATGTGCCGTTACTGAATGCATGATATGATTAGGGTGATTAACGTGTAAATTTACTTAGCATTACATGATGATTTATAATGCTTATTATATCGATTGAGGAACTCACCCTTACAACCATTTTTCAGGTAACGAGCAGTGAGTGAGTAGAAGCTAGTGCTTGGAGTCTAGTGTGGTCTCCTTAGTGGGTCATGCTCTGATAGATGTAACATCGGGACGGGATGTTTAATTGTTTTATTGTCGGTTATTGAACCTTTTTACCTGTAGTATGCTATATGTTTTGAATGGTTGGTTGATTCTATCCGCTGCGAATTATGCAAAAATGTTGTTTTGATGAAATAATGAGCATGACTGATTTTTATGGTGAAATGTGTGAAGTGTTGTGTGACACCCTTAACTGCAATAATTACTCTGATTGATATGTTGTTATTTTATTAAATATTTGGGGTATTTTAGAAGGGTGTTACACCCCCCCCCCCTTAGGTTGCACTATATACTAATATCCACCACATAAGCCCTTGGATTGGCTATATTCAAAAGGGGATGCGCCATCTATACAAAAATGCATTTAGTCTCAATCGAATATGCAAACATGCATTTAGGTTATATCAGCTACGTAGAAATGTGTTTATGTTGTGTCAGCTACCTAGAAATGTGTTTAGTCTATATCATATGTGCATAAATATGTTTAGGTTGTGTCAGGTACGTAGAAATACATTTAATTTGTATCAGCTAAGCTAAAATGTGTTGAGTGTTGGGTGTGAATATGGAAGTAGAAAAATGGTGTAGAGGGGAGGGGGGGGGGGATATACTGAAATTAAAATTTAATTGTCGTTTTCCAAAATTAAAGTCTTTTCAAAACGGAGTTGCGAGCAAGAGGTTTGATGCAAAAATGAAAATCATACAGTTTGAATATTGATCAACTCAACATAGATTGTTTCACAAATATCAAAGATTATAATGATGAAACATTTGGTATGAATTGATTCAATTTTGTAATGCATGTGAAGTGTATACACAATGATTCAATTGATGGAGTTCTAAATTCAATTTGTTTCCAAATTATCAATAAGTAATCTTGCTTAACAAGTTATCCAATTCCAACAAAACCTAATGCTTACGTAATAAATCATTATTAATGAATAAATGATATAATACGATAGAATTGAAAAACCTAAGCATGCAATCACTATGAAATTAAATGCAAGAGTAAGAGATATTTAGTTTAGATGACTAGTCTTTCCTAGATATTCCAACAGTCTTTTCTAGAATTTGTTTTATCTCTCTGTTCGAAACTTCGACTTGCTCACTGGTTTGTGGGTGATACGGTGTTGCTACACGGTGTCGGACTCCATACTTCAGAAGAAGTTTGCCAAAGATATTTGATATGAAATGGGAGCCAGTGACACTACCTACTAATTTTGGCACACCGAATCTAGGAAAGATTATGTCCTTGGACAACTTAATCATTACTCGTGTGTCATTTTTCGGAGAAGCTACAACCTCGATCCATTTTGAAATGTAATCGACAACTACGAGTATGTACTTATTACCAAAAGAAGACGGAAATGGTCCAATGAAGTCGATCCCCCACACATCAAACACTTCCACTTCTAAGATGCCTATTTGTGGCGTTTTCGTCGCGTCTTGAAACGTTACGAGTGTGTTGGCACCGGTCGCAATTTATAACCGCATTATGGACATCTTTCCATAGAGTAGGCCAAAAGAGGCCAGATTGTAAGATCTTGGCACAAGTTTTTGAAGTGCTTGCATGCCCACCATAGGGGGAGGAATGGAAATGAGAGATTATATCATCTATTTCATTCTCATGAATGAAGGTGAGAAAAACAAGAAAGGGGGGTTTGAATTGTTTTGGAAAATAAACGCTTTTTCAAAAGAAGAACACACAAAATTTTATACTGGTTCGCTTATAACACAAAGCTACTCCAGTCCACCCGACCAAGGTGATTTCGCCTTCAAAAGGGACTTAATCCACTAATCTGGAAAGATTAATACAACCAAATGTCTAAGAGAGTGATCTCTTAGTCCTCCCAAGTATACAGACTACGCAGAGTCACTTGAGGAACAAAAGCAATTTAGCAAAAAGAATTGTAATCGAAAGTGCTTCTAAGAGTAAGCAAATATTACAGCAAATAGAGCAAGCAAGTGTTTTTCACGTATGAGCAACAACTCGTGAAAAATTGAGAGAGAATGTAAAGAGTTTTCTGTGCGTTGTTGTGTATCTCTCACTGAAGTATGTCGTCCTTTATATAGTGGTGAAAAGAACCGTTGGAGTGATGACAAAATATTGGCCTTTGATGAGCATTCAATGTCATTACTTCTGTGTTTCTTGCCATAACCAAATTGTCTCCCTGAATAACTTCTTGCCAAATATACTTTCTTTCCGTTTGAGGAAGTTGTTTCCGTTACTCTTTCTGGATTGGAGAATCTTCATCAGAGTCTATGTTGTCTCGGAGTTTCTATGACAACTAGAGATGCGTTGAGGTTATGTCAGAGCTTTTGAGAGTACTGGTCTTTTAGATTATCAGAACTGAGTCCAGTGGGAGTTTAGAGCTTCTGGTATTCTGCTGTCCTGTTTTGCTCAGAGTCAGAACTTCTAGAGCGCACTTCTTCTTCAGATGCTTCTGATCTTCTAGTACTTTGTATCTTATCAGAGTTTGTATCTGATAAAGTGATCAGATTCCTTTGTTTTTGTTCAGAGTCCTGCACACTTAGAGAAATTTCGTTAGGGTGCCATTTTTGGTTTCATCCTTTGTTATCATCAAAATCCTGGAATCTATTATAGAACTAATTTTGTTCTTACAAGGAACACATCGATGGAAAATACTGTCGGTACCTCTCTTGAAAAGCAGAGGTTCATCCCAGTAGTACTGTTTTAGATCATGAAAGAATTTCTTCTTTTGTTGGTATGATAGGTCCGGTGGAAGTGCTCCAATAGCTAGGTAGTTGTCAAAATCAGCATACCATGGCAGAGTTATATTGATATGAATTTCTTCCACAAATTCTTCTATTTTGGTATCCTTTAAGGTTAGCTCAGACATGTCACTTCCCATTTGGGCTATAAGTCGTTCGTAAGGGAAATCATCATTGGTTGGAATTGTTCAGGCTTATTCCCTTCGATTCGTGATAAGTGGTTTGCTACTACGTTCTCAGTACCCTTCTTATCTTTTATTTCTAAGTCAAATTCTTGTAAGAGTAGGATCCATCTTAAGAGTCTTGGTTTCGCATCCTTCTTACTTAGCAAGTATCTAATAGCAGCGTGATCAATACAGATGATGATTTTCGCTCCTATAAAGTAAGAACGGAATTTGTCTAAAGCAAACACAACGGCTAGCAGTTCATTTTCAGTGGTGGCGTAGTTCATTTGGGCAGGATCTAATATTCTACTTGCATAGTAGATCGCATGAAGTTTTTTATCCTTTCTTTGTCCTAGCACTGCGCCTACGGCATAGTCACTCGCATCACACATGATTTTGAATGGTAATCTCCAGTTAGGTGGTTGCATGATAGGTGCGGTGATTAAAGATGTTTTTAATTGTTCAAACATTGTTAAACATTTCTCATCAAAGATAAAGTCAGCGCCTTTCATTAATAAACCAGTCAGTGGTTTGGTAATTTTTGAGAAATCCTTGATAAAGCGTTGGTAGAAACCGGCGTGTCCTAAGAAGCTTCGTATTTCTCATACGGTTTTCATAGGTTGAAGATTTTGGATGATTTCGATCTTAGCTTTGTCTACTTCAATTCCTTTATCAGATACTACGTGTCCTAACACGATTCCTTGTTGGAACATGAAATGGAATTTCTCCCAATTCAAGACGAGATTCACCTTTACGCATCTTTAAAGTACCATTTCAAGGTTTGATAGACATCCTTCGAAGCTCTGCCCACAAACATAAAAATCGTCCATAAAGACTTCCATAATGTCGTCTATAAAGTCAGCGAAGATTGGCATCATGCATCTTTGGAATGTTGCGGGAGCGTTGCATAGTCCAAATGGCATTGATCGATAAGCAAATGTACCATAAGGGCATGTAAAGGTTGTTTTCTCTTGGTCGTCAGGATGGATAGGAATTTGAAAGAATCCAGAATAACCGTCTAGATAGCAGAAGTGGGAATGCTTAGCCAATCGTTTAAGCATTTGATCAATGAAAGGTAGAGGAAAATGATCCTTTCGAGTGGCTTTGTTTATTTTCCTATAATCGATGCACATTCTACTTCTGGTCACAACTCTTTGTGCTATAGATTCACCCTTCTCGTTCTTAACAACTGTAACACCCCCTTTCTTAGGTACTACATGAACGGGGCTAACCCATTGACTATCGAAGATCAGGTATATGATTCCTACATCTAATAACTTCTTTACTTCATCCTTGACTACAGTACTTAAGATTGGGTTGACCCTTCTCTGGTGTTCTCTAGAGGTTTTACAATCTTCCTGTAGCATAATGTGATGCATAAAGATAGAAGGACTTATTCCTTTTAGGTCGGCGATGTTGTAGCCTAACGCAGTTGGATATTTTCTTAAGACATCTAGTAACTTTTCAGTTTTAATCTGTCCTAGATATGCGTTGACTATTACTGGTCTTTTGAGTTCAGTGTCTAGGAATTCATATCTTAGGTTCTTTGGTAATGCTTTTAATTCCAGGTCTGGTTTCTTTGGGCATGGCATGTGATTGGGTGTAAGTGCTAAGCATTCACTTAGACTGTCATTTTGGTATGGTTCACGCCAATTCTCATCTTCAAAGATTGGAGGGATTTGGATTTTCATTATATTAGAATATGTGGTTTCTTGCATCTCCATCTCTCTTATGCACTCGTCTATGACATCAAGTAGATAACAGGTATCGTCTATAGCTGGCGCTTGTGAGAATTGTGTCAAGATAAATTCAACCTTTTCTTCTCCAACTTCGAATGTTAGCTTACCTCTTTTCGCGTCTATTATGGCTCCGGCGGTAGCCAAGAATGGCCTTCCTAATATAATAGGTGTAGTGGCATCTTCTTTGATGTCCATGATTATCAAGTCTGTAGGAATGTAGAATTGTCCTACACGTACTGGGACATTCTCTAGTATACCAAAAGGATATTTGATTGAGCGGTCAGCTAGTTGAGCAGACATCTTGGTTGGTCTTAGTTCTCCCATGTTGAGCCTTTTACAGATGGTTAAGGGCATTACACTAATGCTGGCTCCTAAGTCGCATAGAGCTTTGTCTATGACGATCTTTCCAATGACACAGGGTATGGAGAAACTACCTGGGTCTTTTAGTTTGGGAGGCATGTTATTTTGGATTATTGCGCTACACTCAACAGTAAGTGTAACTGTGTCGTTAACCTCAATCTTTTTCTCATTGGATAAGATCTCTTTAAGAAATTTGGCATATGAGGGCATTTGTGTGATGGTTTCTGTAAAGGGAATTGTAATATTCATTTGCTTCATAAGTTCAACAAATTTCCTAAATTGCCCTGCAATTTTAGAATTTGCAAGTCTTTGAGGATACGGAATGAGTGATTTATAAGGTGGTGGAGGCACATAAGGTTTTTCTTTCTCTTCGGCCTCTTGGGTATGATCTTCTTTCTCCTTCGGTTCACTTACCTTCTCATTTGTTGTTTTGTCAGGTTTTTGGTACATGGCAGGATTTTGGAGTCTTGGATCTACGAGTCTGTCTAGTTCTTTTCCACTTCTCAATATAACGACATTTGCATGTCCTTTTGGATTAGGTTGTGGTTGTCCAGGAAATGTGCCAGCGGGAGCAGCAATAAACGCTTATTGTTGAGCCACTTGTGAAATCTGCATTTCAAGCATTTTGTTGTAGGTGGCTAAGGCGTCTACTTTGCTTGCTAATTGTTGAAGTTGTTCACTAGTATGTATGTTTTCCTTCAAGAAGTCTTTGTTTGTTTGAGCTTGGGTAGCTATGAAGCTTTCCATAATTAGTTCAAGGTTGGACTTCCTAGGCATGTTAGGAGCATTAGTAGCTGGCTTTTGATATCCAAGTGGAACATCGGGTGCTTGGCCAGGTGCATACAAGGCGTTGTTGTTCCTGTACGAAAAGTTGGGATTGTTTTTCCAACCTGGGTTGTAGGTATTCGAATCAGGATTTCCTTGTGCATAATTTACTTGATCAGTGGAGACTCTTGCTAATATCTGACATTCTGGTGCAGTGTGTCCAAGAATTCCACATAACTCGCAGTTTGGAGTTACATCAGCCACGGTGGCTGCGGGTGGTATGGTCAAGTTGTCTAATTTCTGAACAAGGGCATCTACCTTTGCATGGACGTGGTCAAGGCTACTGATTTCGTACATTCCACCTTTCGTTTAGAAATTTTCTACTGGAGTTCTTTCACCTCCTCATTGGCAATGGTTTTGGGCCATGTTTTTGATGAGTTGATAGGCTTCGTTGTATGGCTTGCCCATAAGTGCACCACCTGCGGCAGCGTCTATCGTCAGTCTTGTGTTATACAGAAGCCCATTGTAAAATGTGTGAATGATCACCCAGTCATCGAGACCGTGATGTGGACATATCTTCATCTTGTCTTGGTATCTCTCCCATGCGTCGTAGAGAGACTCTGCATCTTTTTGTCGAAATCCGTTGATTTGAGCTCTCAGCATAGCAGTTTTGCTTGGCGGAAAATATCGGGCTAAGAAAATGTTCTTCAGTTCTTCCCATATAGTAACTAAGTTGAATGACAAGGATTGCAACCAAGCCCAAGCTATGTCTCTTAGAGAGAAAGGAAAAAGGCATAGTCTTATCGCATCTTGAGATACACCATTCGCCTTCACAATGTCTGCGTACTGCATAAACTTGGTCAAATGTTCATTAGGGTTGTCCGGAGGATTTCCAGCAAATTGATGTTGTTGGACGGCTGATAATAATGAGGGTTTCAACTCAAAATCATTTCGACCGATAGTAGGGGCAACAATGTTGTTGTGAGGTTCTTGTTGGGACGGGGTAGCATAGAACTTAGGAGGACGATTCTGTGGTCCTACTGAAACCATGGTTGGTTTTTCAATCGGTTCAGTAGTAGGAAAGAAGATATCGAAAATATCGTACCTTCGTTGGTACTCTAATATTCGGTGTCTTAAATATAAGAAACGCTCTAATTCTACGATTGATGGTGCTATGTTTTCGCCTTGTGAGCGAGTACTTGCCATACAATCGGGAAATAACGGAAAGGAAATTAGTTTTTACCTTAGTTTATACTGCATAATGAAAGAATCGCACTATTTGACTAAATCAGGTCCCCGACAACGGTGCCAAAAACTTGATACCTCTCGTATCGGGTACTTGACTGCAAGTGCACAGTCTAGTCGTTTTAGTTTTAAAAGATATCGAACCCACAGGGACCGATGGTCAAACTAATGTTATCGATGTTACTATGTTTAGCTAAGGAGATGATTTTTAGAGGTTTGGTTGAACAAAATTTAAATCTAAAGGAAGTTGAGTTTTTAAGAAAATATTAATAGAGGGATATCAGTATGCAACGCATTAATCGTCAGGGTTTCGATAAGTCACCGATGTTTATTTTAATTACCAAAGATCTTTTAGTAGAAAATACTCATTTAAAAGGCTTTATCTCACGTGATTGTTGACTTGGACTATACTTTTAAGTCAGAATGTACGCTCTCGCTGTCCCATTTGAAGTTAAAAATACTTTTTGAAAATAAATAAGTTCTAATTGCTTTTAAAGTGCTCTCGCTGTTTTTAAAATCAATGCCTAGTTTTTACAATCCAGTTCGACCCTCACGCTCTCGCGATTGTCGGTTCTCACCTTAGTTAGTTTCCCACTCTCGTGGCAAAACCGTATTAAATAGCTTCTCACTCTCGTGACAAAGTTAATTAAATTCAAATTAAAAACCACAGCCAAAAAGATTAATTGAGAAAAGAAGTTTACACCGATTATTATTAAATCCCATCTAATTAAATTGTTTACATACCGATATCGGTAATTTAGCTGGACATGTTAATTAATGCCAACACAAACAAACATAAACAGACCAACAATAAGGAAAACATGATTAAATAATAAAGAAATAATAATAATAATAATTGAATAAAAACCAGGAACTTTGATTAATCGAATATGCTGAATCTTGAAGTACTTGAGTAGTCCTCCACAGGTCGGTAGGATTCTGCTTCTTCGAAACAATTTCTTAAACTAAATTAAATAATTTGCAGTAGTTCCCCAGTGTAGGAAACTACTACTTTTGGCTAAATGAAAAACGGAAAGGGAAGGGAAAAATCAAAGCTCTGAACGGAACTATAACCAAATTGTGGTAAAAGAAAACAGTGTTGCTGAAGAAAATTAATAGAAACCAAAATTGCAGTGGAAAATAAATGCAGAGAAAATAGCTTGAGAGTTTGCTTTCGGGAGGCTCCAAACAGACGTGCCCCGTAGGTTTCCAACTTCCGTCCTTTTATAGTATCCATTTGGTCTTCATAGTTGAGAGAAATAAGGGTGACTTGGTTGAGTGAGAGATTCACAGGAAAGTGGGTTGAGGAGCGAAAAATAGGGCGTGTGGATCACTTGTGTTGACAATTTAATTACGCTGCCTTTGGCCTTGTGACGATCGTGGTGGGCCTGTGACGTTCGTCACAACCAGGGCGTGACGGTCGTGACGAGGCTTGTGACGGTCATCACCTGCACATAATTCATGCTTTCTGGTTTTTCTGGTTTTTTCTGTTGTTTCTCTTCTGTTTCTTCTTCTTTTCCTTCCTTTTTTATACTTTGCTCATTTAAGCATGTGAATTGAAATACCTGCAAAAATAACTCGAACACTTGCAGAATAATCGGAATATAAATGAAAATGATACGATTTTTGAATGTAAATCCAGGCAAATATACGATGTATTTTCGCGTTACTAGAAATAAATCCCTTGATCCTATCAATTCCTTAAGCAGTAAAATTGTTTGAAGATCTGAGAAGAACTCCGCCTTATCTGTAACCTTCCACATAGTTACTAATAAGGCAATTATGGAGAGAAACACCTACTTATTTTCAATGGAAATTTTCACCACCATTGAAAATCACCTCAATCTTACTAACAACCTGAAAAAAATCAACAAGATCTCCAAGAACGGTTAGTTTCAAGTACGCATCTTCTTCAATCAATCTTAGAACTCCGGTTATCAAGATCTGAACTCAATTGAACTTGAAGATGCACCAATTTCGTTGCAAGACTTTGAACACTCAAAATAGAGGAAATTGATTTTCACTAAAAATCACACTGAAAAATATGATTACAATGATAGATGTCATGTGAGAGATGATGATAAAAAGTTTTATATGTGCTTGAGATTAAGCACAAAAAATGGTTGAAAAAGTTAGTTAAATGTGAGAGATGAATGATTCGAATCAGTCTTGTAAAATCTCAAATTTTCAAATTCTCAAAAGCATTTTAAGATCATACATTTGAATCAGACTTTAACCAAAACACATAATGTTTTCATTCCACTAACATATAATAATGATAAAAGGACATCATGATCAAGATCAAATCTAACCAAGTTTTATGCATGCTAAAAATGAATCCTTTCAAACTTGATTCCAAGAAGTGCAATCATGAATGAGACTCAACAAATCGAAATAAAAAGAAGAAGATGAAAGCGATAAGACAAGCAACAGAATAACTGGATATAGAAGTTCTCTCTGAGTGAAGTAGGGACATGAAACTACATTTAGTCTTTATCATTCTTGTCTTTTGCACTCTAACTGAGGGATAAATAAGAAAACATATAACACAAGAAGTAAATAAAGGATACACATGATATCTTAAACCATAATATCGCTTTAGATTGGGTTTGGGCTTACGACCGATTTTCCTAGGACCCAAAGTATGGTTAATGATGGTGATTTGGTTTGAGAGGCTCATCACTCGGTCTTTAAGAAAGTAGATCTACATGCTCTCTTTATTTAATTATCTGCCTGAGGGTTGGTGATGTTGGAAAAAACATAATTGTCGACCATATGTTCCTTTGGAGGAAACTTGGGTTCCTTTCTACCATAGTCCGGGTTTGCTTCTGGAATATCTCGTATGGAATCCAGCCTCTGCGGAAACTATTGCACTTGTCGTGTAGCCCGAGTTGTAGTTTATTTATCGCTCTTCCTCTTCAACCAACTCTATTTCTTGATGCAGTGGCTAGGGTCACGTGGAAGAAGTAGTTTACAATAAGGTTGCTACTGGGAATATCACATTGACAGCAGAAGATCGAGGTTATGTTAGATTTGTTAGACTATGGCACGGATCTAGAAGGGGGGGTTGAATAGATTCCAATTAAAAACATGAGTCGGCGCTACCAATTTAAATATTGGTTTTGAAAATTTGTTTTAAGTGCGGAAGCGGCCGAGGAAAAATGTTAGTCTAAAACGAACCGTTATTGGAAAACCGGATATGCGTTAAGCTAATGGATTAGAGATAAAGTGAAATATAAGTCACTACACTATTTGCGCAATCAATGATATATTTCACTTACTAGCAAGCCTAGTTCCAATGATCCAAAATAACAAATTAAACTAGATGCAAACTTAAGACAACTTTGGCTTATGCAAATTAACAAACACTTGGTGTGCATAAACACTCCAAGTGATATTTGAGTTGAGTAAGTAATTCAAATTGACCTAGTACAATATACTATTGTACTTTGTTATTCTAACAGGAGTTTTAATCTCTTACTCAACTTATATCAATGTTTGGTAAAATTGCTTAAACTAAAATCACTTAATTTTTTTTAAGCTGAAAAACTCTTATGCAGAAAATTAAAGAAGACAGAGATTTGATGAGGCAGTTCCCCCGCCGTCCTCGCTTCGGGGTACGTCTGCCCTCAATTCTAAAATTAGAATTGAGATGATTAATTAGATATCACCTGTGAAATTTAACCGTTTATACAAGGATTGTAAAGCAAGTAAACAACAAAACTTCCAATGTGTTGAATGATGCTTCCTATCCTTGCTCCTTGATTCAAGATGAATCAAGACCTTCGATCGTTGTTGCTAGACCTCCGATTCCATCCCCTTTGTTGAAGAATCTTCCGTGCTTCAAACCCTCGGCCCGGCTGATCTCAAACACAATGAATCGAACCCGAATCCTTCACTTCAATATCACCGAATCCGCTACTAGACTGAAGAAGACTTCCTCTTCTCAATCACCTTCGCTCGGCTGAATATTGATGAAGCAATTCGTCCAAAAACCCCCAAACACAAACCGGTATTGGATGACAAAACCCTAACGGTTTTATTCAAGAAAGAACCAGCCACAAGCTTCAACCCGAACCGGATTCTCTGATCACAGCTTCGAACCTTATCACCTTTAATCGATCACGAACCACATCAAAAATGATTGTGTGTAGTTGATGTGATGTGATTTGTTGAAGATGAAGATGATGAATCTTGGACACGTTTTTCACTCTTTCTTGTTTCCTTGAACACTTGAATTCAAATTTGCAAATGTTAGTTGATAAAAGTGATTTTACTTCTATTTATAGTAACAACTTACCAACCAAAAATAACAGCTTTTCAAACAGTGGAAAATACTCAGAAAACTGAGTTTACGCCCGAGCGGTCGACCATAGGTCAGCGTGCGCTGACCCGTGGGAAAATGAAAGTTTCATGCGCCGACCCTATGGTCGACTCAAGTCTTCCATGCGCTGACCCGTGGCCAACTGCACTATGCCATGCGCTGACCTGTGGTCGACTCAAAGCCATCAGGCGCTGACCTGTCACCAACTGGTCTGTGTTATGCGCTGACCCGTGGCTCATGCGCTGACCCTTGCGGTCGACTCAAAGCTTCCATGCGCTGACCTGTGGTCGACTCAAAGCATCATGCGCTGACCCGTGGTTCATGTGCTGACCCGTATGGTCGACTCAAAACCTGCACATCTGCACAATTTTATATTTTTGTGATTTTCATGCATTTTTTCATGATCACATCTTGTCCACATATGTTTTTAAGAATTATAACAGATTTAGATAATCATAGGAAAGGATACGATAGGTGATGTGTTGCATTTGTTTGTAGACGTGGAATCGACAATGCCGATTCATCTATGATGGTCATTTGTCATCATCGAAACTTGTGATTGTATGTTGTCTGACAATTTGCCCTTACATACTCCCCCTTTTTGATGATGACAACCTGTGCAAAGCCAACGAGACAAACAATATGCAGTATTTACACATTGTGCACACTCCCCCTTTCTTTTGTAATCTAAGGCTATCTATCTGGAAAACCGACTGTTAATTGTGGTGAACATTTTGGCTTTGGCTGCTTGTACTCTTCTCCCCCTTTGACAACATCAAAAAGAGACAAGGTATGATTATTCAACGTAACACAAAATTCAACAGGAAATAACACTATCAGATAATAATATCACACCAAATATCATTACTGAACGATAATCATTAATTAAGAGAAGATAAACATTAAAATTAATGTTGCACAAACAAGCATTACAGAGAATTCAGTCAAACAACAAACAAATTCATATGCATATGCAGTTTTATGTCCTAATGACTTTGTACTCGACGGAAACAACCATCCGTTATTTTGTCAGCAATACACAATGAGAATTTTAATGTAAATGCATGAGAAATTTGTAGTTTTTCACTGTTTTGCACATATGCTCACATGTTTGATGCATAATTAGAATGCCATACAACAATAAACATCAAAAGAGATACATCATGCATATATATACAATATTATTATGTAGTATAGCTATTTAACCATGAAACTTTCCAGAGAGAGAGAGAGAGAGAGAGAGAGAAGGGAACAGTATCACCTTGATGCCGAAGTAACTTGATGAACAATAAACTTGTGCTTGCAACAACATCAACTTGTTAGAAGTACAAGATTATAGTCTTAAATGGAATAAGGTAAAACAGCAGATTATAGTGCCCGTTCCGAAATATCGAGAATACCAAGTTCTCGGCGAATATGAAAGAAAGGTTCAGTGGCTAGCGGCTTTGTGAAGATGTCCGCTAATTGATTTTCAGTATTAACATGTTCAAATACAATGTCACCTTTCTCTACATGATCCCGAAGAAAGTGGTGTCGAATTTCGATATGTTTGGTGCGAGAATGTAGCACAGGATTCTTGGTCAGGTTAATGGCACTTGTATTGTCACAAAAAATGGGAATACGTTCAAGTTTGAGGTTAAAATCCAATAGTTGTTGCTTAGTCCATAGGATTTGGGCACAACAACTACCGGCGGCAACGTATTCCGCTTCGGCGGTTGACAAAGCAACTGAAACCTGTTTCTTGCTATGCCAACTGACCAAAGAGTTTGAAAATAAGTGACAAGTGCCACTGGTGCTTTTCCTATCCGATTTGCAACCGGCAAAATCGGAATCGGAGAAGCCTACCAATGAACAATCATTACCTTTGGAATACCATAGTCCATACTTCGGAGTACCGGATAGGTATCGAAGTATTCGTTTAACGGCTTTTAAATGGGATTCCTTGGGACATGATTGATATCTTGCGCACATGCATACGCTAAACATAATATCATGACGAGAAGCAGTAAGATAAAGGAGTGAACCAATCATACCTCTATACCGTTTTACATCTACTTCCTTACCGTCTTCATCTTTGTTCAAGTTTGTACAAGTAGGCATGGGGGTGTCTATGGCCTTAGCTTTTGCCATGTCAAATCTCTTGATAAGGTCCAAACAGTACTTTGTCTGGCTCACGAAAGTTCCTTCTTTGAGCTGTTTAATTTGCAGACCGAGAAAGTATGTGAGCTCCCCCATCATACTCATCTCGAATTCGGCCTGAATAAGGTCAGAAACTCTCTCACGAGATTCATGTTAGTAGACCCAAATATGATATCATCGACATAAATTTGCACTAATATCAAGTGCTTTCCTTGACGTTTAATGAAGAGGGTTGTGTCAACCTTTCCTCTTGTGTAGCCTTGATCGAGTAAGAATTTGCTTAGTCTCTCATACCAAGCTCTAGGAGCTTGTTTGAGGCCATACAAAGCCCTTTTCAGTTTATAAACATGATCAGGATACTCATGGGATTCGAAACCTGGAGGTTGTGCGACGTAAACCTCTTCATTTATGTGACCGTTAAGGAACTCACTCTTAACATCCATTTGGAATAGCTTAAAATCTTTCGCACAAGCGAAGGCAAGGAGAAGGCGTATAGCCTCGAGTCGGGCAACCGGCGCATAAGTTTCCTCATAGTCGATGCCTTCCTCTTGGTTATACCCTTGGGCGACTAAGCGCGCCTTATTACGGGTTATTACCCCGTTTTCGTCCAGCTTGTTCCTAAACACCCATCGGGTGCCAATTACTCGATGATCTCGCGGAGGAGGGACGAGGTCTCAAATCTCATTTCTGGTGAACTGATTAAGTTCCTCCTGCATTGACAAAAACCAGTGTTCATCGAGTAGGGCTTCTTTAGGGTTTTTAGGTTCAATTTGCGAAACAAAAGGGAAGTGATAACAGAAATTACTTAGCTTAGATCGAGTTGTAACACCCTTTGAGATATCTCCAAGAATGTTGTCGATTGGATGGTCTTTGGAAGACTTCCAAGCTTGAGGGAGATCATCGTTTGAAGGCGGATGAGCTACCTCGGTTTCCTCATGGTGTATATCTTTATCCTCCTCAATTTTGACTATGTCGGGTTGATCAATCCCCGGCTCGCAACCTTTGAGTATGTCTTCAGTAGATGTACCTGCACCATGAAAAACACTACCCTTTCCGACGTTTCTCGGATTGGATTCATCAAAAGTAACATGTACAGACTCTTCTACAGCAAGTAGTCGTTTGTTGTATATTCTATATGCTTTGCTAGATTGAGAGTATCCGAGGAAGATAACTTCGTCAGCCTTGGAATCGAATTTTCCCAAGTTTTCCTTTCCATTGTTCAATACAAAGCATTTGCAACCAAAACCATGTAAGTGAGAAACATTTGGCTTTCGCCCTTTTAAAAGCTCATACGGTGTTTTATTTAGAATGGGGCGAATGAGCACCCTATTCAGAACATAACAAGCCGTACTAATGGCGTCGGCCCAAAAATATTTCGGTAAGCCACTTTCGTTGATCATTGTTCTTCCCAATTCTTCCAAAATTCGATTTTTACGCTCCACGATCCCATTTTGTTGAGGAGTACGTGGAGCGGAGAAGTTATGATCAATACCATGGTTACCGCAACATTCTTCAAATAAGTGATTTTCGAACTCACCTCCATGATCGCTTCTAATTGCAACAATGTTTGTATTTAGTTTATTTTGGGAAAGCTTAGCAAATCTTTCAAAGGCGGCGAACGTATCGCTCTTGCTTACTAAGAAAATAGTCCAACAAAATCGAGAAAAGTCATCCACTATTACGAAACCGTAATAGTTTCCTCCTAGACTTTTAATCCTAGATGGCCCAAATAAATCCATATGAAGAAGCTCGAGAGGTCTCGTTGTTGAAACGATATTTTTGGATTTAAATGAGATCCTCGTTTGCTTCCCCTTTTGACAAGCATCACAAAGGTGATCCTTGGTGAACTTAATTTTGGGGAGACCTAGGACTAGATCTTTTGAGACTACTTTGTATAGTAAGTCAAAGTTAACATGTGCTAAACGCCTATGCCATAACCATGAATCTTCACTCATTGTTACAAGGCATTTGTCACTTGTTAACGATACTTCATTTAAGTCAAGCATATAGACATTGTTCACACGCAGGCCATTAAACATACTCTTCTTATCATCATTATGTACAATTTTGCAACAATCTTTTGAAAACGATACATTGTATCCTTTGTCACATAATTGACTGATGCTAAGTAGATTGTGTTTAAGACCTTCGACGAGCAATACATCATAAATAGTAGTGGAAGAAGGGTTACCTACACTACCTTTACCAAGTATTGCTCCACGGTTGTTGTCACCATAAGTTACATATCCCTTCTTCTTAGCCATGAAGTCAAAGAAGAGTGATATGTCTCCTGACATGTGCCTTGAGCATCCACTGTCGAGAACCCATCTTCTCTCGGTAGTCTCGAGGCATTGTACCTGTGGCAATATAATTAACAAGAGAAGGTACCCAATGGCTTATTGAGTCCTGAATGGTGAGGAACGAAATGGTTGCATTTGGGCATCCATTGATAAATGCCTTTAGGAACTAAAAATATCCTAAACCTACATTTAGCAATGGAGTGGCCTTTCTTGCAACAATAGAGACAAGAGAAATTTACATTTTGATTTTCTTTGCTATCTTCATCCTTTATAACATATTTATATTTTTGATATGGATTAACCATACTTTTTCGAAAGTTTGATTTGTCGATAGCAAAGGTAATCTTGGGCTCAAGAGCCTTGTCAAGTTTGGCCTTTAGGTTTCTCACTTCACCTTGCCAAATGTAACAAGTATCACACCCAAAGTTCATCCTTCTACTCCTAAGGTCCTCATAACTTGTTTTTGTGCTTTCCACTATAGAAGCTTTAAGTGCCTCGAGTTTCCTTTCGGATTCTTGAATTTTATGTTCCAAATGAGAAAAAAAATTCTTATTTGAGGCAAGCCTTTTAAAGGCCTCTTTCGCTTCATAGTGTAAAGTATCAAAAGCAGTTTGCAATTCGTGATGAGACATACTAGAGGATTTTTCATATTTAGCATGTCATACCTGTTTCTTCTTGTTCTTTTGATGAGCAGAGAGACATAGATTTGCATTTTCATCTTCATCACTAGAACTTTCATCATCGGAGGAGTCGCTATCGCTTTCCCAAGCTATGTATGCCCTCCTTGGCTTTGATGGTTTCTTGTGTGATTTGTATGATTCTTTTTCTTTTGTCTTCTTGTTCATCGGACAGTCCAGTTTGTAGTGACCCGACTTTCCACACTTATAGCACGACCCTCTAGTTATTTTTCCTTTTGAGTCATCATTTTTAGAGTACCTAGATTGCTTCCGGAAGTTTACCAAGTTCTTCTCGGAATGTTGGATGTCGTTCTTTCTCACGTAACGGTTGTAGCGTTTAACGAACAACCCCATATCTTCACTCTTGTCCTCTTCTTCTTCGTCGCTCGATGAATAATCACTTTGCTCTTTTGCATGAGACTTTGAGGAGGAAGTCTTTAGAGCTATTGATTTCTTTTCACTCACCTTTGCTTTGTCCTTCTTATCTTTCTTTTCGTGTTGTTCCAGGCTCAAGAGAACTTGTTCGTGCTCTTGTAGTTTACCAAACAATGTTGTCAAGTCCAATGTGGTAAGATCATTTGCCTCTTTGATGGCGGTCAGTTTCGGCTGCCATTCCCTGTTAAGACATCTTAAGATCTTATTAGTAGCAATATCATTGGACACAGGCCTACCAAGTGAATGTAATCGATTGATGAGATGAGTGAATCTCTTTTGCATGTCAACAATGGTTTCCCCTTGCTCCATGAAAAAGAGATCAAACTCTTGTGTTATTGTATTGATTCTAGCCAACTTAACATCGTTCGTCCCCTCATGGGCAATTTGTAGTGAATCCCACATGGCCTTAGCAGTAGGACAATGGGATACACGATAGTATTCATCTACACCTAATGAGGAGATTAGGATATTTTTGGCTTTCCAATCATAATTGTATTTCTTTTCATCATCATCGGTCCATTGTGCTTCGGGCTTAGGCACCAATTCGTTGTTCTCATTGGTCATGGTTATTTGAATTGGACCATTGAGAATAACATTCCATATTTTTCTATCTATGGAATTTATGTGCACCCGGATACAGTCTTTCCAATAACTATAATTTTCACCATTGAAAACGGGAGCTCTATTATAAGCCCCTTTAGGTTCGTTAGCCATTTTCTATCAAAGTTATATTTTGAAGCACGGAGTGAACCGGAGCTCCTGATACCACTTGTTAGACTATGGCACGAATCTAGAAGGGGGGGGGGGGGGTTGAATAGATCCCAATTAAAAACTTGAGTCGGCGCTACCAATTTAAATATTGGTTTTGAAAATTTGTTTTAAGTGCGGAAGCGGCCGAGGAAAAATGTTAGTCTAAAACGAACCGTTATTGGAAAACCGGATATGCGTTAAGCTAATGGATTAGAGATAAAGTGAAATACAAGTCACTACACTATTTGCACAATCAATGATATATTTCACTTACTAGCAAGCCTAGTTCCAATGATCCAAAATACCAAATTAAACTAGATGCAAACTTAAGACAACTTTGGCTTATGCAAATTAACAAACACTTGGTGTGCATAAACACTCCAAGTGATATTTGAGTTGAGTAAGTAATTCAAATTGACCTAGTACAATATACTATTGTACTTTGTTATTCAAACAGGAGTTTTAATCTCTTACTCAACTTATATCAATGTTTGGTAAAATTGCTTAAACTAAAATCACTTAATTTTTTTTAAGCTGAAAAACTCTTATGCAAAAAATTAAAGAAGACAGAGATTTGATGAGGCAGTTCCCCCGCCGTCCTCGCTTCGGGGTACGTCTGCCCTCAATTCTAAAATTAGAATTGAGATGATTAATTAGATATCACCTGTGAAATTTAACCGTTTATACAAGGATTGCAAAGCAAGTAAACAACAAAACTTCCAATGTGTTGAATGATGCTTCCTATCCTTGCTCCTTGATTCAAGATGAATCAAGACCTTCGATCGTTGTTGCTAGACCTCCGATTCCAGCCCCTTTGTTGAAGAATCTTCCGTTCTTCAAACCCTCGGCCCGGTTGATCTCAAACACAACGAATCGAACCCGAATCCTTCAATTCAATATCACTGAATCCGCTACTAGACTGAAGAAGACTTCCTCTTCTCAATCACCTTCGCTCGGCTGAATATTGATGAAGCAATTCGTCCAAAAACCCCCAAACACAAACCGGTATTGGAGGATAAAACCCTAACGGTTTTATTCAAGAAAGAACCTGCCACAAGCTTCAACCCGAACCAGATTCTCCGATCACAGCTTCGAACCTTATCACCTTTAATCGATCACGAACCACATCAAAAATGATTGTGTGTAGTTGATGTGTTGTGAAATGTTGAAGATGAAGATGATGAATCTTGGACACCTTTTTCACTCTTTCTTGTTTCCTTGAACACTTGAATTCAAATTTGCAAATGTTAGTTGATAAAAGTGATTTTACTTCTATTTAAAGTAACAGCTTATCAACCAAAAATAACAGCTTTTCAAACAGTGGAAAATACTCAAAAAACTGAGTTTACGCCCGAGCGGTCGACCATAGGTCGGCGTGCGCTGACCCGTGGGAAAATGAAAGTTTCATGCGTCGACCCTATGGTTGACTCAAGTCTTCCATGCGCTGACCCGTGGCCAACTGCACTATGCCATGCGCCGACTTGTGGTCGACTCAAAGCCATCATGCGCTGACCAGTCACCAACTGGTCTGTGTTATGCGCTGACCCGTGGCTCATGCGCTGACCCTTGCGGTTGACTCAAAGCTTCCATGCGCTGACCTGTGGTCGACTCAAAGCATCATGCGCTGACCCGTGGTTCATGTGCTGACCCGTATGGTCGACTCAAAACCTGCACATCTGCACAATTTCATATTTTTGTGATTTTCATGCATTTTGTCATGATCACATCTTGTCCACATATGTTTTTAAGAATTATAACAGATTTAGATAATCATAGGAAAGGATACGATAGGTGATGTGTTGCATTTGTTTGTAGACGTGGAATCGACAATGCCGATTCATCTATAATGGTCATTTGTCATCATCGAAACTTGTGATTGTATGTTGTCTGACAATTTGCCCTTACAAGATTGAAAGATGGACCATGCACCCTCGGCATGATCTCCAAGAAAATTATATTCACTTTTCTGGTACTTCTAGTGTAGATATGAGTTTAGATCTAGGATCCTTTCTTCTTCTTCATGGAGTTCCCGATGGAAATTAGGGATCTGGAGATTCATTGATTTGTCACTCAAATGATAACCTCTTGGATCGAATGCGAAGGATCTCCGTGTTTGATTTTAAATTCTCTTGATTCAGTGACCTAAGGGGGTTACAAACACATAAATCCAAGATTGGATTTGTAATCATGGAAATCATAGGAATCAGAAGTAGTTACCCATAGATGACATCGCAGTTTCATTCAAGAAAAAAAATAGACGTAGTTGGTGAACTGGATGCCTCAAACCGATGGTGATGATCTCTGTGACGACAGTGCAGGGTGGACCTGCAACGATAGAACTCTAAAGCCCAAGTCAGGTCAAGGTTTAAGATGAGTATAGTAAAAAATGGAGATCAAAAAGTGTACCTTGTTTCTTGTGAGTACTGACTTTATACCTTGGGCCGAGTGAAGTGAATTTGAGGCGAATTGGGCCTTTGGTCGACCTAAAAAAGTATGTCTCTATGATCTCTACAAGATCTCATCATTTAATTTAGCATTGATTTGTGGGCAATATTTCACATACTTTATATAATTAGATGTCTTTATGCAATAATATCACAAACCATTCCTGTTCTTTCTTAATTTCTCTTATTTTCAATCATAGTTCATGAACGTGGACTTGTTTATTATGAACATCTACACAAGTTAATGAGCTATAAATTAAGTGTCATAGATCCACATATACTAATTAAGTGTTAATGTACATTATTAAATTTAACATTGTAAGATTGTTCAATTAATTTGGAATTCACTTCAGATACTCAATGAGGGTACTGAGGATGTGAAGCAATTTAATATTAACAAGTTGAAAGAAGAATATGAGTCATTCCATATCGAACCCAATGAAACTATGGGATCCATATGGATGCGCTTTTATCATCTAATTAAATACTCCCTCCGATCCTTTTTATAAGAGACATTTCCTTTTTTAGATTCATTAAAAAAATAATGTATTTGAACTATATATAGACAAGATACATTTAAGTATTCCGTGAATCTAAAAATTGAAAAAGAGTCTAGGTAAGAATTTATCTAACCAGTATTTTGCTAACAAAGTTTTAAGGTCCATGTGCGCATAATGGCAATTAAACATTATAGCCATAAAAGAGTCACATAACTTGAAGAATTTGAATATACCATTATTTTTTGGAAAGCTTATCAATCACGAAAATGAATTAAATAAATTAGAAGCAAGCGAGGCAAATTCAAATAAGAAAGAGAAAGTAAGAGAAAAAAAGAGAAGCATTTCCTTGGAAGCCTTATCTTCTAATGTCAAGGTAGAGGAAGATGATGAGAGTATCGATGATGATTCTTCTAATGAAGAAGGGATGGGTTTGTTCGTGAAATTATACAGTAAGTAAATTAAAAGAAATTGTCTCAAGCATTTAGACAAGAATTTGATAAACTTTAGAAGGTCTCATCCATCAAACAAGATGGAAGATAAAAAGAAGGGTGACATACACATAACTTATTATGAATATGGTAAATCTGATGATTACAAAACAAATTATCCAAATTTGACTAAGCACAAGAATAATCAAGAGTTCTACAAGACGAAGGGAAAAAGTGGAAAATGCCGTAGAGCTTATATATCTTAGAAAGAAGAAGAGCATGAAGACTCATACTTATCAAGAAATCATAAAGAGTTTGAAGCTTGTTTGCCTTGGAAACCCTAATTCATATAAGTATCTTGTATGACTTCCTTAGCAAGTTTCTTCAACATTTGGTCCAATATATCAAGGGACACTTCATAATACATCATATTATGCATATATGATCCTCCATGAGTCTAAAAGATCAAAAGAAATTCAAGTTTGCAAGTTGGTTCAAAGAGGTTGACCAGAGAAAGTCAACTGGTCAAATATGGGGTTCCCTAGACCCTATCTCCTACAATATTTATCATATGAAAATGATTCCAAGAGAAACGTTACTCCTTATGACATTCCAAACAACATTCATGTTGACATCAAGATATAGGTTTGCTTGGAAAGTCTGTTTTTATGGTGAAATGTTATAGGTCATTTTGTGTGTGCCCTAGTTAGGAGGTCAACTTCCAAGGAACATAACTTGCTCAATTTTTATGAGATGTAGGCAATCCAAGTTTCATGGTCAATTTCAGGATGTCCTATCCAACTTTGATTATTTGAGAAATGTCAAATTCAACTTGCAAGGGATGTGCCAAATGGAAACATTATAGGTCATTTTGGGCCATTACCATTGAACAAGCAATTTTCCTGAACTTCTAAAATGCATAACTCCCTCATGACAAATCCAAATTAGGTCATATTTGTGACCAAATTAAAGAGTATTGAAATAGCTACAACATGGATGAATAAACCACTTCCATTTGAATCTCATAGAAAAAGTTATTCAAGTTGGAAGATGTGGTCATGTGACTTGGTACTTAGAAAATTTTCAATTATGTTTGATTTCTCAAACTTCCACCCTAAAATTCATCATGATCCAAGCTTCAAATGAAAAAATGTTCAACATTAGTGTTGTTCCCCTTGATGTCACCTTTCCAAAAAGTCCATAATCACTTCATTTAAACAAGATTTGAGGTACTTGCACATGGTTCCTTTCATAGGTTTGTTTTGGCAAGATTTGAATCCAATTGTCCATTTCCTTTTGCATGCTTACATGTTATTGTTGCAGTGTCAATTGTTCATGAATTGGAATATGATAGCATCATTAATTGGGCCCAAATCATTTCCCGTGCATCCATGCACCAAATTTTCTAAAATTGGAAAAGTTTCAAAGTGTGTAAAGAGTAAGTTGCTAGGCTATATATACATGACCATTGTGATCAGAATGAGGATCCTTCGGCCCAAGCTTTGAACCCTTGCATCCATAGCCTCCATTAAAGGATAAACTTGAATATTTCACTAGAAATCGAGTTTCAACTCTCCTTCTGTTTTAAGATTGAAACTCCAAGATTCCAAGCCTCTCTTTGATCCATTTCACTTCTTGCAAACTTCTAAAGTCGAGCCAAGGCAAATTGGAAGCAAGATCAAGCTGAATTGAAGCTAACCAAAGGTGGTTTTCTCAAACTTCTCTTCTTCGATTCTCCCTTATTTCTCAACTATTTTTCTTGATTATTGGTTGTCTTAAGTCCTACCAATGTAGGCAACAAGATTGAGTTGCTTTGAGGTTAAATCGAAGCAACTCAGATCATGAACCTCAAATTTCAAATGCATGTATCTTTCAATATACTTGGAATTGGATAAAATTGAGGCCAGGTTCGAGCTCCTGAGCATTTTTCCTTTAACATCATGTCCTTGTTTTTCATTTTTGTGATGGTTTATGGTGGACCAGTCCGGTGAGGTCCACCAGAGAAGATGACCGGAGCTAGGGCTCCGATGGTGCGTTGTCATCTTCCAAACCATCAAATCCCTTTGAATTGTTTTAATCCTAGCCTTTCCTTTAGATTACCGCGCGCGTGATGCATTGACTGAGGCGCATCATGGATAACACATGCTTAACCACCTCAATAATGAGGGAGATTTGATGGCCCTTGTTTTTTTTGTATTTTCTAAATTTCCATTTAATTGCATTATTTTATATAATTCATAAAAATTTCATTTTTAATCCAAAAAATATGGGACTTTCACCAAAAATCTTTAAATATATATTCTCTTCCATATTCTGAATTAAAATTATTTTTTGGATTAATTTTGGTATTTTTCATGAATTAAATGTCTTTGTGCATATTTTTAATTATTTAAAAATACTTCTGACTTTTTAAAAATCATGAATTTTTTTGTCTAAGGTCCCTTGACCTAGGATAAATCCCTTGGCCATTTATTTGGTGTTTTAAAGTGATTTGATGTTTTGTCCAAATTAAAATGCATTTCAATTGATTTTTAAATTGATTTTAATTGATTAAATGTTTAAAAATTATGTTGAGCCATTTTTATGGTCTTTTAATGTTTGACTTTCTGTTTGGGCCTTGGTCATGGTTTATTTGACTTTTGTATGATCAAAACCATTGGATTTAGGGGATTGATGAAATATACATTTCATCTCCCCAAATGAATGGATGGTATTGATCAGATGAAATTCCTTTCATGATTAATTTATGTTTCTATTTCGCATTCCCTCTTCATCTTCATCCCTATTCTTTCCCATTCCCTCATTTGACCAATGAAATCTCTAATGTCTAAATGCTAATTGATTCATCAATGACCTTGTGTCAGATGAATCAATATAAGTATGTCTGAGATAGGTCCCTCCCATTTTCTTTTAGTGTGTGGTATGTTTTAGGAGTTTGGTTCTTTATACCAAATCTCTAACATGCATTAACACCTATATTTTTATTACCCGACCTCAGATAGTTGTGACTTCTACATAAGTCCAATCACGATTGCTTAACATAGAGCTAAATTCTACACTCAAAGTATATCATTCTAGTAAGTGAGATTGTAAGTCTCCCATTCTTCATGGCATTGTGAGGAGACTTGACCATTTTTCTTTTCATGAGAGATAGTGGCATAGTTTTTGAATTATCCAAGTTGGAGCCCTTCTCATGGAAGATGTCTTGGTTAAAGGATTCATACTTGTGAATAAATGGTTGAGTGTTCTCCAAAGAATGACTTAATCAATTAAAACTCAACACTAACATTTAACTAACCATTAACTAACTCTTATTCATTATGCTTTTACTTTCAAGCCATTTACTTTATGCAATTTAAATTTCAGTCATTTATCATCCATTGTCATTTACATTTCATGAAAGTTGTTTATGTTTAAGTCTTTTTTTCCTTTGCTCACTTGAGCCATATCTTGTGATTGTGTATATTGTTTGTGTGTTTTGATTTTGATTATGGTCTTAGGACCTTAAAACACCTAATAACAACAAAAACCGTAAAAAAAACAAATGGTGGACTGTTTGGACTTGATCTGAGCTTTGGACTTAGAATTAGGTAGCATTCCTTGTGCTAAAGGATTTGGTTAATGCCAACATTCTGAAACTGAGCTATCCTTGATAATGACTTTCATCTTATGCAAGACTTTGCATCTCTTTGATTCATCTGCCACTTTGTCTCTGGGCTTAATGGTTATTTTGTTATTGTCCATGTCTGATATTTTGTTCTGAATTGATCAAGGAATATTTCATCTACTACATTGGAAAACACTGAAGACTGCTAGCTATTGGAATGCTTGCTTGGATTTGGGTATCTTTATTTGATTCGTTGATCTTCTTTGTGTTTGAATGTTGCTTATTGCTTGGGCAAATTCCAAAGAAAAATAGGTTTCTATATGACATTCTTGTCTGTTGAATTGCATTCCATTGGTCATATCTTTTCAACCCTTAACTTTTAAATTTTGCTTAGGGTAGTCCCTTCATATCCCCCCACTTATTTAATTTCAAAATCTCTCCCTCTTTTCAAAAAACTTTCTTTGTTTATGTTCTTTAACTTTTTCTTGATTAGAAACTTTGGCCTTATGCCAATGAATTTTCAAACTTTTTCTTAATCAAACATGTGAATAAACTTAACCATATTGACCTAAATTTCAAAAGACAAAAAGAACTAACAACGCCATTAAAAACTTTTTCCTTTTGTGCCCTCTTCTTAACTTTTTTTGTTAATCAATTCACCAACTTCTTAAAATTTTTTACCACAAACTACGAGGTTTTGATCCCTCATTTTTACAATGGTACGTAGGCACAAGACCAAAGATCTTGTCAAACATAAAAATATACCCAATGAATTCTTTTCTCGTCCATTCACTCTATATTTTATAAAACATCTTTTATACCAAAAACATATGCACACAAAAAGGGCTCCCTAGGAGTACCTAGGATACTTTGAGTGTTAACAACTTCCCTCTGTGTACCAACCCCCTTACCTGTAATCTCTGGCATTTTATTAGTTTTGATTTAAAGACTTATTATCCCTGGGTTTTATTCGTACTTTTCCCTTTTCCTTTGGAAACAATAAAATCTCGGTGGCGACTCTGGTATTATTGAAGTCAAGTTTCTCCATAACTTGATGGTCATGAATTTACCGCTACAGAAATTAAGTGGCGACTCTGCTGGGGAGTAGTTCTAAGTAGGTTTAGCCTACTTTTTTATGTGTATATATTTGTATATTTGACGTTTGTATATATTGTTTGTATGATATAATCTGTCTGTTGTGCTTGGTGATCTCTGAGTGGTGAGATAAGTTCTAATCCGAACATGAGTGCAATTAAGATAAGAGGATGGTATAGTCATGTTCAACTTGTGTGGAGTAGTCCTTAACAAGTTGGCTTGAGACCCATCTACTTAGTGGAGACCTCTTTAGAGTTACTGATGTCACACAAGTTATTTGTGGATAGGCATTACTTTCTTTGATTTGGGGTCCGAGAAGCTGAGGACCGTAGAACATTTAACCTAACTTAGCCTATTTAGGACGTAGTGTGGAGACTATTCAAGTGTAGACTTGATAACAGTTGTTACGCGATACTACACTCAGACGAGTTCCTCTTGAGAATATTATGGGTAGATGAGTCAGTCATCCTAACCTATAATATCCGATAGATGGGATTAAGACTCTGGGCACTTTTATAGAACATGATCTACAGGTTTTTACCCTTAGTACACTCCTTTGGGATGGTTCTTAACCCGACTCCATGCTCGTGACTCACAACAAACCCTTTGATTCTTGGTTGATCCGATCAAGTCTTATCAATATCAATGGAACTTGGGTGTTGATAAGGTGAAAACCATAATCCACCAAAATGGATGATTGATATTGATGATGACTTGATCCATCCCTTGACCTTTGTTTGTGTTTGCCTTGTGTGTGATCCCTTGTGTGTGATTGTTGCATTCATGCATACATGTGCATCATGAAATTCATCATAGAAAATAAATTTTAAGGAAACTAAGGTCTTATTTGCAAATATTTTCAGACCATGGATTATGGACGAAGGAACACTAAGAAGTACAGTTTCAGATGTCCTGATTTGAAAGAGCTAAGGAAGTTGTCATCCTTTGTATTAGATCCCTTGGACTTCAAGCAACATCATGGGTAGCTCTTGTTTGTGTTATCTGCTGATGTGGTTGAAGGACTTCTATGTGTTTTGGTTCAGTTCTATGACCCTCTCTACCGCTGTTTCACTTTTCCAGATTATCAACTTGTTCCCATGTTGGAGGAGTATACCCATCTCTTGGGTATACCCGTATCTGACAAGGTACTCTTCAGTGGATTGGAGGAGATCCCGATATCTCATATTATAGCTGAAGCTCTTAATTTGAGGAAGTCTGAGATTGATGCTCATTTGGTGAAGAAAGGGGGAATTCTTGAGTTGACTTCTGAGTTTCCCATTGGTAGAGCTATTGTTTTTTCTCAAGCCGGTAGCATGGATGCTTTTGAAGCTATATTGGTATTGCTCATCTATGGCTTGGCTTTGTTCCCTAACATTGACGATTTTGTTGATGTTAACGCCATTAGAAATTTCTTGATTGGGAATCATGTTCCGACTTTGTTGGGTGACATGTATTTCTATTTGCATTTGAGGAATTCTAAAGGTGGTGTGACTATTGTGTGTTGTGTTCCTCTTCTGTACAAGTGGTTTATTTTGCACTTGCCTCAGACACCTACTCTCATGGAGAACCGACAATGTCTATGGTGGTCCTAGAGAGTTTGTCTCTCACTAATGATGATCTTGTTTGGTATGACTCTTGATTGGGTAGCTTGGATATTATTGAAAGTTATGGCGAGTTCTCTAATGTGCTTCTTAATGGTACACAAGGAGGAATCAAAAACAACTCAGCATTGGCCCGTCGTCAACTTGGGTTCCCTGTCGCATCTCAAAGAATACAATTCTTCGCGATGGTCGCGGAAAAAATCACGTTCGAACAGAGTCGCCACCGAACTTTATTTATCCCAATGAAGGAATATGAAAATATCGATAAAACCTTTAGGAAATGGAATAATGGTCGTCGCAACCATATTCGGGTTCGGGAGTGGATTACGCAAGAGCAAGGTATTAACACCCTTGCGTCTGTTGTACTCAACGGGAGCCTTTTAGTTCTAATTTGTGTTTCAAGTGTTAATTTATGTTTGTTTTTTATCTTTGGGTTATAAAATGTTGAAAATAGAAAAGGATGAGAACCTTAGAAAGGAGAAAGGGGAGGTTTTTTATTAGTGTGCTCGCGAAGATATGACAATCTCCTGCCTACGTATCCTTATGGGGTAATAAGGAAATCAAAGCATTCGTAGTTCGAGGAAACTACGGTTGGTTGGTGTCTTTTAGTGAACAACTGTTTTAGATCACATTCAAAAGGCTAAACGTTGGCTTGTCTACCCTTGGTGGTGGCTTAAGCGCTAGTTTGTTATGCATATTAGAAAGGATTAAATGGTGTTCTTTCTGAAAATAGTTTTGGTCACACGGGGGTGACAAGTTGGAATAATATGTTGGATGTTTTTGATTGGTTGAGATGTTTTGGTTGGATGACGATTACTCGGATAGTCGAGTAAGGCAACTCGTATCCTAACAGTCGGGAAAGGGAATAGAAGATTCTAGACCACTTTCTTTTTCATCCTTAATTATAGAAAAGATTTGATAATAATTAAGGTGTTTTGAATAGATGATGAATACTCGGATAAACGATTAAGAAAACTCGTATCCTAATAATCGGGAAAGGGAATAGAAGACTCTAGACCGCTTTCTGTTTCATCTGAGTATTTATGAAAATAAGGTTGTACATCGTTGACGTATTTTATAATGAACGACAAGTACTTAAATGACTGAGTAAAACAACTCATATCCAAGCATTTGAGAAGAGGAGTTGAAAGCTCAAAACCATTTCCTTTTTTGTATCGTTTGTTAAGAAAATGATTTGATTAGGTTGTATGTTTGCGGAAAAATGACAATTGTTTGACTAACTGAGAAAGAGAACTCGTATTCAACCAATTGAGGAGAGAAGTTGAAAACTCAAAGTCAACTCCCTTTTCATTTAGCTTAATATGAAAATAATTTGATTTAATCGGGGTTTGGAAATTTGTAGAGGAACGATAATTATTTGACTAACCAAGTAAGAGAACTTGTATTCAAATAATCGAGGAGAAAAGTTGAAGACTCAAAGTCATCTCCCTTTTGGTTTGTTGTTATAAAAGGATTTGATTTGTTTGTGCTTAAGTAGATTAGAAATGATGATTATTCGATTAACCGAGTAAAAGAATTAGTGTTCAAATAATCGAGGAGAGGAGTTGAAAACTCAAAACCATCTCCTTTTTATTTCTAAATGAAATAGTATTTAATTGTGATTAGGTATTGTAATTTAATTTTAATAGAGAATACTCGATGTCGGATCGAGGTTTAAAATTTGTATTTTGTGAATGTATTGAATTTATTTAGTGAGTAGTTCATCTAATCGATTAATTAAAATCGAGTAGGTCTCACTGTAAGAAAGCCCAAGAGTAAGCTATGTGAGGTTGATGGCGATGCTTTTAAAAGCGATCGACTTACAAAGGTATTTGAAAATGGGCTCGTCATTGGATCGAGAATTATGTGATCTTTAATGGTTTAACATGGTTTAGGTAAATGTTTGAGGTAATTAACAATTAGATTCCATTAATAAAATATAATGCATGGTTTAGTTGAAATAAGAATTGCGCAAACTAAATGATTAAACAAATGCAAAATGGCAAGTCCAAGTCAATCTTACGAAAATAAACAACTAAATGATTAAATAAAATGTTTAACGAGGTTAAACTAAAATATTAACTAAATAAGAATAAGGTTATAAATATTAATTAAAATATTAATTTTATTGAATTAGATTTATTTAACCATAATTTTATTATTTAATTAACAATATGAGAAACAAGGAAATATGAAATAGAAAACAAAATAAAATAATAAAAGAGTAAATGGGCTAGAATATGCTAAAAAGGTGGGGATGTAAACGGAATAAACCAAGGCCCAAAGAGGATAAGGGCCCAGCTCTCCACGGTACCAAGGAAACCAGTCAACAACGATTGACTTCGGCAGAGAATCGGATGCGTCTAATCTTTAACTTCCCACATTTGACTTAGATCAAATGGCCAAATTGAAGGGTGTATGATAAAGGAGTGGGGAAACACGCATGTGATAAGGGGACAAAGGACTCACCAGGCCGGTGACAAGTGTCCACGGTGGAGACACTTGTCACCACCGTATCCAGCCAACAACCCAAAGGATGCACTAAACCAAAGGGAAAGGGAGAGACTGAAGTCATTTTCCAAAACCTCTCTCTCTCTTCAAATGAAGCGTAGAGAATGCTTTACAACTTCCTCCCTCGCTCTCTGACCTGCCTGCCGGAGAAGAAGGTGGGACACAACCGTCCACGGCGACACCACCCCTATTATCCGGCGAACCACCGAAATAAACCCCCTCATCCTACACATAACACCCTTGAGTTCGAATCTGAACTCAGAGTCTCCATTACCATCTTCAAACGCCCGGATCGGGGTCTTAAAATAGAAACCCTAAAACGAAAAAAATCAACAACAACGCAGGCTTCAAGTAAATAAAGCATGGATTCGATGTAAATCCACAAGGCAAGGCAAGAACAAATGAAAGAGGCACGGAAAACCCTAAAACAACAACCCTAAATTAAGTGGTGGTGGAGCGTCATTTCAAGCTAAAACGTTAGAGGTTCCAATCAATGCAAACAGACGAACATAATAGTACAACAAATTCGGCCAAGCGTGAGGAAATCTACCTGACCGGAGCTAGCTCAATGACGTTCTCTCTGGCAGCCCAACAAATAAGTCTATGTTTCTTCTTTTTCCATCTATGAGTCATGCTTTCTTGTGTGTGGTTTAGCTTAGTTACTTCAGAGAGTCGATGATAAACTCTGAATAACTTAGGATTTTCAAGCTTTGAGTGAGGTTTTTGGAATTGAATTCGACAGCGTTTTAGTAGGGTCTTCTCTGTTCTTTGTCTTTCGAATGCTATGTGTTTGATGTTTTTTTTTAACCAATTTTTTTTTTGATTCCCTCCTTTATGATTAAACCTCTCTTGGTATTTATGTTCTTATGATGAATTTTTTAGGTCTTAAAATTATTTGTCAGTTTTGCTTTTCATCCCAGATTTTGTGGGATTGTTATCTTGTGGATCTTATGTTGTTTGAACTGGTAATGGAACACGTTCTTGGGTGTTCGTAATGGTCTTCTGTGCAAAACATTAAACTGATTAAGTTATCCATTATTTTCCACCATTTTTTTAAGTGCTTATTTGAAAAGTCTTTTAATCTTTGAGTTGATTTTGCAAGTCAAAAAATCAATTGAGAAAGAGGGAGCGGATGTCTGTTGGTTCTAAGAAGAGGTTGGGATTTTTAGAGTGCTTTGGCCCAAAAGATGGCTTTGGCCGCTGGCTTTTGGAGATTTCGTCTTCAAACTGCTGGACAACGCAGCAACCTTTAATTTTCAAATTTAGTCATTAAGATGTACTTTGGACTTTTGGATAAAGTATAAATGTTTTTGAATTGTTCGTAGCATATGTACAGTTTTAATTTAAGACCTTTTTTGGATAATTATGTTAATGCTTTTGGACTATTTGAAACATTTTGGATTAGAATTCATTTACGCAAATAATCCCTTTTAAACGTTTAAACCTTGCCTTAATATTTTATTTGTGTTAATCAATTAAAGTGCTTAAAATTTCTCTCAATCTGAAAATGGTTTGGGCCACAATGTAATAAAAATTGACTTTTAATTTGGTTACCCTCAGCACATTACTATCAACCAACATAAAAACGTGACAAAAGGTCTAAAATGGAACATGTCACAAATATTGCAATTTCAACCTTAATCACAAAACCAACACATACGCATACATATGGTGACTTGATTTAAAACCCACACATACATGCTTCAAAAAAATGAAAATTTAGTTTAAGGACCTATAAAGGGCTTAGAAATTTGGCACATATATTTGGGATGTGAAAATGAGCTTAATAACTAGTGATCATAAAAAAGAATCATGGCTCTTAATACTTACTTATAATCAAATGGACTTTGGATTAGTAATGTAAAAAGATTTGGACCACACTTTGCAATATTAATTATGGACATATTTATGTGAATGGCCCTTTTTAAAACCAAGAGATCTCGTGGATAAACCAAAATGGGCCTTGTTAACCAAAAAGTCCCAAAACGCACATACCATCCCATGCTTCAGTAATAGCAATAAGAGACAAATGCAACATATGTTTTTCTTAAGTTATGTACAAGGATCTCAACAAATGAGATGTCACTGAAGATTTGATGTCACTAAGGGCTGAGAAACCCTAAGATAGAGCTTATGCCTTAAGATGGAGTGCATTCCTTATAACATCTGGTAGTGAATGCTGGTGAAAGATTTTTTCTTACCCGAACAAAATTGGGGTATGACAGCTGCCCATATTTAATTACCTCAAACTGGAAAGTAAGAATGACAACAGTCTTCGTGCATTCACGGTGGGAGATAATTAAATACATAGAGACCCAAATTTTGTCCCAGGAAATGCATGGAAGAAAATGCAGTGAGAAATAGTAAAAGACATTATCCTAAAGTAAAATGGAACAGCCAAGACTTTTTGGGAGTCGTCAGAACAGTATCTTGGACATCACAGTCGAGATATGTTAGTAATGGAGTGACATCCCTTGCTAAATCTCAAGACTTTTCAAGGATGCTAGAATAGGATAAGGAAAATCCGGCATGTGACTCTTTATGTTGACGTAAAAATGAAATTCTCTGTATCGAGTCGAAACATCATCTTATATGATAGAATTAAGATATTCCAGAAAGGGAGAGATACCTTAATTGAATCTAACACTCTCCGAGGATATTAGAGCAGTATCTCTAAAAAAAATCTAAAATGAGACTCTTCATATTGATGAAGCATCATCTCAAACAGTAGAAATGAGATTCTCTGTATCGAGTCGAAACAGCATCATATCTTATAGAATTAAGGTGTTCCAGCAAGGGAAAGATACCTTAGTTGAATCTAAGACCCTCCGATGATATTAGAGCAGTATCTCAAAAAAATCTGAAATGAGACTCTTCATTTTGATGAAGCAGCATCTCAAACAATAAAAATGATATTCTCTGTATCGGGTCGAAGCAGCATCTTATATGATAGAATTAAGATGTTCTAGCAAGGTAAAGATACCTTAATTGAATCTAAGACTCTCCGAGGATATTAGAGCAGTATCTCTAAAAAAATCTGAAATGAGACTCTTCATGTTGATGAAGCAACATCTCAAATAGTAAAAATGAGATTCTCTGTATCGAGTTGAAATAACATCTTATATGATAATATTAAGGTGTTCCAGCAAGGGAAAGATACCTTAATTGAATCTAAGACTCTCCGAGGATATTAGAGCAGTATCTCAAAAAAAAATCTGAAATGAGACTCTTCATTTTGATGAAGCAGCATCTCAAACAGTAAAAGTGAGATTCTCTGTATCGGGTCGAAGCAGCATCTTATATGATAGAATTAAGATGTTCCAGCAACGGAAAGATACCTTAATTGAATCTAAGACTCTCCGAGGATATTAGAGCAGTATGTCTAAAAAAAATCTGAAATGAGACTCTTCATATTGATGAAGCAGTATCTCAAACAGTAAAAATGAGATTTTTCAGATAAATGAAGCAGTATCTCAAACAGATAAATGAGATTCCTCAGATAGATGAAGCAGTATCTCAAATGTTCATTTGTTGGGGGAAATATTTAAGAAAAGACTTCTTTTGAGGGAGATTTACTAGAAATGTTCTGAACTGGAAAAGCTCATAAGAGACTTTTTAGGGTAACCTCTGCTTTAGGAGCAATGATTGTAAATAAAAATGCTGGGAATATCATTATTTAATCATAAAGTTGAAAAATGATTTGCTGAGAAATAATTCCACGAGCATATGCAAGGTAATAACTTCATTTGGAAATGAGAAATGTCCAAGATATACATGAATGACCTTGGGTCCTGATATTTTATATTTGATTTTTGTATGATGATCCACTTTAGGTGGAAAAAACCATGCAGGCGATGATGCATGAGACTTATGCAAGTATGCAATTGCTGGGGATATTAGGATGTGTATGTAGGAATGCAAATCGTATAAGGCTATGCATATGTATGCCAATGATTGGTATGATTATTTCTTGGTGAATTTTCCTATTTGGTAGGAAGATTGTGTATGTAATTAATGTACATCGCGCATATGATGTATGCGGGTATGCAAATGGGTAATTGGGATATGCCCCGGTTAAGACGTTTTTACTTTGACGAATGATGCCAATAGTGTGGACTTTTGTTATTGGGGTGATCTAATGAAGATCAAGCTTTGATGCCCCATTAGGCGATTTTGGAATATATTTGGGTTGCTCCAGGCCACTGAAAGGTTCAGATTTCTCAACACGCGATACTCCATCCATGATTTATTAATGTTTCTGCTGGAAATGCAATGGAGCCTTGCCCCGGTTTGGCTATACCATGAGTACATTTAAGAGAGACGTGAATTAGTGGTTGAAAGGAACATAGGTGTCTATAAACAGTCCCACACCTCTATGAAAAACAAGAATGAACTTGGAGACTAAAGGATTTGTCTGTTTACTGTTTCAAAAGAAATTTTATTACTTTATTTTAAATACGTGTTTTATTTTCTCCACAATTTTAAGAGTGATGTTTATAAAAAATAAAGGTGCTTTGCAAACAAACAGATAAAATACAAAAATGATTTCGGCACAACTTTTGTTGAGAAAATTTCTCTTTTATTGATTTGACCCTTAAATGGGTGACTGTACATGAAGATGCAATTCCTTAATGAGGTAATTGATGTGCATTGAAACAAAATGGCAACAAAAATTGAGTTCACATTGAATTTCCACACTACTACGATCTTTATATCTTTGATAGTCCGAGCACCTTGCTCCTAAAGAGTGGGGTAGATTGATTCTTTGTCTTCGAGGGATACGTCAGATGTTTGCAAGTACAACTCTTTGTCTTGGAATTAATCCCTATCTTTTTCCTGGACTGCCATTTCGGGTTTTCGATCCACCGGGATACCCATTTTTGCCTGAGTCGCCCATTCGGCTTTTCAACTCAGCGGGTCAATTCTTTTATATTTATCCCTAATTTTTGCCTGGATCACCCTTTCGGGTTTTCGATCTACCGGGATAGCTATTTTTTCCTAAATCGCCCTTTCAGGTTTTCGATTTAGTGGCTTTTATCATTCCACTTTTTTAGGCGAAGTACTTTTTAACAACATCAGTGTTGGTGGGAAGTGGCAACTCATCACCGTCCATAGTTGCTAGGATTAGAGCACCTCCGGAAAAGGCTCTAACCACCACAAATGGACCTTCATAATTTGGTGTCCATTTCCCTCTGGAGTCCTTGTGAATGGGCAAGATTTTTTTCAGCACCAAGTCCCCTTCTTGAAACACCCTGGGACGAACTTTCTTATCGAATGCCTTCTTAAGATGCCGTTGATAAAGTTGACCGTGACCTAACGCTTTCAAGCGTTTCTCCTTAATAAGGTTGAGCTCGTCGTACCTTGATTGAACCTATTCTGCCTCGTCTAACTTAGCCTCGATCAAGACTCTCATAGAGGGGATCTCCACTTCTATAGGGAAAACTTCTTCCATGTCGTATACCAAGGAGTAAGGGGTTGCCCTTGTTGAAGTTCGTACCGACGTGCGATAGCCGTGTAACGCAAAAGGTAACATCTCATGCCAATCTTTGTACGTGACAACCATCTTTTGGATGATTTTTTTGATATATTTATTCGCAGCTTCAACAACCCCATTCATCTTAGGTCGATAGGGTGACGAGTTGTTATGCTCGATCTTGAACGTTGTGCATAACTCGTCCATGGTTTTGTTGATGAGATTGGACCCATTATCAGTGATGATTTTGTTGGGAATCCCATATCGACATATGATGTTGTTTTTTAAGAAATGGGCGACTACGTGCTTCGTGACATTCGCATAAGATGCGGCTTCCACCCATTTGCTAAAGTAGTCTATGGCCACCAAGATAAATCTATGTCCATTTGATGCTTTGGGTTCTATCATTCCAATCATGTAGATCCCCCACATAGAGAAAGTCCAAGGTGATGCTATAACATTCAGTGGGGTGGGTGATACATGTATTTTGTCAGCATAGATTTGGCATTTGTAGCATGCTCTGGTGTAACGGTAATAGTCGGCTTCCATTGTTAACCAGTAGTACCCCGCCCTTAGGATTTTCTTTGCCATGGCATGCCCATTGGTGTGCGTGCCGAAAGACCCTTCGTGTATGTCATTCATAAGCTGATCAACTTCGTGTTTGTCCACACACCTCAATAGAACCATGTCATAGTTTTGCTTGTACAACACCTCACCATTCAAGAGGAACTTTGATGCCAACCTCCAGAGGGTCCTTTTGTCGAGGCTGGAAGCCTTTGCCGGATATTCCCGCTTCGCCAGATACTGTTTGATATCAAAGAACCAGGGTTTACCATCTGGCTCTTCTACTGTTGTCAAGCAGTGTGCAGGTTCGTCAAAACGTCTAATTTCAATGTGAGGTTGATGGTTGGGCCATATTAATTTGTACATGGAAGCCAACGTTGCTAAGGCATCTGCCATCTGATTTTGTCGAATTTTGGGAGTAGCTTTAGCATGTAATCCCGATATGGAATTAGGTTAGCATGTCCTGTTTCCCAATCACCTCTGATCTAATGTATCACTAGAGCGGAATCCCCGAATACTTCTAGTATCTTGATCTTCAACTCAATAGCTTCTTCCAACCCTAGTATGCAAGCTTCATACTCGGCCATGTTATTTGTGCCGGTAAAATAGAGCTTTGCGGTGAACGGTATATGGAATTTCTTAGGAGACATCAACACTGTTCCTATTCCATGGCGTATTGCATTTGAAGCACCGTCAAACATGAGCGTCCAACCTGCTTTTGGCTCAAGAATTTCCTCTAGTTAGGAGTCTTCAGTATCCTTAACAGCCATGATGTTCTCATCTGGGAAGTCAAATTCCAAGCTTGGTAATCCTCCAGCGGTTGGTGAGCAAGGTGGTCTGGTAATACATTTCCTTTTATTGCCTTTTGTGCAACATATTGAATATCGTATTTTGATAACAACATCTGCCATCAGGCAATTGTACCAGTGAGAGCCGGTTTCTCGAATACGTACTTGATGGGATCCATTTTAGATACTAACCAAGTCGTGTGAGTTAGCATGTACTTCCTGAGACGCTTAACGGCCCATGCGAGTGCACATCAAGTCTTCTCGAGTAATGAATATCTGGTCTCGCAATCCAAAAATTTCTTGCTCAGATAATAGATGGCATGCTCTTTTCTACCAGTTTCATCTTGCTGTCCCAATACACAACCCATGGACTCATCGAGCACGGTTAAATACATGATGAGGGGTCTCCCTTCTGCAGGGGGCATCAGAATCGATGGCTCTTGCAAGTATTCTTTTATTTTATCGAAGGCTATTTGGCAGTCATCATTCCACTCCACGCCTTGATTCTTCCTTAGAAGCCTGAATATTGGTTTACACATGGCAGTAAAGTGAGAGATAAACCTGGCGATGAAATTTAGTCTCCCCAAGAAACCACGAACCTCCTTCTCGGTTCGTTGTGTAGGCATGTTCTGAACGGCTCGAACCTTGTCGGGATCTACTTCAATTCCCTTTTGGCTTACGATAAAGCCTAAAAGCTTCCTAGAACGAACCCTAAATGTGCATTTGTTAGGATTAAGTCTCAATCTAAACTTTCTCAAACGAGCAAATATTTTCCCCAGGTTAGTGATATGTTCTTCTTCTGTCTGGGATTTGGCAATCATGTCGTCAACATACACCTCGATCTCTTCATGAATCATGTCATGAAAGAGAGTCACCATGGCACGTTGATATGTTGCCCCAACGTTCTTTAATCCAAACGGCATTACTTTGTAACAAAAAGTGCCCCAAGGGGTAGTGAACGTGGTCTTCTCCATGTCCTCAGGATCCATTTTAATTTGGTTGTATCTAGAGAAACCAAGCATAAAGGAAAATACGGAGAACTGAGCTGTGTTATCCACCAATACATCAATGTGAGGTAATGGGAAATCGTCTTTGGGACTGGCTCTGTTTAAGTCTCGATAGTCTACGCACATGCGGACCTTCCCATCTTTCTTTGGTACCGGTACAATGTTGGCAACCCATTGTGGGTACTTGGCGACTTCGAGGAAACCATCGTCAAACTGCTTTCTCACCTCTTCTCTGATCTTGAGAGCCATATCTGGTCGAGTTCTTCTTAGCTTTTGTTTGATAGCAGAGCATTCTTCTTTAAGGGGAAGCTTGTGAGTCACAATATCAGTATCTAATCCAGGCATGTCTTGGTATGACCATGCAAACACGTCGTCATATTCATGGAGGAGCTCTATCAATCTTGTCTTCACTGCATCTTGAAGCGAGGCGCCTACCCTTACTTCTCTCTTGTCTTCTTTTGTTCCTAGATTGACAACTTCAACGTCCTCCTGGTGTGGTTGAATGAACTTCTCTTCTTGTTTGAGTAATCTGGCCAACTCTTCAAGGAGTTCGCAATCTTCCCCCGCTTCATCTTCAGCTTGGTAGATTGGATAATCAAAACCATATTAGACCTTAGCTGTGTCGTTATCAATGGTCTCGGTGGTGTTTCTGCATTTTGTGATTTATGTAGTTTATTTAGAAAGTGCGTGCATAAAAATTATTGCCATTTTTTGTAATAATAAAAATCGAAAGAAAAGGAACAAAAATTTGGATGCAAATTTCCATTTCATTAATGATATAAAAACTCTTGAAAAAGATAAAGGAGGCCCTACAACACGCCATTGTGCCTTGAGCAAAGCGCATGGTTTTGTCTAAAATGATAAAATTACTTTTGAAAAATTTGGGGAACTTCCACAGCCTTCCAGTTTGTCATCTCTTCATTAGGTGCGGCTTGTCACATCTAGCTAGACACCCCCTCTCCGTGATCTTCATCACTGATCATCGCCACTTGCTTGCCAAAAATGTGGCCAGTACTAGTGAACGTTTCTTCTACAGAAGGAATCTGTTCTTTGTCGTGTTGGTTACCGACTTTATTTGATGATGGGTTATACCCCAGGCCAAACTTGTCTCGTTTCTCTTTCACTTCCACCACTTTGCCTCAGTCTTAAGCATTTTCACTTTCCATAACAGCCTTAGCTCCTTGCCACGAGGCCATGGGTGGTCCTGATTTCGAGGTCTCCAATGTCTGTTGGATGGCCATCATATTTACCACTTCCAAGGATTGGAATGGTGTCTCAGTTATCTCGCTATCCACCTCGATATACTGGAAAGATGTCAAGTGGCTAACCAAGATATCCTCCTCCCCTCCAATCACAATCATCTTGTCATTTTTAATGAATTTTAGCTTTTGATGTAGAGTAGAGGTGACAACACCTGCAGAGTGAATCCAGGGTCTCCCAAGTAGGCAACTATAACCAGGATGTATGTCCATGACCTGAAACGTGATATTGAAACTAGTTGGATCCATCTTAGTTGGTAAGTCAACCTCTCCTATCACTGCTCGCTTTGAGCCATCAAATGCCTTTACGATTAAGGTGTTGGGCTTCATACTTATCCCTTCCATTGGCAGTTTTATCAAAGTTGTCTTCGGCATGACATTCAGCGAGGAACCTGTGTCTACTAACACCCTTGATAGTATAGTGTCTATGCATTTTAAGGAGATATGTAGGGCCTTGTTATGGTTCTTTCCCTCGATCGGCAGTTTATCATCGCTAAAACCCAAAAATTCCCAGTGGTCACACAAGCTATCACATCATCAAACTGTTTTATCGTTATGTCTTTCGTGATATGAGCGGCGCTTAATACTTTCAATAATAAATTCCTGTGTGCTTCTGAGTTGAGCAATAAAGATAACATGGAGATTTTTGAAGGTGTTTGATTCAGTTGGTCCACCACTTTGTAATCACTCTTCTTGATTATCCTCAGAAATTCCTCATCCTCTTCACGAGTGACTGCAGCTTTAGGAGACAGGTGCATGTCTTGCATTTCTTGATTAGGGACAGGGATCTGGACAGCAACCTCCTTCCCTTTAGCTTTTGCAGAAGTAACAACAGTCCTTGGCGCGAACACTTCGCGACTACGTGTCATTCCTTCCGGCCCCATAATTGAGGTGAGATTTGGTTTGTTGATCATCAAAGGTTGGTTTTCCTGCCCTTGCTTGAAAGCTCTGGGCTGATATATCCACGGGACCGCCATCACATCTTCATACACGAACGGTGCTGGAAACTCTATCACTAATGGGCTTATAGGTATTTCCATATTAACCTCATCATAAGGGATGTCCACCACGGCTATCTCTTCCTAGAGCTTGCTATTGACACGACAATTTACATGTAACTCGCCTCTATCTAGCATTTGTTGTATAAAATTCCTCAACTTTTTTTATTGTTCTCTTCAGCAACTAGCTCCTTCGGGATTAGACCACTCTTCAGTAATTATGCTCCTCTCGTAGCGATAGGGGTTTGAATCTCTTTGACCTTACGAATCAATTTACCTTGATCACTCTCCTCAATGGCACTGACGGAAGCATCCTTATGTGTTGGCATATGATTGGTGTTCACGTTTGAGCATCTCGGAGTGAAGGAGACGACCTTTGCTTCGATCAAGTCTTGTACCCGATTCTGAAATGCGAAACAATTCTCCAAGGTATGACCAGGTGCTCCCATGTGAAACTCACAATGGGCGTTAGCATCGTATCCGGGTGGATATGGAAACACAACCGGTTTTAGCTCCCTTAATGTCAGAAGGCCCTCCTTTTGCAGATATGGGAATATTTGGCTATAAGGCACTAGTAGAGGATCAATTTTCCTTCTTGGAGGTCTTGGCTTTAATTGTCTTGGTGGTGCAGGGTTTTGCTTATGATAATGTTGTTGATGTTGTGGTTGATACACCTGCTGTTGCTGCATTGGCTGTTGATAAGGTATGGGTACCACATCGACGACTTGGCCATATGAATCCTATTTTTTCCCCTTATAGCCTCTGGATATAGCGTTTGTTTCACCTTCTCTTTTCTTCGGGAAGCCTCCAGAATACTTTTTCGGTGCGCTAGGGGCTTCCATAGCTCCTGGAATCTTTCCATCCCTCAACCTTTTTTCTATGCGATCTCCGATTGTGACTAGATGTGTGAAGTCGGATGCTGCACTACTTACCAATCTATCAAAGAATGGGTCCTTCAAGGTGTCCACAAATATTCCGATCATTTCCTTTTCAAACAATGGTGGCTCTACCTGAGCAGCCAACTCTCTCCACCGCTGGGCGTATTCTTTAAATGACTCATTTTCTTTCATGGCCATCCCTTGTAACTGTATTCGATCGGGTGCCATATCTAAGTTATATTTGTACTGGCAGAGAAATGCGTCAGCCAAATCCTCCCAGCTTTGAATCCGCCCCTGCTCTAAGCTCATGTACCATCTCAGGGATGCTCCACATAGACTGTCTTGGAAACAATGTATAAGTAGTTTGTCATTTTCGGTATGAGTAGCCATTTTCCTGAAGTACATTAACAGGTGACTTCTTGGGTAAGTCTGTCCTTTGTTTTCTCGAAATCTGGAGATTTAATTTTAGCCGGGATGACTAAATTTGATATCAACACATGTTCATGGAAGAAGCGCCAAAGATATTATTCCCCTCTATAGCTTTGATCTTCTTTTCCAAGGTACGAAGCCTATCTGCAGCAGGATCTGGAAGTATCTTAGGCTTCGGTTGATCAGGCACATAGAAAGCATTGTACTGGTCATCTCCAATGTCAGATCCATGATGAGTAGATGCATCAGAAGGCTTTGCACGATCCCCATCTCCTTTGCCTCCTCCCGGTATCTGAACCAGTCTCTTCTTGGTTGGGACGTAACTCTCGTCTTGGGGATTCAAACCTGGTGTGCTATCATTCCTTTTTGCCCTAGTTTCTTCATCCTCAATCCCGTCTCTTTTGGCAATTGCGAGCATTGTCTCCAACAGCTGATCCATCTTCTCTTGGATCGTATTGATGTCTGTCCTCATGGTAATTTGGTTAGCCTCAACTTGCTCTAACGTCATCTTGTATTTGCTTCGTGTCTCGTATCAGTGTTGATTAGTCAGTGTGGCTGAATAAAGGGTAAAAAGGTTGGGTAAGTTTTTCTGAATTTTTATGAAGCGTGATGCATAATGAAGATGCGAATGTGATGCGTATTTTATTTTCAGGGAATCGTTCGAGTTTCATTAGTTGTTAGTAATTCGAAGAAACCAGAAATACTTGGAATAACAATAATGGAGTAATTTTTAAACGTCATTCATTCAAGTACATAACATAGGGGCCCAAAAAGGTCATAGTTCTCAATACATTTGATAAAGGAACAAAATATAAGACATAAGAAAATTAAACTGCAGGCTTTCTAGCTTGGAGCTCCTCTAGTTCCTCCTTGAATCTCTTCGGCAACCCTCTACAGAGCAGAATGAAACTGATTATGGCCGGAGGAGTGCTATCTTCCTTCAACTCTTCAACTGTGTCTCTTAACTTCCATAGTAATTCTTTAGCCGCCCAATTACAGAACCCCACTAGCCCATCGAGCTTTGCACGGAACTTATCCCTATCTCCTTGCAAGAAGTCTATGGTCTTCTTAAAGAATTCATAGTCTTTAATCACATACTCTCGTTCCTTTAACCAAATGGTGTCTTGGTGTAATGACTCTAGTTGGTTCTTCCAATAGCTGGCAGACTCTTTTGCGTCTCTTACTTCTCGACACTTCTCCTCCCATATCATGGGCGAAACCCTAGAAGCTTCAGTGGCTATATTCTTGAATCGGCATTCTTGATCTGCTTCAGCCTTAAGAGTATCTAGACAACTGTCAGCTTGTTCTAATCCAACTTTGATCTTTTTCCTCTTATGCTCCTCTCTATTGAATTTTTCCACATGTGCCTGAAGTTGTGCATCCTTTCTCTCAAGCTCCCACTTCATGGTGTTTTTCTCATTGATGGTTTGTTGGAGTTTTGTCTTCAACTCTTCATTCTCTTATTCTAGCTTTTTCATGGTGGTCTTGAGTTCCTCCACCTCTTCACTAGGGACATGGGTGAGCTTAGGTTCAGGAAGAGGTACAGGTGTCCGAATGACAAATGGCATTTTGATCATCTCCACCCTTTCCTTTACCCAATGAAAATATGGTTCTTTTGTAATTCCATTTGCTCTCCTAAAATCAACTTTCCCTTTTCGATTGACATTCTTCCAAGCCTCTTTGATTCATTGGAACAAGCTAGGATTCTCAACCCCAAAGTCAAGTAACAAGAAACCTTCCAAAGACCTCGCCTCTGGAGGGCCTTCCATTGGGCAGCCAAGTTGTCTGAATGATAGAACCGGGTTAGCATTCACACATCCTTGAATTCCAATAAGTGGTAGATTAGGGAAATCCCCACAACTATATGATGTCCATGTTAATGTATTCTTTGGTATACCAAGAAAGATCTTCAGATCGGAGTGATCCCAATCTCTGAGGCCAACTAACATTTGTCTGTTCAACCCAAGCACCTGTCTTCGAAAGATGTTCTAGAAACCATTGATATAATAAAGGAGCACAACAACAATCGTTCCTTTCTTCTTAGTGTACCTATGGCTCATGTAATAGTAAACATCAGCTAACAAGGTAGGTACTAGGTTTCCAGTAAGGAAAACACAAATAGCAGCCATGTCTATGAAACCATCCATATTTGGGAACAAGACGATGCGATAGATGGCTAACGCAATAGCAGAGTAACAAGCGTCCCAACTTTCTGCTTTTAATAGGGTATGAGCTCTTTCCAAGAGAAAACTTAGCGAAAATCCTTTGGTATTCCCTTTGATCTCTAGGTTAGCCTCTACTTCCTTTTCATCCATGTGAAGCATGCTAGCAATGTTCTCAAGGGGCAAAGATTCATCTATCCCTTCAAATAGTGGCTTGTTCTTCATAGGAATCCTAACAAGACGCTCGAATTCTTCCAACGTGGGTGCTAGCTGGAAGTCTTGGAATGTGAAGCATCTTAAAGGTAGGTCATAGAACTGGGCCAAAGTGACTAAAGCTGTATAGTCCACTCATTGGTTGAGGATGCTGAGCAGATTGCCATAGTTCTTCCCAAAGTTGATTCTGTATACCAGGTGCATCTGAGAGCCCAAGTCACGTAAGCTCCTTAGATTGGGATCTTTGAACATGAAAGAGTAAATGTTCCTTTTGCTTGATTCCATGTTTCTTGATTTCCTGCAACTTATGACACTCAGATTCCTTGGAAATAAAATAATATGAATGTCATGTTATGAATGATGTTATGCATGCCACAGGTAGGTCAATATACAGGCCGTGAGAGTGGGTATCCTTGGTTACTAAACAAAACCCTTTTGGGAGGATTCTAAAGTTAAAAGGCTCCCAAAGTCATCGAACACTATTTAGGAAAGTTATTGTCATGATGAAAGCTCATCAGCCAATAACATCCCCAAGAAGAGTCTCGTCTGGGTGAGGCCTTCGTATGGTCCCACAGAGGAAAACTCCTAGTGGGTCCGTACTACACAACTCTCGAATCCAAGGTTCTAGTAAGGTTCTCAGAGTCATAGATCGAGGTTGAGAATACTACTATAAGGTAGTAATACGCCCAAGGGATCTCATCTGACTGGGGCTTTCGTATTAACCCAATAAGTCTGGGACTTTTCAGGTAGATACTACATAACCACCATATATAATGGGTTAAAAGGTCCCTAGAGTCATTGATCCAACTTGAGAATACTATGGTCATGACGAAAACTCGTCGGGCAATAATATATCAAGAGGATCTCCCCTAGGCGGGGTCTTCGTATCTTCCCAACAAGGAAGACTCCTTCGGGGCGTCCACTACGCAACCACCAACTTAATCTTATGGTTTTTCTCAAACTCGAATAGGGAGCCTATCTCACAAAGTATCACCAACAAGAGAACCCCAATAATACATAGCCAATAAAAACACCAGACAATAATTATGACAGCATAATAATAACAGAATAAATAACAAACAAATAAACAAATTTAACACACAATACATCATTTGAACTAAATTAGGCTTCACTCTGTTTTGCTTGGAGCTATTCCCCAACAGAGTCGCCATCTGTCTCATCTCGAAAAATACGATTCCTCGCGATGGTCGCGGAAAAAATTACATTCGAACAGAGTCACCACCGAACTTTATTTATCCCAATGAAGGAATAGGAAAATATCGATAAAACCTTTAGGAAATGGAATAATGGTCGTCGCAACCATATTCGGGTTCGGGAGTGGATTACGCAAGAGGAAGGTATTAGCTTCCCTTGCGTCTGTTGTACTAAACGGGAGCCTTTTAGTTCTAATTTGTGTTTCGAGTGTTAATTTATGTTTGTTTTTTATCTTTGGGTTATAAAATGTTGAAAATAGAAAAGGATGAGAACCTTAGTGTAGCACCTCAAATTTGCCCCTCATTCATGCATTCATTTTTAGGTCATTTAACATTTCATATTGCATTTCACCATGTCAATCAGAATTAAATCCAAGAAGCTTGAATGTCATCCAAGACACTTTGTGGGTTTTATCCGAGTGATCAGTCAACACAAGGGGATGGCTTGAGTTACTTCCAACATGTTCAAATGGGGTCTATTCATCATGCAAAACGCTAATCTTGAAGGAGCAAAAGTCTGTTCCTGAGCTGTCATGCTCGCTAGGCGAGCAGCTCGGTTCGCCTAGCGAATCTGAACTGTCATGCTCGCTAGGCGAAGCGCACGCGTTTTCAAAATATAACAGAAAAATCTTGGACTTGGACCTCTCTCATTTGAGCCCACAAAGCCCCGAAAATCAGGTTATAAATTCAGAGTTTCAGTGAAAAAACCCTGGAAAAAAAATAGTGAGAGAAGAGCTAACAGAGTTCAGAGCAGCCTCCAGAGACTGAAGGGAACTCATCTGCAAAGAACCAATTCCCCCTCATATAAACCCTAAGATTGTTCTGCAAACCCAACGGTGCAATTCAATTTCATTCGATCTCTTCAATCAGGTTTGCCTTATTCCATTTACTTTGCGTTTTTAATTTGAAATTTCTAAATGTATAAGGCATTACGGTTAAATTTGGAAGAGTGGGTACCGTTAGGTTTCACATGTGGGTTTAGCTATGCATGAATGTGTAGAAAAATGCCTTGAATGTTAGATCACTTAATTTCTGAAATCGTACTATTATCAGAGAAGAATCCAGAACCCGCAGGCATTCGCTAGCCCATCGCTAGGCGAGCCTGCAGCGAAGCTTCCCTAAGCCTTCGCTAGGCGAAGCAGTAGCGATCGCGACAGTAGCTGCTTTTCTGTTTACTCGCCAATCTGTTTTGTGACATGCTTTCTATTACGCCCGGGCACATGTTTTGGCATGTATGACATGTCTTGATGTGTGGATCCTTGCCCCCTGACTTTGAGTTTTGATACCCTTTTGATGCATTTGTTTGACAAGAGGCTTAGGCCTCTTACCCTTTGGTTGCTTTTGTGAATTTTAATGGCATGATTAATGTGGTTATGTTTTTATTTGGTGCAACTCTTGATTGCACCCCATCTTGTTTCTCTAACCTGTTTGCTGAGTTTTTTCTGAGGGCTCACATGACTCTTGAAGAGATAGCTTGCTTGGTATTCCACTTTATTTATGGGATACCATTGGGAGATTTATTCTGATTGCTTTGCTGACTTGTTTTCTTTGATGGTGCTAGCTTGAAAGATCTCTGGGTTTCTTATTTCTTTAGTTGCTGTTACTTCGGATCTTTATCCGTGTGGTAGATCTCTTGATCCTTTTACATCTTCCCCGTATTTTACCGCTTTCTTAGCTGGAAGACCTCGATAGGAGGCAATGTTTTTGTGTGTTTACTTTTCTGCCCAAAGACCTCCAAAAGGAGGCATCAGTGCTAAAGACCTCCATGAAGAGGAAATTGACGGATAAAAGGGATTAGTAGTCAATCCCCCGTTATTTAGTGTGTCATTCTTTAAGCTCACACTACGTGTCGATGCTTCAGAACAAAAGCCCAAGATCTTTTGTCCAGTCAGTCAGTGGAGAGAGTTCCACCTTTCTGAATCCCCACTTTTTGTCCTGAGCTCACCCTGTCCAGGGTTAAGAGCTATGAGGTCTTATCCTCATTACCCTTTTGATCTGGTCACCCTGACGTTCAATGTCAGTGGTTAAGAGCCCATTTGATTACCTTTCCATGGCTTGTTTGTCGAGGTTGATATGACCCCTCTTGACTAAAGCCCTACCCATGTATGTTTGAGCCCCTTGTTGGCGTGTTTGCTTTATGCATATTTGTTTTGTATGGTGTGATCGTCTCCCCATAGGATTGCTAGACTTCGTACAGTCTCTCGTGTGCATGTCAATTAAGGTAGCACTATTCCTTCGTCTAGGACTTCCTTTTTGCATGAGCATTCCTAAAACACAAACAAACTCATTGATTTTTCTTCTCCTAAGAACACGTTTACTCCTTCTACTACAGGCGAGTAAGTCTCCAAAGGTCGAGCATCCGGTAGACTGCGTAGTAACGTCGTTCATCCAAAACAAACCCGTAGGTAGCCGAACTACGGTTTGCTCTGATTCTCATTCCCGATGAGATACGTAGGCATAAGACGCGATGTCTTAGCGAGCACACTCCTCTTTAACCCATAGGTAGCCGAGCTACGAAGACTCTGATTCTCATATTCAGATGAGATACGTATGCAGTGGATGCGACATCCGTGCGAGTCATTTTCTTTTGACCCCCGTTTTAGTAAATAGTACATTAGATAAACCCACACCCTTTAGACAAGAACAATAAGAGTGGATCCCGTAGAGTACTACGGATGCGTAGGGGTGCGGATACCTTCCCTTCGCATAATCGGCTCCCGAACCCGAGATTTGGTTATGAGACCTTGTCTTTTCCTTTCCTTTTTCCAGATTTACTTCGAGCGTTTCCTTTCCCTCCTTTGGGATAAATAACGCACGGTGGCGACTCTTCTGTCATTTCTTTTCTCGCCGGTTGTTTTTTCGCATACTATATTTTTTAGGCTACGACAGCTGGCGACTCTGCTGGGGACATATTTTCCCTAGTGGGCCTTTCCTAGCGTTTGTTTGTTTATTGTCTATTGTGTGTTATTTATTTATTGCTTTGCATACTTATCTGCTTGCATTGCATCCTATGTGCGCTTTACTGACTCATGCATACTGTGCTGGTTGTGTATCTGTTTCACTGTTGGGCGGGAGTCACAAGAGGTAAAAGGCCCAATACACAGGCTATGAGTGAATTTTAGGACACCTAGGAAAAGAGTGATTCATGGGAAGCGGGTGGTATGGCGCCACTTAGAGGAACATGGTATCACGAGCAGTTCAGATTCTGATGGGGTATTATCGTTGCATACACCTGGTATGCATATGATGATATTCTTGAAAGGATTGTTTATCCTGCGTTTCTCTTGACCTTACCCTGGCCTAGATTATACCCGTGAGTGGGGCGGGAATGAATCATTTACAGGTACGGATGGTGACTTGTTCAGTTGGTGACGGTGTCCTGTTGGTGACTTTTGTTTGGTTCTTGTTGGTGACCGTTGGTTCTGAAGTATGGGTTCTAAGTCGATGATTGTGTTCTATGGTTCCCGGTTTCGAATTCATGCTGAAGTTCTGATCCTGTGCCTCGCGATATACAACCAGCCATTGTTTCATCATTTTGCATCATAGCATGTTTATTTTCAAAAAAAATGCTAAAAAAAAACAAAAAAAAAGGGTTAACCCACATATGCATATCATTTTTTCAGGTTTATTCAGGAGTCTGTTCACACCGAGAGATGGCTGCCATTCCAGAGTTGAAGAGGAAGTCTTGCACCTACAGCTTTTACCGTGAGCCGTTGACATCTTTGGAAGAATTGGGTAATCTCATGACCGACCGTAATCAGAAAGTTTTTAATGATTAGTATGGGGATATCTTGGCATTGTTGAAGATGGTGGTTGATCCGGTACCTCTGCAGACTCTCTTACAGTTCTATGATCCGGAGCTTCGTTGCTTCACTTTCAGGATTACCAGTTAGCGCCCACTCTGGAAGAGTATTCCATCCTTATGAATGTCCTAATCAAAAATCGAGTACCATTCCTGGATGTGCCAAAGGAGGTGGATTTCAAAGTTGTCGCTAAGGCTCTTTACCTGAGCATCAAGGAAGTGAGCGATAATTGGAAACCAAGCGGTGATGTTGAGGGCTTATCCTTGAAGTTCTTGGTAAGGATGTCTAAGGAAGAAGCAAAGGAAGGAAATTGGGTAGCTTTCAACGCTCAGTTGGCTGTCATGATTTATGGAGTTGTTCTGTTCCCTAGTATGCCTAGTTTCGTGGACCTGGCAGCAATCACTATTTTCATTGAAGGAAACCCGGTGCCTACCTTGTTAGCTGACACCTATTACGCGATAGACAACAGGCATGGTAAGTGTGGAACTATCAGGTGTTGTCTCTCGTTGCTACTCAAGTGGTTCTTGTCTTTTCTACCAACCAATGCACCGTTTGTGGATACTCAGAATACTCACAAATGGACTCAGAGGATCATGTCGCTCACATCTTATGATATCAAGTGGCAAGCTTATAGGATTAATGCGCACAACGTCATTATGAGTTGTGGAGAGTTTCGCAATGTTCCATTAATAGGAACTAGGGGTTGCATCAACTACAACCCGGTTCTTTCTCTCCGTCAGTTGGGTTTTGTCATGATGGAAAGGCCGCAAGATGTCGAGATAGATGAAAGTGTGTACTTTGAGAAACTGAGCGATCCGACAAGATTGGAGCAAGTGGGAAAAGCTTGGGAGAATGTTGGAATAAAAAATGGATCTGTTTGAGGGAGGAAGTTTGCAATTGCTATGCGTGCTTACACTGAGTGGGTCAAGGAAAGAGTTGGGACTTTGTTGCTACCATATGACCGGATGGAACCATTACAGGAGCAACCGCCTTTGATCCTTTCCGAGAGTGTGCCTCCTGAGTATTACAAACAAGCCTTAGCGGAGAATCGCCAGTTGAAAGAAAATGAACAAGAGATCCAAATGGAGCTTTACAAAGCAAAAGCTGATAGGCTAAATTTGGCTCATAAACTCAAAGGAGCGCAAGGTGAAAGTTCTGGTAGATCAGGAAAAAAAAAGAGGTCCTATGATGAGATAGAAATAATGTTGGATGAAGAACACCATGAACGCTTGAGATTACAAAAATCGGAAGCCAATTATAAAAAGAAAATACGAGACTTGGAAAGACAACTCAAGGACAAAGATACTCAGCTGAAGAAAGAGGCAGATTTGAGGCATGCAGTAGAGAGCCATCTCAAAGGAAGTGACATCCGTGCATCTCATTTCCTAGAGGAAGTTGTTGAACTCAGGGTGCAATTGAAAGAGAAGCTCACCCCTCTACCCGAGTGTTCATAGTGTGACCGATTGATGGATCAGTGTCAGTATTTGAAGACTCTCATTCCTGAAGGATGACTTCCCTAGTTTTATCTTGTTGTTTATTTTGAGAGTCACCTCCAGGTTTGTTGGATGGGATTCCTTGTTCTACACTGATGAACTGAATCTTTGCTTGAACCATGATTGTGTGAATCTTATTTCTTATGTCTACGGAGGAGATTATTGATGTTTCACTTTTGCTTGCCATCCAGCGTATGTTGCTTCTTTGTTGTTTATGTTCCACTTACGGGTGTAGGTTGCTATTTTTCAAAGGTGGACGAGACTCTTGAATACCTGAGAAATGATAAAACATAGCATACGCATCATACGCATCATACACATATTATTCTTGCATCATTACAGGTGTTCTTGAAGAGGATTTCTCATTCTGGTTCCCGTTTCAGGCAGAATTGCTGAGTATCTTTCGCACCGTTACGCAACAAGGCAGAATCAACAGAAGATCATGGATCAATTTCAAGTAGAGCTCGCCGAAGTGAAGATCTGCATGACCCAATTCATGGATGTGATTCAAGGGGTGGCTCAGGGCCAGCAAGAGTTCAGGCAGATGATGCAGAGGAATCCCGCCACTACTCAGCCAGAGACGTTGACTGACCCTCCAGCTGGAGAGGTTAACGGACCCAGTGGACCGGGGCCTACCTCGATCCTACATGTCACCTCCGGTCAACAACCCGTCCATGATGACCAGGAGGATCAGTTCCCCTTGCTTCAGGAGGACTTTGATATGAGTCATGGTATGGACCCTATGTTTCGGAGACTGGAAGAAAGGTTGAAGGCAGTGGAAGGACAGAATCCTCTGGGGGTCGATGTTGCTGACTTGGGGCTGGTCCCAGGCGTGAGGGTGCCACCGAAATTCAAGGTCCCTATATTTGACAAATACAGTGGCAACTCTTGCCCAAAGACCCATGTGCAAGCCTATTTCTGTAAGATGGTTGCATATTCTGACGATGAAAAGTTGCTTATGTAATTTTTTCAGGATAGCCTAGCTAGGGCATCCTTGGAATGGTATATGAGGCTGGACAGAGCCCACATCCGCTGCTGGAGGGATTTGGCTGAGGCTTTCGTGAAGCAGTCTCAGTATAATGCAGACATGGCTCCGGACAGAACTCAACTTCAGAATCTGTCTCTTAAAAGCAATGAGTGCTTCAGGGAATACGCTCAACGCTGGAGAGAGACAACATCCCGTGTTCAACCTCTTATGTTCGAAAAGGAAATGGCTAACATGTTCATGAACACTCTGCCCGGACCTTACTTGGAGCGCCTGGTGGGTTGCAATGCCTCCAACTTTGCTGATGTAGTCTCTACCGGAGAGATGGTGGAGAATTACCTGAAGACATACAAGATCCAGAGTGGTGGTGGATCTTCATCAGGGGTGAAGAAGTCGTTCATTCAGGGACAGAAGAGGAGAGAAGGGGATGCAAATGCCTTATCTTCTTATCAGAACAGGGGTAACCGGAGGAATAACTTTTAGAACTATCATCAACAACCGTATGTTACGGATGTGACCATTCCGGCTGCAGCACCACTACAACAACAACAACCACAACGTCAGCAAACTCAGTACTAACAACAACAACAGGGTAACAGACCTGCCTATCAACAGAGGCAAAGGATGATGGACCGGCGTTTCGACACTCTTCCAATGTCATACGCTTAATTGCTTTCTAGTATTCAACAACTACAACTTGTGCAGTTACGCACTCTGGCTCCTCCCGTTGGTAGGCTTCCGGTGGGTTACAACGCCAACGCTAGGTGCAGCTTCCACTATGGGGCACCTGGCCACACTATTGAGAACTGCAAGGCTTTTAATCATGTAGTTCAGGACCTTATAGATTCAAAGGCCATCGACCTTGCACCGGCTCCGAATGTCGTCAATAATCCCATGCCCCAGCATGGTGGTGTGAATGTTAATATGATGGAAGGGGAAGCCAGACCCGTCAAAGATGTGTTGGAGCTGAAGACTCCGTTGTCAGATATCAAGGGCTACTTGTTGAAGGCCGATGTTTTCCCTGGTTGTGGGAAGGGTTGTGTGGGTTGTGCTACTTAGAGTGGAGTTTGTTTGAAGCTACAATAAGGTATCCAGGCCTTGCTTGACAAAGGTATCCTCCAGGTTGAATATTTGTCTGTCCAAGAGTCTGTGGAAGGGGTTGAGGAAGAGGTGTTTGAAGATGCTACTGCTGAATCCGTAGATGTTGTTCCTACTGATTCTGTAATCCATGATGATGTATTTAAATTTTCCAATGTTGTTGCGGATACCCCAAACAATGTGGTTGATTCTGATGTAATTGAACTTGATTCCAATGTTTCGGATGTTTATGTTTCAAGGAATGAGATTTCAGAGTATGACTATGATGTTGCTACTATCACCATTTTCTACCCAACTAATCAGATCAATGTACCAGAAGCACAACCGGTGCCACCAGCGCGACCGTCCATTATGACTATCACAACCCCTGGTCCTTTATCGTTCACCAGCGACAGGGCCATTCCTTGGCATTATGGGGGGAGTGTGTGCATGCACAGTCATGGGGTAGAACGGCCACTGAAGGTGGAAGAGGGTCAAAAGTTTGAACTTGAAGTTGAAGGTCCCGTAGTGGACAATGTTGGTGGAATCGGGCGATTCACCAGGAGTGGTAGACTGTTCTCACCACCCGCTACTCAAGCTGATAATGTTGATGCTGCGGCGAAAGCCAAAGGCAAGCAAGTCGTGAATGAGGGCGCCTCTACACCCCAGGCTGGTTCTGAGCCCGCCTTTGCGAAGGATGTGGACGAGCTTTTGAGAATTATAAAGAAAAGTGACTACAAGTTAGTCAATCAGTTGACTCAGACGCCGTCTAAGATATCCATTCTCTCACTCCTGTTGTGTTCGGAGGCACACAGGGAGGCACTGCTGAAGGTTCTTAACGCTGCATATGTGCCTCAGGAGATCTCAGTAAACCAACTGGAAGGAATCGTCGCAAATGTTCATGCAAGAAACGGGTTAGGTTTTACGGATTCTGACTTAACACCAGCTGGACGCAACCATAACAAGGCTTTGCACATCTCGATGGAATGCAAAGACACCGTGTTATCTCATGTTCTGGTGGATACAGGTTCCTCTCTCAATGTGCTACCCAAGAGAGCCCTGTCAAGGTTAGAAGTAGAGGGTTTGGTCCTGAAGCCTTCAGATCTTATTATGAGAGCCTTTGACGGTTCTAAGAGGTCGGTGTTCGGAGAGGTAGAATTGCCAATTCAGATTGGATCACAAACCTTTAACACCGTCTTCTATGTGATGGATATCAGTCCTTCCTATAGTTGCCTGTTGGGTCGTCCTTGGATCCACAATGCTGGGGCAGTCTCTTCAACTTTACATCAGAAGATTAAATTCCCAGTCAATGGAAGGATTAGCACTATCTGTGGTGAGGAGGATATTCTGGTCAGTAACCTGTCTACACTCAAGTATGTAGAGGTAGAAGGTGAATTTCATGAGACCTTATGCCAGGCCTTTGAGGCAGTTCAGATCAAGGACGCAGCTCCGGTGGAAGAAGTTAAAGCGGGTGCCTCTATCTCATCCTTCAAGCAGGCACAGGCTTTGGTAGGTTCAGGTGTTGCTCCCGATTGGGGACATCTGTTGGAGTTACCAATGAAGGAAGACAAGTTCGGGATTGGGTATCAGCCAGCTCTGACTTCAACACTTTAGACTCGTCAGGGGCCGATTACTTTCTCCAACGCTGGCATCATTCAGTATGGCAAGATCTCTGTAATCAACGAAGATGAGGATAGTGATTGCGACATTGACAACTGGGTGCGTCCGAGGATCCCGGGTGAAGTCATCAATAATTGGTCTTCTGAGGAGATTGTCCAAGTCACTTTTCTGAAAGAGTAATTTTCTTTGTTTATTCATGCATATCCAAGTCTTACGCTCCTCCCAGGGCGTAATGACTCATTGTAGGGCTCATCTATGCGAATACCTTCATTTTTTATCATCAATAAAAGACGTCTTTTTGCACTCAAATATTTTGTTCGCTGTCTTTCTATTTTTGTAGTTTTGAAAAATCCAAAATATAAATAAATAAAAAAATACATTTGGCAATGTTTTGTTTAGTTTTCACTCCTTGTTCACACTCATAAGCACATACCATCACTCATGCAGATGCACATCACCGGATCCTATTGATAACAGTTCTGCTATGGCTCGCTTCGACTTTGAAAATCCAATCTTTCAAGCTGAAGAACAAGGTAATGAAGACTGTGAACTCCCTGAAGAACTTGCCAGGTTATTAAAGCAGGATGAAAAGGTCAATCAACCGCATCAAGAGTCTGTTGAAGTGATTAATCTCGGCACCAAGGACGCCAAGAGGGAAATCAAGATAGGGGCTACTTTGGAAGACGATGTGAAGAAGGGGCTGATTGAATTGCTGCGAGAGTATGTTGACATCTTCGTCTGGTCTTATCAGGACATGCTCGGGCTTGACACAGACATTGTGGTACACCGTTTTCCTCTCAAAGAGGATTGTCCTCCGGTCAAGCAGAAGCTCAGAAGAACAAGACCAGAGATGGTTGTCAAGATAAAGGAAGAAGTGCAAAAACAGTTGGATGCAGGGTTTCTAGCAGTTACAAATTATCCGCCATGGGTTGCAAACATCGTCCCAGTACCTAAGAAGGATGGAAAGGTACGGATGTGTGTCGACTACCGGGATCTGAACAGAGCTAGCCCTAAGGATGATTTCCCATTACCTCACATTGACGTTTTGGTGCATAACACCAATATTATTATTAACCGACCTTAGATAGTTGTGACTTCTACATAAGTCAAATTACGATTTCTTAACATAGCACTAAATTTGTCCCATAGGCAATAACATTTTTGTAAGTGAGATTGTAAGTCTCCTATTCCTCATGGTATTGTGTGGGGTTTTTTCTCCTTTTTCATTTATGAGAGATAGTGGCATACTTGTTGATTTTATCCAAGTTGGAGACCTTCTCATAAATGACGTATAAGTTCATATTTTGATGCTTGTGAGTGGATAGTTAAGTATTCTCCAAAAAATGACTAAAACATATGTCATCTTTCACTAACATTTACTAACATCTTAATATATTAGCTTTATTTTAGTGTCATTTACTTCATGCTTTTATTTCTTGTTATTTCCTTTATGTTTTTATTTTAGCATTTCATATCATATTTGCTCTTTGCCCACTTTGGCCTATGTTTATGCTTTAGTTATTTTCACTTTGCTCACTTGAGCCATTACTTTTGTGCTTGTTATACTTTTGTGCTTGTGATCTTGTTTTGTTCGTGGTCTTAGGACTTTAAAATACTTTGGGTTTATCTGATAAACTCTTTCTCTTTGTTCAAAATGTTATTTTGATCTTGTTATTGTTATTTGATGTTTTATCTTTGAGTATGTTTCAAGGGATTTTTCACCTGAGACATCTAAAGGACATTGAAGATTGCTTGCTTTGGAGTCCTAGCTTGGATGTTTGGTTATATTTATTTGATACCATTGGTTTTCTTATTAATTACTTGGATGATTATGGCTTTATTGCTTGCTTGATAAACCAAAGGAAATGGGCTTCTATCTAACACTATTGTCTTGTGGATGCTTCCCATGCGTTAGATCTTTTCAACTCTAAACTTTTAAACATTGTCTAGGATAGTCCATTCATCTCCTCCTTCTTATTTAATTTCAAAATCTCCCTCTCATTTTCAAAACTTCTTTGTTTGTTGTTGTCAACTTAGACTTGTTTTAATGAGTACAAACCTTGGCCCTATGCCATTGATTTTCAAATTATTTTCTTAAATCAAACCTGTAAAAAGACTTGATCATATTGACTTTATTTTCAAAAAGACCCCAAAAGAACTAACAACCTAATCTAATCATTTTGGCCCTTTGTGCTTTTTTCCTTTTAAAACATTCAAAAGAAAGCATTTAGATTTGAGTTATCCTTGGTTGAGATGTAATTCTCCCATTCCATGATATGTTGAGTATAAGACTTTCCATTTATTAGGGGTTAGTGGCATACTTGTTGATTTAATCCAAGTTAGAGCCCTCCAACTTAAATGTTGTAAAGCCCTAATTATTGGTGGATGTTTGGTTGAGTATTCTCCCATTGATAATAAAAGATATTTAAGATTTTGTTAAAATCAATTCACTAATCTTTGAAATTTTCACCACGAACTACGAGGTTTTGTCCCTCATTTATGTTGATAAGTAGGCATAAGACCAAAAGACTTATCAAACACAAAATGTAAATAATGAATTCTTTTCTCATCCCCTCATTCTATTTTTAAAACAAACATCTTTTCCACCAAAACACTTACACACAAAAAGGGCTCGCTCCCTAGGAGTACCTAGGACACTTTGAGTGCTAATACATCCCCTCTGTGTAACCAACCCCCTTACTTGTAACCTCTGACTTTTTATTAGTGTTCATTTGAAAACTTCTTATCTTTGGGGTTTTGTTCGTACTTTCTCCCTTTTCCTTTGGAAATAATAAAATAGTGGTGGCGACTCTGGTTTATTGACGTTGAGTTAACCAATAGCTCAATGGTCATGAATTTACCGCTACAAAAAAAAGTTGTGACTCTGCTGGGGAGTAGTCCCAAGTGGGTCTAGCCTACTTTTTGTGTGTATTATATTTGTTGATTATTGATGTTTTTATGTTTGTATATATTGTATGTGTGATATCTTCGATCTGTTGTGCTTGGTGATCTTTGTGTGGTGAGATAAGTTATATACCCGAACATGAGTGGAATCTAAGATAGAAGGGTGGTATAGTCATGTTGGCTTTGATGGAGTTATTCCCGAAAGAGTTGACTTGAGATCCCCCACTCAGTGGAGACCCCTTTGGAGTTACTGGTTTCACACGAGTAAGTCGTGGATATGCACTACTTTCTCCGAGAAGTTGAGAACCGTCGAACATTTAACCAACTTGTCCTATTTAGGACGTAGTGTAAAGACTGTTCAAGTGTAGACTTGATAACAGTTGTTATGCGATACTACACTTAGACGAGTTTCTCTTGAGAATACTATGGGTTGATGAGTTAGTCATCCAAACCTATAGTATCTGATAGATGGGATCACGACTCTGGAAACTTTTTAAGAACATGCTTTACAGGTTTTATCCTTAGTACACTCCTTTGAGATGGTTCTTAACCTGGCCCCATGTTCGTGACTCCCAACAAACCCTTTGATTCTTGGTTGATCCGATCAGTTACCATCAATATCAATGGATCTTGGGTGTTGATAAGGCGAAAACCCTAATCCACCAAAATGGATGATTGATCTTGACGATGACTTGATCCATCCCTTGAACTTTGTTTGTATTTGTGTTGTGTGTGATCCCTTATGTGCGATTGTTGCATTCATGCATACATGAACATCATAACATTCATCAAGAAAATAAATTTCATGGAACTAAGATTGTGTTTGCTAATATTTTTAGACCATGGATTATGGATGAAAGAACACTAAGAAATACAGTTTCAGATGTCCAAATTTGAAAGAGGTAAGGAAGCTAGCATCCTTTATCGTTGATCCCTTGGATTTAAAAGAACATCATGGGAAGTTTTTTTCTATGCTGACTACCGAAGTTGTTGAAGGACTCTTGAGTGTGTTGGTTCATTTCTGTGATCCTCTTTACTGGTGCTTCACCTTTCCTGATTATCATATTATGCCTATGTTGGAGGAATATGCCTATCTCTTGGGTATACCTGTATCTGACAAGGTTCCTTTTAGTGGATTAGAGGAGATTATGAAATCTCGAGTCATAGCTAATGCTCTTCATTTGAAGAAGTCTGAGATTGATGCAAATATGACGAAGAAATGAGGTATCTAGGTCTAACTTCTGAGTTTCTGATTGGGAGAGCTACCACTTTTTCTCAAGCTGGTAGTATGGACACCTTCTAGGATATCTTCGTATTGATTATCTATGGTCTAGCATTATTCCCTAACATTGATAACTTTGTCGATGTTAATGCCATTAGAATCTTCTTGATTAGGAACCATGTTCTAACTCTGTTGGGTGACATGTACTTCTCCCTACATCTAAGGAATTCCGAGGGTAGTGGAACCATTGTGTGTTGCATCCCTCTTCTGCACAAGTGGTTTATTTAACACTTGCCTCAGACACCAGTCTTCTTAGAGAACAAGAAATGTCTACGATGGTCCCAAAGACTTATGTCTCTCACTAATGATGATATTACTTGGTATGATCTTGTATTTTATGGTTTGAAGATTATTGGTAGTTGTGGTAAATTCTCTAATGTGCCTCTCATTTGTACACGAGGAGGAATTAACTACAACCCTTATTTGGCTCGTCGTCAACTTGGGTTCCTCTTGAAGGACAAACCTAATAACATTCAGTTAGAAGGTCTATTCTATCAAGAGGGTAAAGATCCCCAAAAGCTAAGGGTAGGATGGTGCGTGCTTGGCTTAGTGTCCATAGGAAGGGAAAAACTGAGCTTGGACCATGCAATTGTGTAGGTTTGGAACCTTACACTAGTTGGGTGAAGAAGAGAGCCTTGGAGCTTAAGATGGTGTATGCCTGTGAAAGACCTTTGTATATGGTTGTGGTTGAGCCATCAACTCTCACTAACCAAGATGTAAAGGAGTTGGAAGACACACTAGCTAAAATGAAGCGAGAGAAGGACCTTTGGGAAGAACAATTCCATGCCTTGAATCAAAAGCAAGTGGAGTTGGAACTTGAGATGAAAGACAAGGATGCACTCATTGAGATCCTTGAAGATTGTGCAGTTAAGAGAGAGAGAGAGAGAGAGAGAGAGAGAGAGAGAGAGAGAGAGCCAGAGGATTTATTTTCCTCTAGTATCCCTCAACCTTCTGGTGCTTGGAAGAATATTGTCGATCAGCTTGTCACCGAGAAAGTTCATATGAAGACCGCCTACGAATCAGAGATCAGAAGAATTCGAAGGAAGTACATGCCCTTAACCAGTTCATCTGATGTAGTTGCTAGGGATCCTTAGGATGCTATTTTCCTTTTCTCTTGTATTTGTATTTTGGTTTCTGAAATTGTACCCAGTGTAATCCTTCCAAATATTATAAATAAAAATGATATTTTATGGTCAATTCAAATTTTTGTTATTGATTATTATTGTTAAAATATTTGCAAATAAGACTTTGTATGTTCCTTGAAAATAATAAATTCCATTCATGCATCATTTGCATCACAGGTTTCTTGCATTCTAGCCCTTCAGAAAGGTGTCTCATGATCTTCATCTTTGTATCACTCAACCTAACGCATCAGTATAAAACTCGTGCTAATCATCAACGCAAGATGGATCAATTGGAACAAGAAAACCGTGAACTCAAGGATGAGGTTTCTAGACTTACTGCTCTTATGGAATCTCTCATTGCAGCTCAGAGTCAAGCGGCTCTAACTCCTGCAACTCCGCAACAACGAACAATTATCTCTGAGGTTACCTCAACACTTGCAGTTGTGGCTCCGGTCAACCAGCCTGCACACTCTATGCTTGTCGGATTCCCTTGGGAATGCCGATAAACTATGTGTCTGAGGGTTATGCTCCTACTATTGCTCCTATGCCGACAGCTCGCCCGATCATGTCTACTCATTCTCCTGTTGTGCATGTCACGCCTCGTGTTGAAGAGACTATCTACCATTTTGAGTCGTATGAAGGTCCATATATGTATGAGAATATGGATGAAATGAAAGGATCAGTTTCAAGATCTGAAGAAAGAAATGAAGAACCTGAGGGAAAAAGATTTGTTTAGGAAGAGCGCTTTTGAGCTCTGCTTGGTGCCCAATTTGAAGATCCCTATTAAGTTCAAGGTCCCTGACTTTGAGAAATAAAAGGGGAACACTTATACTTTAAGCCATCTTTTGATGTATGCCTATAAGATGTCAACCCAAACAGATAGTTTGACAGGTGCCGCTCTTCATTGGTACATGGGTTTGGACAGTGGTAGCGTTCATACTTTCAATGACTTAAGTGAGGCCTTTGTTAAGAAATATAAGTACAATATGGATATGGCGCCTAATCGTGACCAGCTTCGGTCTATGTCTCAAAGAGACAAAGATACATTTAAAGAATATGCACAGAGATGGAAAGAGTTATCCGCTCAGATCATTCCTCCATTGGAATAAAAAGAAATGACGAAGATCATTCTCAATACTTTGAGATCATTTTACTATGAACGTATGATTGCTAGAGCTCCCAATGACTTCACCGAGATAGTGAACATGGGGATGCGTCCAGAGGAAGGTGTCTGTGAGGGCATATTGTCTAAAGAAGAAGCGTCAACCGGGAAGAAGTATATGGGTGGTTTCTCGAAGAAGAGAAATGAAGAAACTAATTCAGATACTGTGGAAAGGTGAAGAAAGCCTTATGTGAAGAAGAGTTACATATCTCATCAAGTGTCTTCTGATATTCAAGTGTTTGCCAATAATTATGTCGTTCAATCAGCAACAGTTCAACCTCAACAACAACAACAACAACGTACTCATAACAACAATCATCACAACAACAATCACAACAATAATCAGCACAACAACTATGAGAGGAAGAATGCCATATTTGACCCTATTCTGATGTCTTATGCAAAATTGTATCTGTCTCTCTCAAGAATCTGGTCCAGCCAAAGAATCCTCCGCATATGCCTGAACCTCTGTCGTGGTGGTATAAGCCCAATCAACATTGTGCCTATCATCCAGAGGCACCAAGCCATGATATTGAGAACTATTATCCGTTGAAATACGAAGTTCAATGATTGGTGAGAAGTGGGATGATGTCCTTTGAGGATTGAGGGCCAAATGTTAAATCCAATATGTTACCCGCTCATGGTAACTCCTCTGTGAATATGGTGGACAGTTGTCCTGGTGAGTACAGAGTTTTTGATGTCAGATGTATCCGAAGATCCTTGGTAATGATTCACAAGACTTTGTGTCAGACTAGTAAATGTGAGTATGATCATGATGGTTGCATCATCTGTAGTGTCAATCCACATGGGTGCGTGATTGTGAAGATGGATGTTCAAAGGTTAGTGGATGAAAGTATGATTCACATCCATCAAGCTAGAGATCAGGATGATGATGTGAATATGATTATTCCCGTTTTCAAAACCCCTAAGCGAGTGCTGATTCAATTTGATAGTAGTAAGGGAAGCAACAGATTGATATCGTCGTTAGTGATACAGTTAGCGGGCCTAGTCTCGTAGACATTTGATAAAGTTGTGCCTTAAAGGTATGATGCTACTATGGTCAAAGACGGTCAAGAGGTTCCTCTTCCCGCAGCTAATTCAGTAATGAGCATTATCGATCTTGTCAAGGTGACCCGAAGCAGTCGTGTGTTCAGTCTGGTAGTCCTGAGGGTTGTTGAGGATGTCGTAGTTAGGAAGAAGGCAGAGATGGTTGTTACTTTGGTTGATCTTGTTAATCCTTCAATCTGTTAGTCTGGTTAATCCAGTGGTTTTAAGAGTAAGGATGATAATGATTAAGTACTTTGTCTGGTAAAGAAGAGCGAGTTTAACATCGTGGAGCAGATACTCCAGACGCCCTCATAGATTTATGTTTTATCTATGTTAATGAATTCCGAAGCACACCGTGAGGCTTTGCAATAAGTGATTGAGCAAGCCTACATTGAACATGATGTTACGGTTGATCAGTTTGATCACATCATTGCTAACATTACTTCGTGCAACAATCTGAGTTTTTGTGATGAGGAGCTTCTAGTGGAAGCAAGGAATCATAATATGGCTCTCCACATATCTATGAACTATAAGGAGGACGCCTTGTCCAATGTCTTGGTAGACACTGGTTCATCTTTGAACATTCTACCCAAGTCAACTTTGGCTAGGCTGTCTTATCAAGGAGCAGCCATGAGGTACAATGATGTGATTGTGAAGGCGTTTGATGGTTCTCATAAAACCGTCATTGGAGAAGTTGACCTCCCAATTAAGATTGGTCTGAGTGATTTCAAATTTACTTTCCAGGTAATGGATATCCACCCGGACTGTAGTTGTTTATTGGGAAGGCCATTGGTTCAAGAAGCAGGTGTTATCACGTCGACTATACACTAAAAGCTCAAATTTTTCAAGAACGAGAAGCTTGTTATTGTTGGAGGTGAGAAGGCACTGTTGGTGAGCCCCTTATCATCTTTCACATATGTTGAAGCCGAGGAAGCTATTAGAAGTTAGTCCCAAGATTTATCTATGGCTAATGTGATCTAGAAGAACGGGGAATCCATGTCTTCTTTAAAAGATGCATAAGAAATTATTCAGGCTGGTGACACAGACAATTGGGGTCGTGTCGTGAAAGTGGTTGAGAACAAGAATCGGGCCGGTTTGGGATTTGAGCAAGGGTCGTTCAAGAAGGAAGTCAAGGATATGCAATAGATTTTCCATAATGGAGGGTTCATTCACAAGGAAGAACAACACTCAACTGCGATCATTCATGAAGATGAAAGTGGAGACGAAGAAGAAGAAAACAATACCAACTTTGTAACGCATGGACAAATTTGCAACAATTGGGTTGTTGTTGATGTTCCTGTTATAATTCATCGTTCAAAGTAATATTCCTTATTGTTTAAAGAAAAATCCTTCTCCTATGCCTAAGGGAGAAGTGAAAACATTGTCAAGAATTTTGAATTATCATCAATAAAATGCGATTTTATTCATCCACATTTATGTTGTATTTACTTTTTGCTTTCTTCTGAAAATGGTAATCACAAAAAACATAAAAAAGACAATAATTTTTCCCATATCTTCATAATATTTGTTTGCAATTCTTATTTCTAAAGTCAAAATATCAAATCATTATGCAGGTTGCTTCTCAAACCCATTGAAAATAATGACCATACTCCCTCTCCGAACTTTGATTTCCCTGTGTTCGAAGCTAAGGAAGAGAATGATGATGAAGATGTTTTTGATTAGTTATCATGTTTGCTTAAGAACGAGGAAAGAACCATTCAGCCATTTGAAGAATAAATTGAGTTAGTCAACTTGGGTTCCGAAGATGATATTAAGGAGGTTAAGAAGGGGTTGGTTGAGCTTCTCCGAGAGTACTCTGATGTGTTTTCTTAGTCTCACCAAGACATTCCAGGTCTTGATACCGATATTGTGGAGCATAGGTTGCCGTTGAAGCCTGAATGTCCACCAGTCAAGCAAAAGTTAAGAAGAACTCGTCCTGACATGGCAGTGAAGATCAAGGAAGAAGTCCAAAAGCATATTGATGTCGGTTTCCTCGTTACCTCAGAATATCCGCAATGGGTGGCCAATATTGTGCCTATTCCAAAGAAAGATGGAAAAGTCTGCATGTGTGTTGACTATAAATATATAAACACATCTAGTCCTAAAAATGATTTTCCTCTGCCACATATTGATATATTAGTAGATAATACAGCTAAGTTCAACGTCTTCTCTCTTATGGACGTATTTTTCGGTTATAATCAGATAAAAATGGCATCTGAAGATATGGAGAAAACCACATTCATTACGCATTGGGGAACATTATATTATCGAGTGATGCCTTCGATTTGAAGAATACTGGTGCAACATACCAAAGAGCCATGACCACTCGTTTCCATGAAATGAAGCATAAAGATATTGAGGTCTATGTTGATGATATGATTGCGAAATCAAGGTCTGAGGATGAACATGTTGAGCATTTATTGAGGTTATTCCAACATTTGATGAAGTATAAACTGCATTTGAACCCCAATAAGTGTACATTTGGTGTCCGTTCCGGTAAGTTGTTGGGTTTTATTGTCAGTGAGAAGGGTATTAAAGTTAATCCTGCCAAGGTCAAAGCAATACGAGAAGTGCCTGCGCCTAAAACTAAGAAGCAAGTCAAAGGTTTTCTTGGCCGCTTGAACTATATTTCAAGATTTATATCGCATATGACTACCACATGTGCTCCTATATTCAAGCTCCTTCGAAAAGACCAGTCTTGTGATTGGACGAAGGATTTCCATAAAGCTTTTGACAATATCAAAGAATATCTACTTGAGCCTCTGATTCTGTCTCCGCGTGTTGAAGGAAGACTTTTGATCATGTATTTGATTGTGCTTGAGGAGAGTATGGGTTGTGTTATTTGTCAGCAAGATGAATCTGGTAAGTAAGAATGTGCCATTTACTACCACAGTAAGAAGTTCATCAATGGTGGGTCTCGGTATTCTATGCTTGAGGAGACATGATGTGTTTTGGCTTGGGCTGCTAAGCATTTGTGCCAATATATGTTGAATCATACCACTTGGTTGATATCCAAGATGGATCCAATCAAGTACATATTTGAAAAGCCTGCTTTAACTGGGAGGACCGCCCGTTGGCAGATGTTGTTATCTGAGGTGGTGTCTTGGTTGACCATTTGGCTCACCAACCTATTGATAATTATCAATTAGTACAATTTGATTTCCATGATGAAGAGATTTTGTATCTAAAGATGAAAGATTGTGATGAACCATTGCTTGAAGAATGGTCATAACCTGGATACAGCTAGATTAACCTTTAAATGCATGAATAATACGGCTGAGTATGAAGCCTGCATTATACAGCTTAAAGAAGCCATTGATCTTAGGATCAAATATCTCGATGTCTATGGAGATTCATCTTTGGTTGTTAACAAAATTAAAGGTGAATGGGAGACAAATCAACCCGATTTGATACCATATAGATATTATGCGAGGAGGATATCAACTTTTTTTACAAAGGTTGAGTTCCATCATACCCCTCGAGATGAAAACTGGATGGCAGATGCTCTTGCAATGTTAGCTTCCATGATTGTTGTGAATTATTGGAATAAAGATCCTAATTTGGTTGTGATGCGCCTTGATAGGCCCACTCATGTGTTTTTTATTGAAGAGATCAAAGATGATAAGTGTAACACCCTTATAAACCCCACGTATAATTAACGAAATTAATTAAACAATCACCAACACAAGGGTGTCACACTTCATAAAAGATAAGATATCATGCCCCGTAACACGGGTTACAACAAACATATTAACTTGTCATCATATACTCACCTTCATTTAGGTATCATTGTAGCAGAATTCAACATAAAAATTCAAAGAAGGTAGAGGAGCATACAAAATTTAGTCTTAAACTTCAATTTTAAAACATCATAAAGAGTCGTAAGTAGTTCAACTTAACAACTTAAAATATTCAACATAATAAGATTCATCATAAGACATTATAATTTAATCTAAACATTCGACCCCAACCCGATGTTACATGATCAGAGCAGAATTCCACTACATAATGACAACTAGTGGAGGTTCCTTCCACTTACTTCAATAGGGTTTATTCCCGGGTATCTGCATGATGCCTGCGTAGAGGCAACATTCAAACAGAAGGGGTGAGAAATCACAATCAATTATAAAAGGCATAACATGAAAGATAGATTGCACTCAACATAATCATTCACAACAACATATTGTAATTCTCATACCCAAATCATCATCAAAGTCATGCACAACAACTTCTCAATTATCATCAATATCATACACAACCAATATAAATGCAACACTTATGCAATGGACTCAACACCAACTTGACATGCATGTGGTACCAAATATGAACACTCGGGTTCATTTCATTCCATGATCCCCACCATAGGATTGATTCCCTCTTAGAACCGAAGCACACCAAAATCTCTACCATCACCATATGCAATACTTCACTAATCCCTTATAATAGGAATTAGCTACTCGCACCCGATCCATCATCATAGGATCGCGGCTCACCAAATAAATAGAACTGAAGTTCCGACAATATGCAACAATAACAATATCATCAAGACATACACATCGGTCCATTCTTGATCGTGTATGCCAAAATCAACACCACATAATCAACATAATTTCATCATGTTCATATTGTCATCATAAAAACACCAACACAATAACATCAACACAATCATCTTAATAACATCATTATAGCAACACCGACATAACAACATTATTGTCACACAACAATTATTCATGTTTAATTAATCATTTATCATTGGCATATATTAATCATTCATAATTTACTACATTATACCTATTAAAATCATGATAAATCAGCAACTGGCATCAAAACAACATCATACAACAGCTAATAGTAGCCAACAACCAACAAAATGCGGAAAATCGACAATTGCAACATTCACATAAACAACTTCCACATAACAACTAAGGCATCTACAACAATATTGAATTACCAATTAATTTAATGTTAAATACATCATATTGAGCCTCTTAAGAAATCACCATGATATAGTAATATGCTTTATCTTTCTAACGCTTTGAACCGCGCGTCAAACGGAGCTACGGAGCTCAAGTTACGTCATTTTCAATTTCCTAAATTTTTCACGTAACAGTGGTAATCGATTATGCTCAAACCAGTAACTGATTATGGGCTTTGAAAACAGCCCAGAAACCTATTTTTCAAGTCGTAACCGATTACCTCATATCGGTAATCGCTTACAGGTTCGAAGAAGAGCCTAAAAACTTATTTTTCTCCATTGGAGGACTTCCAGACCTCCAATTTTGATTCCGTAAAAAGTCATGATCTCTGAATTCGAAACTCAACACTTATCCAATGATTAAAACATCAAATTTATGAATTGTCACTGTAGCGGTAAATTCATGACCATCAAGCTATGGATAAACTTAACATCAATAAAACCAGAGTCGCCACTGCGCTTTTATTGTTTTCAAAGGAAAAGGGAAAAGTACGAACAAAACCCAAAGATAAGAAGTTTTCAAATCAAAACTAATAAAATGCCATAGATTACAGGTAAGGGGTTTGGTTACACAGAGGGAAGGTGTTAGCACCAAAGTGTCATAGGTACTCCTAGGGAGCCCTTTTTTATGTATGCATATGTGTTTGGTATAAAAGATGTTTGAGAAAAATAGAGTGTGGGGATGAGAAAAGAATTTATTGATTATATTTTTGTGTTTGACAAGACCTTCGGACTTGTCCCTACGTACCAACATAAAAATGATGGATCAAAACCTCGTAGTTCATGATAAAATTTTCAAATGAGTTGGTGAGTTGATTTTAACAAAGGTTTAAATGAAAAGGCATAAAAGGACAATGATTTGAATGGGGTTGCTAATTCTTTTTGTCTTTTGAAATTTAAGTCAATATTGTTAAGTTTATTTACAAATTTGATTTAAGAAAATAAGTTTAAAAATTCAGTGGCATAAGGCCAAAGTTTCTAATCATTTAAACATATCTAAGTTTGAAAACATAAGAAAAGAAAGTTTTTAAAAAGAGGGAGAGATTTTGAAATTTAAGAAGTGGGAGGAGATGAAGAGGCCATCCTAAGCACAAATTTAAAAGTTGAGAGTTGAAAAGATCTAACCAATGGACAAGAATATCATATAGAAACCCATTCCTTTGGACTTTAATCAAGAAATAATCAAAAATCAATGAGCAATATCCAGACATCATGAAGATCAAGGCATCAAATAAAGATAGCCACATCCAAACAAGCAATTCCCATAGGTGTCGCAACTGATGCGAAAAAAACAACCGGCGAAAAAAAGAAACAGAAGAGTCACCACCGTTCGTTATTTATCCCAAAGGAGGGAAGGGAAACGATCAAAGAAAACCTGAAGAAAAAGGAAAAGACAAGGTCTTGCAACCAAATCTTGGGTTCGGGAATTGATTATACGAAGGGAAGGTATTAGCACCCCTACGCATCCGTAGTACTCTACGGGATCCACTCTTGTTGTTCTCGTCTAAAGGGTGTGTGTATATCTAAGGTTTTATCTGCTAAAGAAGGTCGAAAGAAAATGAAAATGACTCGCAAGGATGTCGCATCCACTGCCTACGTATCTCATCTGAGTATGAGAATCAGAGTCTTCGTAGCTCGGCTACCTATGGGTTAAAGAGAAGTGTGCTCGATAAGACATCGCGTCTTATGCCTACGTATCTCATCTGGAATGAGAATCAGAGAAAAATGTAGTTCAGCTAACTACGGGTACAAGGGTCTCGATTGCAACTAGGGCAAGAGAAAGGGAAGGTCTCGATCTCAACGAGGGCGAGAGAAAGGAATCGCAACAAGGGCGAAAGCAAGCAAGGATTAGTTGTTAATCATCAGTCAAACTCGGCAAGACATCGCATCTCGTGCCTACGTATCTCATTTGAATATGAGAATCAGAGTTGTCGTAGTTCGACTAACTAGGGGTTAAGGATTGCCATCTGAACATGGACTTACAAAAGAGGACACTAGCTGTGTCAAAGGAAAGTGGGCATTGTGTTCAACGTCCTAGCAGTAGGTGTCGTAGCTCGTTGAATCGAGTCTTAGGTAGTTACCTCTTTGCAATAGAACGAACTGACATGCCACAAGATCGGAGACGCACGGAAGGTCTAAAAGTGGGGAAGCTCTGCCCTAGAGTTGTCATGCAATGTGGACCTATGTGTTAGGATTTACAGAGGGGGACATCTACCTAATGTTAGCATGCAAAGAATAAGGGAATTCTACCTATGTTATCATACAAAGGGTTCTACCTAATGGGTGCTACCTAAACGGAACAAGAGTCAACGGATGGAGCAAGGAGAGGAGCCACGGATAAGGGTAGATGGCGATGCCAGAGGCAATCGACTTACAGGTAGATGGCGATGCCTGAAGCAATCGACTTACAAGAGAAATGGCGATGTCTGAGGCAATCGACTTACAAGAGGATGGATGAATACATGATGGTTCTGTTAAGTTTTGAAAATGATTACTCGACGTTGGATCGAGGTTTTGATCTTGTTTTGATCTTGTTTTGAAATGAATATCGAATGTTCGTTTTAATTCTTGTATTAACAGATGAATAAAGATTGAAAGAAATAAATAGTATACACTTTATGGGAGAGGGGTACATTTGTTATGAATGGGGATGGTCCATGGCAATCAAACAATAAAAATATATGTCTCAATCATCATACAAGTAGGCAACAATTATCAATCAAATCAGATAAGTAAACAAGTATATAATCAAGTCAAAGAATCAAAGGATGATATAATGGAGCATTAAACAATGCATGCGAAGTATGAACATGTTAAACAATCAAGCAATGGCATGCATGGATGAAAGAAACAAGTATAAAAGATGATAGATGAACCAGACAGATGAAAAGATGCACAAAAAGGTCCACTGAATAATTTAATCGGAAAATGAGGTAAGGAACAAATAAAATCAAGATGAAAAGGCCTCTAATACATGGCATATGAGATGAACAAGGTAGGATAAAAGGATCTCTTCAATTGCCATAAGCAATCCCTAAGTCAAACATTGATCATAAGAAAGTCAACTGAAAATTTGAGTCAGCTTAAAAAATATCAAATAAATAGCAAATTAATCAAGAAAATTATGAAAAATTAAACTAAATAAGTTGGGGTCAGGATAACATCATCCCCCAAAAAGATTTCAAAAATAATGAAAATTGGTGTATGAATTAATTAAAACAAAATAGAAGTCAAACTAAAAGTCAACCAACCAAAATAAATCAAGAATAAATAGTAAATTGAAAAATAAAATTCCAAGAAAAGGTCAGGTTGACCATGGGACAGTGGTCAACCTTCATCCCAAAAATAAAAAGCTAAAAAGAATTTGAAGTCATGAAAATAAAATCAAGAATTAAATATGTGCTAAAATGGACCATTTAGAATTAATAATTAAAACAAAATATTAACATTAAATAAATATGAAAATAAAAATTAAATAAAATTAAATAAGACATTAAGAAATATGAAAAATATTTTTGGGTAATTTTATGGACAAAGAAAATATTTTAAAATAATTAAAATCAAAACAGAAAATAAATGTGAAAAGCAACAACGTTAGCCCATGGTCCAAATCAAATATTTAGGGCGTGACACAACTTAAATAACGTTTTATTAAAAAAACTCATGTGACATTGTTATCAATTGGTCAAGTTCCATAAGTGACTAAAAGACAAAATAAGGATGGATGGCTCAGATTAAAAAACCCGCGCATGATCCAGCGGTCCTGAAGGTGACACGCCTTCGTCTTCTTCATGGAGACAAAGAAACCCTAACGCCATGCAATGCAACACGTGAAAACGCAGTGAATTTTCTTCAACTTCCACTCAATAATACAACCATTATGATGCACCAAATGACATGAAATAAAATCCAGAACTTAAGTATGAAATGTGTAGATTATCATGGTAACTTGGTTTGAGTAAAATGATGGCTTAATCACGGAGAAATATTTACAATAAGATGTCAATATGGGCACGGATATGAACATAAAATAACAGCATAAATCCATAACATGAACATTGCCTCATGTTGAGGGCTTCAAAAAAACAGGCATGTCATGATTAACATGGAAGTAAGCATGATGATGAGCATGGCAATGGCATGAAACAAGCATGGTAATGATATAGATGTATCAATACATGGCCATGGAAAAGGAGTGATAGAGTTACCTAGTGGAAGTTAGGTCCACTGCCCCTTGGGTTGTGTAGAGTATAAAAGATGATGTTTCCTTCTTGGTGCTTCAAAGCTTCCACTTGAGAACTTGATGAGAAAAATGGAATCTGATCTTAATGGCCTTTCCCTTGCTTGCTCCAAAATCACTAATGCCTTCTTTAGGTTTAGGGTTTTTGGTCTCTTAAATATGGTGGATTAAACATTCTAATGGGCTCAGAAATCCATGTTGTCCATAAGCTAAATAATGCAAAGTGAGGTGTATTAGGAATGGACACGTGAGGTTTATGTTATTCTGGGCCAAACTTAAGTGAGTGAATATCCAATGCATGGCCAAATGAGGTAACAAAAACGTGGGCTGGTTTGTGCAGCATGGTTTGGCAAGCAAGAAATCCATTTCAAAGTGATGACTTTGAGGCCATGTAACTTGATGATCAAGTCGCCAAATGATGAGATGATGCAAACAATGGAAAGATCTCATGGAGTATGTCATCTTTCATGTTGAGCACAAGTTGAAATGAGGAGTGGAAGAAGGTGAAAAATGGGCCTCAAGTTCAGGTCTCACCATGCAAAAATGGCTGGGCCAGTTTAGCCTAAAATCTTCCTAGAGAATCAAGTCATGGTGCCCACTTTAGGTGAATGTATCTCTCATACCATGGATCCAAAAGGAGATGATTCCAAAAGGAGGTGAAGAAAACATTTTCAAATAATGCCTTGAAGTGCAAGAAAACTGGCCAAGAAGTCTTGACAAACTTTGAAGATTTTGAGACTTCGAAATTTTTCTAAGTGTCCTAAAAAATGTCTCACTTTGACTAAGCATAACATTCTCAATTTTGATTCAAATGAAACAAACTTTATATTTCTAGAAAGCTTGGAATAAGATGAACAACTTTCATGTTGGAGAAATTTTCAAATGGAGCTTTTATCTTGTTGGAAAATGGGCTTAAAGTGAGTGCAACAATCATGAAAACATGCCCTAAATGGAAAGTCAACCATTTCCAAATTAAGTAACTTTTCCAATTCCTGATTAAATGATGAATCCATGATCCAACCTTGATCAAATTTCACATGTAAGCTCCCCTAGGCATGGATTTTGAGATTCCACTCTCAAAATGTCAAGAGTTGACTTTTCTGGCCCTACAGTTGACTTTTCCAAAACTGTCTAATTCCCGATTCCAGTGATCAATTGAAGCACCTCTGGCTCAAATAAAGAGCTGATTTTTTGTATGTAAACCCTTGTGGACATATGGAGGGCCATGGGAAATAGTTTCACCCAAAGAATAAGAAATAAACTGATTTTATACAAAACCCTAGTTTTAGGGAAAAATTGATCGGGAACTGATTGCACTACTTGCCAATGGATCTTTCTGAGATAATTGTGAGTCTTCCTAGGCCAAGATGCCTCTTCAAACATGACATGGATGAGCCCCTCTACTTCCAACCAAACATTACCTGTTGCAGGTAGCCATGAAACCCTAATTTCTGATTAAATCCAGATGAACACTCTGATAGCTCTCAATCCTTCATTGATGAACTGAGGACCATAATAAGATACCTGGACCCTCCCTGAGACCCTTGAGACTTGTATATTTAGAAAATGAAGTCCAATTCTCAATCTTGCTTTGTGTGGGCTCCTTCTGTCAAGGATTGATCAATCTAAACCTGATTTCCAAGTCGCTAATGCAGTATGCAATGAGCATGGCCTAGTATGATGCTAATAAAGTGTAAAACACAATCCCATGCTTCCAGGAAAAAATGAAGGGTAAATTTTAGGGTATTACAGCTACCCATATTCAATCAACTAGAGACCCGAAAAGAAGATAGCAACGGCTTTTGCACTTTCGAGGTATCAAGGGATTGAATACAATAAAAGCCCGAAAATTTACACTGAAGTGAAAAATGAAAAACAATGCCTGTCAGAATCGGCAAAGAGGTGGTCTTGAAAAAAGAATCCGTCTGGTACGGTGGGAGTCAGTCTGAGCACCGGAAAAGGAGTGTTAGCCTGAATACCAAAATAAATGGTAACACAGAAATAACCATGGCCTGAATGCCGCTCATCAATCTGAATACTGGAAATGACTTCGATTTGAGCATCGGAAGATACTAGATTATCAAACATCGGTCTGAATACCGGGAAACTGGCTTGAGCGCCACTTCGGTCTGAATACCGGAAAACTGGCCTGAATGCCACAAGTTGCATCGACCTGAACGTCGAAAACTTCTTTGATCTGAACATCGGAAAACTGGCCTGAATTCCACCTCGGTTTGAATACCGGAAACCGGCCTGAATACCACAAGTTGCGTCGACCTGAACGTCGGAAACTTCTTCAATCTGAACATCAGAAAATTGGCCTGAATGCCACCTCGGTCTGAATAGCGGAAATTGGCCTGAATGCCACAAGTTGCGTCGACTTGAACGTTGGAAACTTCTTCGATCTAAACATCGAAAAACTGGCCTCAATGCCACTTCAGTCTGAATACCGGAAACCTGGCCTGAATGCCACTTCGATCTGAATACCGGAAACTGGCCTAAATGCCACTTCGGTCTGAATACCGGAAACTTTCATGGCTGTCAACATCGACAGAAATAGGGAAAATGATAATATAGGCGGTACGTGGGCCAACGACCCCTGCTGGGAATAATAAACGATAAGTCATGAATGACCTTTAGTCTAAGTACTGGAAATAAACTTCTGGCTTATCACTTGGGATACCGAGAATGTCTTATGCTTTACATCCGTATGTTTGAATTTTTCAATGGGGTAATGCTCCATGAAAATGGAAATGCTACGCGATTTGGGAGGATGCAATGCGATATGATTCTACATGCAGGGATGTGAAATGCTAGGTTAGAGAGAAAGCCAAGTCGAGGCAAGGAATTCTGCTGGGGAAATGATCATAATCTTCTGGACCCAGGCCATGTTGTTGGAGATACACAGCACAATGAACTCTGTGGGGACATGACCGGCTACGCGGTGTTCTGGAAATAATAAAAAATTCCGAGACTCTGACTGGGGAGAGAATGACACTCAAAGCTTGCTGCTGAGGAAAGCGACGGTGGTTCTAATAACCATAATCTGCGAGAGAGACGACTCAGTAGGGGAAGCAAACACCGATACGGTACCAAGATTCTGCTTCCAGGGAAGGGACCACGGGTCTAACATCGAGATCATCGATCTGGCATCGAACTCTGAGGAGTAGCCGCTTTTGCCGGGAAGATACGGTTTGGCATTGTCAACTCTGCTAGGGATATACAGTCTGACACTGTCGACTCTACTGGGGAGTGTATAATCTGAAACACATGCTTGGTGAAGTACAGTAGTGAGAACCTGCTGGGGATTGAAGAATCCAATGCTTGGACAAACTTTGCAGGGATAAGATACCAAATACCACTGTTGAAGAAAAACAACTGCGATCATCTGCTGGGAACACTAAGGACATTCCCCGAGTGTACCTGTTCTGAATAGATGATCCAAAGCACTTAAAATTTACAGCAATTTTAAATGTTTATTAAGCATGTACCTGTAAAGCTCTTATGTTTCATGATGCAATATTTATCAAAAATTCGGACGTCATTTTTGCAAACAAAATAGTAAAATGAAAAAGAATCCAGAGATATACTGAATAACATGATTTTATTGATTGAGTGGCCTCTGAATAGGCATTTACATCAAGAAGCAATCCCTGGAAATAGGTAATTGCACAAAAGATAAAAACAGAAATTAATCTAATGGCAATGTGAAATGGATTTCTATCGGGTTCCAATTCTGCTATGACTCGCTCGTCTTCAAGATCCTCCAAATGATCCGCTTTCTGAAAAAGGTGATTGGACTGTTTCCTATCCTTCGAAAGTTTCCAGTTATTGACACGAGATGAGATTCAGAACTACTCAGAACGCAGTCATTCACTTAATCCCTAACTTTTTCCTGGATCGCCCTTTCGGGTTTTTAATCCACCAGGATACCCATTTTTGCATAAGTTGCCTTTTCAGGTTTTCAACTTACCGGGTGTACAATCTTTTCATTTTTAATCCCTAACTTTTTCCCGAACCTTTTCATTTTCTTGGTTCGCCGGGATGCCCATTTTTGCCTGGACTATTCTTTTTATTGTCCAGCGGGTCTATTTTATGCGAAGTATTTTTTAACTGCGTCTGAGTTCACAAGGGAAGTGAAGTCTTCACCATCCATAAATGCAAGTATTAAGGCCCCACCATCAAAAATCTTAGTGACAATATATGGTCCATCATAGTTAAGAGTCCACTTGCCCCTGTGATCTGTCTGAGGAGGAAGGATCCTTTTCAACACTGAATCTCCGACTTGGAAGCATCGAGGATGCACTTTCTGATCGAAGGCTCTCTTCATCCGACTTTGATACAACTGCCCATGACAAATGGCTGTCATCCGCTTCTCTTCGATAAGACTCAACTTATTGAACCTTGTCTGAATCCACTCAGCTTCGTCTAACTTGACATCCAACAGGACTCTTAGAGAAGGAATCTCCACTTCAACAGGTAGGACTGCTTCCATACCATACACAAGGGAGTAAGGGGTTGCCCCGGTCGATGTGCGTACTAAAGTCGGCTCAATCTTTCCAATCATATCAATGCCCCACATAGCAAACAGCCACGGTGAAGACATCACATTCAGAGGATTTGGCGGCACATGAACCTTCTCAGCATAAATCTAGCATTTATGACACTTCCGAGCATATTTGAAACAATCAGATTCCATGGTCATCCAGTAATAACCCGCTCTCAACAGTTTCTTAGCCATTGCATGTCCGCCGGCATGAGTACCGAAGGAGCCTTCATGAACTTCCTGCATTAACATGTCCGCTTCGTGTCTATCCACGCATCTGAGCAAAACCATGTCGAAGTTCCTTTTATACAGCACATCATCTTTGTTCAAGAAGAAACTGCCTGCCAATCTTCTCAAAGTCTTTATATCATTGTTGGATGCCCCTGCAGGGTACTCTTGATTCTTCAGAAAGCACTTGATGTCGTGATATCAAGGCTTGTCATCAACTACCAGTTCAGCAGCAAACACATACGCGTCCCTATCAAGACGCATAACATCGATCCTGGGGACATGGTTCCACCGAATCACCTTGATCATGGAGGATAGAGTAGCAAGAGCATCTTCCATCTGGTTCTCATCACGAGGTATATGATACAGCTTTACTGTTGTGAAGAAAGTCAACAGTCTTCTCGTGTAATCTCTGTAGGGGACCAGATTAGGCTGGAGAGTATTCCAATCACCGTTCACTTGATTGATCACTAGAGTTGAATCACCGCTCACAGGCCTTATACTCAGCTTCATTATTGGTGCACTCAAAAGTCAGACGAGCGGTGAAAGGCATGTGGGCACCTTTCGGAGTGGTAATGACAGCACCAATTCCACTTCCTTTGGCATTGACGGCCCCATCAAACATTAAAGTCCACTTTTCATCTGGATCAGGTCCCTCCTCAACAACCGGCTCTTCACAGTCTTTCATCTTGAGGAACATGATGTCTTCATCCGGAAAATCAAACTTCATTGGCTCATAATCATCAATCGGCTGCTGAGCAAGATAGTCTAACAGAATATTCCCTTTGATGGCTTTCTGGGATGTATACTGGATGTCGTACTCTGTCAGTACCATTTTCCAACGAGCAACCCTTCCGGTGAGAGTTGGCTTCTCAAATATATATTTGATCGGGTCCATCTTGGAGATCAGTAAGGTTGTGTGAGTCAACATGTATTGTCTCAAGCGCTTAGCAGCCCATGCAAGTGCACAACATGTCTTTTCAAGCATTGAGTATCTCGACTCGCAATCTATGAATTTTTTACTCAGGTAGTAGATGGCATGCTCTTTCCTACCTGTCTCGTCGTGTTGACCGAGAACACAACCCATGGAATTATCAAGTACAGTCAAATACATAATCAGCGGTCTCCCTGGGACTGAAGGCATAAGGATTGGAGGATTCTACAAATACTCTTTTATTTTTTCGAAATCCCTTTGGCAATCATCATTCCACCTGATAGCCTGATCTTTTCTTAACAATTTGAATATTGGCTCACACGTGGCTGTTAGGTGAGAGATGAACCTTGCAATGTAGTTCAACCTCCCTAAGAAACCACGGACTTGTTTTTCTGTTCTTGGCTCGGGCATTTCTTGTATTGCTTTTACTTTGGCAGGATCCACCTCAATCCCCTTTTCACTAACAATAAAACCCAGCAGTTTTCCAGATCTCACCCCGAAAGTACACTTGTTCGGATTAAGCCTCAGCTTGAATTCCCTCAAACGCTCAAACAGTTTCTGCAAATTCACCGAATGTTCTTCTTCCGTCTGAGATTTGGCAAACATATCATCAACATGAACCTTGATTTCATGATGAATCATATCATGGAAAAGAGTTACCATAGCTCGTTGATATGTTGCCCCAACATTTTTCACACCAAACGGCATCACCTTGTAGCAGAAGGGGCCCCATGGGGTTATAAAAGTTGTCTTCTCCATATCTTCTGGTGTCATCTTAATTTGATTATAGCCAGAAAAGCCATCCATGAAGGAGAATACCGAGAACTGAGTCGTGTTATCCACCAAAACGTCGATGTGAGGTAATGGGAAATCATCTTTAGGACTAGCTCTATTCAGATCCCGGTAGTCAACACACATCCGTACCTTTCCATCCTTCTTAGGTACTGGAATGATCTTTGCAACCGATGGAGGATAATTTGTAACCGCTAGAAACCCTGTATCCAACTGTTTTTGCACTTCTTCCTTTATCTTGAGAGCCATCTCTGGTCTTGTTCTTCTGAGCTTCTACTTGACCGGAGAACAATCCTATTTGAGAGGTAAACCGTGTACCACAATGTCTGTGTCAAGCCCTGGCATGTCCTGATAAGACCAAGCGAAGATGTCAACATACTCTTGCAGCAATTCAATCAGCCCCTTCTTCACATTATCTTCCAAAGCAACCCCTATCTTGATTTCTCTCTTGACGTCCTCGGTGCCGAGATTAATCACTTCAGTAGACTCTTGATGCGGTTGAATGACCCTTTCCTTCTGTTTTAACGTGCATCTGCATGAGTTATGGTATGTGCTTATGAGTGTGAGCAAGGAGTGAAAACTAAACAAAACATTGCCAAAAAGATATTTTTTATTTTATTTTTGAAAGCTGCAAAAATAGAACAACAGTGAACAAAATATTTGAATGCAAAAAGACGTCCTTTATTTGTGATAAAAAATGCAGGTATTCACATAGATGAGCCCTACAATGAGTCATTACGCCCTGGGCGGAACGTAAGACTTGGATATGCACAAACAAACACAGAAAATTACTCTTCAAGAAGAGTGACTTGGATAATCTCTTCAGAAGACCAGTTGCGGAGAACTTCACCCGGGACCCTCGGATGCACCCAGTTGTCAATGTCGCAATCATTATCCCCATCTTCTTCGTTTATTGCAAAGATCTGGCCATACTGAATGATGCGAGCACTGGAGAAAGTAATCGGCCCCTAACGAGTCTGAGGCATTGAAGTTGTAGAAGTCAATGCTGGCTGATACCCAATCCCGAACTTGTCTTCCTTTACAGGTAAATCCAACAGACGTCCCCAACCGGGGGCCACAACTGAATTTACCAAGGCTTGTGCCTGCTTGAAGGACAAAATAGAGGCACCTGCTTCAACCTCTTCCACTGGAGCTGCATCCTTGACTTGAACTGCCTCAAAGGCCTAACATAGGGTCTCATGAATCTCACCTTCTACCTCTACATACTTGAATGTAGACAGGTGACTGACCAGAATATCCTCCTCACCATAGACAGTGATAATTCTTCCGTTGACCGGGAACTTGATCTTCTGATGCAAGGTCGCGGAGACTGCCCCGACATTGTGGATCCAAGGACGACCCAGCAAGTAGCTATACGAAGGACTGATATCCATCACATAGAAGACGGTGTTGAAGGTTTGTGATCCAATCTGAATTGGCAATTCTACCTCTCCGAACACCAACGTCTTAGAACCATCGAAGGCTCTCACAACAAGATCGGAAGGCTTTAAGATCAAACCTTCTACATCTAACTTTGACAGGGCTCTCTTGGGTAGCACATTGAGAGAGAAACATGTATCCACCAGAACATGGGATAGCACAGTGTCTTTATACTCCATCAAAATGTGCAAAGCCTTGTTATGATCGCGTCCAGCTGGCGTCAAGTCAGAATCAGTAAAACCCAACCCGTTGCTTGCATGTACACTTGCAACAATCCCTTCTAGTTGGTTCACTGAGATCTCCTGAGGCACATACGCAACATTAAGGACCTTCAGAAGTGCCTCCCTATGTGCCTCCGAACACAGCAGGAGTGACAGAATAGATATCTTAGACGGCGTCTGAATCAACTGATCGACTACCTTGTAGTCGCTTTTCTTTATGATTCTCAAGAGCTCGTCCACATCTTTCCCAAAAGTAGGCTCAGAGCCAGCCTGTGGTGCAGAGGTACCCTCATTCGCAACTTGCTTGCCTTTGGCCTTCGCCGCGGCGTCAACACTATCAGATTGGGTAACCGGTGGTGAGAACAGTCTACCACTCCTGGTGAGTCGCTTGATTCCACCAACATTGTCCACTGCGGGATCTTTTAACTCGACTCCAAGTTCAGACTTCTGATCCTGCACCTCTTCTATTTTCAGTGGCTGCTCCACTCCATGATCATGCGTGTATACACTCCCCCCATAATGCCAAGGAATGGCCCTTTCGCTGGTGAAAGGTAAAGGACTAGGGGTCGTGATGGTCATAGTGGATTGATGCGGTCACACTGGTGGTACCGGTTGCGCTTCTGGCACACTTATCTGAGCGGTCGGGTAGAAAATCGTGATAGTGGCAACGTTTATTGAAGTACAAACATCTGAAACATCGGAATCAAGTTCAACAAGTACATCAGAATCAAGTGCAATGTTTGGAATATCAACAACAGCATCAGAACAATTAATTACATCATTGGGAATTACAAAATCAGAAGGAACAACATTTGTGAATTCTTCAGCATCTTCAGGAAATAGAGGATCAACATCTGCATTCTCAACAACCCCTTCAGCAACCCCTTCAACAAACCTTTGGGCAGATAGGTCTTCAGCTTGAAGGACAACATCGTCAAGCAAGGCTTGGATACCCTGATGCAGCTTCACACAACCCCCACTCTAAAATCATTTAATTCATGAAAAATATCAAAATTAATTGAAAACATGGTTTTAATTAAAAATATGGATGAGGGAAATATTTAAAGATTTTTGGTGAAAGTTCCATATTTTTTGGATTAAAAATGAAATTAATATGAATTAAACAAAATAAAAGGATTAAACATAAAATCGGAAATTAAAAAGAAATTTAAAAAAACAAGGGCCATCAGATCTCCCACATTAATTGAGGTGGCAAATCAAATTAGGGTTTGTTGGATCACAAGGTTCATCAAAGATCAAAGTCAAACAAAATTAGGGTTTGGGGGTGTAACAGGTGTCTTGAGGTGATTCACAAGATTGATGCATGATCAAAGTTTGGATATTAGGGGTCCTTAAGGTAAGGTCAAGGAAAAAAGTTAATGGTGATTTGTACAAGTTGTAGCGGGAAATTCATGATCATCAAGCTATTGGCAAGCTAGAGATCAATTAACAAGAGTCGCCACCGCGCTTTTATTGTTTCCAAGGGTAAAGGGAAAAAGTACGAACAAAACCCAGAAAAGGTAAGATGTTTTCAAATAAAAACTAATAAAAGTCAGAGATCACAGGTAAGGGGTTAGTTACACAGAGGAAAGGTGTTAGCACCCAAAGTGTCCTAGGTATTCCTAGGGAGCCCTTTTTGTGTGCATATGTATTTTGGTATAAAAGATATTTACAAACAAATAGAATGAGGGGATGAGAAAAGAATTCACTAATTATATTTTTGTGTTTGACAAGATCTTCGGTCTTGTGCCTACGTACCAACATAAAAATGAGGGATCAAAACCACGTAGTTTGTGCTACAAATTTCAAAATGAGTGTGTGGATTTTAATAAAATTTAGGTTTGAAAGGCACAAAAGGCCTAAAAATGGTTTGAATGAGTTAGTTCTATTTGTCTTTTTGAAAATTTAGGTCAAGTATAGTTAAATTTACTTACAAGTTTGATTTTAAGAAAAGAAGTTTGAAAATGCAATGACATAAGGCCAAAGTTTCTATCTTTTTGTAAAAAGTGGTCAAAGTTTAGAACAAAAGTAGTTCACACAAAGAAGATTTTGAAAAATGGAGGGAGATATTTTGAAATTAAATAAATGGGGAGAAGATGGAGAGACTATCCTATGTACAAAAATTAAAAGTGTAGAGTTGAAAAGATCTGACCAAATGGGTAGCAATCCAATAGACAAGTATGTCAATAGAAACCCAGAATTCCCTTGGACTTTTAGAATCAAGCAACACACAAATTCACAATTATAACATCTTGAAGAGCAAGGCATCAAATAAATATGGCCTCATCCAAGCTTATCCATTCCATGATCTTCTTCAAAATAGCCCATTTAGCAGATGAATTCCACAAGTCACAGGTTCAACATAATAACTTCACAATGATCAAATTACAAATGAACTTACAGAGATCTTTAAAGATAAATCAGATGAATTTCAAATTGCAAGCACTTGGTTCTTCAAAAAATTGGCATTGGCCAAGACCATTAGCAAAGGAATGTTGCCTAAATTCTAAGTCCATTTGTCCAAGATCAAGCCAACGGTCCACTCAAAAGTTTTTTTAGGGTTTTTGTTGTTATTATGTATATTAATGGTCAAAGACCACACAAACAAGTAAAGTATATACAAGCAAAATATATCACACAATATGGTCCAAATGGACAAAGTGAAAATTACATGAACATAAACAATTAGAATGATATGTACAATGGCAAATGAACATAAAAGTTAATGGTTAGTAAGTTAGAAGTTAGTTTTGTTTTGCTTTCATTTCAAGACATTATTTGGAGAACACTCAACCCAATTATCACAAGCATGGATCCCTGAACCTAAATATTTTCCAAAGGAAGGAAAGAATGCCAAGTTTCGATACAATACCATGAAAGAGGGGAGACTTACAATCTCACTAACTAGAATGCTTATGCCTTTTATATCACAAATTTGGCGCTATGATAAGCAATCGTAATTGGACTTATGTAGAAGTCACAACTATTGGAGGTCGGGCAATAGACTTTTGGTCTTAATGTATGTTGGAGACATAGTAGTATGAACTCTGCTCATGAAACATACTACACACACAAAATATGCAAAAGGTGTGGCCTAATCTCATCCATACTCATGTCAATTTTTCAATCAACTAGCATTAGGATTTTGAGATGTCATAGGCCAAATGGAAATGAATGAATGAATGAAGAAGAGGAATGAGATGAAGAGGGAAGGGGATGAATGAGATCACAAATTGGTCAAAGGAGGACTTTTACCAAATTAATAACATTCATTCATTTTCGGAGATGGAATGTACATTCCATCAATCCCCCAAATTCAATGATATTAACTTGACAAAGTCAAATCAACCTTGACCAAGGCACAACAACAAACAAGCAAACTTAGACAAGTCAATACAAGTGGTCAACAAAATTTAAATGGCATTTATTCAATTAAAAATAAAAAAATAGTGCATTTATTTCAAATATGTTTTGTCCAATTCCTAAAATCTCATCAAAACACCAAAGAAATGGCCATGAGATTTATCATAGGTCAAACAAGGTCAAAAGACCTTGGAGAAAAAATTTCATAATTTTTGGACATTTAAAAATATTTTCAAACAATTAAAAACAAATTCAAAATCAATTAATTCATGAAAAATATTAATAATGATCCAAAAAAAAGAAACTCGGACATGGTCAACATGAACCATCACCAAAAAAAGAAACAAGGACATGATCTTGAAGAAAAAATGGCACTGAGCTCGAATTTGACCTCCATTCATTCCAATTCCAAGTATATTGAGAGATATGTTGAATTGAAATTTGAGGTACATGAACTGAGTTTCTTCGATTTGACCTCAAAGCTGGCGCAATGGTGTGGGAATTTTTGAGCAATTGAAGCTCTATTTATAGCTGAATCATATGATATTTACACACTCACTTCCACTTTCCAAATTTGGCAAATGTGATGTAATGCTACATGGGCGTGCATAGACCCATGAAATGATGGCTTGAAGTCCGTAATTGAAGATCAGATGTGTTGAAGTAGGCTTGGATTGCAAGGAAGATGTACATTGATGCTTGAAGATTAATCTAAGCCAAATGATATCAGCCTATTTAAGCCATGCGCAGCCTATGCATTCCTCATCCAAAATGAAGGAATTTGAGCTCTTTGGAAAGGTAAGATCAATAGGAACAACTTTGATGTTAAACACTTTTTCATTTGGAGCTTGGAACTTAGAGTAATTTGAGGTGGAAGTTTGGAAATATTTGACATGTCAAAAATTTTCTAAGTGTCAAGCCATATGTCTCAATATTCCACCTTGCTTAACTTTTTAAGGGAGATTCAAATGAGAAACGTGTCTTCATCAAAGTTGTATCTCTCTAAAAGACCTTCAAAATGGTCACCAATTTTATGTAATTTGGATTTGAAATGATAGAGTTATGCATTTTTGAAGTTTGGAAAAATCACTTGATCAATGGTATAGGTCAAAAGTGACTCATATAACATGCTCAAAAAAGTTGAATTATCTCCCACTCCAAACATAAAATTTAAATTAGACATATTGAATTTGATTGTGAAACTTGGAAATCTTTCATATCATAAAAATTGAGCAAGTTATGGCCTTGGGAAGTTGACTTTCAAATTAGAGTTTAGACAAAATGACCTATAATGTTTCAACATAGAAAATAATTTTCCAAGAAGAACTATCTCTAGGTCTCAACATGAAAGTTGTTTGGAATATCATTTATAGTAAGTGTTCTCTTTGAATAATTTTCATATGGTGAAAATTGTAGGAGATAGGGTCTAGGGAGACCCAGTTTTGATCAGATGAATCCATCTGCCCAACCACCATCAACCAACTTGCTAATCTCCAATTCTCTTGACTTTCTTGGTTCATGGTAGATCATATATGCATACGATTAAGAAATTCTAAGTTTCCCTTGACAAATTTTATCAATTGGTGAGATAGCTTGTTGGAGAAGTTACTAAAGATACCTAGTCAAACTAGGGTTTCCAAGGCAAATCACCCACAAACTCTTGAAGCAAACTTGACCAATATCACATGTAGAGATCATTGGACTCATATATGATGTTCATAACCATTCTTGAATCAATTATTGGTTGTGCTCTTTGTTCATGAGGGTCTCAAACCCTAGATGTGAACTTGATGAATCAATGAGATCATGCCCTTCCTACAAAAGAGTTAGGCAAATACAAAGACATATTTTTGGTATTTTGGTTAGTGAAATGATAAAATACAAGTATGATATAATCACAAAGTGCTTGGTGATTTTCCCCAAAACAAACCCAATGAAAGAGGGGTAAGGAGGATGTCAAGGTATGATCCCAATGCTAATGCTTATGATGAAATTGCATGAGGGATCTCAGGGTCAAAATTGGGGTCTTAAAGTTGCCCCTATTTAAGGACATTCTAGCTGAGGAGGTGAAGGTTAAAATCTTCGGCTCGACTCAGTAGAATGGGCTTAAATAACAACATATAGAAACAAATTTTGGTACCTAAGAGACCTCATGATGCATATGATATGAATGCAAAAGTTAATGTTCTGTGGGGAAATATTGCCACAAAGGAAAAGAAATCAGAGAGACCGAAAATCCGCAGGAGCATAATGCATTGCGTGAGGAAAACTTGTTGGGGAGACAGAGACTCTGAGGGGATAAAAGAGTTATGTGTAGGCCAGGCTACGACTTAAAATTACTGGGGGACTCAGGGAGAAATCCATATAAAAATGGAAAGCCTCAACTAGGGAATAACAACATCTGCAGGGGATATGAATGAGTCAGTATAAAACTGAGGTACTCGAATCATGCAGGGGAAAAACGATTTCACTAAGGAAATATGCACTCAACTCAACTGGGGAAGAAATAAACTTCAACACAGGAGGAGTAGAAATCTATTATCTACTACTTGTTACTGGGTGAGGAGATAATAAAGATCTGACAGAGAGAACATCCGTCATCGATTAAGATGAACATATCAAGGATGACTCGCTGAGGAAAAGCCAGGAGGGAATATTCATTACTGGTTACTGGGTAAGAATAGCCTTGCTGGGGAACACTGCAGAAAGTAGGATTTACAACTACCACGTACTGGGCAGAAGACCAAGGGTGAGAGTATCCGTCATCGGTTAGAATGAACATATCAAGGATAAACTCGACAGGGAAGAAAATCTGTCACCGGTTAGGATGAACATATTAAGGATAGACTTTCCTGGGGATGTTAATGAGGATACCCGTCATCGGTTAAGATGAACATATCAAGGATATACCAACTGAACAAAAAGGGAGGAGTTACATCTATCGAAAACTTGATAGAAAACCGTCGGAGAGAAAAATCCGTCACCGGTTAGGATGAACATATCAAGGATTAACTCTATGCGGGGGCAAAAGTAGAGTTTACAACTACCGGTTACTGGGTAGAAAACCAATCAAAGACAAAATCTGTCACCGGTTAAGATGAACATATCAAGGATAAACTCTGAAAAGGGGTGCAGAAATAGGGATTACATCTATCAGTTACTGGATGGGATACCAAAGGAGAGAAAATCTGTCACTGGTTAAAGTGAACATATCAAGGATAGACTCTGAAAAGGGGAATAAAAATAGGGATTACATCTATCAGTTACTGGATAGAATACCAAAGAAGATAAAATATGTCATCGGTTAAGATGAACATATCAAGGATAGACTCTGCACGGGAAAAAGTAGGATTTACAACTACCGGTTACTGGATAGAAGACCAACAAGGAGAGGAAAACCCGTCATCGATTAAGATGAACATATCAAGGATTAACTCTTTGAGGAACAAAATAGGGATTACAACTACCTTTTTACTGGGTAGAATACCAAAGAAGAAAATATATGTCACTGGTTAAAATGAACATTTCAAGGATAGACTACTGCGGGAGAAAGAAAGATATCCGTCATCGGTTAAGATAAACATATCAAGGATAGACTTTCCTGGGAATAGATCCACTGGGGACTCTACTGAGGGGTGAAAAAGGGGTACTTCTACAGGGTATTGGGCAAGAAGTAACGCACTGCAAAACTAAGAATAATATTACCAGTTACTGGGTAATAGACTCTTAGGGGACCAAAATATCTATCTAGGTAAGAGCTAGAAAGAAAACAATCACTCAAGACTCAACCCAATGAGGACGTAACTCAAGGGGAGTAATTCCATCCAGAAAATTTGCTGGAGAGGAAACTGAAATAACAACCATCCACGAGGAAACAAACTCAGTGGGGAAACAGAGAAAGGTTAAAGTCTTTCTGCTTAAGGGGTTGACACTCTACAATTGAAAGAGGACAGACACCAGATTTGGTATGGGGATAAGGTACCGCCATAACAGAGAATGAGAATCTCAAACAAATCAAATATGAAAATGCAGGATATGCAAATTATGAATTCATATGAATGTATATGTATATATGATAATTATGCTGACAAAACGATCACAAAGGATACAGAGTTGTCGCAAATAAATCGAACCACCGGTACTATCCTCGATCAATCCATAAAATTTAGAGACTACTGCTGGAGAAAATGAAGATCAACATCCCAAAGGGCTCAACCCTAGCTGAGGACGAAGGAGATATGCTGAGAATATAACATCCAATCTGTGGGGAATTTTAGGTCAACACCATAAAAATGGGAGACAACCCTACAGAGAAACAATCAACAAAAGTTGCTCAGAAACCAGGAGGAAACTCTGACTGGGAGCAACGATACATGGCATTTGGTGGGGACACCAAAGCGATCTACTGGGGAAAGATCAAACATCTTCTGATGATGATCCACCTGCTGAGGAAATACGAACTCCACTGGGGAAGGCCAAAACTCCGTTGGGGACAAGGATATGCCGCAGGGTATCTGAATCAACCAACTCAGTTGGGGATAAAGAAAGAAGCCCTACTGGGGATAAAATATTCCGCCGAGGAACTGAATCAACATTAATGTCTAGGGATACCCGAAGAGTTAATTTCTTGGGGAACCTCAAATGCTTCGCACTTAAGGACTTGCTTTTACTGAAATGCTGTTGATACTCTTTTTACTTGCTTTGGAAAAATTCTTGCTTTTATTTATTAAAGAAAACTTGATTTTGATTTAAAATTTAAATTTCAAAATAATGATAATAAAATTTAAAACTATTGGCTAAAGTAAATAAGAATGGTAGTCTGTAAATTACAAGACTCCATAGATTTTACAAAGTTTAAAATGGTAATTTACATGGAAAAGGGTTACATTGAATACAAATGATCCTTAATCCCTCTACCAAATCTTGGTATCCATTATGTTCTTTATCGCTGCTGGAGATGAACTAATGTCAACCCTTGTGCTTAAACAAGTCTTCAAAATCATTGAAGATTAGCATAATGCAGTTACTTGCCATAATCCCTAATTTTTGCATAAGTTTCCCCAAGGTGGGGCACTCAACTTATCGGGAAACTCTTTCTGTTTTATGTCTCTAATTTTTGCTTGGATCGCCATTTCGGGTTTTCTATCCACCGAGTTGCTCATTTTTGCGTAAGCCTCCCTTTCGGATTTTCAACATAGCGAGTTGTTCTTTTCTTGCATTCACAGGACGAGTGAACTCTTCACCATCCATAGTTGTAAGAATCAAAGCACCACCTGAAAAGGCTCTCTTAACAACATACGGGCCTTCATAATTGGGAGTCTATTTTCCTCTGGAATCTGTTTTGAACGATAAAATCTTCTTGAGCACAAGGTCACCTTCTCTGAGCACACGAGGTTTGACCTTCTTATCAAAAGCTTTCTTCATTCTTTGCTGATACAACTGGCCATGACACATGGAAGTCAATCTCTTCTATCAAATTCAGCTGGTCAAACCTGGTCTGACACCATTCAGCTTCAATCAACTTGGCTTCCATAAGCACACGTAATTAAGGAATCTAAACCTCTACGAGGAGCACTGCTTCCATACCATATACAAGAGAGAAAGGGGTTACCCCTGTTGAAGTGGGGACGGATGTACGATAACCATGCAAAGAAAATGGGAGCACCTCATGCCAATCCTTATATGTAACAACCATCTTCGGGATAATCTTCTTAATGTTCTTATTCGCAGCTTCAACAACCCCATTCATCTTGGGTCTATAGGGAAAAGAATTATGATGTGCAATCTTGAAGTCTTTGCAAAGAGCTTCCACCATATTGTTATTCAAGTTCGATCTATTATCAGTAATGATCTTACTTAGCACACCATTCTGGTATATGATTTGATTCTTGATAAACCTTACAATAACTTGCTTGGTTACATTCGCATACGATGCCACTTCAACCCATTTTGTGAAGTAATCAATTGCCACTAAAATGAAACGATGTCCATTCGAAGCTTTGGGCTCAATCATCCCAATCATATCAATTCCCCACATGGAGAAGGGCCATGGGGAAGAGATAATATTCAAAAGTGTCGGAGGAACATGAATCTTATCAGCATAAGTTTGACACTTGTGGCATTTCTTCACAAATTTGCAACAGTCAGATTCCATTGTTAGCCAATAGTAACCTGCATATCCATTGGAATGAGTACCAAAGGAACCTTCATGCACTTCGGTCATCAACAAGTCTACTTCGTGTCTATCCACACATCTGAGCAAAATAATGTCAAAGTTTCTGTTGTACAGTACATCACCATTCAAGTAGAAATTACCGGCTAATCTTCTCAAAGTCTTCTTATCTTTTGAAGATTCCCCAGACGAGTAAATCTGACTTTGGAGGAAACATTGGATGTCGTAATACCACGGCTTCTCGTCTTTGATCTCTTCAACAACAAACACATGAGCTGGCCTATCAAGACGCATCACAGATAAATTGGAAACTTCATTCCAATATTTCACTACAATCACTGATGCCAAAGTTGCAAGAGCATCTGCCATTCGGTTCTCATCTCGAGGGATATGATGAAACTCAACCTTTGTAAAGAAAGTTGAAATCCTCCTCGCATAATCTCTATATGGTATTAAACCGGGTTGATTTATCTCCCATTCTCCTTTTATCTGATTCACAACCAAAGCGGAACCACCGAAGACATCCAAATATATGATTCTGAGATTCATGGCCTCTTCAAGCCCCATAATGCAAGCTTCATATTCTGCCATGTTGTTTGTACACTTGAAAGTCAATCTAGCTGTAAATGGTAGATGCATGCCTTGAGGAGTAATAATCATTGCCCAATGCCATTTCCATATTGGTTAACAACTCCATCAAATACCATGCCCCAACGGGAACCAGGTTTTGGCCCTTCTTCAAGCAATGGTTCATCACAATCTTTCATTTTCAAGTACAAAATCTCTTCATCGGGAAAATCATATTGCACTGACTGATAATCTTCAATTGGTTGGTGAGCCAAATGGTCAGCCAAGATACTACCTTTGATTGCTTTCTGAGATCGGTATTCGATATCATACTCTGATAACAACATCTGCCAACGGGCAATTCTCCCAGTTAAAGCAGGCTTCTCAAAAATATACTTGATTGGATCCATTTTGGATATCAACCAAGTGGTATGATTCTACATATACTGACGCAGACGCTTAGCAGCCCAAGCTAATGCGCAACAAGTCTTCTCAAGCATAGAATACTGAGTCTCACAGTCGGTGAACTTCTTACTGAGGTAGTAAATTGCAAATTCTTTCTTTCCAGTCTCATCTTGCTGACCAAGAACATAACCCATACTATCTTCTAGCACAGTCAAATACATGATCAACGATCTTACTTCAACAAGTGGAGACAAAATCAGAGGTTCAAGCAAATATTCCTTGATACTATCAAATGCTTTCTGGCAGTCTTCGGTCCAATCACAAGACTGATCTTTCTGAAGAAGCTTGAATATAGGCACACATGTGGCAGTCATGTGGGAAATGAATCTGGAAATATAATTCAAGTTGCTGAGAAAACCTCTGACTTGCTTCTTAGTTTTGGGCGCAGGCATCTCTTGTATTTCTTTGACCTTGGAAGGATCAACTTCAATACCCTTCTCACTGACAATAAAGCCCAACAACTTACCAGAACGAACACCAAAATTACACTTATTGGGATTCAAGCGGAGTTTATACTTCCTTAAATGCTGGAATAGCTTCAGCAAATGCTCAACATGTTCCTCTTCATCAATTGATTTAGCAATCATGTCATCGACATAAACTTCACTCTCTTTATGCATCATATCATGAAAAAGAGTAGTCATTGCTCTCTGGTAAGTCGCACCAGCATTCTTTAGACCGAAAGGCATCACTCTATAACAGAATGTTCCCAAGGGTGTAATGAATGTGGTCTTCTCCATATCTTTGGGTGCCATCTTAATTTGATTATATCCAGAAAATCCATCCATAAACGAAAAGACTTTGAATTTAGCAGTATTGTCTACCAACATATCAATGTGTGGCAGAGGGAAATCATCTTTCAGACTGGCTTTATTCAAATCTCTATAGTCAACACACATGCGGACTTTTCCATCTTTCTTCGTCACTGGCACAATATTGGCCACCCATTGCGGATACTCAGCAGTCACAAGGAAACCGGCGTAATCTGCTTCTGAACTTCCTCTTTGATCTTCACAGCCATATCAGGATGCGTTCTTCTTAATTTCTGCTTGACTGGTGGGAATTCTGGCTTCAACGGCAATCTATGCTCCACAATCTCAGAATCCAACCCAGGCATGTCTTGATAAGACCAAGCAAACACGTCTGAATACTCTCGAAGAAGATCAATCAACCCCTTCTTAGCATCTGGACACAGTCGAGACCCAATCTTGACTTCCTTCACATCATCCTCGGAACCCAAGTTGACTAGCTCAAATTGTTCTTCAAACGGCTGAATGGTTTTTTCATCTTGCTCAAGAAGACGAGATAATTCATCACTCACTTCTACATCACTTTCCTCCCCGGCCTCAAACACAGGGAATTCAAAATTTGGGGAAGGAGAAGGATCATTGTATTCAATGGGGTTAGGAACCAACCTGCATGATGATTTGATATTTTGATTTTAGAGAAGTGAATCTATGACCAAATATTATGCAGATGGACAATTATATTGTTTATTTATGTTTTTTGTGATTACCATTTTCAGAATAAAGCCAAAAGTAAAAATAAACATCAAAGATGTGGATGAATAGTATTAATTTTATTGATGATCAATTTAAAATGCCCAAACAATGCTCACTTCTCCCTTAGGCATATGAGAAGGATTTTAAAATATAAAACCAATAACTTAGATCGATGCAAAATAAAGGAATATCAACAGCAGTCCAATTGTTGCATGTCTTTCCATGCGTTACAAAGCTGGTGCAGTCTTCCTCTTCGCTATCCTATAACACAGCAGCTAAGTGTTGTTCATTGCCATGAATGAACCCTTCGCTACGGAAGCTGAGTTGCACATCTTCAAATCTAACAGCTGACGAGCCTCTCTGGAACCCCAAACCAGTTCTGCCTTTATTGTCGGAGACCTCTACCATGAGCCCCCACGAATAAACAACACCTTCTTCAACAATCTTTTGAGCATCTTTCAACGAGGACATAGGTGCCCCAACTCTCTTCTCAGCAGCAATAGATAAGGCTTGGAATAGAGTTCCAACCTCATCCTTAGCTTCGACATACGAGAAAGATGACAGATGGCTAACCAACAATGCTTTCTCTCCTCCCGCAATCACTAGCTTGCCATTCTTGACAAATTTGAGCTTCTTGTGCAGAGTGGAGGTAACAACCCCTGCCTCATGAATCCATGGCCTTCCCAATAAACAACTGTAGGCCGGGTGGATATCCATTACTTGAAAAGTAATATGAAAATCACTCGGGCCTATCTTAACTGGAAGGTCCACTTCACCAATTACCGTCTTGCGCGAGCCATTAAAGGCTTTGACAATCACCCCACTGTATCTCATGGGCGCTCCTTGGAAAGATAACTTCGAGAAAGTTGACTTCGGAAGCACATTGAGTGACGAACCGGTGTCAACAAGTACATTTGACAAAGGATCTTCCTTACAGTTTATAGAAATATGCAAAGCCAGATTATGATTTCTTCCCTTCCTTAGGGAGTTCTTTATCGCAGAAGCTCAAATTATTGCATGAAGTGATGTTAGCCACAATGTGATCATATTGATCCACAGTAACATCATTCTCTACGTATGCCTGTTCAAGAACTCTCTGGAGTGCTTCTCTGTGCGCTTCAGAATTCAAAAGTAGAGACAACACGGAAATCTTTGAGGGAGTCTAGAGCAACTTGTCAACCATATTAAATTCACTCCTTTTTATCAATCGGAGTACCTTATCATCATCATTGGCTTTCAAGTTGCTGGACTCACCAGACTTATCCTTTGAACAACCAATCGGATCTACATTAGGCACCTCCGCCTTCTTACCAACACTTGTTTCTTCCTTATTTTCCGGGAACACTGGTCCAAATAGTCGACCACTGCGAGTCACCTCCGTAACATTGGCAATGCTCACCACTGAACTGGTCGTAGGTAACGGGACCTCTTGACCATTCTCTATCATTGTAGCATTGTACTGGTACGGTACAGTCGTATCAGATGAATACGGGACTGGGCCCGCTAACCGTATTACCAACGGCGATACTGATCTTTAACTAACGTTTTTCTTACTGCTGCTATCATACTGAATTATCAACCGCTCTTGCTACTTGAAAACAGGCACTATGACATTGACGTCGTCATCTACATGACGGGATTAAACAATCTGGATCATGCCTTCATCCATCAAACGTTGGATGTCCCTTTTCACTACATCACACCCTCTTGGGCTCACGCTACAAACAACACAACCATCATGGTCATGTTCACAGTCACTCACCAAACAAATATCTTTATGCATCTGCAACAAAGATCTTCGGATAAACTGGACATCAAAAACTTTGAATTCACCAGGACAACGGTCCACCATATTCACTGAAGAGTTCCCATGAGCGGGCAAAGGGTTAGGTTTCACATTTGGTGCGCGATCCTCAAAGGACACCATACCACTCTTCATAAGCTTTTGCACCTCATATTTCAACGGATAACAGTTTTCAATATCAAGCCCAGGTGCACCATAATGAAAAGCACAACGAAGCTCGGGTTTATACCACCAAGGAAGTGGTTCTGGGATCTGCGGTGGATTCCTCGGTTGAATCAAGTTTTTGAGGACCAGAGACGGATATAGCTCTGCATATGACATAGGGATTGGGTTAAAAGAGACCTTCTTCCTCTCAAAGTTCAGTTGTTGATGATTGTTGTTGGTATTGTTATTGTTGTAGGTGTTCGTTCTTTGTTGCGGTTGTTGTTGTTGACGTTGATTTTGTTGTTGTTGAATTGGTGTTGTTTGCTGATTAGAAAATACCGGAATTACTGATGATACCTAATGATGATGATGTTGACGGGAGGGTGAATTCCTTCTTATTTGAGGCCTCCTCTGCCTCCCACTAGAAATTGCATTCGTCTCAATATCCTTCTTCTTGCTGAAACTACTGCCATACTTCTTGCTTGTTGACGCCTCATCTTTTGACAATCGTCCTTCACGGACCCCTTCTTCAAGTCTCATCCCCATGTTTACCATTTCGGTAAAATCACCAGGGGCACTAGCGATCATGCGTTCATAATAAAATGAACTCAGGGTTCTAGGAAGATCTTTGTCATCCCTTTCTCTTCTAAAGGAGGAGTGATATGGGCAGCCAACTCCCTCCATCGCTGCACATACTCTTTGAATGTCTCTTTATCTTTCCGAAACATGGACCTCAGCTGGTCTCTATCTGGCGCCATATCCACGTTGTACTTATACTGCTTCACAAAAGCTTCTCTTAAGTCGTTGAAAGTGCGGATGCGTGTACTATCCAACACCATGTACCAACGAAGTGCAACACCTGTCAGGCTATCCTAGAAGTAGTGAATAAGCAGTTGGTCATTATCTGTCTGAGTTGACATCTTGCGGGCATACATCACAAGATGACTGAGTGGACAAAAGTTCCCCTTGTATTTTTTCAAAGTCGGGCACTTTCAATTTCACCAGGATTTGAACATTTGGTACCAAGCACAATTCAACAGCACTCTTCCCAAACCGATCTTTACCTCTTAATGTTTTCAATTCCTTGTGCAACTCAAGAAATTGATATTTCATTTCATCCATCTTCTCATAAACATCCGGACCCTCAGACAGCTCGGAATGATAGATGGTATCCTCTACGCGAGGCAAAGTGTGCACAACTGGTGGTGGCACGGACATGACCAGGCTAGATGCTGACATGGAAGAAAAGGTGGGCGCAAAGCCTTCAGGCACAAAATTGGGCAGAATTCCCCATGGGAATCCGGCAGGCAGGTTCGATGCAAAGTGGGTGGTAGCAGCAGGCATGGTAGAGGTAACCACTTCTGATATAACAATCCTCGCAAGAGGAGTTGCAGGAGTTGGAGAAGCTTGATTCTGAGCAGCAAGAACTGACTCCATCATGGCAGTCAGTCGGGCGATCTCGTCCTTCAGTTCTTTGTTCTCTTGCCCAAGGTGTTCCATAATTCTCAGATGATTGGCCCTGGTGTTGTACCGGTGAGTCAGCTTGGCTAAAGCACAGAAGAACACTAATCAGACACCTGGCAAAAACCTGCTTATGCAAATGATGCATGAAATGCAATGCTTGATTAGTTTTATTTCCAAGGAACTTACTATATCATTTGCAAATATATAATATTTTAATGGCTATTGCAACAATTTGATATAACCAAAAATCTCTTTTTATTTATATAAATAGGAAGGATTACACTAAGTGCAATTTCAGAAACCAAAATAAAATGACACCAGAGAAAAAGAGACTAGTCATCCTAAGGATCCCTAACAACAGTGTTAGAAGATCTGGCTGAAGGCGCATACTTCCTTCCGATGCGACGAATCTCGGTCTCAAAAGAAGCCTTCATCTGAGTCTTCTCGAGGACAAGCTGGTCAACAATCTTCTTCCAAGCAACGGAAGGCTGAGGCATGCTAGAAGATGAAACCTCTGGCTCTCTCTGTCTCTTTGTCACTCGATCTTCAAGTAACTCAATTAGTGCATCTTTGTCCTTAGACTCCAACTGCAACTTTTCATGCTTTTTGCTTAAAGAATGGAAATGCTTTTCCCATATACCCTTCTCTTGCTTCGTCTTGATTAGCGCATCTTCCAACTCCTCTACATCCTCGTTAGGGAGAGTTAATGGCTCAACCAAAACCGTAGACATAGGTCCTTCACAAGGATAATGCATCTTCAACTCCAAAGCTCTCTTCTTCACCCAAAGAGTGTAAGCTTCCAAAGCTACACAATTGCACGGACCAAGCTCGTATCTTCCTTTCTTATGCACATTATGCCAAGCATGCATAATCTTCTGCTTCAAATGTTGGGAATCTTTACCCTCTTGATAGAAAAGACCTTATAACAACATGTTATTAGGTTTGTCTCTCAAGGGGAACCCAAGTTGACGACGAGCCAAAATAGGGTTTTAGTTAATTCCTCCTTGTGTACCAATGAGAGGCACATTAGAGAATTCACCACAACTGTCAATAATCTCCAAACTGCTTAAGGACGGATCATACCAAACTATATCATCATTAGTGAGAGACATAAGAGTCTGAGACCATTGTAGACATTGTTTGTTCTCCACAAAAGCAGGTGTCTGAGGCAAGTGCGAAATAAACCACTTGTACAGAAGAGGAATACAACAGACGATAGTTCCACCACCTTAGAATTCCTGAGATGCAAAGAGAAATACATATCACCTAACAAAGTAGGCACATGATTCCCAATCAAGAAAAGTCTAATGGCGTTAACATCAACAAAACCATCAATGTTAGGGAACAAAGCTAATCCATTGATGAGCAACATAAATATAGCTTCAAAAGCGTCCACACTACCAGCTTGAGCAAAAGTGATAGCTTCCTTGATGAGGAAAACAGATGTTAACCCAAATAACCATCCTTTCTTCACCCAATGAGCCTGTATCTTGGATTTCTTCAAGTGAAGAGCTTCAACAATAATACTAGATCGGGGAATCTCCTCCAATCCACTAAAAGGCACTCTACTGGAAACAGATATCCCCAAAAGATGAGAATACTCCTCCAAGGTAGGCACAAGCTGAAAATCTGGGAAAGTGAAGCAATGGTAGAGAGGATCATAGAACTGCACTAGCACACTCAAGAGTTCTTCAACCACATCAGCAGACAAGATGGACAGAAGCTTCCCATGACGTTATTTGAAGTCTAAGGGATCTAATACAAAAGATGCTAGCTTCCTTAACTCTTTCAAGTCGGGACATATGAAACTGTACTTCTTAGTCTTCCTTTGTCCACAATCCATGGTCTGAAAATATTTGCAAATGATACCTTAGTTCCTTGAAGTTTTCGTGTAATGAATGTTATGATGCGCATGAATGCATGAATGCAACAATCACAAATAAGGGATCACACACAAGGCAAACAAATGTCAAGGAATGAATCATGTCATTGTCAAGATCAATCATCCATTTTGGTGGATTATGGTTTACACCTTATCAACACCCAAGTTCCATTGATATTGACAAGACTTGATTGGATCAACCAAGAATCAATGGTTTTTTGCAAGTCACGAGCATGGAGTCTGGGTAAGAACCATCCAAAGGAGTGAACTAAGGATAAAAACCTGTAGATCATGTTCTAAAAAGTTCCCAGAGTCTTAATTCTATCTATCGGATATTACAGGTTAAGATGACTGACTAATCGACCCATAATATTCTCAAGAGAAACACGTCTAAGTGTAGTATCGCGTAACAACTGTTATCAAGTCTACACCTGAACAGTTTCCGCACTACGTCCTAAATAGGCCAAGATGGGTTAAATGTTCTAAGTTCCTCAGCTTCTCAGATCCAATTAGGAATAGTAATGCCTAACCACAAATACTTGTGTGACATTTCCAAATCGTCTCCACTGAGCAGATGGATCTCAAGCCAACTTGTTAAGGACTAATCCACACAAGTCGAACATGACTATACCATCCTCCTATCTTAATTGCATTCATGTTCGGGTTAGAACTTATCTCAACACTCAGAGATCACCGAGTACAACAAGCAGATTATATCACACATACATATATACAAACATCACATATATACAAATATATTCACACATAAAAGTAGGCTAAACCCACTGGACACTACTCCCCAGCAGAGTCGCCACTTAATTTCTGTAGCGAGAAATTCATGATCATCAAGCTATTGGCAAGCTAGAGATCAAATAACAAGAGTCGCCACCATGCTTTTATTGTTTCCAAGGGAAAAGGGAAAAAGTACAAACAAAACCCAGAAAAGGTAAGAAGTTTTCAAATAAAAACTAATAAAAGTCAGAGATCACAGGTAAGGGGGTTGGTTACACAGAGGGAAGGTGTTAGCACCCAAAGTGTCCTAGGTACTCCTAGGGAGCCCTTTTTGTGTGCATATGTATTTTGGTATAAAAGATGTTGACAAACAAATAGAATGAGGGGATGAGAAAAGAATTCATTAATTATATTTTTTTGTTTCATAAGACCTTCGGTCTTGTGCCTACGTACCAACATAAAAACGAGGGATCAAAACCTCGTAGTTCGTGCTACAAATTTCAAAATGAGTGTGTTGATTTTAACAAAATTTAGGTTTGAAAGGCACAAAAGGCCTAAAAATGGTTTGAATGAGTTAGTTCTTTTTGGCTTTTTGAAAATTTAGGTCAAGTATAGTTAAATTTATTTAGAGGTTTGATTTTAAGAAAAGAAGTTTGAAAATGCAATGGCATAAGGCCAAAGTTTCTATCTTTTTGTAAAAAGTGGTCAAAGTTTAGAACAAAAGTAGTTCACACAAAGAAGATTTTGAAAAATGGAGGGAGAGATTTTGAAATTAAAGTAATGGGAAGAAGATGAGGAGACTATCCTATGTACAAAAATTAAAAGTTTATAGTTGAAAAGATCTGACCAAATGGGTAGCAATCCAATAGACAAATATGTCAATAGAAACCCAGAATTCCCTTGGACTTTTAGAATCAACCAACACACAAATGCACAATTATAATATCTTGAATAGCAAGGCATCAAATAAAGATGGCCTCATCCAAGCTTATCCATTCCACGATCTTCTTCAAAATAGCCCATGTAGCAGATGAATTCCACAAGTCACAGGTTCAAAATAACAGTTTCACAATGATCAAATTGCAGATGAACTTAGAGAGATCTTCATAGATTTATCAGATGACTTTCAAATTGCAAGCACTTTGTTCTTCAACAAATTGGCATTGGCCAAGTCCATTAGCAAAGGAATGTTGCCTAAATTCTAAGTCCATTTGTCCAAGATCAAGCCAACAGTCCACTCAAAAGTTTTTTAGGGTTTTTGTCGTTATTATGTACATTAATGGTCAAAGACCACACAAACAAGCAAAGTATATACAAGCAAAATATATCACACAATATGGTCCAAATGGACAAAGTGAAAATTACATTAAGATAAACAATTAGAATGATATGTACAATGGAAAATGAAATAAAGTGCTTAAAGTAAATTGCACTAAAGTAAAGACTTGAAGTAAAAGTTAATGGTTAGTAAGTTAGAAGTTAGTTTTGTTTTGCTTTTCATTTCAAGACATTCTTTGAAGAACACTCAACCCACTTATCACAAGCATGGATCCTTGAACCAAAACATCTTCCAAAGGAAGGAAAGAAGACCAAGTTTCCACACAATACCATGAAAGTGGGGAGACTTACAATCTCACTAACTAAAATGCTTATGCCTTTTATGTCACAAATTTAGCGCTTTGTTAAGAAACCGTAATTGGACTTATGTAGAAGTCACAACTATTTGAGGTCGGGCAATAGACTTTTGGTGTTAATGTATGTTGGATACATATTATTATGAACTATGCTCATTAAACATACCACACACAAAAAATATGCAAAAGGTATGGCCTAATCTCATCCATACTCATGTCAATTTTTCAATCAACAAGCATTAGGATTTTGAGATGTCATAGGCCAAATGGAAATGAACGAATTAAGAAGAAGAATGAGATGAAGAGGGAAGGGGATGAATGAGATCACAAATTGGTCAAAGAAGGACTTTTACCAAATTAATATCATTGATTCATTTTGGGAGATGGAATGTGCATTCCATCAATCCCCTATATCCAATGATATTAACTTGACAAAGTCAAATCAACCTTGACGAAGGTGTTGGTGTAAGCCCTAGAGGTCAATACATTTTGGTACTTGTATCGAATAATAAAAGGCATTCTCTTTATTATGGTTGATTAATAAAGTCCCTGGAATAGATAGTCCGTTTAATGTATTAAGTGTGACTTAATCATGAGAACACATTAAACATAAGGACACTATTCCTAAAGTATCCGTAGTCGAGCTTTAGTATGAAGTGGGATAACATTAAAGCATTAAGACTATTATGTTTGTAGACTGATGATCACATCTCATGGATCATGGATAAAGAGTTATCAAGTCTTAAACATAGGTATGAATATTAGGAGTAATATTTATACCGGATTGACCCGCTATGAGAATACTATATAGAAAGTTATGCAAGGTGTCATAAGTTATTCTCATGGTGATAATAGTGTATTCCACTCTTCGACCTGAAACCACTATGGACCCTAGTTGTAGAGTCGGGTGCTTTATTGCTGATCCAACGTTGTCCGTAACTGGATAACCATAAAGACAGTTGATGGGTACTCCACAAAGCATGCTGAGGGACATGAGTGACCTAGATGGAATTTGCCCATCCTGCATAACAGGATAAATGTCTATGGGCCCAATATTGAACTGGACAAGGATGACACAGTCTATGCCTTGTGTTCAATATAGACATAAGGGCAAAAGGGTAATTATACACATAATTATTATCACAGATGGTTTTGTCAGATCACATGACATTTTCGTGTCTTGGGTAGCAGTGATGTGTTGCTAGATACCGCTCACTGTTTATTATATTAAACGCGTGATTTAATATAATTGCCAACGTCACGAAAACCTACAGGGTCACACACAAAGGACGGATTGATGAGAGATAGAGTAACTAAGGAATACCGTAAGGTACGGTGCCCTTAAGTGAATTATAGAACATCGTATGGTACGGTGTACTTCAGTAGAATACGAAATATGGTAAGGTACCATGGGCTTAAGTGATTTTGGGCATATTATAAGATATGGGCCAAAATACACTTAAGTGGGCTTTTAGCTTGAAGCCCACCCAAGTGGTTCTATAAATAGAACCCTTGTGCAGAAGCATTGATTGCGGTTGCATTATTTTCGTTTTCTCTCTCACTCAAAGCCTTCATTCGTACCAGCTAGCACTGAGATTGAAGGAACCCGTTCGTGTCGACTGAGTAGAGACGTTGTCATCGTTCAACGTTCGTGATCGCTTCGTGGATTTGCATCAAAGGTTTTGATCGTCACAAGAGATCTGCACCAAAGGTTTCAACCGTCACAAGAGGTAAATATTCTATCACTGATCATGACCATTCGTAAGGATCTCTAAAGGAGAATTTTTTTATTTCCGCTGCGTTTTGGACCGCAATTCTCCTTTAGAAGGCCCAACAACAAACAAGCAAACTTAGACAAGTCAATACAAGTGGTCAACAACATTTAAATGGCATTTATTCAATTAAAAATAATAAAATAGTGCATTTAATTTAAATATGTTTTGTCCAATTCCTAAAATCTCATCAAAGCACCAAAGAAATGGCCATGAGATGTATCATACTTCAAACAAGGTCAAAGGACCTTGGAGAAAAAATTTCATAATTTTTGAACATTTTAAAATATTTTTAAACAATTAAAAAAAAATGCAAAATCAATTAATTCAGGAAAAATATTAATAATGACCCAAAAAATAATTTTAATTTAGAATATGAAAGAGAAAAATATTTGAAATTTTTTGGTGAAAGTCCCATATTTTTTGGATCAATATTGAATTTAATATGAATTATTGAAGAAAATGCAATTAAAATAAAAATTCAGAAATTCTAAATTACGTGAAACATCAGATCTCCCTCATTAATTGAGGTGGCATATCTGATGATCCAAAACGCGCGTTCCACATAGACGTGATTCAACTGTGTGGCAAATATGGTAATCAACACCAATGCTTAGGATTAAAACGTGGTAAATGGATCCTATGGTTCACAGCCTTGACAAGTCATCGCCGGAGCCAGAGCTCCGGTCATCTTCCCCGATGAGCCTTACCGGACTGGTCAACATGAACCATCACCAAAAAAGAAACAAGGACATGATCTTGAAGAAAAAATGGCATTGAGCTCGAATATGACCTCCATTCATTCCAATTCCAAGTATATTGAGAGATATGTGGAATTGAAATTCGAGGTACATGAACTAGTTGCTTCGATTTGACCTCAAAGCAACTCAATCTTCTTGCCTACATTGGTAGGACTTCAGACAACCAAAGAATCAATGGAATTGAGCAAGAATTTAAGAGAATCGAAGAGTTTAAAATTTCTGAAAATTACCGTCAATGGAGGTCTGAACACGACGAATCTTGATCTGGTTGTGCTTGGACTCACTCTACTTGCTTGCAGGAAGAGAATTGAAAGGATTAGAAGAAATGGATTCCTGGAGAATTGAATTCCAAAACAGTGGAGATTCAAGCTCAAATTCAAATGAATTTATCAGGCTTATCCTATGAGAATGAAGGGTTTGAAGTGGGGGATCAAAGCTGGCACAATGGTGTGTGAATTTCTGAGCAATTGAAGCTCTATTTATAGCTGAATCATGTGATATTTGCACACTGACTTCCACTTTCCAAATTTGGAAAATATGATGTAATGCTGCATGGGCGCGCATAGGCCCATAAAATGATGGCTTGAAGTCCATAATTGAAGATCAGATGTGTTGAAGTAGGCTTGGATTGCAAGGCACATGTACATTGATGCTTCAAGATTGATCCATGCCAAATGATATCAGCGTGTTTATGCCATGTGCAGCCTATGTATTCCTCATCCAAAATGAATTAATTTTAGCTCTTTGGAAAGGTGAGGTCAAGAGGAACAACTTTGATGTTCAACACTTTTTCATTTGGAGCTTGGAACTTGGAGTAATTTGAGGTGGAAGTTTGAAAAAATTTGACATATCAAAATTTTTCTAAGTGTCAAGCCATATGTCTCAATATTCCACCTTGCTTAACTTTTTATGGGAGCTTCAAATGAGAAACGTGTCTCCATAAAAGTTGTATCTATCTTAAATACCTTCAAAATGGTCACCAATTTCATGTCCTTTGGATTTGAAATGATAGAGTTATGCATTTTTGAAGTTTGGAAAAATCACTTGATCAATGGTATAGGTCAAAAGTGACCTATAATGTAACCTCATATCACATGGTCAAAAAAGTTGAATTAGCTTTCACTCCAAACATCAAAGTTGAATTAGACACATTTAATTTGATTTTGCAACTTAGAAATATTTCATCTCATAAAAATTGAGAAAGTTATGGCCTTGGGAAGTTGACTTTCAAATTAGGGTATAGACAAAATGACCTATAATGTTTTAACATAGAAAATGATTTTCCAAGAAAAAATATCTCTATGTCTCAAAATGAAAGTTGTTTGGAATATCTTTTAGAGTAATTTGTATATTTGAATCATTTTCATATGGTGAAAATGGTTGGAGATAGGGTCTAGGGAGACCCAGTTTTGATCAGATGAATCCATCTGGCCAACCACCATCAACCAACTTGCTAATCTCCAATTCTCTTGACTTTCTTGGCTCGTGGTAGATCATATATGCATAATATGATGAACTTTGAAGTGTCCCTTGAGAAATTTGATCAATTGGTGATATAGCTTTTTGGAGAAGTTACTCAAGATACCTAGTCAAACCAGGGTTTCCAAGGTAAATCACCCTCAAAATCATGAAGCAAACTTGATAAATATCACATGTAAAGATCATTGGTACTCATATATGATGTTCATAACCATTCTTGAATCAATTCTTGGTTGTGCTCTTTGTTCATGAGGTTCTCAAACCCTATATGTGAACTTGATGAATCAATGAGATCATGCCCTTCCTACAAAAGAGTTAGGCAAATACAAAGACATATTTTTGGTATTTTGGTTAGTGAAATGATAAAATACAAGTATGATATAATCACAAAGTGCTTGGTGATTTCTCCCAAAACAAACCCAATGAAAGAGGGGTAAGGAGGATGTCAAGGTATGATCCCAATGCTAATGCTTATGATGAAATTGCATGAGGGATCTCAGGGTCAAAATTGGGGTCTTACACAAGACAGAAAGAAGAAAAGATCTAGGGTTGAGGTCCATGGATGACCAGATGAATAAACAAAGTCTTCAATGAGGGCTCATCACCCAATTAGGGTTCTTGGAGGTGAGTGGAATTATTTGAGTGGTCCTCAAGGTCAAAGGATGTTGAGGATGAGAATTAGGGCTCACGGTTGATTAGGCACAAACCCAACAAGATCAAAGGGTCTTGATGCTTCTCAGATGAACACCATGCCCTGAGTTTGTGTATCATGTTCCCTTTTTGTGGGGGTAAATCCACATGAGATGATAGGATGATGGATGTGTGCTTATGAATTAGGGATATGAAGATGATATGAAGGTAAGGTGAATTTGGTGTGTGCCTGATGCCCCTATTTAGTCTTCTCAGACCTGAATGTATGAATATCAACGATTTTCAAGAATTTGAGGTAGGAGAGGATTAAATACTAAAAATATCCATAAATTTTCCCTGCTGGGGATGGAGATGGCATGAAAATGGGTATGTGTAAGGAGGTGTTTATGGAATGGAAAATGAATTTAATACGAAGTCAACTACTGGGGATTAAGTAATGTGTTTTGTAGGGAGGATATGGTTTAGCTGTATGATGGTTATGTCATGATATGTATGGTATGCAATGCATGCTATGATGTGTAACATAAGTATTTTTTTAAATGAGAGACAAAGAGAAAAGAAATGCTATGACACAAGGTCAAAGAGACAACTGGGGAAAGATGACTCCACTGGGGATACAAATCTTATATAACAAGTGGTGATAATCCTTAGTAATGGCTAGGAACATCTGAATCTAACAAATACAAACCCTAGCAATGGCTGGGAAGGTCTAGAATATTTTGATGAAAACCCCTAACAACGATCAGGAAGTTCTGAAATCTGACAAAGACAATCCCTAGCAACGGCTGGGAAGGTCTTAAAGTTATGATAACCCCTATCAACGACTGGGAAAAGTAGAGTTCAATGTCGATTCCTAGAAACAACTGGAAACCTGACTTCTACTGGGGGGTATTATAGATTCAGTGATGATTCCTAGCGATGGCTGGAATACCTAACTTCTAAAGATGATAATCCCTAGAAACTTCTTAGGGAAAGAAAAAGTTCACTGATGATTCCTAGCAATGGCTGGAATACTTGAATCGTGTTGGGGATGATTGAAAAATTCAGTGACGAATCCTAGAAACGGATGGAATACCTTACTTCTACTGGGAAAAATTTAGGTTCAATGACGATTCCTAACGACGGCTGGGAATACCTGACTCTAGCAGGGGAATATAGAAGGCTCAGTGATGATTCCTAGCAACGACTGGAATACCTGACTCTGATGGGGAAATTTAGGTTCAACGACGACTCCTAGCAACAAATGGAATACATGACTCTTGGGGATGATGGTCTCTAGAAACTGTTGGGGTGAAATGAGATTTCTCTTGAGTAAGATTTGAAGGTGACTTAAAGTGTATACTTATGATACAATGTTATGCATACAAAATGTTGATGTATGCTCGGGCTATTAGGGATATGCAAATGCGAGGTTTATGATTTTTGCCAATAATGGTTGAGTTTTGTAATGATGTCAAACAAGGTTGGGCTTTAGGATTTCTTAGGGAGAGTGTATTGACTTCCCGACATCTTGATTTTGATGTGTTGGCATTCAGGGTGCGTCTGGTTTGTTTACTATTGGTTGTTGATCATCCTAACAAGGAGACATCGATCTTGCCAAGTCCAAAGGACTGTGTGGTGCTTGGGTATGCCAAGCTCATTGGAACATGGTTACCCTTAGATACTTTGAAAGAAAAGTAACTTCAATGTTTTCCTTTGAAAGTTTTATTTTTATATTTTAATCCCCTAAATTCTCACATGCAATATTTATTAAAGAAATTCATATTTCACAAACAAAGTAGAGAAAGTAAAAACATTGAGCACATTTGAGTGGAAAAGATTTTATTGATAAAAGGTAATCTTGTGAATGGGTAATTTACAAAAGGAATCAATTCCTAAAAGAGGTGATTGTAAAAAAGAAATTCAAAAACAATAATGGCAATGAGAAAAGCTCGAATTTCCACTGAGTTCTAATTCTTCTATAGTCTCCATGTCTTTGAAGGTACCTGGATCTTGCTTCTGAAGAAGTTGATTGGATTGACTTTGTTGGGGAATGTGAAATATTCTTTGCGTACTGCAGCCTCTGACTTTTATGAATTGAAATTGATGATTCCAAACCAAAACAAGAACTTGTATCATGGATGAAATGAATGTTTGTTTCGTGGGTTATGGTTAAAAATAGATTGAATTAAAGGTGAATGGATTAATTAATGATGAGGTGATCAAGTAAGGCAAATCATAGAAGCAAATGAGTGCACAAATTAGGGTTTCTTGGATCACAAGGTTCATCAAAGACCAAAGTTAAACAAAATTGGGTTTGGGGTGTAAGAGCTGTCCTGAGGTGATTCACAAGGTTGATGCATGATCAAAGTTTTGATATTAGATGTCCTCAAAGGTAATGTCAAGGCACAAAGTGAATGGTGAGTTGTGCAAGCCACAGAGAAGCAAGGAGCCAGGGTTAAGGTCCATGGATGACTAGATGAGTAAACAAAGTCTTCAATGAGGGCTCATCATACAGTTAGGGTTCTTGGAGGTGAGTGGAATTATTTGAGTGGTCCTCAAGGGTAAAGGATGATGATTATGAGAATTAGGGCTCATGGTTGATTGGTCACAAACCCAACATGGTCAAAAGGTCTTGATGCTTCTCAGTTGAACACCGTGCCTTGAGTTTGTGTATCATGTTCCCTTGTTATAGGGAGTAAATGCATATGAGATGATTGGATGATGCATGTATACCTATGCATTAGGGCTATGAAGATGATATGAATGTAGGGTGAATTTGGGGGTATGACAAGGTCACAGAGTCAAACAGAGTTAGGTCCCCATGTTCAAGCTTAGGCCAAATCTAATCCACTTGTGCGTTTTATGATTTTCTTTGAGCCAAATGTTAACTTAATGGAGTAGAACAAGATTCTAAAGGAATAAATTCAAAAGTATATTTAAGGTGAAAGTTGTAGGCTTGTGAAGTTGAGGTCATGACTTGTAAAATTGGGTTAGGCAATTGGTTAAGCACTTTGCAGCATACTTGGTCATTTTTAGGTCTTATGTTCATTATGCCATAACTTTTGATACCCTTGTGAATTTTGAGCCAAACTTGAGCCAAATTATCTTTGACATAATCTTAAAATAATGCAAAAAGAATAGGGTCGAAATAATAATTGATATGAAAATGGAAAGGGTGGAAAGTAGGGGTCATGATAAGGTTTTGACCCATTTTGGCCACTTGGTCATTGGCACAAATAAGGTCCTAAGTGGATGAATTTATGTTTGTACCTTGAATAAAAATTATAGAGGATCCCAAAAGGCACATTTTTCTAAAAAATGTTTGGCATTTGGATAAAAATTTAAGGGGTTATGGAGTTTGTATCAAAGGCATGGCACATTTGCAAATTAGGTCAAACCACCTTGCACCCCTTTGTAAAAGCTTGATTTTTATTGCATTTTAAGACATGAATATGATGAAATGAGCATCCCTTGATAAAAACTTGATTAAGGCTTGAATGATATGGATTATTTCTTGAAGATTAAAGGTTGTGGCAAGGAAATCAACACATGAACCACCTTTTAGTCCCCATGACCAAACTTGCATTCCCTTTGATCAAAGACCTTGACTTTGCCTTGATTTGAAGCATGATTACCTATTTGGACAAAAAGAGAAAGCAACCACCATCTTTTCATGAATTTAGGGTTAGTTGACAAGTAAAACCAAGTGAAACCCTAGTGTTAATATACAAACCAAAATATGGTCATGCGTGTGACTCAATAATCAAATGTAATGGTCATGCATGATATGACTTGATGTATGTTAAAAGAAGAAAAAGGGAGGGTAAATTTTGGGGAATGACAGTGATATTTTCATAGTGTATGCAATGGTGTTTAGCAAGATAGTTTTAGCTTTGTGATGATTTTAATAATCTTTTTTTTGTTCCGTCATCACTGTTCTTTCTATTTTGTCACCACTAGCATCTACAGGATCTATGTAGGCATCAACTACCATATTCCATAGATCTACGTCATGACCTATAAAGAAGCTTTATATTCTATCTTTCCAGTAATCAAATCTTTCTCCATCAAAAACATGCGGTTTAGCATTATAGTGATCTTTATCAGCTATAGGAGCAATTAGAGGTGGGATAATAGCCATTGTGTTTCACAAACTAGATATTTATCTGACACAATTAAGTGTTTGATAATATTATCAATGCCCGAATTGGAGCTATGATTCCAATTGAAAGTGGCAAGGAACACAAGAAATGGGGGGGGGGGGGGGGGGGGGGTGAATTGGGTTTCTAAAAATGAAATATTTTTCAACCTAACCCAACAAATAGTAAACAAAGAACAAAAATAATGAAGCAGTTATTTTTATCCTGGTTCGCTATTAACTAAGCTATCTCTAGTCCACCCGCCAAGGTGATTTAGCCTTATCAACAAGGACTTAATCCACTATAACCGAAATGATTACATACACACAAAGACTAACCTTCAATGTCTTCTTGAGTAATATTAACTATACCCTAGCCGCTCAAGGAATACAAACTCAATCACTGGGATTACAAAAAATGTGTGTACAAGATTGCTTCTAAGAAAGCAGATAACACAAATTTAAGTACAATGAATTTGTCACACAATAACGAACAAAAGCTTTATGTGTGTTTTCTTTTCCCTATACATAAGAATAATATTTAGTTCAGAAAAACTATTATGTGTAGTAATGTGAATTAGCAGCTGGTTCATTCTTCCAAGTATCCTTTATATAGGCAATGAAAAGATCCGTTGGAGGGTAGAATTGAAATACCAAATTACAGTTGTATCCTTGCATATCGACTTGCATAATAGGAGGCAAAATGGTACGATAGTACAGTCGTTAGCCCACAAAATCAGCATAGGGGAAGGAATATTTAATCTTGTATTATGTATTATTTTCCTTACGTAAAACCTTTTGACCTTATCTTCTAATATTTAGAGCATTCTAAATGAATATTGTTGAAGCATATTTAGAAGGATCAAGAATCTAGTTGAGAGAAACTTCAGAACCTTGGTCTCCAGAGTCTTGACACGGTTCATCAGAACCTAGTCTTCACAGTCTTCAGAGCTTGGTCTTCAGATCTTGAGAATGCAAAATCTTGAGAGCTTGACAAACCTTTAGAGGATCTTCTATCAAAGTCACAGTCAGAAGATTTAGCATAAACGTTCATCAAAACCGTTGTCTTAGAGCGTTCCAGGACTTGACATAATCTTGTAAAGCGCACTTTTGTATCTCATTAGAGTCAAAGTGTGTTGAGTCTAGAATCTGGTGACGTCACATGCCAAATTCTCAGAACCATAACATGTTAGCAAAAGCTACACAATAGACAAAACCATTAGGGTACAAAGTTGTTCTATAAGAAATAATGTATTATTATCATCAAAATTAAAGACCATATGCATAACCAAATCTTGTTCTTACAATTTTCATTATTGTTAGATCTTTGTATAAGTCTACCACTAAGACTTATCTTATATTCTTCTAACAATATGTTTATAATTAATTATTGAGCACCTAATGCTTATAACGATTAAGTTGCACATTATACCTTTGTCTATGATCCGATTCCATTGAAATTTAAAACTTATGTAAACTTGATAATTTTATTCTAATCTTTTTCTTCTTTGATCATTCTTCTAAGATAGCCTTTTGTCTTCATCAAAACCAAGCTATGATTGATGATGAGCATCTTCTTCACTGTTATTTTTATGCTCAAGGATATCCATTAGTTTATTGATAATTATTTTGATAAGTATATTTTTTTAAAATTTTATCCAAGTTTCTTGATTCTCATTCATTTAATACCATAACCATAAACTTAAACATTATTATTTCATAAGCAACCCTAAACTTAGATATTGTGCCCAATGTAGATTTAACTCATCACTACGTAACTCTAGAGAAATGAAGGTGATAACAAGTATTTTTAGGCTAAGGACTTGTAATATGACTTTTAACATAAAGAAATGAGATTAAGCTTTAAAGAGATTGAAAAAGGGAGAAATAATAATATAAGGGTAGTATGAAAAAGAAATGGATACAAAAAAACCCAGTGTGTATATAATATGTCAATCAAACATAAAAAAAAAATCAAATTCTAGAAAATAAATAAATGCATGTGTTGACCAAGTGACTCCAAACACAAGAGGGGGAAGAGAATTATGATATTCAAAATTAAAAAGAGGTCTATAAAACCTTTGATTTTGAAATCTCTAATGTTAGTGTAAGCATACCTTAAGAGGAATAGAAGTGGAATATAGAAATAAGAGAGAAACACAAAGGAATGAAAATAAAAGACAGAAAGTAAAGAGGAAATGGATATAAAGGTTACACTGCAGATTTATCCTAGTTCAGTCTAAACCATTTTACCTACTCTAGTACCCAAGAGTTTTCCCTTGAGATTTTCATTAAAATTAACTTTGAGCTTTTAGAAGACCGACCTACAAATCTTCTAACAACAAATAGAGTTTTGAAACAAGCTTAATTCAAGAGCCTTCACCCATGATTCTTTAAGGTTTAGCTTGTGACCACAAAATATTTTACAAAGATATTACACAAGAGAATCACACTATTTAATAAAACAAATTGTAGCACAACACTAACACAACACAACTCTCAGAAGAAACTCCTCACTCTTTTGGCCCAACGACAACTCTAGTGAAAAGGATTTTTATAATGAAAGAGTAGAAATAATAGTAGAAAATTTTTTATTCAAAAATATGGTGTGAAATGAAATGAGGATAAGCCTTCTTTACATAAAATAAATTGCTCAAAAAGGAAACAACCCATGAGCCTTTTAATGATTTAATCGATTTACTCTAGGTGATAATAGATTAACCAACCTAAATTAGGAAATCTTGGTTTTTTACGTCACCTAATCGATTAACAACTCATTTATCGATTAAGAGATGTTACAAATAGGTTTAATCAAGTAGAGGCATCCCTTAATTGATTAACTAATGTAAGATATATTTCTAATTGATTAACCAAGCTTTTAACAAATTAAATGCGTGCTAGGAATGGTTTTAAGAGATTTTATCAAAAGAGGTTTGAAAAGTATTGTTTGTGTGTGTGTGTATGTGTGTGCTTTTGTTTGTATGTGCACACACACACATTGTCTTAGTACCTCGAGACTTACTCATGTTCCTTTTACGAAAAATTGATCAAGACTGGGAAAACCTAAGCGGGGGACCAGACTAACTTTCACACTTTCACAACTTCAAGTCTTCAAGTTTAAAGATCATATATTCAAATCTTAAAATTCCTTGCTTAATTCACCAATGTCTAGAAATTTCAACTACAAATTGATATCTTTTACTAATGAGGCTTACGGTATCTTGTTTGGATGTCGTCATCAGGAACAAGTGGATAGTTGCAATCAACCCTCATTTGACAGTTGTCACCACGAAATTCTAAAATTATTAACACTAAATATTGTTTAACTTATGGAGTTGTCATATTTTAAGCCATTTGACAATTTTCATCATAAAAAATAAATGAAGGTTATACTTGCACGTCACATAGACCCATATTCTCCCTCTTTTTTTATGATGATGATGCATCTCTCAAAGAGGTGGAATAATAGAAGAAGAAAAAATAAAAATAAAAATATTGGAGTGGTTAACTTTCCATCACATATAAAGAGAGTATACTTTACTATCCTTCGGAGTATACTTCTTTGATTTGGCGTTATAAAAAAAGTGAAAAAAGAGATAACATGTAGACAACATATATCATAAACTTGGAAGCAAGCAAATTCTAATTAAAATGAAAAAAAAACATTTGATTACAATGAAGGGATAAAGACATAAAGATGAAGCACACAAAAATAGGAAATAAAATATTGAGCAAGACAACTACTCATTTTCACTATCGTCATTAATATCATAAGGCATTCCAAGTTGAACTTTGGCTCTAGAATCAATAACATGTTTTTTAGTAAGGCAATTTGCTTAGTAACTGACTAAGAGTTTTGGTATATTTGAGTGCTAAAAATAATGGAAGCCACTAGTGCTTCTAAAGAAGGATTTTGAGGAATCTCGTAATAAAAAAACTTCCATATTTTTTGGTTCATACTATACGTCTCTATTGAAGTCTCTAATTTTTATCCGACTAAGAGACATCTTTCCAATCAAAGTGGAACTTCGGCTTAACCATTATCATTCTAAGTTGACCCTAACTTTGGACATAGTTTTTGTGATTAAACCACTATAAGGTAGTCATGCTCTAGTATCACTGTTGTATTCCAAAATGTGTTGAATTAATCCATATTCTCAGTTGGTTGGGATGATTTGAGAAAGCAACCACATGATCACAACATCATACTTTAATAGTTTAACATAATTGTTCTTCTTTGGAAAAATCACATACGACACTAAATTATGTGTGAAATGATAAGATATTTCCAACAAATTCTCTTTGATAGGGAATTTGTCACCTCCTATTAGATTGATAAAAAGGCTTTAAATAGAGATAAATACTTTAAAGTTTTGAGAACCAAATGGAGCAACAAAGGTGTGGGTTTTCCATAAAGAAGGTAGATTCTAGAGTTTTACGAAGTTTTCAACGGTGAGATAAATTTTAGTCTTACATACTTATGCTATGAGTACCCCATCTTTAAAATATAGATTTTCATAAAACGTCTTGATTAATCTTGGATAAATTAGCTTTAGCTTTTTGCAGATGAAATCTGTAAGCAATGCTTCATGGAGATTTGAGTAAAAGTTGAATTTCATGCAGTAATTTGCGTTCAGGTAAACAGTTTTGAGGATGCGATGATCGAAAAAGAACTTGTAATGAAAAACCATATAGGGATTTTTAAGTGAAATCTCTGAATTCGTAGATATTTGAAGAAGTGTTTTCGAAGAGAAGAATCTTCTTCGATGCCAATATGATGATGATGATAGTAGTCAAGAAGTAGAACAAGAAAGCAAGCAAGAGAGAGAAATATTCCTAGGATGATGTCAAAGAGAGGTGAATGAAAATATCTTTTATAGACTCTTTATGAACATTTTGGATATGATTTGGATGAAATGTTACTTAATCAATTTACTCTTCAATGTTGATTGATTTTGCATCAAAGTTGGTTAAAAATCGATTTTGCCATGGGGATTTGATGTATATTTAATATCCAATCGATTATATTTGGCCTTAATTAATTTGAATTAGATTTGGCCCTAATCTATTTGATTAACTATTTGGTTTAATTGAATAAAAGGTGAATTTTTCATCTTCCTTAGTACGTTTAGGCTTGAAATGCCTTTGGGCTTCAGTATTACCTTTGGAACCTCCCATTTTATGAAGCATACCCTCTTTGCTTTATTTTTCAAGCAAACGATTAGTAGAAACTGTCATATCCTAAATTTTCCCTCCCCTTTTTATTTTTCATCTGACTTTTTGTTTGAGATTCATCTGCATACATTTGTGCCAAGTACATGAAATCATTCATCCACTTTAACAACTGTAGCGGTGTATTCGTCACTTTATGATTTATTGACTAAATCAAAAGCAAAGCATACAAAGATAGAGTCGCCACCGCACTTTTATTTATCCAAAGGAATGGCTAAAAAGCGAACAAAAGCCTAAGAAGTTTTACACATAGAAAACTAATGAAAAGATCAGAGATCTGGGTAAGGGGTTAATTACGCAATTGGAAGGTGTTAGGCACCCAAAACATCCTAGGTACTCCTAGAGAGCTCTTTTCACACTTGTTGAATAAATTGTTATTTGTTATGAAAAGCATTTATTGTGCAAACATGAATGAAGGGATGAGAAAAGAATATACAAGTTATTATTTTTGTGTTTGAACGGATGAACCCGTTGCCTACGTACCTTTCCATGGAAGGTAAGGACCAAAACGCCGTAGTTCGGCTAAAAGATTTCCAAAATATGAGTGGGTTCATTTTAAAACAAAAGCCCTAAGGTCTTTCGTTATCCACGGGAGAAAACTCAACCTTATACAAACAACAAGTCCACCATGTGAGAACAGCTTCAACTTACTAGTGAGGGGTTAACCCTATAATAAGCAAGGAAGTCTTACAATTCAATCACTAAGGACAAGAAGGTGAGATTAATATCAACCAACTAGGATAAATCAAACCTATGGCTAATGTATGAAAACTTATCAAGAATGGACAAGGCCACAAAACAATTGAATGAGTTGGATTAACCAATTAGGATTTATTCACAAAAAAAAAAGTGGTCAATGTATGATTAGAATTCAATTCAAAGAAGTATTATGAAATGGAGTTTGAAAAATCAAAGGCCTAAAGCCTAGGTTTCTAATTTGAAAAGAGATGAAAATGTTTGCACAATATTTTTCAAGTTGAGATTAGCATGCAAATGGAGGTTTAAAGAAACAAAAGGTGGGTGGGTGAGGGAGTAAAACTTCTTAGATATTCACCTCTTGAGATCATATGTAGATGATCCAAGTGATTCCTTTGGAATAGGCAACAATGCAAATAAGCAAATGAGCAAAGCAAATGGATACCGGATGCCAATCAATGGACTTACACCAATCTCACAAACAAACATGGATACCGGATACCAATCAATGGATTTACACCAATCTCCTAAAACAAAACAATGATACCAGATGCCAATCAATGGACTTACACTAATCTCACAAACAAACATGGATACCGGATACCAATCAATGGATTTACACCAATCTCCTAAAACAAAACAATGATATTGGATGCCAATCAATGGACTTATACCAATCTCACAAAACAAACATAACAAGGATACCAGATGCCAATCAATGGACTTATACTAGTCTCCCACCATATCATAGGGACAACTGCCAAGTAATGGACTTATGATTGTCTCCTCCATGGACAAAGCAAAAAATGCTATAAAGCAAAGTTATGAAATGATATACAAATGATGATGATAAATGCACAAAGGCACACTCAAGCAGATATGCACAGATGAATCAAGTAAGCAGACAATCAAGTCAATTAGCACACACTATATACAAGCAATTAGGCTCAAACAAGGTTAGACTTTTCAGTCAACTGGAATGGGGTATGTTGTGCTCTTAACCCTAACATTGAGAGTTAGGGTGAAGCAGATGAAATGGAGATGAGGGGTGTGCCTCATAGCTCTTATCCATGGTCAGGGAGAGCTTTGAATAATAGAAGGTGTGGGAGTTCAGAAAGTTGGAACTCTTCTCCACAAGTGATTTGACTCTATAAGATCTTGGGTTAGTATCCACAATGCATCAACATGTTATGTGAGCAAAGGGATGACACACTGAATAGTAGGAGATGGACTACACATCTCTTTTATCTACCAATTGCCTCATAAGAGGACTTTTCCTGCTTGGCACAAAGAGTAAACAATCACAAGCATTGCCTCTTAAGGAGGACTTCAGACAGGTGCCTGCCCCCATAACAGGACAGGTCTTCCAGACTACATGAAGAAGAGAGGTTATACCTAAGTGGTTAAGCAACCAAGCAAAAGCAAGTTCACAATGAACTTAAGCAACTTATGTACCTGTTGAAACATCCAACAAATCAGTACACAGTACAGACAAACAACCAACAGTTAATGCAACAGATAACCAATATACATAATGTGTAAGCCAAAAGTCAAACTCAAGAGAGTCAACATCAACCTACAAAACACACATTAGTAATCAAAAGCAAATATCAAATGCTCTCAAGATAAGGCATCATCAATTGTGTAACTTGAATGTGTAACCTGAAACAAAGCTTCAAACATGAGAGGCAAACCACTAGGTCAAAGCCTAGGATCAAAGATGGAGAAAAAAATCAAAAACAGAAACTCAAATTTGACATGATGAAACTTCAAACAATTATTGACACATTTCAAAAAGTCCCACATCAATATCATATACCAAAAGCATTTCATGACCAATTGAAGTTCAAGACTATTTTAAAGCTCAAATGTGACCAACCAGAATGAAAAATCTCAATTAAATCAGAAATCAATCAATAAATTCCCAGAAAATTCATGCTCATTCACAACGTCTATAATATGCATCATGCGAAAAATCAGAGCAATTGGAATTCATTTGATAGGGTAATCACAACACATAAGATGAACAAGCAAAGGTGTGACACAAATTGTCACATCTACATTCACATGATCATAAAACAGCAACCACAAATGGTAAAAATACCAAATCAACACCAAAATGTCAAGCCAAGAGTCTAGTTTCATCATGCAAAGTTTCAGATTCATTGGATCAACAACCATCATTTCACAAATGCATAAGCAAGGCAATGTCCAAAGTGCATACATGTACAAGAACCCTAGACAAAATTAAATCCAGCCAGGCACAATTTGAGTTATCATGATGATAAAAGACTAGAGAGAAAAAGAAACTCAATGCAAAAATCCTCACATTTTTTGGATCATTATTTGATTTGTTATGAATTTTGGAAGATGCAAATGAAATTGAAATGAAATGAAACAAATAAAATTGAATTAAATGAAATAGGAATTATTTAAATTTGAAATGATTCTGGCGCCACTACCATACGCAGCGTTTCATTAAAGAAACGCCTGGCCAATCAGAGGCCAGCATGGGCAACAGCATGCATCCAATGGCGCTAAAGCCCTAAAAACATAAGGCAACGAAATTTCGTGGTATTACATGCATCAAAACCGTGGCCTTAGTGACTGTATCATCTTCTTCAACAGCTCGCGACATGAACAGTAATGCTTCAAGAACACGATGAACAATTGTTCCAGATTTTGAAAATGAACATATATTCATGTAGCACACACATCAAGGAGCATGAATCAAGCAATAACTAAGCATCTAACATCGTGAATCATAGGGATCGAGCAAAATCAAATTTCAACATCAAACTTTAAATCTTCGAATCTAAGTGAATAATGCATGGATTTAAGTGAATCGAAGCTCAGCATGATCACAAGAAAGAGATCTACAAGTATAGCATAATAGAATTGAGAAATAGGAGTGTCGCATTACGCGAAAAACCGGCGGGAAACGAAAACAACAGAGCCGCCACCGTGCGTTATTTATCCCAAAAGAGGGAAAGGAAACACTCGAAGTAAACCTGGAAAAGACATGGTCTCGCGACCAAAGAGAAAGGGATCGGGAGTCGGTTATGGGAAGGGAAGGTATTAGCACCCCTACGCATCCGTCGTACTCGACGGGATCCACGCACAAAAGGAAGGAAAATGGTTGCTAAACACTGCTCAAAAAAACATCAAACACTTGCTAAAAAGAGACACAAGAAAACAAAAGAAACTGACTCGGCAGGATATCGCATCCTGGGCCTACGTAGTCTATCAGGCATAGACATCAGAGTCGACGTAGTTCGGACTAGGGGGAAACGTGCTCGCTAGGATGTCGCATCCTATGCATATGTATCTTCTCAGACTAAAGAAGAATCAGAGCACTCGTAGCTCGGCTAACGCACGCCAAACAAAACAACACGGGAAATCGACTGCCAATTGCTGGGCTTACGTCAAACTCTACACAGAAAGGCAAACATGGAAACCGAATGCCAATCGCTGGACTTACATCAGACTCCGAACCAAACACACCCACACTAGAAACCAAATGCCAATCGCTGGACTTACATCGGACTCCAAGCACACGACAATAGGATACGGAATGCCAATTGCTGGGCTTACATCCATCTCCTAACACACACAAGGGACAGAAACAAAAAGGGCGCCCAGAGAGATCTGCTCATCTCCTACCTACGTACCTCATCTGGTATGAGGATCAGGGCGACGTAGTTCCCCTACGCAGGGACAAAGGACTAGCCTAACCAGATACAAAGGGAGACACAACTAGGGAGACTATGACTCGAGCCTAGATGTTATCATGCATATCATCCCTAAGTTAAGGTTGCTATCTAACTTGCACAGGGAGCAAGCTATCCTAAACAGCACAGGCAAAGTAAACAATCACAAATAACACACACTATATACATACAAAGTGGGCTCACACAAGGGTTAGGCTGTGAAACACAAGCCATCTGGAATCGGGTGATGTTAGCTCTTAACCCTAACATTGAGAGTTAGGGTGAAGCAGATGAAATAGGAAGTAAGGGGTGTGCCTCACAGCTCTTATCCCTGGCCTGGGAGAGCTTTTAAACAGATGAAAGTGTGGGTTCAGAAAGTTGGAACCCTTCTACACTTATGACTGACTCAACATAGATCTTGGGTTAATATCCACAATGCATCAACACCAGTTGTGTGAGCAAAGGGATGACTCAACTGACTAGCAGGAGAAGGACTACACATCTCTTTTATCTGCCAATTGCCTTATCAAAGGACTTTTCCTGCTTGGCACAAAGATAAACAAACACAAGCATTGCCTCTTAAGGAGGACTTCAGACAGGTGCCTGCCCAAGTAACAGGCCAGGTCTTCCAGACTACATGGAGTTAGAGACATTATACCTCAATGCTCAAGCTATCAAGTAAAGCAAAAGCAAGTTCACAAAGGAACTATAGCAACTAAGGTACCTGAAAACAATCCAACATAATCAGTACACAATTCAAACAGAAGTCAAGCAGACAACAGACAGTCAACTGTACACAAGCAGACAAACAAGCATCAATGCACAAAGGTGCAAGCCACAAAGCCTAGGCTTAAGCTTCAAAGCCTACAACACCAAACTCAAGATTAGTCATCAACAAGCAATGGATCAACTCCAAATGAGTGAATATCATCAAGCATGGCAATTGTGCTTTTTAACCTGAAACAAAGCTCAAATGTGAGAGGCAAACCTCTAGGACAAGGCCTAGGGTCAAAATTAGAGAAATAATACAAAACAGAACATGAAAATTGGCATGAATCAAGCTTAATCAAATAAGAACAATATCCAAGTGGTCTCATATCTATATCATCAACCAATTTCATTTCACAAGGCATTTAGTGCAAAGCATGCAAATTCAAAGCTCATAGAACCAAACAGAATGAACCAATCCACATCAACTCAAACATGATTCAATAAATCTCCAGAAAAATCATGGCTAAACAAAATTCATCACATGATCATCATACCAAAAATCCAGTCATTTGGATAAGTGGAAGTATAGCAATTAAATTCACTAAGGCAAGGCAAGGCAAAACAAGCTCAAACAAGGCACAATTAGATGCATCAACTTCACACAAGCATAAAATAGAATCCACACATGATAAATGTATCAAACCAAAGCCACAATTAACTTCAAAGTGTCTAGAATCAATGTGCAAAATTTCAAGCTCATAGGATAAACATTAAGCATTTCACATATCATCTAAGTTCATGACTCCCAAAAAGTCCCAACATGACCGATCAGCAAAGAAAATCTCAAACAAATCGGAAATGCACTCAAAAATTCCACAAAAATTCACAAGCAATCCTAACATCCAGGAGTATCATCATGCAAAAAATCATATTAATTGGAATTTAATTGGCATGGCAAATAAATTCCTCAAGTCAAGCAAGTAAAGGTGTGACACACATTGTCACACCTACCTTAATCATATCATATCTCAATAACCAGAAATGAGAAAAATGCAAACTCTATACGAAAATGACCATTAGGAAGTCTATTTTAAACATGCAAAATTTCAAGAGTGTTGGATAAAATCTCATCATTTCACAATCAAAATGGCAAAGCATGTCAAGAAAACATATGTGCACACAATCCCTAGCCAAAATTAAAATCCATGCGTGCATAATTTCTGGAAAAATCATCAAAAAATATTAGAGATCATGAGGAAAACAATGAAAAAAAATCATCTCATTTGGACAATCCATCAATGAGTTATGGAATTTTGAAATGGAGAAAAAATTAAAAAGCATGAACAAGGCATGGAATGAACCCATGAGATCAATGGAAATAAAATGTGAAGGCAAAATGTGGAAATGCTTCAGCAGGGAATCGAATCATGTATCAATTCAAACCAAAGCGCGCTACAATGAAGCGCTGCGTTTCATTTAAGCTGACATGGCAATTAGAAGCGCGCTACACCAATCATCTGGACACGTTGGATCACATGCAACCAATACACGGCCATAAACAAGAAATCGCATGCAGGCAAGGCAAAAATAGATCTAACACACTTTCTGGGAAAGAAACCCTAATCTTCATACATGTTCATCAACATTCAAAGGCTCAAGAACAATTGTTCATAGAAATTAACAAAATGCATAACAATGGATCCGTCTTTCCAAGCACATCAACAATCTAAGCTCATTTTAACCTAATTCTCCCTATCAAGCACGGATCGAGCAAAAGAAGTTTTGTATACCAAACTTAAATTCATCATAACTACGTCAATTCTTGATGAAAATCAAAGATACAAAGCTCAGCATGCTCATGAATCAAAGATCTACAAAACGCATATCATGATTTCAAGAATGGTGACATTCGAAAACTGACCTTCAAGAGATTGCAGAAGTGAATTCAGTGTTTCCAGGCCTTGCAAGGTGGAAACAGATGCTATCCAATGCTTATGTGAGTGAGTGAATGAAGAATCAAGGTTCAATTGTGCTCGATAGTGCAGAAAACATCAATTGCCATGGATGATGCAACTTGCTACAGTCCTTGATTCAGCTCGAAAATGATGAATTCTTGCTTGCAGAAGGTCCAATAACACTTGTGGATGGTGAATCAATGAAGAACAATGCAAGGTTTATGCAGAATTTGGATGAAAAGTTGAGAGAAAAAGTTTTGGAAAAAAATGCAAAATGGATCTAGATCTGAGATTTTGATGTGTTAACCCCAATTTCTGTTATGATTTGCAATATATATGGTCTGTTAATCATGTTTGTTAATTAAGATTAAGCAATGCAATTGGAATTAAGTGAAATGCAAGTGTTATGCAAATTTGGTCAATTCACCTTATGTGCATGGAATGTGATGCTACAGTGCACGAGTTCATGCTTAATTCACCTTGAAATGTCAATTTTAGCCAAATGCCAATGATAGAATGTGTGGAAAATGCTTAATTTTCAAATGAGATTTTTCCCTCCAAATTTCAAATGAAGTTCAAGTGAAAAATCCAATATTTTTGTGATGAGAATTGATGAAATGTAATGTATGATTTGGATAGAGCATATCAAAACAAGAATGTTGCAAAAAATCCCACTCCATTTGGCCTTGTAGAGTGAAAGTTATCCCCTTTTGAACTTCAAATTTTCTTGGTAAAGATTGATCCATAACTTTTCAACCATACATGAGAAATTCATGTTCTTGGACTTTTTGGAAATGGGAGAACAATATCTTCAACTTTCATGTTGGAAAAAATTTCACTTGAAGCTTTCTTGGACATGTAATATTAAGGAGAAGACCTTTCCATTTTTGGCAATTTCAAATTACAGGTCACTTACTATTTTTAGAAACTTTTCATCTGACCTCAAATTCTTCATTGTTGATGCTTGAAATGCCAAATGAGACTTGTATGGACATGAATGAGGCCTCTCTAACCATCTCCCACCTTCAAATCCATGATTGAATTGACTGTTGACTTTGGTTGACTTTCTAGGGTTTCAGACGAGTTGCATCTTGACTGATGGTCTTTGAACCTCCAATCTTTGGCCAAACCGCTTCAAAATGATCCCTAGGTCATATGAACTCAATGAACCAACCCTAGGGCTTTGCTTCAATAGGAAATGCACTTGCTTGCTTGCACAACTGGATCTCCTGACAAGTCTTGACTGATGACTTGCACTAGGTAATGGACAATGCAATGCTAATGACTTAAACATGAAAATGTATGTACACAATGGGAGGTGCAAATTTGAGGTGCTACAGCTGCCCCTATTGAATCAACTGGGAACCCGAACGGATGAGAGCAACGGCTGTCAGACTTTCAGGGTAAACAGGGATTGAATACCAAGAACCGTAGAAATTTGCACAATGCGGGGATCCAACAGTAACTTCAACTGGATCTGATGTTTATTACTGGGGATTTTGATTTTTTCTTCTCAAAGGTACAGTCACATCCAGACATCGCAAGACGATGAATGGCGATAGAAATCACAACTAGACGTCAACAGACGACTAGGAAAAACTCGACGTTTATCGAAACCAACGGAGAGGTAACAGACATCAACGGATGACTGCGCGGAAAATACATCTAGATGTCAACGGACAACTAGGAAAAACTCGACGTTTACCAAAACCAACGGAGAGGTAACTCTACTAGGGAGGATCAAGAAAAACTCGACGTTTACCAAAACCAACGGAGAGGTAACCAAACATCAACGGATGAATGGGAAGACTCGACCAGACGTCAACGGACGAACGGGAGAAGCTCGACGTTTATCGACACCAACGGAGAAGGAGAAGCTCGACGTTTATCGACACCAACGGAGAAAGGTGACCAGACAGGACGTTTACCGACGACTCTACTGGGGAACCCTGAATGAGGATCGACCAGACATTAATGAATGACTGGGGAATAGGATATACAATCAGACGTCAATGCACGAAGGAGAAAAACTCAACGTTTATCGAAACCAACGGAGAGGTAACTCTGAGGGGACGGGTACAACTATACGTCGACGGACGCATAGGAAAAACTCAACGTTTATCGAAACCAACAGAGAGGTAACTCTTCTGGGGAGAGGAAATATAACTCAGCCAACCGTCAACGGACGACTGGGAAAAACTCAACGTTTATCGACACCAACGGAGAGGAGAACTCTGCTTGGGGAAAGGTGAACACAACTAATCATCAACGGACGATTGGGAAAAACTCATCGTTTATCGAAACCAACGGAGAGGTAACCCTGTGGGGATCAACAACCATTAACAAATGATCTGTGGGGAACAAGCAAACTATACGTCAACGGACGCATAGGAAAAACTCGACGTTTATCGACACCAACGGGGAGGTGACTCTTATTGGGGATAATTCGACTAGACGTCCACGGACGAATAGAAAAAACTCAATGTTTATCGACACCAACGGGGAGGTGACCTTTGGGGAGGGTTAAGAGTATTACGAACATCGAAAGATGATGTTTACCGACATCAAAAGAAGACCAGACATCAACGGATGACTGGGGTAGGACTCGATGTTTACCCACACCAGAAGATGGTGTGTACCGACACCAAACAAATAACGCACGCGGGTGCTGACATGACACTGACCAGTATCACCAGATGACATCTACATATGTCAAGACAAGGTTTAAATGCTTGCCGGGATCTCACTGGGGAGAAACGGACTTTCCTGTCACCAACAGATTAGATCCATTATCAGTAATGATCTTATCTGGCACACCATAACGACAAATCAACTGGTTCTTGATAAACTTCACAACCACCTGCCTGGTCACATTCGCATACGAAGCGGCTTCAACCCATTTGGTGAAGTAATCAATTGCTACGAGAATAAACCTGTGCCCATTGGACGCCTTCGGTTCAATCATGCCGATCATGTTAATTCCCCACGTAGAGAAAGGCCATGGTGATGAAATCACATTCAGAAGTGTCGGAGGAATATGAATCTTATCTGCGTAAATCTGACACTTGTGGCATATCTTCACATATTTGCAGCAGTCAGACTCCATTGTCAGCTAATAGTAGCCTGCTCTCAGCATCTTTCTAGCCATGGCATGTCCATTGGAATGAGTACCAAATGAACCCTCATGGACCTCAGTCATCAACAGGTTTTCTTCGTGTCTATCCACGCATCTGAGCAAAACCATGTCAAAATTTCTCTTATACAGCACTTCACCACTGAGGTAGAAACTGCCTGACAATCTTCTCAAAGTTTTCCTATCTTTCACAGATGCCCCAGGCGGGTAAACCTGGTTCTGAAGGAAATTCTTAATATCAAAAACCAAGGCTTGTCATCATTCACTTCTTCAAATGTAAATACGCGAGCTGGTCTATCCAAGCGCATCACGGCAATGTTGGGAACTTCATTCCAATACTTGACCACAATCATGGAAGCAAGCGTAGCAAGAGCATCTGCCATCCGATTATCCTCTCGAGGAATATGATGAAAATCAACTTTAGTAAAGAACGTTGAAATCCTTCTCGCGTAATCTCTATACGGATCGAGACCTGGCTGATTCGTCTCCCATTCACCCTTGATTTGATTGACAACTAGGGCCGAATCACCATACACATCAAGATGCTTGATTCTCAAATCAATACATTCTTCCAGTCTCATAATGCAAGCTTCGTACTCAGCCATATTATCCGTGCATTTGAAAGTTAGCCTTGCTGTAAACGGAATATGTGTGCCATGAGGAGTAATGATTACCGCCCCAATTCCATTTCCATACTGATTTACAGCGCCATCAAACACCATCGTCCATCTGGAACCAGGTTCCGGACCTTCATCAAGTGTAGGCTCATCACAATCTTTTATTTTCAAATACAGAATCTCCTCATCTGGGAAATCATACTGAACGGGTTGATGATCTTCAATCGGCTGGTGCGCTAAATGGCCAGCCAAGATACTACCTTTGATAGCTTTCTGAGCTCGATACTCAATATCATACTCAGACAACAACATCTGCCAACGGGCAATCCTCTCAGTTAAAGCAGGCTTCTCGAAGATATACTTGATTGGATCCATTCTGGATATCAACCAAGTTGTATGATTTATCATGTACTGGCGCAAACGCTTAGCAGCCCAAGCCAAAGCACCGCACGTCTTCTCAAGCATTGAGTATCGAGACTCACAATCAGTAAACTTCTTCCTGAGGTAGTAGATAGAAGATTCTTTCTTCCCTGATTCATCTTGCTGACTGAGTACACAACCCATCGAGTCTTCAAGAACAGTCAAATACATGATCAGAGGTCTTCCTTCTACAGGCGGAGACAAGATCGGAGGTTCAGACAGATACTCTTTGATACTGTCGAAAGCTTTCTGACAATCCTTGGTCCAATCATGAGACTGATCTTTCCAAAGGAGCTTGAATATCGGCGCACATGTGGCAGTCATGTGGGATATAAATCTGGAAATATAGTTCAAGCGGCCAAGAAAACCTCGGACTTGCTTCTCAGTTTTGGGTGCAGGCATCTCTTGTATTGCTTTGACCTTTGCAGGATCAACTTCAAAACCTCTCTCGCTGACAACAAAACCCAACAACTTGCCGGAACGGACTCCAAATGTACATTTGTTCGGATTCAGACGAAGTCTGAACTTCCTCAGTCGCTGAAAAAGCTTCGACAAATGCTCAACATGTTCAACTTCCGTTCGGGACTTAGCAATCATATCATCAACATAGACCTCTATCTCCTTGTGCATCATATCATGAAACAAGGTAGTCATAGCTCGTTGATACGTGGCTCCGGCGTTCTTCAAACCGAAGGGCATCACTCGATAACAGAATGTTCCCCAAGGTGTGATGAATGTTGTCTTCTCCATATCTTCGGGTGCCATCTTGATTTGATTATAACCGGAAAATCCGTCCATAAAGGAAAAGACTTTGAATTTAGCTGTATTGTCTACCAACATGTCAATGTGTGGTAGAGGAAAATCATCTTTTGGACTAGCTTTATTCAAATCACAGTAATCAACACACATACGGACTTTTCCGTCTTTCTTAGGCACAGGCACAATATTGGCCACCCATTGAGGATATGTAGAAGTCACCAGAAACCCCGCATCAATTTGCTTCTGAACTTCCTCTTTGATCTTCACTGCCATATCTGGATGAGTTCTTTTGAGCTTCTGCTTTACAGGCACGCACTCAGGCTTCAAAGGCAGGAAATGTTGCACAATATATGTATCTAGACCCGGCATGTCTTCATACGACCAAGCAAAGATATCTGAATATTCTCGTAGCAAACTGATCAACCCCTTCTTGACAGACTCTTCAAGAAGTGCCCCAATCTTCACCATACGAACACAATCTTCAGACCCCAAGTTGACTGTTTCCTGATCTTCGAGATGCGGCTGAATGATCTTCTTCTCGTGCTCAAGGAGACGGGAAATCTCATCAGGAATCCCTTCAACATCATCTTCCTCTGCCTCGAATACAGGGAATTCAAAATTGGGAGATGGCGTTGGATCATTATGTTCAATGGGTTTTAGAATCAACCTGCATAATGATTTTGGTTAATAAAAAATTTTAGAATTTAAACAAGCAAATCATTATGCAGATGAAAAGATTGCTTTTATTCTTGTTATTATGGTTTTTTGTGATCACTGGTTTCATGCAAAAAAGCAAAAGGTGAAAACAAATGGAAAACAAATGTTTAACAATGCATTAATTGAATGAAATATCATTGTATAAATGCTGCCAACAATGTCATCACTTCTCCTTATGGCATGGGAGAAGGTTTTGAACAAAGTGAACCATTACTCTGATCTATGAATGACTGTAGGAACATCTACATCGACCCAATTGTGGCAGACACCACCAGGTATGATGAAGTTGCTCAAATCCTCTGCATCCTCTTCCAAGATAGCAGCAGCTTCCTCAGTCTGATTAGCATGGATGAAACCTCCACTCTTGAACAAACCTTGCTCATTAAATGCCCCAGAAGAATAGGCAATGCCAGCCCGGGATTTATTGTCTTCAAGCTCGATCATCTTCCCCAAACCAGCAACTGCACCACATTCAATGGCCAGTTTCGCATCACGGTAGGAAGCAAATGAAGGAGACTTTTTCTCAATCGGCTCAGCAATAGATAAAGCTTGGAAAGGAGTTCCAACTTCATCCTCAGCATCAATATATGAGAAAGAAGACAAGTGGCTAACCAGGAGAGCCTTTTCTCCCCCTACCACAACCAGTTTCTTATTCTTGACGAATTTCAGCTTCTGGTGTAGGGTGGATGTCACGACGCCAGCTTCGTGAATCCATGGTCTACCAAGGAGACAGCTATAAGATGGGTGGATATCCATTACCTGGAAGGTAACTTGGAAATCACTTGGTCCAATCTTGATTGGGAGATCAACTTCCCCAATCACAGTCTTACACGACCCATCGAAAGCTTTCACAACAACACCACTCTGCCTCATGGGAGGCCCTTGATATGACAATCTAGAAAGAGTGGTCTTCGGCAATACATTTAGGGATGACCCAGTGTCCACCAGCATGTTGGACATGGCATCAGTCTTGTAGTTCATAGAAATATGTAAAGCCATGTTGTGGTCTCTTCCCTCCTCAGGGAGATCAGCGTCACAGAAACTCAAAGTGTTGTAAGCAGTGATGTTTGCAACAATACTGTCAAACTGTTCTATGGTGGCGTCGTGATCGACATAAGCCAGATCCAAAACTTTCTGCAGAGCCCCCCTATTAGGTTCTGAATTCAGAAGCAAAGATAGCACGGAGATCTTGGATGGCGTTTGTAGAAGCTGGTCTACAACGTTGTACTCACTCTTCTTGATGAGCCTCAGCATCTCATCACATTCTTCATTCACGGTGCCACTCGGGCCAACAGAAGAATCAGGAGTCTTTTGTACAGAGGAGGGTTTGGCAACAGCAAGTGCCGGATTTTGAACATTCACAGCAGTCCCAACTGGACACTCAGCAGAATCAGAAACAACAGCTCTAGCCTGAGGCTTAGGCGCAGAAAACACACGACCACTACGGGTCAACCCGCTCACGTCAGCAATATTAACAACGGAAGTTGAAGGCAACGACACTTCTTTCCCATATTCCACATCAACGGGATTGTATCGGAAAGGAATAGCTCTATCCGAAGAATAAGGCACAGGGCCTGCAGGCTTGATTACCAATGAAGGAGAAACCTTCGGCATGCTACCATCGTAACGGATGACAACAGGCTCGGGCAATTTGAACACTGGAGAAATAACATTGACTTCTGGTTCGTCTTCATCAATATTTCGATTCTGCAGAATCTCAATGGTACCCTCATCCAACAGCTCTTGAAGCTCTCTTTGCACTTGGCGACAACCCAATCTATTAACAAAACAGATGCGGCATTTGTCATGGTCGTGCTCCATATGACTGTACTGACACAGCAAACGATGCAACTCGACCAATGACTGTCGAATATGGCTCACATATTTGACTTTATACTTGCGAGGGCAACCCTAGACCATGTTAACCGATTTCCCATGCTCGGGCAATGGGTTCTTCGTAACATTCGGGCCTGAGTCCTTAAAGCTCAGGATGCCGCATCTCATCAAGTCTTGCACCTTGGTTTTCAACGGATAGCAGTTCTCAATATTGTGTCCCGGAGCACCGGAATGATAAACACAATGTTGATCTGGCTTGTACCACCACTGCGGGTTAGTGGGCACAGCCGGAGGATCCCTGGGAGTAACCAGTTTCCTCTCCAACAAGGAAGGATATAATTCAGCATATGACATAGGAATTGGATCGAAGCTGATCTTCTTCCTATCATAATTCAGATTGGCTTGGTTACTGGTACTGCCACGAGGCTGGTAAGCCTGTTGTTGTGGACGATGTTGCTGCTGATACTGAGGTTGTTGCTGATGCTTATGATGTTGCTGATACTGCTGAACATTATCTCTGAAAACAGGTGCTATATGAGCCACCTGGTGCTGGCCACTGGCATGACGCACAGGCTTCCTCTTAATAGAGGGTCTTCTTGGTTTAGCATGGGATTGCACAGCATGTGCCTTCCCATCTATCTTCTTAAACGCCCCATACCGTTTAGAGGAGCTCTCATCTTTAGCCAATCGTCCTTCACGGACACCTTCCTCCAGACGCATCCCCATGTTCACCATCTCGGTGAAATCAGAGGGAGCACTCGCAACCATCCGCTCATAATAAAATGAACTAAGAGTCTTCAGGAAGATCTTAGTCATCTCCTTTTCTTCCAGCGGAGGAGTAATCTGAGCTGCTAACTCTCGCCACCTCTGGGCATACTCCTTGAATGTCTCTTTATCCTTCTGGGACATGGCCCTGAGTTGATCACGGTCAGGCGCCATATCAACATTGTACTTATATTGCTTGACGAAGGCTTCGCCAAGATCGTTGAAGGATCGGATGTTTGCACTATCAAGGCTCATATACCAACGAAGAGCCGCACCGGACAAACTATCCTGGAAATAATGAATCAGCAGCCGATCATTATCTGTTTGCGTAGACATTTTCCTGGCATACATAACCAGGTGAGCGAGCGGGCAGGTATTCCCCTTATATTTTTCAAAGTCAGGCACTTTGAACTTGATTGGAATCTTCACACTGGGAACACGGCAAAGTTCAGCAGCAGACTTGCCAAACAGATCTTTCCCTCGGAGGGTCTTCAATTCCTTACGCAACTCAAGGAATTGGTCATTCATCGCATCCATCTTTTCATTGACATCTGGGCCCTCAGACGGCTCAGAATGATAGATGGTGTCGTCTACCCTGGGAGTGGTATGCACGACAGGAGGAGGCATTGCAAGGACCGGGCTAGATGCCGGCATGGAAGCAAAAGTCGGAGGTGGAATATCTGGCATGAAACCCGGAGGCATACCCCACGGAAACCCGGCTGGCATGGCATTAGGCATGAAATGAGCACTGGCGGCTGGCACAGTCGGAGCAACGACTGCAGATATAACCGTCCTCTGGGGAGGAGTTGCAGGAGGTGGAGAAGGTTGGTTTTGAGCAGACAGAAACTGCTCCATCAGAGCACTCAAACGAGCAACCTCTTCCTTCAGTTCTCTGTTCTCTTGTTCAAGTTGATCCATCACTCTAGCAGAATTGGCTCTGGTATAGTACCAGTGAGTCAGCTTGTCTTCAAAATAAATGAAAAGCACAGAGTTAGGCCACAGACAAGAAGACCAGAACAATACCTGCTTATGCAAAATGATGCATGCGATGCTTGTGCGTATGCTTTATTTTATTTTCAAGGAACCTTTTAGGGCATTCATTTGCAAATTTGAATTTTTAAGCATTTAATAGCATATGGAAAAATATCTCATCAAATATATTTATTTGAACAAAGAAGTACAACATTTTTGATTATTACAAGGGAAAAGGAAAATAAACATCCTATGGATCCCTAGAAGCTCGAGATACTGGAAGACGAGATACACAAAGCTTCTTGATCTCTCTCTCATAGGCTGCTTCCATATCCGCTTTCTCCTTAGCAAGTCGATCATACTTCCTCTTCCAGAATTTGGAAGACTGAGGAAGCAGAGAAGTCCAGGTATCATTCGGATCATCTATGACCTGATGCTCGAGAAACTCGATCAGAGCGTCCTTCTCCTTGATTTGCTGAAGCAACTCTTCTCTTTCACGGATCCAGGCACGTGAAGGGTCTTCTTCTCTCAACTCCTCTACAGCTTGGTTAGGGAGGGTTGAAGGCCCAGCCACAACCAACGGTGTAGGTCTCGGATAATCATACGGCATCAGATACTCAGAAGCTCTCTGTCTGACCCAAGAAGTATATGGCTCCAAAGCAATGCAGTTCTTCGGACCCAACTCATTCCTACCCTTCTTCTGAATCTTGCGCCAAGCGCGGACAAATTTGGCTTTCAGGCCTTGGGGATCTTTACCCTCCTGAAAGAATACACCTTCTAACAGAATGTTATGGGGTTTATCCTTTAGGGGGAACCGAAGCTGGCGACGTGCTAAGATAGGATTGTAGCTGATCCCACCACATGTACCAAGAAGAGGCACATTAGGGAATTCACCACAATAATCAATGATCTGAACTGTATCATACACGCGATCATACCAAGAGATATCGTCATTAGTGAGAGACATAAGTCTCTGAGACCACCGTAGACATCCCTTGTACTCCTTGAAAGCGACCGTCTGCGGTAAGTGAGAAATAAACCACTTATACAACAGAGGCAGACAACACACAATAACTCCTCCACCCTTTGCATTCCTCAGGTGTAAAGAGACATAGGCATCACCCAACAGAGTCGGAACGGAATTAAGAACAGAAAAGATCCTAATGGCGTTCACATCCACAAATTTGTCGATGTTGGGGAATAATACCAAACCATAGATGAGTAGCACAAATAAAGCCTCAAAGGCATCCTCACTCCTGGCTTTCCCATAAATAGTAGCTTGAGCGATGAGGAAATCAGAAGGAAGACCCTGAGTTCCACCTTTGGTAGTCATATTAGCTTCAATCAGGGATTCATCTATGTGCAACAAGTCTGCGATCTCTCGAGAAGTCGGAATACTCTCTAAGCTACTGAACGGCACCTGATCCAGAATCGGGATCCCAATAAGATGAGCATACTCCTCAAGCGTAGGCAACAGCTGAAAGTCCGGGAATGAGAAGCAGTGATACAGAGGATCATAGAACTGAGCCAAAGTACTAATCAAACCCTCATCAACCTGAGTAGTCAACAGAGGCAGAAGCTTCCCATAGCGAGCTTTGAAACCCAAGGGATCTAATACATAAGATGTCAGATTCCTTAACTCTTTCACATCGGGTTGTCTAAAGCTGTACTTCTTTGTATGCCTTTTTGGTCTTTCCATGTCTGAAAATTTTGCAAATAAACCCGTTAAGTTCCTTGAAAATTTTTCTTTTTCTGATGACATGAATGCAGATGAAGGCATGAATGCATGAATGCAACAATCACACTCAAGGATCAAGCAAGACACACCAGACAAAGGTCATGGGAAAGCTCATAGTATCCTTAATATCAATCATCCATTTTGGTGGATTATGGTTTTCAGCTTATCAACACCCAAGTTCCATTGATATTAACAATACATGAACCGGCTCAATCATCCTTAATATCAATCATCCATTTTGGTGGATTATGGTTTTCACCTTATCAACACCCAAGTTCCATTGATATTAAGGATGTCTAAACGACTCAACCATGAATCACGGGTTTGTTGTGAGTCACGAGCATGGAGTCTCGGTTAAGAACCACCCAAAGGGAGTGTACTAGGGTTTAAACCTGCCGAACATGTTCTACCAGAGGTTCCCATACTCATCATCCCATCTTTCGGATATTATCGGAGGAACGAATACTCGTATTCCAAAAATATTCTCAAGAGAGACTCTTATGAGTGTAGTATCGCGTAACAATCGCATCAGATCTTACATCTGAACGACCTCCGCACTACATCCTAAAAATAGGCCAAGATGGGCTTGGTAAACTAAGGTCCTTGGCTTCTAAGGCACATGATTGAAAGAATAATGCCTAACCACAAATAACTTGTGTGACATTATTAGTCCAACATGACCTCCACCAAGTGAATGGACTCGCAAGTCAACTTGTTAAGGAATACTCCACACAAGTCGACGAGACTATGCCATTCTCCTATCCTAAGGTGCACTCGAGTTCGGGTATAGAACTCATCTCACAGAGATCACCAAAGCAAACAGCAATTGTATATCAAGCAATTCAAACATTACAATCAATACAGTTATCCCAAATTGTACAAAAATATGTCATATAACAAATAAACAAATATCATACAACAAGGGTGAAAAGTAGGCAAAACCACCAAGGAATATTCGTCCCCAACAGAGTCGCCACTTTTCGGTAGCGGTGTATTCGTCACTTTATGATTTATTGACTAAATCAAAAGCAAAGCATACAAAGATAGAGTCACCACCTCACTTTTATTTATCTAAAGGAATGGCTAAAAAGCGAACAAAAGCCTAAGAAGTTTTACATATAGAAAACTAATGAAAAGATCAGAGATCTGGGTAAGGGGTTAATTACGCAATGGGAAGGTGTTAGGCACCCAAAACGTCCTAGGTACTCCTAGGGAGCCCTTTTCACACTTGTTGAATGAAATGTTATTTGTTATGAAAAGCATTTATTGTGCAAACATGAATGAAGGGATGAGAAAAGAATATACAAGTTATTATTTTTGTGTTTGAACGGATGAACCCGTTGCCTACGTACCTTTCCATGAAAGGTAAGGATCAAAACGCTGTAGTTCGGCTAAAAGATTTCCAAAATATGAGTGGGTTCATTTTAAAACAAAAGCCCTAAGGTCTTTCGTTATCCACGAGAGAAAACTCAACCTTATACAAACAACAAGTCCACCATGTGAGAACAGCTTCAACTTGCTAGTGAGGGGTTAACCCTATAATAAGCAAGAAAGTCTTACAATTCAATCACTAAGGACAAGAAGGTGAGATTAATATCAACCAACTAGGATAAATCAAACCTATGGCTAATGTATGAAAACTTAACAAGAATGGACAAAGCCACAAAACAATTGAATGAGTTGGATTAACCAATTAGGATTTATTCACAAAAAAAAAGTGGTCAAAGTATGATTAGAATTCAATTCAAAGAAGTATTATGAAATGGAGTTTGAAAAATCAAAGGCCTAAAGCCTAGGTTTCTAATTTGAAAAGAGATGAAAATGTTTGCACAATATTTTTCAAGTTGAGATTAGCATGCAAATGGAGGTTTAAAGAAACAAAAGGTGGGTGGGTGAGGGAGTAAAACTTCTTAGATATTCACCTCTTGAGATCATATGTAGATGATCTAAGTGATTCCTTTGGAATAGGCAACAATGCAAATAAGCAAATGAGCAAAGCAAATGGATACCGGATGCCAATCAATGGACTTACACCAATCTCACAAACAAACATGGATACCAGATACCAATCAATGGATTTACACCAATCTCCTAAAACAAAACAATGATACCAGATGCCAATGAATGGACTTACACTAATCTCACAAACAAACATGGATACCGGATACCAATCAATGGATTTACACCAATCTCCTAAAACAAAACAATGATACCAGATGCCAATCAATGGACTTATACCAATCTCACAAAACAAACATAACAAGGATACCAGATGCCAATCAATGGACTTATACTAGTCTCCCACCATATCATAGGGACAACTGCCAAGTAATGGACTTATGCTTGTCTCCTCCATGGACAAAGCAAAAAATGCTATAAAGCAAAGTTATGAAATGATATACAAATGATGATGATAAGTGCACAAAGGCACACTCAAGCAGATATGCACAGATGAATCAAGTAAGCAGACAATCAAGTCAATTAGCACACACTATATACAAGCAATTAGGCTCAAACAAGGTTAGACTTTTCAGTCAACTGGAATGGGGTATGTTGTGCTCTTAACCCTAACATTGAGAGTTAGGGTGAAGCAGATGAAATGGAGATGAGGGGTGTGCCTCATAGCTCTTATCCCTGGTCAGGGAGAGCTTTGAATAATAGAAGGTGTGGGAGTTCAGAAAGTTGGAACTCTTCTCCACAAGTGATTTGACTCTATAAGATCTTGGGTTAGTATCCACAATGCATCAACATGTTATGTGAGCAAAGGGATGACACACTGAATAGTAGGAGATGGACTACACATCTCTTTTATCTACCAATTGCCTCATAAGAGGACTTTTCCTGCTTGGCACAAAGAGTAAACAATCACAAGCATTGCCTCTTAAGGAGGACTTCAGACAGGTGCCTGCCCCCATAACAGGACATGTCTTCTAGACTACATGAAGAAGAGAGGTTATACCTAAGTGGTTAAGCATCCAAGAAAAAGCAAGTTCACAATGAACTTAAGCAACTTATGTACCTGTTGAAACATCCAACAAATCAGTACACAGTACAGACAAACAACCAACAGTTAATGCAACAGATAACCAATATACACAATGTGTAAGCCAAAAGTCAAACTCAAGAGAGTCAACATCAACCTACAAAACACACATTAGTAATCAAAAGCAAATATCAAATGCTCTCAAGATGAGGCATCATCAATTGTGTAACTTGAATGTGTAACCTGAAACAAAGCTTCAAACATGAGAGGCAAACCACTAGGTCAAAGCCTAGGGTCAAAGATGGAGAAAAAATTCAAAAACAGAAACTCAAATTTGACATGATGAAACTTCAAACAATTATTGACACATTGCAAAAAGTCTCACATCAATATCATATACCAAAAGCATTTCATGACCAATTGAAGTTCAAGACTATTTTAAAGCTCAAATGTGACCAACCAAAATGAAAAATCTCAATTATATCAGAAATCAATCAATAAATTCCCAGAAAATTCATGCTCATTCACAACATCCATAATATGCATCATGCAAAAAATCAGAGCAATTGGAATTCATTTGATAGGGTAATCACATCACATAAGATGAACAAGAAAAGGTGTCACACTAATTGTCACACCTACATTCACATGATCATAAAACAGCAACCACAAATGGTAAAAATACCAAATCAACACCAAAATGTCAAGCCAAGAGTCTAGTTTCATCATGCAAATTTTCAGATTCATTGGATCAACAACCATCATTTCACAAATGCATAAGCAAGGCAATGTCCAAAATGCATACATGTACAAGAACCCTAGACAAAATTAAATCCAGCCAGGCACAATTTGAGTTATCATGATGATAAAAAACTAGAGAGAAAAAGAAACTCAATGCAAAAATCCTCACATTTTTTGGATAATTATTTGATTTGTTATGAATTTTGGAAGATGCAAATGAAATTGAAATGAAATGAAACAAATAAAATTGAATTAAATGAAATAGGAATTATTTAAATTTGAAATGATTCTGGCGCCACTACCATACGCAGCGTTTCATTAAAGAAACGCCTGGCCAATCAGAGGCCAGCATGGGCAACAACATGCATCCAATGGCGCTAAAGCCCTAACAACATAAGGCAACAGAATTTCGTGGTATTACATGCATCAAAACTGTGGCCTTAGTGACTGTATCATCTTCTTCAACAGCTCGCGCCATGAACAGTAATGCTTCAAGAACACGATGAACAATTGTTCCAGATTTTGAAAATGAACATATATTCATGTAGCACACACATCAAGGAGCATGAATCAAGCAATAACTAAGCATCTAACATCGTGAATCATATGGATCGAGCAAAATCAAATTTCAACATCAAACTTTAAATCTTCGAATCTAAGTGAATAATGCATGGATTTAAGTGAATCGAAGCTCAGCATGATCACAAGAAAGAGATCTACAAGTATAGCATAATAGAATTGAGAAATAGGAGACGCAATTTTATGACCTCTTGAAGTGCAGCTTTGAAAATCAGGCCTTGCAATGCTCAAATCTTCCTCTAGCAAGCTTGTAGAAGTGAATGGATGAAGGCTTGAGGTCCAATTGTCCTTGATTCAACAGAATTTGGATTTCACCATTGATGAGCTTCAAACTTGAGTTGCTCCAATGTGCACGAATTGCTTTGATTCTACCTTCAATCTTGCTCCATGATGCTTCCAAATGATGAATTAGGCAAGGAAAATGCAATTTGTTTGAAGAGATTTGAAGAAAAATTGAGAGAAAAGTTTGATGAAAAATTCTAGATCTGAAAATTATGAGGTGTTGTTCTGAAATTCTGTTAGGGTTTTGTGCTTTATACTCCCTCTTAATCATGCTCTAATCATGCTTAACCAATGTGCTAATGAATTTGATTAAGTTTGGAGGTGTTTTGAAAAATTGGGATTTCACCTTTGTGCATGGAAATGGCATGTGAACAGTACACGAATTCCACTTAATTTCACTTAAAATGCAATTTTGAAATCAATGGTGAAGGCAAAATATTCAAATTATGCACCAAATTTAAATGATGAAATTTCCCTCCAAAAATCCCAAAATTGGCAAGTGCTCATGAAATGACAAATTATGCAATGTTATGCAAGATTTGGAAATTATAGGTCAAAACAAGAATAATGCAAAAAGAACCATGCAATTTGGAGCTTTGGTTGAGAAGTTATGCACATTTGAATCTTCAAGTACACTTGGCCATGTTTTGATCATATCTCCTTAACCACACATGAGAAATGGATGATCTTGGACTTTTTGGAAATGGGAGAGAAAGATCTATAATTTTCATGTTCAACAAAATTTCATTTGAAGCATTTTTGATCATGTAATATGAAGTTGAAGTTGGATGAAAACCTTTTTATTTTTGGCAAATTTTGACTGGACCTCAAATCCTTCAATGAGAGTGTTTAAAATGTCAAATGAGATTTGTTTGAACATGAATTAAGTATTTCCCATCACTTCCCACCTCCAAAATCCACAGTTGACTTGGCAGTTGACTGGCTAGGGTTTCAGTTGACTGAAGAATGCCTTGATGAGATTCAAGCCTCTACCACTTGGGATTTTGATTCAAAATGATATCATGGCTCATGTGAGCTATTGATAATGATTGTGGTGTCCAAATTCTCAAGAATGGCCACCATCTATTGCTCAATAACTGCCTTTGATTGCTTTGACTGTTGATTGCTTCATCTGCAAGACAAAGGTTAGATGACATATTTTTGTACTTTTGGTTAGTGATAAAAGGAAAAGCAATGATATACAAATGCAAAATATGCTTGGTGATCAAAATCACTCAAAAAGTTAATCCACCCATAGGGAAGGAAGCAAGGTGCACAATGATCCTTGAGGCAATGATATGGTATGATATGATGTCATGAGGGATCTTAGGGCCAAAATTGGGGTCTTACAACAACCATAAATCATCCATGATAAATTCAAAGGTTTGTGGTTATTTATGCCTAACCAAAGCTAGGGTTTAGTTTGAGGCACAACCCCTAGGATTATGGCGATGCTTATCATTTGGGATCAAGAAGGGTGAAACCCTAATTTGCTTGTGCTTAGGGTTGTGGTTCATGGAAGTGGAAATCATGGCATTCACATGTGCACCAAAACCCTAATTCTTGGGTGTGACACTCATGGGACTTGTGGTTGACTTTATGAGCTTGTGTTTGACCACTAAACCCTAATCAGGGAAGGTATGATCCTATTGTTCCTTGTGGCTTGATTTATCACCCGGGGCTTGGTAAAAACCCTGATTCGTTAGGGAAGGGTGCTTGGATATCATATCATGCATCATTTATCATCTGCATGCCTACATGTTTGATGTTTCATCTTATTCAAACATTGCCTAGGCCTTTGATTTACGTCTTTTGGTATTGGTAGTAGCACTTATCCATATGTCTTGATTCATTGTGAATTAAACGATAGTCCTTATTCCAATTAAATCATATCTTGTTTGCATTACACATAAAAACCCTAATTCAAGATCCACAGTTGACTTTAGTCAACTGTTGACTTTTTGGTCAAACAAGTTGACCAAAGTCAACCATCCATTTATAGGTCCATTTGGTTGTTGCATTATTGATCATTTGCATTGTTTTCAATCCACACTTTTGTTTAGCCAATATTCAAGTTCATAACCACTTAGTCCAAAAGCATGGCATATCATTCTTTTCCATTTTGGTTCATTCAATCCAAATTCAACCATTAAAGAATGAAACTTAAATATATTTTCTATTCAATATGTACTTTCCATTCATAAATATTTGTCATTCATGTATACTTTCCAATTTTCATTCATTCACATACACATTCCAAGGCAATTCAATTTTCTATTCCATTCAACTTCCAACTTTCCATTTTAAACTTTCAACATTTAAGCACTCTCCAATCCAATACTTTTTCCACTCAATATTCAAAAATGACTTTCCATTTACAAATTCATACAATTCAATAACTTTATGTAGAAATCTAATTTTCATTACAACTTTCAATTCAATCTTGTTACAATATTCACCCAAATTACAAACCAATCCTTATTTACATTTTTACTTACAACATTTTCTTTTAAGTTATGATTCATAATTCACTCCAAATTACAACTTCAAACAAATTTCAATAATAAATTACAATGACCAATCCCAAGTGCACTTAAACTAACATGGCCTGAGTTTCCCATCAAGATTCCCAAAACATCCAATTTCAACCATAATTGTCATATCCAATTCCTTTAAGAAATGTTCAACTCCATGCTTTTGTTGTTATTATGTACATTAAGGTTAAAAGGTCACAAACACAAACAAGTATATACAATCACAATATATGGCTCAAGCGAGCAAAGTAAAAATGGCATTAGTCATTCTTTGGAGAACACTCAACCCTCTATTCACAAGCATGGATCCTTGAACCAAGACATCTTCCCAAGGAAGGAAAAAAGGCCAAGTTTCCACACAATACCATGAAAGGGGGGAGACTTACAATCTCACTTACTAGAATGTTATGCTTTTGGGTCAAAATATAGTGCTATGTTAAGCAATCGTAATTAGACTTATGTAGAAGTCACAACTATCTGAGGCCGGGTGTAGCACCTCAAATTTGCACCTCCCATTTGTATATACATTTTCATGTTTAGGTCATTAACATTGCATTGTCATTGCATAGTCCATCATGTCATCAGTCAAGACTGGTTAGAAGATTCAACTGTGCAAAGCAACAAGTGCATTCTCCATGAGATCAAAACCTTAGGGTTGGTACAATGAGCTCATATGGCCCAAGGATCATTTTTAAGTGGGTTGGCCAAATATTGAAGGCTCAAAGCTCATCAGTCAATGTGAAATTCGTCTGAAACCCTAAAAAGTCAACAGAAGTCAACTGTCAACTCAACTGTGGATTTGGAGGTGGGAGATGGTTAGAGATGCCTCATTCATGTGTGAAAAAGTCTCATTTGACATTGCAAACATCAACATTGAAGAATTAGAGGTCAGATCAAGACTTTCCAAAAATAGCAGGTGACCTGTAATTTGAATTTGCCAAAAATGGAAAGGTTTTCAACTCAAGATTACCTCATCAAGAAAGCTTCAAATGAAATTTTGTCCAACATGAAAGTTGAAGATCTTTCTCTCCCATTTCCAAAAAGTGCAAAATCATGGATTTCTCATGTGTGTTTGAAGAGATATGGATGAATCTTGTCCAAGTGTGGTTTGAACTTCAAATGTGCATAACTTTCAAACCAAAAGTCCAAATCGAGTGGTTCTTTTTGCATTGTTCTTGTTTTGACCTATACTTACGAAATCATGCATCATATTACACCAATTCCCCTCACATAATCATTTGCATTTTCACTTAATTTTTGGAGGGAAAATTAAAGTTCAAATTTGGTTCATTGTTTAAGCATTCTACCACTTCCATTGGCTCCAAAATGAAATTTCAAGTGAATTCAAGCCATTTTCGTGTACGGTTCATCCATAATTCTCATGCATAAGGTGAAATATCAATTTTGCACTTACACCTCTCTTTTGCTAATCCACTTAACCAATGCTTAAACATGTTTAGGAGAGTGATTATGACGATGTATATAAGACAAAGCATAACTGTTTTTCGCTAACCATAATCAGAATTCTCAGATCTAGATCAAAATCACAAAGTTTTCTCTCAAATTTTTCTTCAATTTTTTCAAAACAAGATCCATTTCTCTTGATCAATTCATCATCTGGAAGAGTTCTTGTGTAGGTTTGCAGGTAGAATCGAAGAAAACAGTGCCTGTTTATTCATGCTTGGAGCTTTGATGCAACAATGGTGAATTCATATTGTGGTGAGATCGTGTACAATTAAGTCTCAAATCTTCTTCCAATCAATCATACAAGCATACTGGAGGAGCATTGAAGCATCACAAGGCCTTGGGTCCATCTAATTTCAGTTCTGCACTTCAAATAGGTTCTAAATCGAATCTCTCCTTTCTTAAAATGCTTATGTTATTGTTGTTCATCTTTTGATGCTGGTTAATCTGAGCTTTATTTCATGAAAATCCATGCCAAATTGAGTTAGTTATGGTGATTTAAAGGTTCATGCATGAAAATATATTTGCTCGATTCTCCTTGTATGTGGGAATTTAACCTTAGCTATGCCTAGATTCGTGTTGTATGTTGAAAGATGTACATGTTGATATGCTTATTTCTGAAATCTGAGAAATTTGTTCTTGGCCATGCACTTTTCATGATGAACATGATGAAGATGATGAACTTTATTTTTCCAGAACGCGTTTGATCTTTCCAAATGAATTTTCTGCGTTTGCATGTGTTTGTGAAATAACGCGCATGTACTGGTCCACGCTAGCATTCGCCTGGCAGTTTGATTGGTTGGTAGCGCTTTGACCTGGCCACATGTGCATTGACCGGCCAGGTCAATTAATGAAACTTTGCGCTTCGTTTGGTTAGGCGCGCATGTTTGAATTCGGATGGTGTTCGATTCCCAGCCACAACATTCTTCATTTGTTCTATTCATTTTCCTCATATATTCATGTACTATGCTTCTCATGCATTTTTTTATTCTTTCTTTAACTTCCAAAAATCATAACAAATTAAATAATGCTCCAAAAATATGAGGATTTTTGCATTGCATTCCATTTTCTCTCTAGTTTTTTTGATATTTTTTTCATAAATTGTGCTTGGCTGGAAAATATTTGGTGCTAGGGTTTGTGTATACATGTCCATTTTGTACATTTCCTTACCATATCCTTTGTGAAATGATTGTTGTTTATCCAATGCTCATGACATTTTACATGTGGAAACTAAACTCATCGCTTGACATTTTGGTGTTGATTTGGTATTTTTACCATTTGTGGTTTCTGTTTTATGATCATGTTAAGGTAGGTGTGACAATTGGTGTCACACCTTGTGATGTTCAACGTGTTTGATTAATTTGCTATGCCAAATGAATTCCAAATGCCTTGATTTTTTGTATGATGCTTGATATGGATGTTGTGATTGATCATGATTTTTTCTGGAATTTTTGGATTAATTTCTGATTTGATTGAGATTTTTCATTCTGGTTGGTCATATTTGAGCTTTTGAATTGCCTTGATTTTCATTTGATCATGAAATGCTTGTGGTTTATCCAATGGAGGTGAAACTTTGCACACTATTTCTAGACATGTTGAATGTTGTTTTGGATTTGGTTTGAGGTTTTTACCATGAATCATTTCTGTTTTAGGCCTATGCTAAGTTAGTGTGACAATTGGTGTCACACATGTGCTTGTTATGTTTGCCTTGACTTATGTGATTTGATTACCATGCCTATTGATGTCCAATGCTCCTAATTTTTTGTGAGATAATCATGTTGTATGTTCTGTTTACTCATGAATTTTGTTGAGATTATTTGAACCATTTTTGAATTAATGTGCATTTGATCATTCTGATGTCACAATGTGGTTACAATTTGCATACCTTGCCATATTTGGTTCATGAAATGAATTTGGTTGATGATATTGGTGTGAGACCTGTTGGATTGTGTTCTTAATTGATTGAGGTTGATTCATGTTGAATTTCATGTTCTGTTTTGAATTTTTTCTCCCTCTTTGACCCTAGGCCTTGACCTAGTGGTTTGTGACTCACAGTTGAGCTTTGATTTCAGGTTTACACATCCAAGTCCATAGTTGATGATGCTCGCTCATTTGTATTGATTAAGTGGTTAATATTGACCAATTTTAAGTTGTTTTGTAGGTTGATGCCAAGTTGTTTGTGTTATGCCCATTGGCTTGTGCCTTGCACACTGTTGCATTGCTTGCTTATCTGTTTGATTGTGTGATTGACTGTCTGTTTGGTTGTTTGACTGGTATACTGATTGGGTTAGATTTTTTCAGGTACCTAAGTTGCTTAAGTTCTTTTGAACTTGATTTTGCTTTGCTTGGTTGCTTAACCATTTGAGGTATAACTCTCTGACTTCATGTAGTCTGGAAGACCTGTCATGTTATTTGGGCAGGCACCTGTCTGAAGCCCTCCTTAAGAGGAAATGCTTGTGTTTGTTTATCTTTGTGCCAAGCAGGAAAAGTCCTCTTATGAGGCAATTGGCAGATAAAAGAGATGTGCAATCCATCTCCTGCTATTCAGTGTGTCATTCACTCTGCTCACACACCTTGTGTTGATGCATTGTGGATATTAACCCAAGATCTTTGTTGTGTCAGTCATATGTGGAGAAGAGTTCCCACTTTCTGAACTCCCACTTTCATTTGTCTGAAGCTCTCCCAGGCCAGGGAGAAGAGCTATGAGGTCTTAGCCTCACTTCCCATTTCATCTGCTTCACCCTAACTCTCAATGTTAGGGTTAAGAGCTAATCACACCCGATTCCAATTGGCTTGTGTTTCACAGCCTAACCTTGTGTGAGCCCACTTTGTTTGTATATAGTGTGTGCTATTTGTGTGTATGTTTGCTTTGCTTGTGCTGTTTAGGATAGCTTGCTCCCCGTGCAAGTTAGATAGAAACCTCAACCTAGGACCATGGTGAATTTACATGATAACTATTAGGCTCGAGTCAGTCTCCCTTCTAGTATGTCATTTCCCAGTATCTGGTTAGGCTAGTCCTTCTTCCCTGCGTAGGGGAACTACGTCGCCTTGATCCTCATACCAGATGAGGTACGTAGGCAGGAGATGAGCTGATCTCTCCGGGTAACTTTTTGTTTTGTTTGTGTGAGTTGTTTCTCCCTTTCTAGTTGGAGTCTGACGTAAGTCCAGCGATTGGCAGTTGGTTTCCTGTGTGTGTTTGTTGGTTCGGAGTCTGATGTAAGTCCAGTGATTGGCATTCGGTTTCCATGTTTGCCTGTTTGTGTGGAGTCTGACGTAAGTCCAGCGATTGGCAGTCGGTTTCCTGTGTGGTTTTGGTTGGCGTGCGTTAGCCGAGCTACGAGTGCTCTGATTCTTCTCCAGTCAGAAAAGATACATATGCATAGGATGCGACATCCTAGCGAGCACGTTTCCCCCTGTCCCAAACTACGTCGACTCTGATGTCTGTTCCTGACAGACTACGTAGGCTCAGGATGGGATATCCTGCCGAGTTAGTTTCTCTTGTTTTCTTGTGTTTCCTTCCAGCCAGTGTGTGGTTTGTGAGCAGTTTTAGCAACCTTATCCTTTCTTTTGTGCGTGGATCCCGTCGAGTACGACGGATGCGTAGGGGTGCTAATACCTTCCCTTCGCATAACCGACTCCCGATCCCATCTTCCTCTGGTCGCGAGACCATGTCTTTTCCAGGTTTACTTCGAGCATTTCCTTTCCCTCTTTTGGGATAAATAACGCACGGTGGCGGCTCTGTTGTTTCGTTTTCCCGCCAGTTTTTTCGCGTAATGCGACAGCTGGTGACTCTGCTGGGGATAACAGTGAAGTTGACCTCTTACTGGTCCATCTTCCCTAAGCGAGTCTCTCCTAGCGCTCTCTAGGTTAGGGTTTGGTTGCTTTTGTTGTTTCATTTATTGCATTCATTTATTTATTATTTGCATTTATGTTTGCATTTATGTTTGCATTCATTCATATTCATCTGTTCATCTGGCTATGTTGTGTTGTCTCTCTGTTGGGGTGGGAGTTACTTGAGGTAAAAGGCCCAATACCCAGGCTATGAGTGAAATCTAGGACACCTAGGAATAGAGTGATTCATGGGAAGCGGGTGGTATTGCGCCACTTAGCGGAACATTGATATCACGAGCAGTTCAGACTCTGATGGGGTATCGTCGTTACATACTTCGGGTGTGTATATGATGATATTCTATGAAAGGGTTATTTATGTTGCGTTTCTCTCGACCTTACCCTGGCCTAGATGACACCCGTGAGTGGGGAGGGAATGATCATTATTAAAGGTACAATTGGTGACTTGTTGGTGACTTGTGATCCTGTTGGTGACTATTGGTTCAGAATTTTGGGTTGTCTCAGATGACTTTGGGTTTCAGATGAGTTTGTGGTCCCGAGTTCAAGGCGAAGCTTTGATCCTGTGTTCCGAGATACACGGCCAGCCAGTCTTGTCTGCATCATTTGCATCATAGCATGTTTATTTTCAAAAAAAATACGCAATAAAAAAATTGAAAAAAAAAGAAAAGAAAGAAAAAGAAAAAAGCTAATCTCTGCATGCATATCATTTCTCAGGTTCATTCAGGAGTCTATTCATTGATAGAGATGGCATCCGTCCCAGAGTTGAAGCGGAAGACTTTCTCCTACAGTTTTCACCGTGGGCCTTTGACGTCTCTGATAGAGTTGAGCAACCTTGTGACCAGTGGTAACCAGAAGGGGTTTGTTGATCAGTATGGGGACTTGTTGACACTGTTGAGGATGGTGGTAGATCCAGTGCCGTTGCAGACTCTCCTACAGTTCTACGACCCAGAGCTCCGGTGCTTCACATTCCAGGATTATCAGTTAGCGCCCACTCTTGAGGAGTACTCCATTCTGATGAATGTCCCGATCCGATATCAGGTTCCTTTCTTGGATGTGCCTAAGGAGGTTGATTTCAGAGTTGTTGCCAGAGCTCTCCATTTGGGTATCAAAGAAGTCAGTGATAATTGGAAATCCAGTGGGGATGTTGTAGGTTTGCCTTTGAAGTTCTTGTTGAGGGTAGCTAGAGAAGAAGTAGAGAAGGGAAACTAGGAGGCTTTTCATGCTCAGTTGGCCATCATGATTTATGGGATTGTCCTGTTCCCGAGTATGCCCAACTTTGTGGACTATGCTGCAGTCATTATTTTCATTGGAGGAAACCCAGTTCCTACTCTGTTAGCTGACACTTACTATGCTATTCACAGTAGGCATGGTAAGGGTGGAGCTATCAGATGTTGTCTCCCACTTTTACTCAGATGGTTCTTGTCTCTCCTGCCAGTCATTGGACCTTTTGTGGATGCTCAGAGCACTCATAAGTGGACTCAGAGGGTTATGTCTCTTACATCTTATGATATCAGGTGGCAGTCTTACCGGATGGATGTGCGTAGCATCATCATGAGTTGTGGAGAGTTCCGGAATGTGCCACTTGGAGGGACTAAGGGTTGCATCAATTACAACCCGGTTCTTTCTCTTCGCCAGTTGGGGTTCGTGATGAAGGGAAGACCATTCGATGCTGAGATAGCTGAGAGTGTGTATTTTGAGAAGCGAAGTGACCCTGTTAGTTTAGAGCGAGTGGGAAGAGCTTGGAAGACCATTGGTGTCAAGGATGGAGCTGTTCTAGGGAAGAAGTTTGCCATTGCTATGCCTGACTACATTGAGTGGGTCAAGAAGAGAGTGGAAACTTTGTTGTTGCCCTATGATAGAATGAAGCCTTTGCAAGTGCAACCACCTTTGATCCTTGCTGAGAGTGTACCTGCTGAGCAGTACAAGCAAACCCTGATGGAGAATCGCCTGTTGAAGGAGAAGGAGCAGGATACCCAGATGGAGTTGTACAAAGCCCAAGCTGATAAGTTGAACTTGGCTCATCAACTCAGAGACGTGCAGGGTGAGGATGTTGCTAGATTGAGCAACAAGAAGAGATCCTATGAGGAGATGGAGGCATTGTTGAATGCAGAACACCGGGAGTGCTTGAGGTTGCAGAGAGCCGAGGCCAGTTATCAAAAGAAGATAAGAGACTTGGAGAAGCAACTCAGAGACAAAGACATCCAACTGAAGAAAGAAGTAGACTTGAGGCATGCATCCGAGAACCAACTTGGAGGAGAAGTTGTGGAGCTCAGAAGACAATTGAAGGAGAAGCTCACTCCCTTTCCAGAATGTTCAGAGTGCGACCTGTTGATAGACCAGTGTCAGTACTTGAAGACTCTCATTCCTGGAAGCCATTTGTCTTAGCTTGTATCTCTGTTGTGTATGTTGAGAATCACCTCCAGGCTTATTGGATGGGATTCATTGTTGTACTCCGGTTATTTGGATCTTTGCTGACTTTGTTGTATGATCTTTGTTCCTCTTATTTGTGGATGAGGTTGTTGGTGCTTCACCTTGTACTCATTACTTTTGTGTATGTCGTTTTTGTGCTTCTGTGTTGTTCTTGTTGTAGGTTGCCATTTCTTGAATATGAATTAGGCTCTTTGAATGCCTGAGAAATGAACATATCATGTGCATCATATGCATCATTAGCATCATACTCATATCATTTTGCATAACAGGTGTTCTTGTGCGTGACTTCTCACTCTGGTTCCTGTGTTAGGCAGGATAGCTGATAAACGACCGCACCGCTACTCAACCAGACTTAATCATCAGAGGAACATGGACCAGGTTCAAGCAGAATTGGCTGAGATGAGGGCAAACATGGCCCAGTTTATGACGATGATGCAAGGGGTTGTTCAGGGGCAAGAGGAGTTGCGTGCCTTAGCCTAGAGACAGGAAGTCGTGATTCCGCCGTCCAACCGAGCGTCACCAGTGGGTGTACCCGTTCATGAGAATGTTGTTGTTTCTCCCGTCAATGACTACGCCGTAGGGGATGAATTAAGGGGGATCAGAATCAACGGACAGCCTCTTGCTGCAGAGACTGTTAATGCCAGAGCTACCCGGGCTCCGATTCGTCATCCTGCTCCGCTTGTTGACAGATAAGAGGACATGTTCACTCTGCTCAGTGAAGATGATGGTGATGTGGTGAGAGTTGAAGAGAGGGACCGTAAAGTTGATGCCCTTGTGGAGAAAATCAGGGCCATGGAATGTCAGAATTCCCTGGGTTTTGATGTGACCAACATGGGTTTGGTGGAAGGGTTGAGGATCCCTTACAAATTCAAAGCTCCCTCATTCGATAAATACAATGGTACTTCTTGCCCTCGCACCCATGTTCAGGCCTATTATAGGAAGATCTCTGCTTACACAGATGACGAGAAAATGTGGATGTACTTCTTCCAGGATAGCTTGTCTGGGGCTTCCTTGGATTGGTACATGGAGCGTAAGAGAGATTCTATCCGATGCTGGAAAGATTTGGGTGAGGCCTTCTTGAGGCAGTATAAACATAACAGGGACATGGCGCCGAGCCGGACTCAGTTGCAGAGTCTTTGTCAAAAATCTGGAGAGAGCTTCAAGGAGTACGCCCAGAGGTGGTGTGAGTTGGCTGCAAGAGTACAACCCCCTATGCTGGAGAGGGAACTTACTGATATATTCATTGGGACACCGCAGGGTGTTTTCATGGACCGGATGGGAAGCTGCTCATTCGGTAGTTTTTCAGATGTGGTAATTTGTGGTGAGAGGACAGAGAGTTTGATTAAAGCTGGTAAAATTCAGGATGTAGGGTCCTCGTCTTCGAAGAAACCATTTGCTGGGGCACCTCGCAGGAGAGAGGGTGAAACCAATGCGGTGCAACACCGAAGGAGTACAAACAGAAATCAGTATCGCCAGGTTGCTGCTGTGACCATTCCGGCACCTCAACCTCGTCAACAGCAACAACAGAGAGTCAACAACAACCGCCGCCACAACAACAACGATAACAACAACAACGTCCGTATCAGCCGAGACAGAGGATGCCTGATCGAAGTTTTGATCCTTTACCGATGACCTATGCTGAGTTGCTACCTGAGTTGCTCAGACTAGGGTTCATGGAGTTGAGAACCCATGGCTCCGTTGACAAAGATACCACCTGGGTATGATGCCAACGTGCGTTGTGATTTCTATTTTGGTGCACCGGGACACCACATTGAGAACTGCAGGGCTTTTCATCATAAGGTCCAGGACCTAATTGACGCTAAAACTATCAATTTTGCTCATGTGCCGAATGTTGTAAACAACCCTATGCCTCCGCATGGTGCACACCGAGTGAACAATGTTGAAGGGGGAGAAGCTGAAGATTTCGTGGTCCATGTTGAGGATGTCCAGACATCGCTGTTTGTTGTAAAAGACCGTTTGTTGAAGGGGGGCATATCCCCGGGCTGTTATGAGGGCTGTGTGGAGTGTGTTGAATCTGAGAATGGTTGTGATCAGTTGAGGGCTGGTATACAGAGTTTGATTGACGAGGGTTGTTTGCAGTTCAGTCGGGCTGTTAGAGCTCGTGGGGTGGTGTCAACCGTCACTATCTATTTCAAACCGTCCGAGGGACGCAGACGGAGGGTTGTTAGTGCGCCTGCAGTTAGTGGTACTCCTGTTACTATTTTCGCTCCTGTAACCGTCAGTACTCCGACTACTATTGTTGCTCCGGGAAGAAGGGCTGTTGATAGTAAGGCTGTGCCATGGAAATATGACAATGCTTATCGCAGTAATCGGAGGGCTGAAAATCAGATTAGACCGATGAATCAAGCTCCTGTGACTATTGGGTTGCCTAGTAGAACTCATGTGGTTGTGAGTCCAGTTGTGGATAATGTTGGAGGACCGGGAGGGTTTACCAGAAGTGGACGTCTGTTTGCTCCGCAATCTTTGAGAGACAACAATGCTGAGGCTCTCGCCAGGACTAAAGGCAAACAAGCAGTGGTTGATGAAGAACTAGCTCAGAAGGAGGCGCCTGAGGGCTCGTTTGAGAAAGACGTGGAGGAGTTCATGAAAATAATTAAGAAGAGTGACTACAAGATTGTAGATCAGCTGAATCAGACTCCGTCCAAAATTTCTATCCTCTCATTGCTTCTGTGCTCTGAGGCACATCGTAACGCCCTTTTGAAGATGCTGAATTTGGCTTACGTGCCTCAAGAGATATATGTCAACCAACTGGAAGTGTGATTGCCAACGTGAGTACCAGGCATGGTTTGGGGTTCACCGATTTGGACTTGACGCCTGAAGGACGTAACCATAACAAGGCCTTGCATATTACTATGGAATGCAAAGGTGCAGTGCTGTCTCACGTGTTGGTAGACACTGGCTCTTCGCTGAATGTGCTGCCTAAGAAGACCTTGGGCAAGATTGATGTGGAAGGAGTTATCCTCACTCCAAGTGACCTGATTGTGCGTGCATTCGATGGATCCAAACTGTCAGTTTTTGGTGAAGTCACCTTGCCAGTGAAGATCGGTCCGGAGGTTTTCGACATTGTCTTCTACGTGATGGACATCCAGCCCGCATACAGTTGTTTGTTGGGGCGTCCTTGGATTCACGCAGCTGGGGCAGTTTCGTCAACTCTCCACCAGAAGTTGAAGTATGTCTGGAACGGTCAGATTGTGACCGTGTGTGGTGAAGAAGATATTCTGGTGAGTTACCTATCCTCTTTCAAATATGTAGAGGTGGATGGCGAGATCCATGAAACTTTATGCCAGGCATTCGAGACTATTTCTCTTGAGAGGGTGGCTTTCGCTGAGCAGAAGAAGCCAAGTGCCTCAATTGCATCGTATAAGCAGGCCAAGGAGGTTGTCAACTCTGGTAAAGCTGAAGGTTGGGGCAAGATGGTGAATTTACCTATCAAAGAAGATAAATTTGGAATTGGCTATCAACCTCTGCAGGCGGAGCAGGGTGTGCAGACGGGTCCGAGTACCTTTACCAGCGCTGGGCTGATGAATCACGGCGATGTCTTTGCAGCCAGTAGCGAAGATGGAGACAGTGATCGTGATTTGGACAACTGGGTTCGCTCGTGTGCACCAGGGGAGACGATCTACAACTGGATAGCAGAAGATGTGGTCCAAGTTATTCTTCAAACAGAGTAATTTTCTTTTGTTTTTTCATTTTGCACAAAACCCTACGTTCTGCCCAAGGCATAGTGGTTCATTGTAGGGCCTCATGTTTTTTCAATGATATCATTAATAAAGGACGTTTTGCAAACAATTTTGTGATCCCTGTCTTTCTATTTTTTGTTTTCATTTTTCAAAAAAATTAAAAATGGCAATGTTTTTGTTTTTTGTGACTTTTTTTGAACTCTTTTTCTAAAACAAAGCATTAAACATGCAGAAGTGATCTCACGGAATCCACTATGAACAATTCTGTTATGGCTCAGTATGATTTCAATAATCCCATCTACCAAGCTGAAGAGGAGAGTGATGAAAACTGTGAACTCTCTAAAGAATTGGTTAGATTGTTGAAGCAAGAGGAAAGGGTCATCCAACCTCATCAGGAGGAGTTGGAGATTATTAATCTTGGTACTGAGGACGCCAGAAGAGATATCAAGATCGGGGCTGCTTTGAAGGTGGATGTCAAGAGCAGGTTGATTGAGATGTTGAGAGAGTATGTGGAGATATTCGCCTGGTCGTATCAAGATATGCCTGGGTTGGATACCGATATTATGGTGCATCGCCTACCTCTCAGAGAAGATTGTCCTTCAGTTAAGCAGAAGCTTCGGAGAACGAGTCCTGATATGGCTGTTAAGATCAAGGAAGAGGTTCAGAAGCAGTTTGATGCGGGTTTCTTGTCAGTGACGACTTATCCCCCATGGGTGGCCAATATCGTTCCCGTGCCGAAAAAGGATGGCAAAGTTAGAATGTGTGTCGATTACCGGGATTTGAATAGGGCGAGTCCGAAAGATGATTTCCCATTACCTCACATTGATGTATTGGTGGATAATACGGCTCAATCCTCGGTTTTCTCTTTCATGGACGGTTTTTCTGGGTATAATCAGATTAAGATGGCGCCAGAGGACATGGAAAAGACGACATTCATTACACCGTGGGGCATATTCTACTATAAGGTGATGCCATTTGGACTGAAGAATGTCAGTGCTACCTATCAGAGGGCTATGATGACTCTCTTTCATGACATGATGCACAAAGAGATTGAAGTGTACGTGGATGATATGATTGCGAAGTCGCAGACAGAAGAGGAGCACCTGGTAAATTTGCAGAAGTTGTTTGACAGACTGAGAAAGTTCAAACTGAGGCTAAATCCAAACAAGTGTACGTTTGGGGTGCGATCTGGGAAGCTGTTGGGCTTCATTGTCAGTGAGAAAGGGATTGAGGTTGATCCAGCAAAAGTCAAAGTTATTCAAGAAATGCCTGAACCGAAAACAGAGAAGCAGGTTCGTGGGTTTTTAGGGAGATTGAACTACATTGCACGGTTTGTATCTCACCTAACCGCCACGTGTGAACCGATATTCAAATTGCTAAGAAAGAATCAAGCAATCAGGTGGAATGACGACTGTCAGAAAGCTTTCGACAAGATAAAAGAGTATTTACAAAAACCTCCAACCCTTATACCTCCAGTTCCTGGGAGACCTCTGATAATGTACCTATCAGTGACTGAGAACTCGACGGGGTGTGTATTGGGACAGCATGACGAGTCTGGTCGAAAAGAGCATGCCGTATACTACCTTAGCAAAAAGTTTACCGACTGTGAAATCAAATATTCACAGCTCGAGAAAACTTGTTGTACTTTGGCCTGGGCTGCTCGCCGACTGAGGCAGTATATGTTGAACCATACTACCTTATTGATTCCTAAGATGGATCTAGTAAAATACATCTTTGAGAAGCCGGCTCTCACCGGGCGTGTTGCCCGTTGGCAGATGATTTTAACAGAATATGATATCCAGTATACGTCACAGAAGGCCATCAAAGGTAGTATTCTGTCAGACTACCTCGCCGAGCAACCGATCGATGATTGTCAGCCGATGATGTTTGAATTCCCTGATGAAGACATCATGTATCTTAAGATGAAAGACTGTGAAAAACCTCTTGTCGAGGAAGGACCGGATCCTGATGACAAGTGGACATTGATGTTTGATGGGGCTGTGAATGTGAACGGTAACGGTGTTGGTGCAGTGCTTATCAATTCTAAAGGTGCTCATATACCTTTTTCTGCCAGATTGACTTTTGATGTCACCAACAATGAAGCTGAGTATGAGGCTTGTATCATGGGGATAGAATAGGCCATTGATTTGAGGATCAAAACACTTGACATATATGGAGATTCTGCTCTAGTGATCAATCAGGTCAATGGAGATTGGAATACTAACCAGCCGCATTTGATTCCTTACAGAGATTACACCAGATAAATACTGACGTTCTTCAAGAAGGTGAAGTTGAATCATGTCCCCCGGGTTGAGAATCAGATGGCTGATGCCTTGGCTACTTTGTCTTCTATGATCAAAGTTCATTGGTGGAATCATGTGCCACATGTTGCGGTGAATCGACTCGAGAGGCCTGCGTATGTGTTTGCAGCCGAGTCTGTTGTTGATGAGAAGCCGTGGTACTATGACATCAAGAATTTCCTTAAGAGCCCGGAGTATCCTGAAGGTGCGTCAAAGAATGATACCCATGCTGGTGGTCAAAGAAAACCCTGAGAAGGCTAGCTGGAAGCTTTTATTTGAATCAGGACGACGTGTTGTACAAGAGGAACTTCGACATGGTTCTGCTCAGATGCGTGGATAGACACGAAGTAGACATGTTGATGCAGGAAGTGCATGAGGGTTCGTTTGGTACCCATGCTGGTGGTCATGCAATGTCCAAGAAATTGTTGAGAGCCGGTTATTACTGGATGACCATGGAATCCGATTGTTTCAAGTACGCTCGGAAGTGCCATAAATGTCAAATCTATGCTGATAAGGTGCATGTACCACCAAGCCCTCTGAATGTCATGAATTCGCCTTGGTCGTTCGCCATGTGGGGGATTGATATGATTGGGAAGATTGAGCCCACTGCTTCTAATGGACATCGCTTCATCCTGGTTGCGATTGACTACTTCACCAAGTGGGTAGAAGCAACTTCTTATGCTAATGTCACCAAACAAGTGGTTGCCCGGTTCATCAAGAAGGAAATCATCTGTCGTTATGGAGTTCTCGAAATAATCATCACTGATAATGGTTCGAATCTCAATAACAAGATGATGAAAGAGCTTTGTAAAGATTTCAAGATTGAACATCACAATTCTTCTCCTTATAGACCGAAGATGAATGGTGTTGTAGAGGCGGCAAACAAGAATATCAAGAAGATTGTGCAGAAGATAGTCGTGACGTACAAGGATTGGCATGAGATGTTGCCTTTCGCTTTGCATGGGTACCGTACTTCAGTACGTACGTCGACCGGGGCAACCCCTTACTCTCTTGTGTATGGTATGGAAGTTGTCCTACCTGTTGAAGTGGAGATCCCTTCTCTGAGAGTCTTGCTAGATGTCAAGCTTGACGAAGCCGAGTGGATTCGAACAAGGTTTAACGAGTTGAGCCTTATCGAAGAGAGACGGCTAGCAGCTATGTGCCATGGGCAGTTGTATCAGAGAAGGATGAAGAGAGCCTTTGATCAGAAAGTGCGTCCTCGAAGCTATCAAACCGGTGATCTAGTTTTGAAGAGGATCCTTCCTCCCGGTACAGATAACAGGGGCAAGTGGACTCCTAATTATGAAGGTCCATATGTTGTTAAGAAGGTTTTCTCTGGTGGAGCCTTGATGCTTACAACTATGGATGGTGAAGATTTTTCATCCCCTGTTAACTCAGATGTAGTCAAAAAATACTTCGCGTAAATTGACCCGCTGGATAAAAAGAATAAAAGAGTCCAGGCAAAAAAGGGCATCCAGGCGAACCATAAAAAAAAGAAAAGGTTCGGGCAAAAGTTAGGGATAAAAATGAGAAGAATTTGTACACCCGGTAAGTCGAAAACCCGCAAGGGCGGCTTAGGCAAAAATGGGTATCCCGGTGGATTGAAAACCCGAAAGGGCGATCCAGGCAAAGAGGGATTAAAGCGAAGACTACAGTCTGAGTTATCTGTACTTCATCGCGCTTCAGCGTCTTCCATCTCGAAAGATGTGATCGGTCCAGTCATTCTTCTCAGAAAGCAAGGAAGTTGGGAGGAAAACTGATGATCTGTGAGTCATAACAGAATTGGGAAATAGTGGATGCCGTGTTCACATTGCCATTAGGATATATTTTTCCTTTTGTACGCAATTACCTCTTTCTAGGAATTGCTTCCCGATGTATTCGCCTTTTCGGGCCCATCTTCAATCAATAAAGTCGTTATTCAGATAAATTGCTCTCTTGTTTTTATTTTTACTGTTTTGTTTGCAAAAACGTTCGAATTTTTGATAAACATTGCATATAAAAACCTGAAGGCTAAACAATAGCGTGCAGAAAGATGAAAACATGTGAAAATCATTTTGAATGTTGAGGACACTTGAGCGTATCTTGTCCATGCAACCCCTGGGGCATGTGTATCATGCTGTTTTGCAGGTTGTTACCTTTGATTCCTGGCTGAAGCAGTTAAGCCACGATTGATTCCTCAGCAGTATGAGAGGATGGGGATGTTCCCCAACAGATGAAGCAAGTTCGAGACTTGTCTCCCCAACATATGTTAAGATCATTGGTTTCCTCAGCAGATCGAGGATGATTTCCCAGCTGGCTTGGAAGTGGCTGTCCCCCAAGCAAGTCTGAAGGCTATCAAAGCTACTTTTTCTCCCCTGCAGAGACGTCTGTGGATAGTGCCTTCTACTCCTAGAAGAGCTAAGGATTGTTAAACCCCCAGCTAGTCTGAAAGTTATTGAGTTCCCAACTGAGTCTGAAGATTGATTATCCCCACTGAGTTGGAAGGATGTTGTATCCCCAGCGGAGGTGTCAGTGGAGTGGATTCTTATTCCCCAGCAGTCTTAGTTTGAAGTACTGCTATCCCCAGCGTGGTCGTGAACGCTTGTCCCCGGCAGGGTTGTGGAGGTCTATCCCCAGCATGGTCTGGTATGTTATTTCCCCACCAGAGTTGCTTTTGCCTCAGCAGAGTGGTGAATGCCTGTCTCCATCAGAGTTGTGATGTGTTCCCCTAGCAGATCACCCAAGCAGAGGTTTGTGTTGATGGTTTTCCCAGTAGGTTCCCCGAGTGGATCAGGTTCAGCGAAAATTATTTCCAGCAAGGTTTATCCTACTTGTGGATTAGCTCTCCCCAGCAAAGTCGCATTGATTGTGTCCCAAGCGGAGTCCCCTAGTGGATTGGGATCCTTTCTCCAGCAGTAGTGCTATTCTCCAGCAGGAGTGAGAAGTCGGTGCTACTCCCCGCAGAGTATTCCTCAGACAGAGTCTCCCCATAGAGTTGGAGTATCTGATCAGTTTTGCTCCCCAATAGAAGTTTTCATCATTTTGCATTGTTGCATGTAATGATCATTGCATCCTCAAATCGCGTAGCATTTCCATTCAATATGGAACATTACGCCATAGAAAAATTCAAACATATGCATTCATATGTCAAACCTAATTGGACCATATCCCCGGTAGAGGCGAATCGTTGTTCAACATCTGTACAACACGTTTGCTACAGTTGCTTCTGACAGCATTCGGGATTGATATTCCCCAGAGAGGTTTATTTCCTCACCCGTCCGTGGAAGGAAAGCTTGATTCTCCCCAGTGAGATCCCCAGCAAGTGTTTAGCCTGGCCCTAACATATGTAGATGTCGTACCCGTGATACCAATAAGTGTCATGTCAGCACCCGCGTGTGTCCTTTCTTTGGTGTCGGTAAATACCATTCTTTCGGTGTCGGTAAATACCATTCTTTCGGTGTCTCACCCCAGTCATTGGTAAATGTCTGGTCGTCCCTTTATTGATGTCGGTAAACATCATCGTCCGATGTTCGTAACATATATTCTTTCCCCAGGAGTCACCTCTTTGTTGGTATCGATAAACGTTGAGTTTTTCCTATGCGTTCGTTGGCGTCTAGTGGTATTCCCTTTTCCTAGTTCATCCGTCGATGTCTGGTTACCTCTCCGTTGGTTTCGATAAACGTTGAGTTTTTCCCATTCGTCCGTTGACGTTTGGTTGTACCTTTCTCCCATTCATCCCTTAATGTCTGGTCACCTCTCCGTTGGTTTCGATAAACGTCGTGTTTTTCCTAGTTGTCCGTTGACATCTAGATGTATTTCTTCCCACAGGTCATCCGTTGATGTCTGTGTCACCTTCTCCGTTGGTGTCGATAAACGTCGAGTTCCTCCCTTGCATCCGTTGATGTTTGGTCGAGTCTTCCCACAGGTCATCCGTTGATGTCTGTGTCACCTTCTCCGTTGGTGTCGATAAACGTCGAGTTCCTCCCTTGCATCCGTTGATGTTTGGTCGAGTCTTTCCAGTCATCCGTCGATGTCTGGTCACCTCTCCGTTGGTTTCGATAAACGTTGAGTTTTTCCCATTCGTCCGTTGACGTTTGGTTGTACCTTTCTCCCATTCATCCGTCGATGTCTGGTCACCCCTCCGTTGGTTTCGGTAAACGTCGAGTTTTTTCCTAGTCGTCCGTTGGCGTCTAGTTGTGATTTCTTCGTTCCCATTCATCGTCTTTCGATGTCTGGATGTGGTTCCTTTTTTCTAAAAAAAATCAAATCAAAATCCCCAGTGGAGTCATTGGTAAACATCTTGACTGGTTCAGTGACAAATATCAGATCCCAGTGGAAGCTCCCGTTGGTGAATTTTCCTTTCTTGGATCCCCGCAGAGTGCAAATTTCTACGGTTCTTTGGTATTCAATCCCTGTTTACCTTGAACGTCTGACAGCCGTTGCTCTCATCCGTTCAGGTTCCCAGCTGATTGAATAGGGGCAGCTGTAGCACCTCAAATTTGCACCTCCCATTTGTATATACATTTTCATGTTTAGGTCATTAACATTGCATTGTCATTGCATAGTCCATCATGTCATCAGTCAAGACTGGTTAGAAGATTCAACTGTGCAAGGCAACAAGTGCATTCTCCATGAGATCAAAACCTTAGGGTTGGTACAATGAGCTTATATGGCCCAAGGATCATTTTGAAGTGGGTTGGCCAAAGATTGAAGGCTCAAAGCTCATCAGTCAATGTGAAATTCATCTGAAACCCTAAAAAGTCAACATAAGTCAACTGTCAACTCAACTGTGGATTTGGAGGTTTTCAACCCTAAAAAGTCAAAAATGGAAAGGTTTTCAACTCAAGATTACATCATCAAGAAAGCTTCAAGTGAAATTTTGTCCAACATGAAAGTTGAAGATCTTTCTCTCCTATTTCCAAAAAGTCCAAAATCATGGAATTCTCATGTGTGGTTGAAGAGATATGGATCAATCTTGGCCAAGTGTGGTTTGAACTTCAAATGTGCATAACTTTCAAACCAAAAGTCCAAATGGAGTGGTTCTTTTTGCATTGTTCTTGTTTTGACCTATACTTACCAAATCATGCATCATATTACACCAATTCCCCTCACATAATCATTTGCATTTTCACTTAATTTTTGGAGGGAAAATTAAAGTTCAAATTTGGTTCATTGTTTAAGCATTCTACCACTTCCATTGGCTCCAAAATGAAATTTCAAGTGAATTCAAGCCATTTTCGTGTACTGTTCATCCATAATTCTCATGCATAAGGTGAAATATCAATTTTGCACTTACACCTCTTTTTTGCTAATCCACTTAACCAATGCTTAAACATGTTTAGGAGAGTGATTAGGAGGATGTATATAAGACAAAGCATAACTGTTTTTCGCTAACCATAATCAGAATTCTCAGATCTAGATCAAAATCACAAAGTTTTCTCTCAAATTTTTCTTCAATTTTTCAAAACAAGATCCATTTCTCTTGATCAATTCATCATCTGGAAGAGTTCTTGAGTAGGTTTGCAGGTAGAATCGAAGAAAACAATGCCTGTTTGTTCATGCTTGGAGCTTTCATGCAACAATGGTGAATTCATATTGTGGTGAGATCGTGTACAATTAAGTCTCAAATCTTCTTCCAATCAATCATACAAGCATACTAGAGGAGCATTGAAGCATCACAAGGCCTTGGATCCATCTAATTTCAGTTCTGCACTTCAAATAGGTTCTAAATCGAATCTCTCCTTTCTTAAAATGCCTATGTTATTGTTGTTCATCTTTTGATGCTGGTTAATCTGAGCTTTATTTCATGAAAATCCATGCCAAATTGAGTTAGTTATGGTGATTTAAAGGTTCATGCATGAAAATGTATTTGCTCGATTCTCCTTGTATGTGTGAATTTAACCTTAGCTATGCCTGGATTCGTGTTGTATGTTGAAAGATGTACATGTTGATATGCTTATTTCTGAAATCTGAGAAATTTGTTCTTGGCCATGCACTGTTCATGATGAACATGATAAAGATGATGAACTTTCTTTTTCCAGAACGCGTTTGATCTTTCCAAATGAATTTTCTGCGTTTGCATGTGTTTGTGAAATAACGCGCATGTACTGGTCCACGCTAGCATTCACCTGACAGTTTGATTGGTTGGTAGCGCTTTGACCTGGCCACATGTGCATTGACCGGCCAGGTCAATTAATGAAACTCTGCGTTTCGTTTGGTTAGGCGCGCATGTTTGAATTCAGATGGTGTTCGATTCCCAGGCACAACATTCTTCATTTGTTCTATTCATTTTCCTCATATATTCATGTACTATGCTTCTCATGCATTTTTTTATTCTTTCTTTAACTTCCAAAAATCATAAAAAATTAAATAATGCTCCAAATAATATGAGGATTTTTTCATTGCATTCCATTTTCTCTCTAGTTTTTTTGATATTTTTTTCATAAATTGTGCTTGGCTGGAAAATATTTGGTGCTAGGGTTTGTATATACATGTCCATTTTGTACATTGCCTTACCATATCCTTTGTGAAATGATTGTTGTTTATCTAATGCTCATGAAATTTTACATGTGGAAACTAGACTCATCGCTTGACATTTTGGTGTTGATTTGGTGGTTTTACCATTTGTGGTTTCTGTTTTATGATCATGTTAAGGTAGGTGTGACAATTGGTGTCACACCTTGTGATGTTCAACTTGTTTGATTAATTTGCCTTGCCAAATGAATTCCAAATGCCTTTATTTTGTGTATGATGCTTGATATGGATGTTGTGACTGATCATGATTTGTTTTGGAATTTTTGGATTTATTTCTGATTTGATTGACATTTTTCATTCTGGTTGGTCATATTTGAGCTTTTGAATTGCCTTGATTTTCATTTGATCATGAAATGCTTGTGGTTTATCCAATGGAGGTGAACCTTTGCACACTATTTCTAGACATGTTGAATGTTGTTTTGGCTTTGGTTTGAGGTTTTTACCATGAATCATTTCTGTTTTAGGTCTATGCTAAGTTAGTGTGACAATTGGTGTCACACATGTGCTTGTTATGTTTGCCTTGATTTATGTGATTTGATTACCATGCCTATTGATGTCCAATGCTCCTAATTTTTTGTGTGATGATCATGTTGTGTGTTCTGTTTACTCATGAATTTTGTTGAGATTATTTGAACCATTTTTGAATTAATGTGCATTTGATCATTCTGATGTCACAATGTGGTTACAATTTGCATACCTTGCCATATTTGGTTCATGAAATGAATTTGGTGGATGATATTGGTGTGGGACCTTTTGGATTGTGTTCTTAATTGATTGAGGTTGATTCATGTTGAATTTCATGTTCTGTTTTGAATTTTTTCTCCCTCTTTGACCCTAGGCCTTGACCTAGTGGTTTGTGACTCACAATTGAGCTTTGATTTCAGGTTTACACATCCAAGTCCATAGTTGATGATGCTCACTCATTTGGATTGATTAAGTGGTTGATATTGACCAATTTTGAGTTGTTTTGTAGGTTGATGCCAAGTTGTTTGTGTTATGCCCATTGGCTTGTGCCTTGCACACTGTTGCATTGCTTGCTTATCTGTTTGATTGTGTGATTGACTGTCTGTTTGGTTGTTTGACTGGTATACTGATTGGGTTAGACTTTTTCAGGTACCTAAGTTGCTTAAGTTCTTTTGAACTTGCTTTTGCTTTGCTTGGTTGCTTAACCATTTGAGGTATAACTCTCTGACTTCATGTAGTCTGGAAGACCTGTCCTGTTATTTGGGCAGGCACCTGTCTGAAGCCCTCCTTAAGAGGCAATGCTTGTGTTTGTTTATCTTTGTGCCAAGCAGGAAAAGTCCTCTTATGAGGCAATTGGCAGATAAAAGAGATGTGCAATCCATCTCGTGCTATTCAGTGTGTCATTCACTCTGCTCACACACCTTGTGTTGATGCATTGTGGATATTAACCCAAGATCTTTGTTGTGTCAGTCATATGTGGAGAAGAGTTCCCACTTTCTGAACTCCCACTTTCATTTGTCTGAAGCTCTCCCAGGTCAGGGATAAGAGCTGTGAGGTCTTACCCTCACATCCCATTTCATTTGCTTCACCCTAACTCTCAATGTTAGGGTTAAGAGCTAATCACACCCGATTCCAGTTGGCTTGTGTTTCACAGCCTAACCTTGTGTGAGCCCACTTTGTTTGTATATAGTGTGTGCTATTTGTGTGAATGTTTGCTTTGCTTGTGCTGTTTAGGATAGCTTACTCCCCGTGCAAGTTAGATAGAAACCTCAACCTAGGACCATGGTGAATTTACATGATAACTATTAGGGTCGAGTCAGTCTCCCTTCTAGTATGTCATTTCCCAGTATCTGGTTAGGCTAGTCCTTTTTCCCTGCGTAGGGGAACTACGTCGCCCTGATCCTCATACCAGATGAGGTACGTAGGTAGGAGATGAGCTGATCTCTCCGGGAAACTTTTTGTTTTGTTTGTGTGAGTTGTTTCTCCCTTTCTGGATGGAGTCTGACGTAAGTCCAGCGATTGGCAGTTGGTTTCCTGTGTGTGTTTGTTGGTTCAGAGTCTGATGTAAGTCCAGTGATTGGCATTCGATTTCCATGTTTGCCTGTTTGTGTGAGGTCTGACGTAAGTCCAGCGATTGGCAGTCGGTTTCCTGTGTGGTTTTGGTTGGCGTGCGTTAGCCGAGCTACGAGTGCTCTGATTCTTCTCCAGTCAGAGAAGATATGTATGCATAGGATGCGACATCCTAGCGAGCACGTTTCCCCCTGTCCCGAACTACGTCGACTCTGATGTCTGTGCGTGACACACTACGTAGGCTCAGGATGCGATATCCTGCCGAGTTAGTTTCTCTTGTTTTCTTGTGTTTCCTTCCAGCCAGTGTGTGGTTTGTGAGCAGTTTTAGCAACCTTATCCTTTCTTTTGTGCGTGGATCCCGTCGAGTACGACGGATGTGTAGGGGTGCTAATACCTTCCCTTCGCATAACCGACTCCCGATCCCATCTTCCTCTGGTCGCGAGAACATGTCTTTTCCAGGTTTACTTCGAGCGTTTCCCTTCCCTCTTTTGGGATAAATAACGCACGGTGGCGGCTCTGTTGTTTCGTTTTCCCGCCGGTTTTTTCGCGTAATGCGACACCAGGCAATAGAAATTTTAGTGTTAATGCATGTTAGAGATGTGGTATTATGAACCATACTCCTAAAACATACCACACTTAAAAGAAAAATGGCAAAAGGATAGACCTAATCTCATCCATACTTATATTGGTTTATGAACCAATTAGCCTTAAGATATAGAGATATCATAGATCAATGAAATGGATGGGATAGAAAGGGATTGAAGCTGAAGAGGGAGGGGAAATGAGACAAACACAAATTGGTCATGGGAGGACTTTTACCAAATTAAAATCATCCATTCATTTTGGGAGATGAAATATACATTTCATCAATCCCCTAAATCCAATGATTTTAATCCAACAAAGTCAAATCAACCTTGACCAAGGCCCAAGCAACATAGTCAAACTCAACAAGTCAATGGAAATAGCTCAACACAATTTATTCACAATTAAACAAATTAATATTAATTAAAAATGCATTAAATTAATTTATGTTTGATCAAAAACCTAAAACCTCTTCAAAACACCAAATAAATGGCCAAGAGATTTATCATAGGTCAAACAAGGTCAAAGTACCTTGGAGGAAAAATTTCAATATTTTTGGAAACTTAAAAGTATTTTTAAACAATTAAAAATATGAAAAAAAATAATTAAATTATGAAAAATATTAATATTGATCCAAAAAATAAATTTAATTCAGAAAATGAAAGAGAAAAATATTTGAAATTTTTTGTTGAAAGTCCCATATTTTTTGGATCAATATTAAAATTAATATGAATTAATGAAAATAAGGCAATTAAAATGAAAATCATAAATGACAAAAAAACGTGGACCACTTGATCTCCCTCATTAATTGAGGTGGCAGATCAAGTGGATCTGAGTGCGCGTTCCACCATACACCAAGTCAAATGTCCTACACACGTGGAAATAACTTTGGACACCCCACATTAAAACAAATTGAAAGGATCATGTGGTTCAGAAGGATGCCAACATATCGCCGGAGCCAGGGCTCCGGTCTTCTTCTCCGGTGGACCTCACCAGACTGGTCCACTCTCAACCATCACCAAAATAAAAAAAGAGGACATGAATTTAAAGAAAAACTGCTCAAGATCTTGAATCTGGCCTCAATTTTGTCTAACTCCAAGTATATAGAAAGATACAGGGAGTTGAAATTTGAGGATCATGATCTGAGTTGCTTCGAATTGACCTCTAAGAAACTCAATCTTGTTGCCTACATTGGTAGGAATTCAGACAACAAAAAATCAACAAGAATAATGGAGAATTGAGTGAGAATCACAGAGATGAAAAATTCTGAAAATCAACTTTAATGTAGCTTCAGATTGGAACGATCTTGCTCTCAATTATGCTTGGCCTTGCTTCAGATGCTTGATAGAGTGGAAATGGATAAAAGAGAAGGAAGGACTCTTGGAGTTTTAATCTCAAAACAGTTCAGAGATTCAAACTCGATTTTCAAATAAAATCTTCAAGCTTATCCTTTGAATGTGAGGGTTTAGGGTTGCTGATTCAAAGCTTGCGTGCCAGGGTCCTTAATTCAGAGCAAGAGGACCTCTATTTATAGTTGATAACATGAAATAGTATCACATTCTAGGACTCAATTTAATTAAATTATATTATTATTTACTTCAATTTATTTCATTTTATTAGATATTACGCGGTATTTTCTTTCTATTTTATCTTAGGCGGTTTATTTGAAGCACAAGTAAAAAAGGAAGAAAAGGAGGTGCAAAAAGGAATGAAAAGAAGCAAATATCAAAAGCCAAAGCCCAACCCAAAAAGCACAGGCGTTGTGCCTGTGACGAGCGTCACAAAGGCTGTGACGAGCGTCACGCTTTGCACACTCCTGTGACGAGTGTCACACATGGTGTGACGGACGTCACACCGTTCCCCTATATTTTTGGCACCAGGAACGCAACTGACCACGTTGAAACAGACCACGTTGAAGCTACTTCCACGCTTGACCCTCGGAACGTAAAGACCGTGTACACGGAAAACCCTTGGAAGCAGTTACACAAGTAGCAGTATAAATAGTAGCTTTTCGGAAAGCTCTCGGTTCCAAGCTTTTTCCAGATTTCTTTGCCGTTTTCGCTTTTTCGCATTTTTCTTTTCCAGCAGTACGAGCACATTTTTTACAGCATAGCTTTTACAATTTTTATATTGTTTCCCTTGCAATTTCCATTTTCCTTTTTAGAATTTATTTAATTCTTTTTCGCACAATAGTTTCTACACCGGAAACTATTGTGTACCTTTTACCGGATCTAACCTTACGTTAGAATCTAGTCTTTTATTCCTTCGCTTTTATTTTCCTGCCTGATTGAAGAATTCAAGAACAAATCCAACCGACCTGTGGTGGAGTGTTCAAGACTGCTATTTAATTTCTCAGGTTCTTTAATTATTGTTTGAATATATATATGCCCTGTTTTACTGTTTATTTATATTATTTTCCTGAGATGAATTTGTTTATGCATGATAATTATTTAATTCTGTTTAGCATGTCTGGCTGATTTACTTAGGTATCGGTATGTAGAGTAAGCTGAATGAAGGAATCAAAACCAAATTGGTTTAATTAAGTTTAAAATTAAAATCACTCTTTTTACGGTCTCAATTTACAGGTTTAATAACAAGGTTTTTGTACGAAAGTAAAAGACATAAAGAAGTTAAAAGGAATAGAGCGAGAGTTTGAGTTTTTGCTTGGACAGTGTAAATTGGAAATTAATTCTAGATCAGGGCGAGAGCAATTTTTAGAGTTAATTAAATTCTAACCTTTTTCAAAAAGTATTTTTAAAGATTGAATGTGAGGACGAGAGTTAAGCATTTGAATTTAATTATATAACCTAAGTCAACAGAGCGAGAGTTTGAGATAAGGGTGTTTAAACGATTAGTGTTTTCTTAAAAAGAGTTTCTACGGAACCTATTGTTTTCAAAAAGTGGTTTTTGACTTAACTCAAAGTGACAGCTACGCTAATATAAAATCATAGTTTATTCAACAGAGCGAGAGTTTGAGATAAGACTTTTAATCAATAGCGTCAACTAAAAAGATTTATTTTAAAACCAAGAAACCAACAAAGAATTGATTCCCTAATTACGACGAACTACATACCGATATCCGCTTATTAGATATTTATTTTAGATCTTATTTTAGTTTTAGCTTTTCCCCCAAACAATAAAAGTATTACCTGCCTTAGCTTTACGAAGTAACCTTAGATAACGGTATATCGATTCATAAGTCCCTGTGGGATCGATATCTTTTAAAACTACGCGATAGAACTGTGCACTTGCAGTTTGTACCCCAAATTCGACTCATAAAGTCGCGATCAAGTTTTTGGCGCCGTTGCCGGGGACTTTTATTTAGTCGATATCGTAACTCTTCTGTTACGCTGTAGAGACTAAGGCTTTTCTTTCTCTTTTCTTTCTTTCGTTGATTTGTATGCCACACACTCGCTCACAAGGCGAACCGTTCTACTTACGAATCAACGATATCGAACTATATGTCCGAGTCTTACGACGAATTCGGGAATATCGTGCTGCAAACAATCTCCCTCCTGTTGAACTTCCTGATTTCAAAAATATTTTCCCTTCGATACCCGAGATGGCAGAACCAGCTCGTGCTCTTAGAGATTACGCCGCTCCATCGCAAGATGAGCCGCATTCAAGTATTGTTCCACCCGCAATCGAAGCAAACAACTTTGAACTCAAACCTTCACTGTTGCAGGCAGTACAACAGAACCAATTCTCTGGAAATCCTACCGAGGATCCAAACCTTCATTTATCCGTATTTGTCCAATACGCTGATACTGTTAAAGCTAATGGTGTCACTTATGAGGCAATTCGACTTCGTCTTTTTCCTTTTTCATTAAGAGATAGCGCTAGAAGATGGCTTCAATCTCTTCCTTCAAACTCAGTCACCACATGGAACGAGTTGAAGAAAGTTTTTCTTGCTCGATACTTTCCGCCAAGCAAAACAGCTATGTTAAAAGCCCAGATAAATGGATTTAAACAGAAAGATAACGAGTCTCTTTTCGAAGCATGGGAAAGATACAAAGACATGATGAGACTTTGTCCACACCATGGTTTAGAGGACTGGTTAGTAATTCATACCTTCTATAATGGTCTCCTGTACAACACGAGGTTAACAATAGACGCCGCCGCAGGTGGTGCACTAATGAACAAACCTTATGCTGACGCTTACCAACTTATCGAAAGCATGGCTCAAAACCACTATCAGTGGGGAAGCGAACGAACAATGGTAGAAAAACCTCAAACGAAAACTGGCATGTCCGAGATAAGTAACCTTGATCATGTTAATGCAAAAGTGGATGCTCTGGTCCAGAAAATTGAAAGTTTAAATGTATCACCTCCAGCCACCGTAGTTGCCATAACTCAGAATTGCGAAGTCTGTGGAATCCAAGGTCACACTCCTGCAGATTGTCAACTCCTAACAGGAATCCAAGCGGAGCAAGTAAACTATGCTCAAGGAAGCCCCTACTCGCACACCTATAACTCAAATTGGAAGAATCATCCCAATTTTTCATATAAGAGTAATAATGCTTTATACGCACCTGGACAATCTCTAAATCAAGCCCCAGCTATACCTCCGGGATATCAGAAGCCGATCTCGTCTACACCTAACAATAACGCCCCTAGGAAATCCAACTTGGAAATCATGATGGAAAACTTTATAGCTTCTCAACAGCAAACCAATAAAGATTTCTTAAACCAGAATGTACACACTGGCGAACAAATTAAACAACTAGCAAGTAAAGTAGATGCCCTGGCTACTCATAACAAAATGCTGGAAATGCAAATTTCACAAGTAGCTCAACAACAAGCGCCTACTGCTGCCCCAACTGGTACATTTCCTGGCCAACCCCAACCTAACCCAAGAAGCCACGCTCATGCAACTATACTGAGAAGTGGAACGGAAGTGGAAGGACCGTCTGACCCAAGGATAGAAAACCAAAACTCTAAAAACTCAACTGAGGAGGAAAGTGAACCTAAGGAAAAGGAAGAGAGTAACAAGGAAACCGTAGAAAAGAAGGAACCTTATGTACCTCCACCACCTTATAAACCGCCTATCCCTTACCCTCAAAGGCTTATTAAAACCAAAGATGCGGGCCAATTCAAAAAATTTGTTGACCTACTAAAACAATTAAACGTCACAATTCCGTTTACAGAAGCTATTACGCAGATGCCCTCATATGCCAAGTTTTTAAAAGAAATTCTTTCTAATAAAAGGAAACTTGAAGATAGCGAAACCGTTACACTCACCGCTGAATGTAGCGCTATAATCCAGAATATGCCTCCTAAACTTAAAGACCCAAGTAGTTTCTTATACCCTGTCACATAGGAAAATTTGTCATTGACAAAGCCTTATGCGATTTAGGAGCCGGTATTAGTGTTATGCCTTTATCCATATGCAAGAGACTTGAAATGGGAGAATTACGACCAACTAAAATGTCTGTGCAACTAGCAGATCGTTCCGTCAAATATCTTGTAGGAATTCTTGAAAATGTTCCAGTGCGCATAGGTCAATTCTACATTCCAACTGATTTTATAATTATGGATATTAGAGAAGATGAAGTTACACCCATTATACTGGGAAGACCGTTCTTGGCAACTGCCGGTGCAATCATAGACGTGAAACGAGGACGACTCACTTTTGAAGTAGGAGACGAGAAAATTGAGTTCATTCTTTCCCAATTTTTGAAAGCACCTGCAATAGAAGATACATGTTACTTCATGGATATCATCGATGAATGCATAAAAGAAACGGAGTTAGAAAAATACAAATCATCTGACTATCTTGTAGAAGACAAACTTAACCAATGTTTAGCAATAACACCGGACCCTACGCAATGCCTTAAGAAACCAACCTTAGACCTGAAAACACTTCCCAAAAATCTGAGATATGAATTCCTAGACTTAGAGCTTGAACGACCAGTGATAGTTAATGCTGACCTAGGAAGACTCGAAACAGAAAAACTCCTGCATATCTTAAGAAAATATCCAACCGCACTAGGTTACAACATCACCGATCTTAAAGGAATAAGTCCCTCTATTTGTATGCACCGCATCATGCTAGAAGAAGACTGTAAAACTTCTAGGGAACACCATAGGAGACTAAACCCGATCCTGAGTGAGGTAGTGAAGAAGGAAATAACCATGTTATTAGAGGCAGGTATCATATATCCTATATCTGATAGCAAATGGGTTAGTCCTGTACACGTAGTACCAAAGAAAGGAGGTGTAACAGTCATTGAAAATGAAAAAGGAGAAACTATAACCAAACGAATCGAATCGGGATGGAGAATGTGCATTGACTATAGGAAACTAAACAAAGCAACCCGAAAAGATCATTTCCCTTTACCATTCATTGACCAGATGTTAGAACGATTAGCAAAACACTCTCATTTCTGCTATCTAGACGGTTACTCAGGTTTCTCTCAAATACCGATTCACCCTGATGACCAAGAAAAGACAACGTTCACGTGCCCTTTTGGTACCTTCGCTTAAAGACGAATGCCGTTTGGCTTGTGTAACGCTCCTGCAACTTTCCAAAGGTGCATGATGGCAATATTCGCCGATTTTCTAGAAAACATCATGGAAGTATTTATGGATGACTTTTCCGTATGCGGACAAAGCTTTGAAGAATGTCTTGAAAACCTAGAGAGAGTTCTAGAGCGATGTGTAAAAGTAAACCTAGTACTTAATTGGGAAAAATGTCACTTTATGGTACAAGAAGGAATTGTTTTAGGACACATCATCTCGAACAGAGGAATTGAAGTAGACAAAGCTAAAATAGAGGTAATCGAAAATCTTCAACCCCCGAAAACTGTGAGAGAAGTACGAAGCTTCTTAGGACATGCCGATTTCTACCGACGATTCATTAAAGACTTCTCTAAAATAACTAAACCTTTAACCGGGTTATTAATGAAAGATGCTGAATTCATATTCGATAATAAATATTTAGAAGCATTTCAAACGCTTAAACAAGCACTGATCTCCGTACCCATAATGCAGACACCAGATTGGAATGAACCATTCGAAATAATGTGTGATGCTAGTGATTACGCTGTAGGTGCTGTTTTGGGACAACGAAAGGATAAAAAGCTTCATGTTATATATTACACAAGTAGAACTCTAGATGAAGCACAAATGAATTACGCCACAACCGAGAAAGAACTTCTAGCAGTAGTGTTTGCGCTAGATAAATTTCGTTCTTACTTGGTCGGAGCCAAAATAATCATCTACACTGACCACGCTGCTATCAAATACCTCTTAACAAAAAAGGATGCTAAACCTAGACTCCTAAGGTGGATCCTTTTGCTACAAGAGTTCGATTTGGAAATCAAAGACAAGAAAGGAACTGAAAACGTAGTAGCAGATAACCTCTCTAGACTTGAGAACCTTGAACCGGAAAGAACATCGATCAATGATGATTTCTCGTACGATAAACTTATAGCTACTTTGGAAGAAAATAATGCTGATAAACAGGTGGAAACCACTTTAGCTATATCTGTTACACCGTGGTACGCTGACCTCGTCAATTATTTAGCTGCCGGAATAGTTCCACCTACCTTATCCTACCAACAGAAGAAACGATTCTTCTATGCCATAAAACACTATTATTGGGATGACCCCTTACTTTTTAAAAGAGGCCCCGATGGTATTTTCCGTTGGTGTATACCCGAAGAAGAGGTAGAAAATATAATCCAACACTGTCACTCCGCTCCTTATGGTGGACACGCAAGTACATCCAAGACCTGCTCTAAAATCCTACAAGCCGGTTTCTATTGGCCAAATATATGGAAGGATGTACATGCAGCTATTAAGAAATGTGACCGATGTCAACGCACAGGAAACATATCTAGACGTGACGAGATGCCACAAAAGGGCGTTTTGGAAGTAGAGATTTTCGACGTGTGGGGAATAGACTTCATGGGACCTTTTCCATCCTCTTTCGGTAACAAATACATACTCGTGGCAGTTGACTACATATCAAAATGGATTGAAGCTATAGCTTCTCCAACAAACGACACACGAGTAGTAACTAGACTCTTTAAGAATATAATATTTCAAAGGTTTGGTGTCCCAAGAATAGTAGTCAGTGATGGTGGATCGCATTTCATATCCAAGGTACTCGAAAAACTACTGCTTAAGTATGGCGTAAGACATAGAGTAGCGACACCTTACCACCCTCAAACCAGTGGGCAAGTGGAAGTGTCTAACAGAGAAATCAAACAGATACTAGAGAAAACAGTCGCCACTTCAAGGAAAGACTGGTCATTGAAATTACCAGAAGCTTTATGGGCTTACCGAACTGCTTACAAAACTCCCATAGGGACAACCCCATTTAAGCTAATTTATGGAAAATCCTGTCACCTCCCGGTAGAATTAGAACATAAAGCCAATTGGGCTATTAAAAATCTAAATTTAAACTATAAAGCCGCCGGCGAAAAGAGAATCCTTGATATAAGCGAATTAGAGGAACTCAGAAGAGACGCTTACGAAAATGCCAGAATCTACAAAGAAAGAACAAAACAATGGCATGACAAGCGCATATCAAGGAAAATCTTCAAACAAGGCGATACAGTCCTTTTATTTAACTCCAGACTAAAGTTATTCCCGGGAAAACTACGATCTAGATGGTCAGGTCCTTTTCAAATCACCAATGTTTTTCCCAGTGGAGCAGTAGAAATTAAAGGCAAATCTATGGAACCATTTACCGTAAACGGGCAACGTCTAAAACATTATCACTATGCAGAAAACACTGAAGATTCGCAAGTCTTGCACTTAGACGAAATGCCTCAAGAACTTATAGATTATAATTGATAGTTTTTATGTCGAGCTTGCGACATTAAACAAAGCGCTTAGTGGGAGACAACCCACAAATATTTATTATTTTCTTCTATTATGATTTTTCTATTTCTTCCTTAATTATTCTTTTAATTTTTGTTTAGTATTCATTCTTAATTTATTTTAATTTATTAAAAACTTTTCTCTTCTTTTTTCGGCATTTGGCCAAATCCTGACTAAAACTCTTATTTTTCTTTTCTCTAGCTAACACTAACCTGATGGGACAAATTGATCGTATGGGTATCAAATTCAGAGGAACAACTCAGAAACAAAAGTTTGAGGAACTAGCCACGAGAGAGATGCTACCTAGTCTGTATGCTGATGACTGGGCAATGACTGCCCTTGGACTAAGACAAAGTGTCCTGTATTTGCTGAGTCAGATAGGGTGGGAAACCGCTCCTATCCGTAGACAATTTGTCACTTACCGGAGACTGACTCTAGAATTCCTTAGTTCTCTGATCTATCTACCCAGCCATGGAAAAGGAATAAGCAGAGGTTTCATCCAGTTCAGAATTTTTAACATGGAGTACCAATTTAATATTCAAGATTTTACCAACCTTTTAGGTTTCCCTACATCCTTTGACACATTCACAGTGAGCCAAGAAGAACTTTTTGAATATAGAGAACTTGAACACTTTTGGGGTAACTTGACTAGAAATGACGATCCCGAGGAACATGAGTTTCTCTCTGGAAACATACATAACCCGGCCTTCCGTTATTTCCATAAGATCCTGACCCACACCTTATTTGGGAAGAAGTCAAACAGTACCATAGTTTCACGTGATGAACTCTTCATCATATTTTGTGCTTCCCAGAACCGTCCAGTAAACGGTGCCACTTTTATGTTGGCAAATTTAGACCACCTTATCCAAGATGAACGAGCACCAATTTGAATAGGCGGTTTGATAACCATGATTGGTAATGCTATCGGATTACGTCAGCCTATGCTTGACTTAAGCCCTTTTTGTGGCATTACTACTATGAGTATACCCTTCCTCTTCAACACTATGTTTATAGCAAACCTAGGATCTGATGAGTTTGAGCTTATAATTAATAACCAAGTTCTTTGCCTATTCACCATGCCCGATCCTAGGACTAGTGTTCATAACCGCAATAACTGGCTCTACATTCTGAACGAAACCCCCTCTCCTGCTAGATCCACTGAATCCATCCAGGACTATGAGATTTGTGATGACCTGATTCCTTATGCTGAATCAGACCCTCAGACACCATCTGGTTATTATGATATTGATCCTCCTCCTCAACCTGTTCAGACCGAAGAATCGGAAATACCCGACCTTAGACATCATATGCCCGGAACTGATTATAACACTGCCATTGAAGCTTTGATGTCAGAACAAGACGCCCTCAGAGAAGAGTTCACTAGCTTGAGACACGAATTTCTGGGATACATGAACAGTATGACAAATCAGTTTCACGAGTTACTATACCGTGTTAACTCCTTTGGTCCTCCGGCCAGAGATCGTGCAGATGGATAGAAGCCGTTTTTCTTAGTTATCTAGCTTTAGTTAGTTTTATTATTTAATGTTATTTCAAATTATGTTCGTATTTGTTTCTCTTTCGCATTTTTGTTTTTCTCCATTGTTACATTATGATTATTTTATGAAGCTATTGAATTATCCTATTTTATTATGAATTATGCAATATTTATCAAAAAATGCTCTCTACTGTTGCTGCCTACATAAATTATTAACAATATAATACATTTATGCACTATTATACAAAGTAGAATTACATGCAGGAAAATTAAATAGCAAAATAAAATAATCTGAAGGAAAACAAAATAAATAATAATAATAAAAAAAATTACCAAAGTTATTCTGAAGAACGCTAGCAGAACCTTACCAAAAAGACTGTGTGACGAGCGTCACACATTCTATCACGGACGTCACACAAAGTGCTTGTGACGCCCGTCATGCTCCTGTAACGAGCGTAACGCCATGTTAACGTTACAAAGACCGTTGGAGACGAACGTTACAACCCTACAACTTTTTACCTTCCCCATTTATTCACATTTACCCACATTTATTCACTTTTCAACCACTCCCTTTCCAACTTCAAAATTTTTCCCTATAAATACCCACCATACCTTTCTTCCTACATCACAACTATTCTATACAATCAAATATATTTTCTTTTTCTTTCCTAATTACTTCTTCCAACTCATTCATCAGTATGGCGGGAAATCAAAATTTCGGTAATATCATCTTCCGATTCGAAGATGATAATTATCAAAGGGAGTAATTCGAGCACTTTCAACAACGAGGTGTCACTTCTACCAGGTATCCTGATTCAACTTGTTTACAACAATTAGGATTACTTCAAGGTATCGGGTGGATGCTCCGCCTTGCCGATCTAACCTTTCTATGCATGCATAATCAACCCACCTACCCATCCCTAACCTTAGAATTCTTAAGTTCATATGCGTACAACACTCCCACCGGTGAGGACGAATTCTTAACCGGTACCGCAACCTTCCGTATGTTCAATACCGAGTACGCCCTATCCCAAAACCAATTGAGTACCATGCTACAATTCCCGATAGAAGGTCAAGTCTACCCCAGAATCCCTCCAAACCTAAACTGGAGCACAGTTGCTGCTTTCGACCTCTTTAGGAAAATATCCGGCGTAGATGCCAACAACTTGGAAGAGCTCCTTGTTTCCCATATACATAACCCAACTATCCGGTACTTTATCCGCATCCTACAAAACACAGTTTTTGGAAGACCGAACAACAACAAGGTCAACGCAAAGGAACTATTCTTCCTCGAATGCGTCTTCGAACCGAATGCTAAGGTAAACGCCGCCTCCTTCCTATTTCATCATATCCGCACCTTATGTGCTAGAGGCCGTCAACCTTTTGTAATTGGTGGATTAATCACCACCATAGCACTGGGCTTAAACCTAGGGGACCGACTCCAAACTTTAGAATCTTTACCTCCCCTCTTTATGGATATAGGCTACTGTCGGTCCAGCCGCCTAATAAAGAACAGAGTAGGCGGAAAATATTACCTTATGGTGAATAACCAGGCAGTCCCAAGCGTTGTTCTACCCAACATTGCCTTAACCGATGTCACCAATCCCAACCGCCACCTCTATGATCTGAATGCTCCCGAAGCTACCGAACCTTCACATACAAACCCGTCTGCAGACGAGTTCGAAGAAATGGAGCAAGGAGATAACACTCCTGCACAACAATCAGTCCCGCTCAACCCTTCCGATACAGCAGCTGGCCCATCCTCCCGACGTCGTCGACGAAGAAGGCTTGCAACCAACGACGACATCATGGATGCTATTGATGGTATGCAAGCACAGAATCTCGAAATGATGCGCCAAATGCAACAACAGCAGGAAGAGAGGAATGCCATAACCGACCAGCGGTTCACTGATTTGCTTAGCAGGTTCGACAACTTAGAAGTACGTCAAAGATCACCAGGTCCAAGAACAAGAGGCGGCAGGCAACCTTAACTTTAGTTTTTTTTCCTTTCTTTTTGTAATTCATTTTTTTCCTTCAAACATTGAGGACAATGTTTCATTCAAGTATGGGAGGAAAACCATGTTCTCTCCATCCTCCTTTTTCCTTTTCAAGTATGTATCTTTCTTTTCATTGTTATTTCCCTTATAAATATATATATATATATATATATATATATATATATATATATATATATATAGATTTATTTTAAGTTAAGTCCCAAACGTGAAAACCTTCAATTATCTATTCCCCTCAATTTTCTTGAGCCATAACAAAAATTCATCACACTCAATAAGTATAAAGGTCGCTTATTTTATAAAACTTGAGTGAAATCAAGACAAAAATGATTACCATAACAACGCTCTAAGAACCTCAACATGTTAGATCAGGATAAGTACCTATTATACCAATCCCTTGAACTTTTAGTTTTATAGTAACCCCGAGTAGTTTATACGAGAAGTCAGCACCATCTTAATAGCAAACTACGTAGAGAGCCGATGAATATAAGTGAATGATTCCCAAAGTAACATAAAAAATATATATATATATATATATATATCAGGAAATGCACTAATTAAGTTAGGTGATCCTTACCAGATCATTTAATCTAAAGGTTGCAGATCATACAAAAGCATAATATGAAAGATCCATTATGAGTTGGTTCAGCAGGTATCTGGTACTGAACTTGGTAGGGCGGACTACGGTCCGATCCCCCGCAATTTGCAATGGACTGAATAACGAAGTTATCCGACTTATGTACCAGAACTTCTAGCTAAAAGGGGATCAGAATCACTAACCGGTTACTCCACTATGTGCGCGAAAAGATAAAGGGCTTAATGTGATTTCGCTAGAATGAAAACGGGTGAAATAAGAGTAAAGGAACTAGGATAGCTATAATTGCATTACTCGAACTGGTTTGCATAAGGTGAGGTTATCTGAGGTTGTGACAGTGGTTGTTGATGTCAAGATTAAAACCAAGTTACTTCTAAACAAGGTTTACATGCAACCTAGTACGAATTGATGTGTGTTTCGAAATTTCATCTGGCTAAAATTTTTAAAACAAGTTCTATACTGTATTTTGCTTGAGGACAAGCAAAGATCTAAGTATGGGGGAGTTTGATAACATGAAATAGTATCACATTCTAGGACTCAATTTAATTAAATTATATTATTATTTACTTCAATTTATTTCATTTTATTAGATATTACGCGGTATTTTCTTTCTATTTTATCTCAGGCGGTTTATTTGAAGCACAAGTAAAAAAGGAAGAAAAGGAGGTGCAAAAAGGAATGAAAAGAAGCAAATATCAAAAGCCAAAGCCCAGCCCAAAAAGTATAGGCGATGTGCCTGTGACGAGCGTCACAAAGGCTGTGACGAGCGTCACGCTTTGCACACTCCTGTGACGAGCGTCACACATGGTGTGACTGACGTCACACCGTTCCCCTATATTTTTGGCACCAGGAACGCAACTGACCATGTTGAAACAGACCACGTTGAAGCTACTTCCACGCTTGACCCTCAGAACGTAAAGACCGTGTACACGGAAAACCCTTGGAAGCAGTTACACAAGTAGCAGTATAAATAGTAGCTTTTTGGAAAGCTCTCGGTTCCACGCTTTTTCCAGATTTCTTTGCCGTTTTCTCTTTTTCGCATTTTTCTTTTCCAGCAGTACGGGCACATTTTTTACAGCATAGCTTTTCCGATTTTTATATTGTTTCCCTTGCAATTTCTATTTTCCTTTTTAGCATTTAATTAATTCTTTTTCGCACAATAGTTTCTACACCGGAAACTATTGTGTACCTTTTACCGGATCTAACCTTACGTTAGAATCTAGTTTTTTGTTCCTTCGCTTTTATTTTCCTGCCTGATTGAAGAATTCAAGAACAAATCCAACCGACCTGTGGTGGAGTGTTCAAGACTGCTATTTAATTTCTCAGGTTCTTTAATTATTGTTTGAATATATATATGCCCTGTTTTACTGTTTATTTATATTATTTGCCTGAGATGAATCTGTTTATGCATGATAATTATTTAAGTCTGTTTAGCATGTCTGGCTGATTTACTTAGGTATCGGTATGTAGAGTAAGCGGAATGAAGGAATCAAAACCAAATTGGTTTAATTAAGTTTAAAATTAAAATCACTCTTTTTACAATCTCAATTTACAGGTTTAGTAACAAGGTTTTTGTACGAAAGTAAAAGACATAAAGAAGTTAAAAGCAATAGAGCGAGAGTTTGAGTTTTTGACTGGACAGTGTAAATTGGACATTAATTCTAGATCAGGGCGAGAGCAATTTTTAGAGTTAATTAAATTCTAACCTTTTTCAAAAAGTATTTTTAAAGATTGAATGTGAGGACGAGAGTTAAGCATTTGAATTTAATTATATAACCTAAGTCAACAGAGCGAGAGTTTGAGATAAGGGTGTTTAAACGATTAGTGTTTTCTTAAAAAGAGTTTCTACGGATCCTATTGTTTTCAAAAAGTGGTTTTTGACTTAACTATAAGTGACAGCTACGCTAATATAAAATCATAGTTTATTCAACAGAGCGAGAGTTTGAGATAAGACTTTTAATCAATAGCGTCAACTGTAAAGATTTATTTTAAAACCAAGAAACCAACAAAGAATTGATTCCCTAATTACGACGAACTACATACCGATATCCGCTTATTAGATATTTATTTTAGAACTTATTTTAGTTTTAGCTTTTCCCCCAAACAATCAAAGTATTACCTGCCTTAGCTTTACGAAGTAACCTTAGATAACGGTATATCGATTCATAAGTCCCTGTGGGATCGATATCTTTTAAAACTACGCGATAGAACTGTGCACTTGCAGTTTGTACCCCAAATTCGACTCATAAAGTCGCAATCAATAGTCAAGGAGATTGATAATTGCACACTTCCATTTTTGGCCAAAAGTTGGGATCTCACTTGCATGCTTGCATGGGCGTGTGATAGGCCCATCAAATGATGCATTTAGGTCCAAAATCATGTGTAAGCAATGCTGAAATCATGTGGAAAGGCCATGCATTCATGTATGATAAGTGGAACTTCAAATCTTCCAAATGGTCCTTCAACTTTAAGCCATGTGCAAGTCATTCATACTTTGTCCAAATGAGATGAATTTGGAATTTTTGGAAAGTTTAGATTAAGAGGAACAACTTTAATATTGAAAACTTTTTCATTTGAAGCTTGGATCATGATGAATTATGAGGAGGAAGTTTGGAAAATCAAACATATCAAAAAAAATTCTAAGTATCAAGCCATATGTTCACTTCTTCTACCTTGAGTAACTTTTTCTATGTACTTCAAATGAAAACAATTCCTTCATCAAAGTTGTAGCTCTATCAAACTCCTTAAACTTGGTAAAAAATTTGACCTCATTTGGATTTAACATGAAGGAGTTATGTATTTTATAAATTGAGGAAAATCACTTGTTCAATGGTATTGGCCCAAAATGACCTATAATGTTTCCCTTTATCACATATACTTGCAAGTTGAATTTACACTTCCTCCAAACATTAAAGTTGAAGCAGACATCTTGAATTTTATCATGCAATTTGAATGGCTTTCATCTTATAAAAATTGAGTAAGTTATGGTCTTGGGAAGTTGACCTCCAAATTAGGGTTTAGACAAAATGACCTATAAACTTTCACCATAAAAAATGAGTTTCCAAGCAAAACTAGCTCTTGACCTAAACATGAAAGTTGTTTGGAATGCCATTAAGAGTAAATTTGCTCTTGGAATCATTTTCATATGACAAAGGTTGTAGGAGATAAGGTCTAGGGAACCCCAGTTTTGACCAGTTGAATTCCTCTAGTCAACCACCATGAACCAACTTGCTAACTTGATATTATTTTGACTTTTGGGACCCATGGAGGGTCGTATATGCATAAGATGAAGAAATTTGAAGTATCCCTTGAAATATTTGACCAAGTGGTGAGAAACTTGTTGAAGAAGTCATATAAGATACTCAGATGAATTAGGGTTTCCAAAGCAAACTAACTCCAAACTCTTGATGATTTCTTGAACAAAATAACATGTGAAGATCATGGGGATATATATGATACTTAGAGCCATAGCAAACCATTTCTTGACTGAGCTCCCTATAATGCGGGTCTTAAATCCTAGATGTGAGCTTGATAGAGCATATGTGAGCATTGGCACTACCTACAAAAAGAGTTAAACTACACAATGACATATTTTTGGTATTTTGGTTAGTAAATAAAGAAAAATGAAGTATGATACACTGAAATATGCTTGGTGATCTCTCCCAATGCAAACCCAATGAATGAGGGGTAAGGAGGATGCCAAGGTGTGATCCCAATGCTAATGCATATGATGAGAATACCATGAGGAATCTTAGGGTAAAAATTGGGGTCTTACAGCTGCCCTTATTTAAGGACATTCTAGCTGAGGAGATCATGGTTAAAATCTTTGCATCAACTCAGTAGAATGGGCTTAAATAACAACATATAAAAACAAATTTTGGTCCCTAAGAGACCTTATCATGTATATGATACGAATGTAAAAAAAACTCTACGGGGAAGATGTTGCCATAAAGGAAAAGAATCCGGAGAGACCCAAAGTCCGCAGGAGTATAACGCATTTCGTAAGGAAAGCTCACTGGGGAGACAGAGACTCTAAGGGGGAAAGGTTGTGTGTAGGCCAGACTACGACTTTAAAACTGCAGGGGGGGGGGACTCGAGGGATTCTGTGAAAATAAATCAATGGAAAGACTCAGTCGGGGAATAGAAGGAACATCTACAGGAGCAATGGGTAGGTCAGAACAAAGCTGAAATACTTGAACCAAACAGAAATGGCGATCTCACTGAGGAAATACGCACTACCGTCAACTGGTGAAGAAATTATCTTCAACATAGGAGTAACAGAAGTATATTATCCACTACCGGTTATTGGGTAAAAAGATAACATAGTCTGACAGGGAGGACATTCGTTACCGGTTAGGGTAAACATATCAAGGATGACTCGCTGGGGGCAACAAAAGGGGTATTCATTACCAGTTACTGGGTAAGAATAACCTGTTGGGGAAAATCCAAATAGGATTTACAACCATCGGTTACTGGGCAGAAGACTACAAAGAAAGAGAATATCGTCACTAATTAAAGCGGACATATCAAGGATAGACTCAAAGGGGAAGAATATATGTCATCGGTTAGGATGAACATATCAAGGATAGACTCACCTGGGGATATTAGGAAGGATATCCGTCATCAGTTAAGATAAACATATCAAGGATAAACTACTTGAAAAAGTAGGAATTATATCTATCAGCTACTAGATAGAAAACCAGAAAGAGAATATCCTTCATCGGTTAAGATGAACATATCAAGGATAGACTCTAAGGGAAAGCAAGATTTACAACTACCAGCTACTGGGCAGAAGACTACAAAGAAGAGGAAATCCGTCATCGGTTAGGATGAACATATCAAGGATCAACTCTCTAGGGAAAGAAAATAGGGATTACGACTACCTTTTTACTGGGTAGAACACCAAAACAAGAATATTCGTCATTGGTCAAGATGAACATATCAAGGATAAACTCAGAAGGGAAAGTGTATCATTCATCGGTCAAGATGACTATATCAAGGATAAACTTCCTGGGAGACGTGAAAATGAATCTGCTGGGGAGAAAAAGGTTACTTTTTCCGGGTATTGGGGCAGAAGTGAAATACTTGCAAATTGAGAAGAATATTACCAATTACTGGGTAATAGACTCTCAGGGGACCAAAAGCATCTATCTAGGTAAGATCTAGAAAGAAACGGTCAATCAATGACTCAACCCAATGAGGATATAACTCAAGGGGAGTGATTCCATCCAGATAATCAACTGGGGAGGAAGCTAAAATAATGATCATCCACGAGGAAATAACTCAGTGGGGAATGAGAAAGGTTAAATTCTTTCTGCTTATAGGGCTAACACTCTACAATTGAAAGAGGACAGACATACCAAATCTGCGTGGGGGGCAAAAGGATACCACCGTAGCAGAGGATCATAGAAACAATGAATCACAAAGTGCGTTATTAATGCAATGATGAAATCTATGAATGTATATGTATATGTATATGTATATATGATGATTTTGCTGACAAAATGATCACAAAGGATACAAATGTCACTGGTCTACGTCACCAATACAATACTCATCCAATCCTCATAGGAGGGAAGCATCTGCTGGAGAGAAAGGGTTGCGAAGGATGAACGGGAATCATCTATCTCAAAGGCTCAAGCATTGCTGAGGAAAGGGAAGATGTTTGCCGAAAATTTGTACCATCAACTCTGCGGGGAACTTTAGGTCAACACCATATCAAATAGGAGACAACCTTACAGAGGATCGGAAATACTGCTCAAGAGTCGGGGCTAACCGAGGTTAGGGATAACTCTGATGGCGACTTGCGGGGAACAAAATTTGCTAAATCTATGAAACCTAATGCGATAATGTGCCTACAACTCAAGGGAGGCAATTACAAACTCAGTTGGGGAAACCAACAAAACTCGGCTGGAGATGTTGAAAAGTTGTTGAGGAAAGGGCAGAAATCACAACAACTGCTTGGGGATAAAACCATCAATGCTTCACTTTTTAGGGCTTACTTGTCCTTGGACCGATGTGGTCATCCTTTAATGAAATTGATTTCTCTTTAAAAAGTAATAGTTTTTATTACTTAAGAAAACATGATTTTTATTTTTTTTAAACTTTAATTTCAAAATGATCATACTAAAGTTTAATTGTATTTAGCTGAATAAATAAGAGTAGCAACAACTGGATAAAAAAACTCAACTTTATTTAATAGAATGGTAGTCTGTAAATGACAGGACTCCATAGATCTTTAGAAAAGTTGAAAAATGGTCATTTACATCGAAAAGGGATACATTGAATACAATGAGCATTATTCCTTCTACCGCCTTCAATATCCACTATGCTCTTGGATTTGGTTGAAGATGAATCAAAACCAAACATTGTTCTCAAGAAAGTCTTCATGACTGGAGATCAATAGGATGCAGTTACTTGCCATGATCCCTTATTTTTGCATAAACTGCCCCATGGTGGGGTAATCAATTTATTGGGATAATTTTTCTGTTTTATGTCTCTAACTTTTTCCTGGATCGCCCTTTCGGGTTTTCAATCCCCTGAGACGCTCATTTTTGCCTAAGCCTCCCTTTCAGGTTTTCAACTTAGCGAGTTGTTCTTTTCCTTTTTAGGCGAAGTATTTCTTGACTGCGTCGGCGTTCACAGGACGCGTGAACTCTTCACCATCCATAGTTGTAAGAATCAAAGCACCGCCTGAAAAGGCTCTCTTAACAACATATGGGCCTTCATAATTAGGAGTCCACTTGCCCCTAGAATCTGGTTTGAAAGATAGAATTTTCTTGAGCACAAGATCACCTTCTCTGAACACGCGAGGTCTGAACTTCTTGTCAAAAGCTTTCTTCATTCTTTGTTGATATAACTGACCATGGCACATGGCAGTTAACCTCTTCTCTTCAATTAAATTCAACTGGTCAAACCCGATCTGACACCAATCAGCTTCTGTCAACTTGGCTTCCATCAGCACACGCAATGATGGGATCTCAACCTCTACCGGGAGAAAACTTCCATACCAAAAACAAGTGAGAAATGGGTTGCCCCTGTTGAAGTAATGATGGATGTACAATACCCATGCAAAGAAAATGGGAGCATCTCATGCCAATCCTTGTACGTCAAAACCATCTTCTGAATGATCTTCTTGATGTTCTCGTTTATAGCTCCAACAACCTCATTCATTTTGGGTCTGTAGGGAGAAGTATTATGATGTGCAATCTTGAAGTCTTTTCAAAGAGCTTCCACCATATTATTATTCAAGTTCGATCCATTGTCAGTAATGATCTTGCTTGGCACATCATACCGACATATAATCTGATTTTTGATAAACCTTATAACAACTTGCTTGGTTACATTCACATATGATGCCGCTTCAACCCACTTTGTGAAGTAGTTAATAGCCACAAAAATGAAAAGATGTTCGTTCGAAGCTTTGGGCTCAATCATGCCAATCATATCGATTCCCAACATGGAGAAGGGCCATGGAGAGGAAATGAAATTCAATAGTGTCGGGGGAACATGAATTTTATCTGCATAAATTTGACACTTGTGGCATTTCTTCACAAACATGCAACAGTCAAATTCCATTGTTAGTCAATAGTAACCTGCTCTCAACATCTTCTTAGCCATAGCATGTCCATTGGAATGAGTACCAACGGAACCTTCATGGACTTCAGTCATCAACAGGTCTGCTACGTGTCTATCCACGCATCTGAGCAGAACCATATCAAAGTTTCTCTTATAAAGCACATCACCATTCACGTAGAAGTTTCCAGCTAATCTCCTCAAAGTCTTCTTATCTTTCAAAGATGCCCCTGACGGGTATATCTGACTTTGGAGAAAACATTTGATATCAAAATACCACGGCTTTTCATCTTTAATCTCTTCAACAACAAACACATGTACTGGCCTATCAAGACGCATCACATTCAAATTGGGAACTTCATTCCAATACTTCACTATGATCATCAAAGCCAACATTGCAAGAGGATTTGCCATCCAGTTCGCATCTCGAGGGATATGATGAAACTCAACCTTTGTTAAGAATGTTGAAATCCTCCTCGCATAATCTCTACATGGTATCAAACCAGGTTGATTCGTCTCCCATTCACCTTTGATTTGATTCACAACCAAAGTTGAATCTCCATAGACGTCCAAATACTTGATTTTGAGATCAATGGCCTCTTCAAGCCCCATAATGCAAGCTTGATACTCAGCCATATTGTTTGTACACTTGAAAGTTAATCTAGATGTAAACGGAAAATGAGTTCCTTGAGGAGTAATAATCATTGCCCCAATGCCATTACCATACTGATTAATAACTCCATCAAATACCATCCCCCAACGGGAACCAGATTCAGGCCCTTCTTCATGCAATGGTTCATCACAATCTTTCATTTTTCAAGTACAAGATCTCTTCATCAAGAAAATCATACTGCACTAACTAGTAATATTCAATTGGTTGGTGAGCCAATTGGTCAGCCAAGACACTACCTTTGATAGCGTTTTGATTGGTATTCAATATCATACTCTGATAACAATATCTTCCAACAGGCGATCCTCCTAGTTAAAGAAGTCTTCTAAAAAATATACTTGATTGGATCCATTTTGGATATCAACCGAGTGGTATGATTCAACATATACTGACGCAGACGCTTAGCATCCCAAGCCAATGCACAACAAGTCTTCTCAAGCATAGAATACCGAGTCTCATAGTCGGTGAATTTGTTACTGAAGTAGTAAATAGCATATTCTTTCTTTCAAGTTTCGTCTTGCTGACTAAGAACACAACCCATACTTTCATCAAGCACAATCAAATACATGATCAACGGTCTTCCTTCAACAGGTGGAGACAGAATCGGAGGATCAAGCAGATATTCTTTGATACTATCGAAAGCTTTCTGGAAATCCTCGGTCCAATCTCAAGACTGGTCTTTCCGAAGAAGCTTGAATATAGGCGCACATGTGGCAGTCATGTGTGAAATGAATCTTGAGATATAATTCAAGCGGTCGAGAAAACGTCTGACTTGCTTCTCAGTTTTGGGCGCAAGCATCTTTGTATTGCTTTGACCTTGGCAGGGTCAACCTCAATACCCTTCTCGCTGACAATAAAGCCCAACAACTTACTAGAGCGAACACCAAAATTACATTTATTGGGATTCAAGCAGATGCTCAACATGTTCTTTTTTATCACTGGATTTAGCAATCATATCATCAACATAGACCTCGATCTCTTTGTGCATCATATCATGGAAAAGAGTGGTCATTGCTCTCTAGTAACTTGCATCATCATTCTTTAAACCGAAAGGCATCACTCTATAACAGAATATTCCCTAAGGTGTAATGAATGTGGTCTTCTCCATATCTTAGGGTGCCATTTTAATCTGATTATAATCGGAAAATCCGTCTATAAATGACAAGACTTTGTATTTAGTTGTATTGTCTACCAACATATCAATGTGTGGCAGAGGAAAATCATCTTTCGAACTAGCTTTATTCAAATCTCGGTAATCAACACACATGCGGACTTCTCCATCTTTATTAGGAACAGGCACAATATTGGCCACCAATTACGGATACTCACCAGTAACAAGGAAACCGATATCGATCTGCTTCTGCACTTCTTCTTTGATCTTCACTAACATATCAGGATGAGTTATCCTTAACTTTTGCTTGACTGGCAGACATTATGGCTTCAACGGCATTCTATGCTCCACAATCTCAGAATCCAAACCAGGCATGTCTTGATAGGACCAGCAAAAACATCTAAATACTGTTGAAAAAGATCAATCAACCCCTTCTTCACCTCTGGACACAATCGATACCCAATCTTGACTTCCTTCACATCATATTCGGAACCCAAGTTGACTAGCTCAATCTGCTCTTCGAACGAATGAATGACTTTTTTCTCGTGCTCAAGTAGACGAGACAATTCATCAGACACTTCTTCATTACTTTCTTCCTCAGCCTCAAACATAGGGAATTCAAAGTTTGGAAAAGGAGTAGGATCATTGTATTCAATGGGTTTAGAAACCAACATGCATAATGATTTGATATTTTGATTTTAGAGATGTGAATCGTGACCAAATATTATGCAAATAGACAATTATTATTTATTCATTCATGTCTTTTATGATTACCATTTTCTGAAAAGCAAAAAGTAAAAATAAAACATCATAGATATGGATGAATAGAATTGTATTTTATTAAAGATCAAATTGAAAGATGCCTGACAATGTTCACTTCTCCCTTAGGCATAGGAGAAGGATTTTCAAAAATAATAAAACAATTACTTAGAGCGATGAATAATAACAGGAACATTAATAGTGGTCCATTTTATTGCAAGTTTTTCCATGCGTCACAAAATTGGTGCAACCTTCATCTTCATCATCCTCTATTAGAATAATTGAGTGTTGCTCATTGCCATGAATGAACCCTCCTCTACGAAAACTGGGTTATACATCTTCTATTTTAACCACAGACGAACCTTGTTGGAATCCCAGACAAACACAATTCTTTTTCTCGGTGGCCTCTACCATCCGGCCCCACTAATCAGAACTACCATCTTCAACAACTTTCCGCGCGTCTCTAAAAGAGGACATAGGTGCCCCAACTCTCTTTTCTTCAGCAATAGATAGAGCTTGGAACGGAGTTCCAATCTCATCCTCATCTTCAACATACGAGAAATACGACAGGTGGCTTACCAAACGTGCTTTTTCTCCACCAATGATAACGAGCTTTCCATTCTTCACAAATTTCAACTTCTGATGCAGAGTTGACGTAACAGCTCATGCCTCATGTATCCATGGCCTTCCTAACAAGCAGCTGTAGACCGGGTGGATGTCCATTACTTGAAAAGTAATTTTGAAATCACTCAGACCTATCTTCACTAGAAGGTCCACCTCACCAATAACAATCTTGCGAGAACCATCAAAAGCTTTGACGATCACGTCATTGTATCTCATCAGAGCTCCTTGATACGACAATCTGGACATAGTTGACTTCGAGAGTACATTCAACTACGAACCGGTATCAACCAATACATTTGATAGGGCGTTCTCTTTACAACTCATTGATATGTGTAGTGCCAGGTTGTGATTTCTTCTTTCTTCGCGAAGTTCTTCATCACAAAAGCTCAAATTATTACCGAAAGTGATATTAGCCACAATATGGTCTAACTGATCTACTGTCACATCATGTTCCACATAAGCTTGCTCCAATACCTTTTGCAATGCTTCTCTGTGCGTTTCAGAATTCATTAGTAGAGACAACACTGAAATATTGGAAGGAGTTTAGAGAAGCTTCTCCACCACATTAAATTCACTCTTCTTAATCAAACGAAGCACCTCATCATCATCATTAGGCTTCAAATTGCTGGATTCACCAGACTGACACTTTGGAGCACTAACCGGATTTGCTACAGGCACTTCAACCTTCTTACTGACATCCTCTACATCCTTCTGGAAAATAGGCCCAAAAACACGACCACTACGGGTCACCTTCACTATATCGGCAATGTCCACAATAGAATTAGTCGTAGGCAACGGGACCTCTTGAACTTTCTCTACCATTGTCGCATTATATTGATATGGAACAGCTCTATCAGATGCATATGGGACTGGACCCGTTAACCGTATCACTAACCGCGATACCGATCTATTGTTGCTTCTATCAAACTGAATTACCACCTGCTCAGGGGTCTTGAACACTGGCACTATCACATTGACATCATTTATATCCCTTGACTGTTGAATCTGGATTACATTCTCATCCATCAACTTCTGGATATCTCTCTTGACAACCGAACACCCACGGGGATTCACACTGCAGATTCTACAACTGTCGTGGTTGTGTTCACAATCACTAATTGTACACAATATCTTATGCATTTCAACCAAAGATCGACAAATACGTCGTACATCAAATACTCGGAAACTCCCTGGACATTCATCTACCATATTCACATAGGAATTACCATGAGTCGGCAATGGGTTTGCTTTAACATTTGGCGCATGGTCCTCAAAGGACACCATCCCACTCTTTACAAGCTTCTAGACCTTATATTTCAATGGGTAGCAGTTCTCGATATCATGACCAGGAGCCCCTTAATGAAAGGCACAACAGAGTTCTGGCTTATACCACCATGGAAGTGATTCTGGAATTTGTGGCGGATTTCTTGGTTGGAGAAGGTTCTTGAGAACCAAAGATGGACACAATTCAACATACGACATAGGAATCGGGTCAAAAGAGACCTTCTTCCTCTCAAAATTTGGTTGTTATTTATTATTGTTGGTGTTATTGTAGTTGTTTGTTCTTTGTTGCGGATGTTGTTGACGTTGTTGTTGAACTAACATTGATTGATTGTTGGAAAATACTAGAATAACATATGATACTTGATGATGGTGTTGACGGGGTTGCGTACTTCTTTTAACATAAGGCCTTCTCTGCCTCCCCACTGATATTGCATTGGCCTCGCCTTCCTTCTTCCTAGGGAAAATGTTACCATACTTCTTGCTTGAAGATACCTCTTTCTTAGACAACCTTCCCTCACGGACACCTTCTTCTAATCTCATCCCCATGTTTACCATTTCGATAAAGTCACTAGGGGCACTAGCAATCATTCGCTCGTAGTAAAACAAGCTCAGGGTCTTGAGAAAAATCTTGGCCATCTCATTTTCTTCCAATGCAGGGTTGATCTGAGCAGCAAGCTCTCTCTATCTCTGGGCGTACTCTTTAAACGTCTTTTTATCCTTCTGAGACATCGACCTGAACTGATCCCTATCCGGCTCCATGTCCACATTATATTTATACTGCTTCACGAAAGCCTCACCCAAATCATTAAACATGCAGACACTCGCACTATCCAAACCTATGACCACCACAGAGCGGCACCAATTAGACTGTCTCGAAAGTAATGAATCAGTAACTGATCATTATCAGTTTGGGTCGATATTTTCCTGGAATACATGACAAGATGGCTAAGTGGACAGGTGTTTCCCTTATACTTTTCAAAGTCGGGGACTTTGAACTTCATCGGGATCTTGACGTTCGGTACAAAGCAAAGTTCAGCAGCACTTTTGCCAAACATATATTTTCCTCTCAGAGTCTTCAATTCCTTTCGCAGCTCAAGAAATTTATTATTCATCTCATCCATCATCTCATAAACATCTGGACCCTCAGACGGCTCGGAATGGTAGATGGTGTCCTCAACACGGGGTAGAGTGTGAACAACTGGAGGCGGAATGGACATGACCGGGCTTGATTCCGGCATGGTAGCAAAAGTAGGCGCAAAACCTTCGGGCACAAAGTTTGGCGGCATTCCCCACGAGAATCCGGCAGGCATAGCAGGCGCAAACTGAGTTATAGGCACGGTTGAAGTAGCAATCTCTGAAATGATAGTCCTCTGAGGAGGAGGAGTCGCAGGCGTTGGAGAAGATTGACTCTAAGCAGCTAAAACAGACTCCATCAAGGCAGTCAAGCGAGCAATTTCATCCTTCAACTCTCGGTTCTCTTGTTCCAAATGTTCCATGTTTCTCGGATGATTGGCACGAGTATTGTATCGATGAGTCAGCTTGGTTGAAGCACAAAATAATAACCAATAAGACATCTGGAGGAAAAAAGACATGTTATGCAAATGATGCATGAAATGCAATGCTTTAATTTTTTTTTATTTTCAAGGAACATACTATTTTATGTGCAAATATACAATAATAACAATTGTAACAATTTGATTGACCATAAAAATCTCTTTTATTCATATAATTTGGAAGGATTACATTGAGTACAATTTCAGAAACCAAAATACAAATACAAGAGAAAAGGAGACTAATCATCCTAAGGATCCCCTAACAACGGTGTCAGATAATCTGGTTGCAGGCGCGTACTTCCTTCGGATGCGTCGAATCTCGGACTCAAAAGAAGTCTTCATCTGAGCCTTCTCGAGGACAAGCTGATCGACAATCTTCTTCCAAGCACCGAAAGGTTGAGGCATACTAGAGGAAGATTGACCCTCTGCCTCTCTCTGTCTCTTCACTGCTCGGTCTTCAAGAAGTTCAATAAGCACATCTTTCTCCTTAGACTCAAGCTGCAACTTCTCATGCTTTCTGCTTAAAGCATGGAACTATTCTTCCCACATATCCTTCTCTTGCTTCATCTTGGCGAGTGCGTCTTCCAACTCCTCTACATCTTGGTTAGGGAGAGTTAATGGCTCAACCACAACCATAGACATATGTATCTCACAAGCATATGTCATCTTCAACTCCAAATCTCTCTTCTTCACCCAAGAAGTGTAAGCTCCCAAAGCTACACAATTGCGTGGACCAAGCTTGGATCTCCTTTTCCTATGCACATTATGCCAAGCATGTACCATCTTATGCTTCAAATGTTGGGGATCTTTACCCTCTTGATAGAAAAGTTCTTCTAACTGCGTGTTATTAGGTTTGTCTCTCAAGGGGAACCCAAGTTAATGACGAGCCAAAGCAGGGTTGTAGTTAATTCCTCCTTGTGTACTAATGAGAGGCACATTAGAGAATTCACCATAACTATCAATAATATTCAAGCTACTCAATGAAGAATCATACCAAACTATAGCATCATTAGTGAGAGACATAAGTCTCTGAGACCATATTAGACATTGTTTGCTCTCCATAAAATCAGGCGTCTGAGGCAAGTGCGAAATAAACCACTTGTACAGAAGAGGAACATAACACGCAATAGTTCCACCACCTTTAGAATTCCTTAGATGCAAAGAGAAATACATAATACCCAACAAAGTAGGCACATGATTTCCAATCAAGAAGATTCTAATGGTATTAACATCAACAAAACCGTCAATGTTAGGGAACAAAGCTAAACCATAAATGAGCAACACAGAGATAGCTTCAAAAGCATCCACACTACCAGCTTGAGCAAAGGCATTAGCTTTCCCAATAAGGAACTCAGAAGTCAACCCAAAGATTCCTCCTTTCTTCACCCAATGAGCCTCAATCTCAGACTTCTTCAAATGAAGAGCTTCATCTATAAGATGAGATTTGGGAATCTCCTCTAATCCATTAAAAGGCACTTTGTTATAAACAAGTATTCCCAAAAGATGGGCATACTCCTATAACGTAGGCACAAGCTGATAAACTGGAAAAGGGAAGCAACGATAGAGAGGGTAATAGAACTGAACCAACACAGTAAAGAGTCCTTCCACTACATCAGCAGATAACACAGATAGAAGCTTCCCATGATGTTGTTTGAAGTCCAAGGGGTCTAATACAAAATATGATAGCTTCATTAACTCTTTCAAATCCAGACATTTGAAATTGTACTTCTTAGTGTTCCTTCGTCCATAATCCATGGTCTGAAAATATTTGCAAATAAAACCTCACTTCCTTGAAGATATTTTTGGTGTGATGAATGTTACGATGCACATGAATGCATGAATGCAACAATCATAAGTAAAGGATCACAGACAAGGAAAACAAATAAAGGTCAAGGGATGAATCAAGTCATTGTCAAGTATTGATTGGATCAACCAAGAATCAAGGGTTTGCTGTGAGTCACGAGCATGGAGTCAGGTTAAGAACCATCCCAAAGGAGTGTACTAAGGATAAAACTTGGAGATCACGTTCTAAAAAGTTCCTAGAGTCTTAATTCCATCTATCGAATATTATAGGTTAGGATGACTGACTCATAAACCCATAATATTCTCAAGAGAAACTCGTCTGAGTGTAGTATCGTGTAACAACTGTTATCAAGTCTACACTTGAACAGTATCTGCACTACATCCTAAATAGGCCAAGTTGGGTTAAGTGTTCTACGGTCCTCAGCTTCTCGGACCCCAAATCAGAGAAAGTAATGCCTAACCACAAATAAGTTGTCTGACATCAATAGCTCCAAAAGGGTCTCCACTGAGTAGATAGGTCTCCAGCCCACTTGTTAAGGACTACTCCACACAAGTCGAACATGACTATACCATCTTCATATCTTAATTGCACTCAAGTTCGGGTTAGAACTTATCTCACCATTCAGAGATCACCAAGCACAACAAGCAGATTATATCACACAAACAAATATACAAACATCAAATATACAATTTTATACACATAAAAAAGTAGGCTAAACCCACTGGAGACTACTCCCCAGCAGAGTCGACACTTAATTTCTGTAGCGGTAAATTCATGACCATTAAGTTATGGATAAACTTAACGTCAATAAAACCAGAGTCTCCACCGCGCTTTTATTGTTTTCAAGGGAAAAGGGAAAAGTACGAACAAAACCCAAAGATAAGAAGTTTTCAAATCAAAACCAAAAAAATGCTAGAGATTACAAGTAAGGGGGTTGGTTACACAGAGTGAAGGTGTTAGCACCCAAAGTGTCCTAGGTACTCCTAGGGAGCCCTTTTTGTGCGTACATGTTTTGGTATAAAAAGATATTTGCAATAAATAGAGTGTGGGGATGAGAAAAGAATTCATTAATTTTATTTTTGTGTTTGTCAAGATCTTCGGACTTGTGCCTACGTACCAACATAAAATGAGGGATCAAAACCTAGTAGTTCGTGGTACCAATTTCAAAGTGAGTGTATTGCTTTTAATAAAAAATTAAGTTTGAAAGAGGCATAAAATGCCTAAAAGAGTTTGAATGGGTGTTAGTTCTTTTTGTCTTTTGAAATTTAAGTCAAGTATAATTAAGTTTATTTACAAGTTTGATTAAGGAAAAGAAGTTTAAAAATGCAATGGCATAAGGCCAAAGTTTCTAATTTGTAATAAAGAGTCTAAGTTTGGAAATCACAATCAAAGAATATTTTGAAAGAGGGGAGAGATTTGAAATTAAAGAAGTAGGAGGAGATGAAGAGACTAATCCTAAGCAAAAATTTAAAAGTTAAGAGTTGAAAAGATCTGATCGATGGGATGCAATCCAATAGACAAGAATGTCATATAGAAACCCAATTTTCCCTTGGACTTTAGAATCAAGCAATATCAATACACAAATAGCAAGATGAAGAGCAATGCCTCAAATAAAGATAGCCACATCCAAGCTAGCAACTCCATGATCTTATTCTTAATCTTCCCATGTATCAGATGACAAAGTCCTTGAATCGCTTAGAATAAGGCATTAGACATAGGTTCAAAGTAACATTTGCATCAAGACCATGTAGCAGATGAACTCAGATGGATCTCAACACTTGCATCATATGAAAGTTCAATTCACAAGCACTTGGTTTCAGAAAAGTTGGCATTAGCCAAGTCCTTTTGCATAAGGAATGTTGCCTAGTTCTAAGTCCAAGTCTCATATCAAATCCAACAGTCCACACAAACATTTTTAAAGATTTTTTGTTGTTATTATGTACATTAAGGTTAAAAGGTCACAAACACAAACAAGTATATACAATCACAATATATGACTCAAGTGAGCAAAGTAAAAATGGAATTAAAATAAACAACTTAAATGGTATGAACAATGGCAAATGATAAATTACTTGAATTTAAAGTGAATAAAGTAAATGACTTGAAATTAAAAGTTAATCAAATGTTAGTTGATTAGAAATTAGTATTGCTTTTGCTTTTCAATGTTTAAGTCATTCTTTGGAGAACACTCAACCCTCTATTCACAAGCATGAATCCTTGAACCAACACATATTCCAAAGGAACGAAAAAAGGCCAAGTTTCCACACAATACCATGAAAGGGGGGAGACTTACAATCTCACTTACTAGAATGCTATGCTTTTGGGTCAAAATGTAGCGCTATGTTAAGCAATCATAATTGGATTTATGTATAAGTCATAACTATCTGAGGTCGGGCAATAGAAATTTTAGTGTTAATACATGTTAGAGATATGGTATTATGAACCATACTCCTAAAACATACCACACTTAAAAGAAAAATGGCAAAAGGGTAGACCTAATCTCATCCATACTTATATTGGTTTATGAACCAATTAGCCTTAAGATATAGAGATATCATAGGTCAATGAAATGAATGGGATAGAAAGGATTGAAGATGAAGAGGGAGGGGAAATGAGACAAACACAAATTGGCCATGAGAGGACTTTTACCAAATAAAAAATCATTCATTCATTTTGGGAGATGAAATGTACATTTCATCAATCCCCTAAATCCAATGATTTTAATCCAACAAAGTCAAATCAACCTTGTCCAAGGCCCAAGCGACATAGTCAAACTCAACAAGTCAATGGAAATAGCTCAACATAATTTATTCACAATTAAACAAATTAAAATTAATTAAAACTGCATTAAATTAAATTATGTTTGATCAAAAACCTAAAACCTCTTCAAAACACCAAATAAATAGTCAAGAGATTTATCATAGGTCAAACAAGGTCAAAGAACCTTGGAGGAAATTTTTTAATATTTTTGGAAACTTAAAAGTATTTTTAAACAATTAAAAATATGCACAAAAATAATTAAATCATGAAAAATATTAATATTGATCCAAAAAATAATTTTAATTCAGAAATTGAAAATATTTGAAATTTTTTGGTGAATGTCCCATATTTTTTGGATCAATATTAAAATTAATATGAATTAATAAAAATAAGGAAATTAAAATGAAAATCAGAAATTACAAAAAAACGTGGACCTCTTGATCTCCCTCAGTAATTGAGGTTGCATATCAAGTAGATCTGAGCGCGCGTTCCACCATACACCAAGTCAAATGTCCCACACGCGTGGTAATCACTTTAGACGCCCCAGATTAAAACAAATTGAAAGGATCGTGTGGTTGAGAAGGATGTCAACATATCGCCGGAGCCAGAGCTCCGGTCTTCTTCTCCGGTGGACCTCACCAAACTGGTCCACCCTCAACCATCACCAAAATAAAAAAAAGAGGACATGAATTTAAAGAAGAAATGCTCAGGAGCTCGAATATGGCCTTAATTTTGTATAACTCCAAGTATATAGAAAGATACGGGGAGTTGAAATTTGAGGATCATGATCTGAGTTGCTTCGATTTGACCTCCAAGCAACTCAATCTTGTTGCCTACATTGGTAGGACTTTAGACAACCAAAAATCAACAAGAATAATGGAGAATTGAGTGGATCAAAGAGAAGGAAGGACTCTTGGAGTTTCAATCTCAAAACAGTTGAGAGATTCAAACTCGATTTTCAAAGAAAATCTTCAAGCTTATCCTTTGAATGTGAGGGTTTAGGGTTGCTAATTCAAAGCTTGCGTGCCAGGGTCCTTAATTCTGAGCAAGAGGACCTCTATTTATATCCAAGGAGATTGATAATTGCACACTTCCATTTTTGGCCAAAAGTTGGAATCTCACTTGCATGCTTGCATGGGCGTGTGATAGGCCCATCAAATGATGCATTTAGGTCCAAAATCATGTGTAAGCAATTTTGAAATCATGTGGAAAGGCCATGCTTTCGTGTATGAGAAGTGGAACTTCAAATCTTCCAAATGGTTTTTCAACTTTAAGCCATGCGCAATTTATTCATACTTTGTCCAAATGAGATGAATTTGGACTTTTCGGAAAGGTTAGATCAAGAGGAAAAAATTTCATGTTAAAAAAGTTTTTAGCTGAAGCTTCTATCATGATGAATTTTGAGGTGGAAGTTTGGAAAATCAAACATATCAAAAAAAATTCTAAGTATCAAGCCATATGTTCACTTCTTCCACCTTGAGTAACTTTTTCTATGGACTTCAAATGAAAAAGAGATCCTTCATGAAAGTTGAAGCTCTCTCCAATTAATTTAAATTGGTCACAAATTTGACCTCATTTGGATTTAACATGAAGGAGTTGTGCATTTTAGAAGTTGAGGAAAATCACTTGTTCAATGGTATTGGCCCAAAATGACCTATAATGTTTCCCTTTATCACATGTACTTGAAAGTTGAATTTTCACTTCCTCCAAACAAAAGAGTTTAAGTTGACATCTTGAATTTGATCATGCAATTTGAATGGCTTTCATCTCATAAGAATTGAGCAAGTTATGGTCTTGGGAAGTTGACCTCCAAATTAGGGTTTAGACAAAATAACCTATAATCTTTCACCATAAAAAATGACTTTCCAAGCAAAACTAGCTCTTGACCTCGACATTAAAGTTATTTGGAATGTCATTTAGAGTAAATTTTCTCTTGGAATAATTTTCATATGACAAAAATTGTAGGAGATAGGGTCTAGGGAACCCCAGCTTTGACTAGTTGAATTCTTCTGGTCAACCACCATGAACCAACTTGCTAACTTGATATTATTTTGACTTTTGGGAATCATGGAGGGTAATATATGCATAATATGATGAAATTTGAAGTATCCTTGTAAATATTTGACCAAGTGGTAAAGAAAATTGTTGAAGAAGTCACATAAGATACTCAGATGAATTAGGGTTTTCAAAGCAAACCAACTTTAGACTCTTGATGATTTCTTGATCAAAATAACATGTGAAGATCATGGGGATATATATGATACTTAGAGCCATATTAAACCATTTCTTGACTGAGATCCCTGCAATGAGGGTCTTAAACCCTATGAGTGAGCTTGATAGAGCATAGGTGAGCATGTGCACTACCTACAAAAATAGTTAAAGTACACAATGACGTATTTTTGGTATTTTGGTTAGTAAACAAATAAAAATGAAGTATGATACACTTAAATGTTCTTGGTGATCTCTCCCAATGCAAACCCAATGAATGAGGGGTAAGGAGGATGCCAAGGTGTGATCCCAATGCTAATGCATATGACGAGAACAACATGAGGGATCATAGGGTCAAAATTAGGGTCTTACAATTTATATTTAAGGTATGATTCATAATTCAATCCAAATTACAAGTTCAATCAAATTTCAATCATAAATTACAATAAACAATCCCAAGTGCACTTAAACTAACATGGCCTAAGTTTCCCATATAGATTCCTAAAACATCCATTTGGAGCAAGTTCAAGCAAATTCGGTTTTATTTTAATGATGCATAAATTTAAATAGCCACGTATCCTCATAGTGCAGTGAGGAATTCAAAGCTCTGTAGTTCAAAGAACTAGTAGTGGGAGATGAAAAGAATTGTGATCAAATTATGGTCTAAATCAAAGGATAATGCTGTTTGAACTCCAACAAAGGGTGAAATATAAACCCAAGAGTAAAAATGGTATGAACCAACGAGTGAGGGGCCTAAGACATGGTATCACTGTATTGGGATAACCGAAAAGAAAGGTTGACTGAATACGGCTGCAAAGTAAGTAAGGAGATGTTCGTCTAAGCTACAAGGTCTGACAAGACAAACAAATCGACTCTTGGTTCATAAGGGATACAAGATGGAGCACAAAGGGATATTGTATTTGTCTCAAAGAATAGGGTGTATCACATGAAGTGACTGAAGGTAGAATATGAATGCATCATGGAGATGGAGGGAGTGAAGTGACCAAAGTCACGAAAATGAAGTATTTGCTAACAAGTGACTGGAGAGGTATAGTTTGAAACCAAAGGTCAGATATATTAGAATCTATAGGAGAAATGGAATTTGTACCATTGAGGGAAAAATGGCATGGACCACAAGTGAAAGGTCTAAGACATGGTATCACTGTATGGTTAGGCCGAAAAAGAAGGAATTAAATGTCTGGGGACAATCCAAACAACTCTAGGTACAAATGCGTACTTTTCATTAGGCGCCCTAAAAGGGTATATATGAAATTCAAAAGAAAGTGTATCTGATCTCAAAGAAATAATATGTCACTAGGGTGAACTGTTTAATGATTGAAAGTAGATAATGGATCTTGAAAGATATGAATGGTGCCCTAAGGTGGAAGGAGGAATAATTAGAAGTATGCTTGCCAAGGATTCGCACCCTCGTGCCTACATATTCCCATTGTGCAATGAGAAAGTCAGAGCAATCGTAGTTCATGGAACTACAAAAAAAAAGGAAAGAGAACGGAGTGTGTTTGTCTAAGCAACAAGGACTAATAAGACAAACAACTAAAGGACTATGATTGAAGTGATTGAAAGTATAACTTGTACCAACAGAATGGTAGCATGGGAAATCCACATAGGCAAATTGGCTTTGAATCAAAGAGTAAACAAACATACCAACAAGTGAGGGGCCCGAGGTATGGTATCACTGTAGTGGAATGATTGGAAGCAAAGAGAATTAAATGTATGTGTTGGTTCTAAGTGTTGGCAGCAATTTTGGTAAAACAAAGAGTGCTCACAAGATGTTGCGTGTGATGTCTTAACATAATATATCTATGTACCTGCTGGAGTTTAAATGGAAAACATAATTATGCAGGATTGTTTCAGAATGTCATACACCATGTCATGGCATATGATATTATGTACCTGATGGAGTTTAAAAACATAATTATGCAGGATTGTTTCAGGATGTCATACAGAATGTCATGGCATCTAATATGTTTGAACCTGCTGGAAATTATAAAAGGAATTATGAAATTATGCAGGATTGTTCCAGGATGTCAGACCCGATGTCATGACATTCTATACACAGAACATTCAGTATGAATGTCTGGTGTTTTGTGTTTGCGCATTTAATGGCAATCTGTGTATGATTGAAGATCTAATTTGCAGGTGCATTCAATCATTGATTACAACCTGATTTACTTATTTTCCAAGGAGATCTAACTAGCTGTCATGAGAAGATTTAATTGGAAAATAGTTTAGGGTTTTCAAGATGTCCAAGCCCAGCTGAAAGCTTCTATAAAAAGGGACTTGGAAAACCTGATTGAACACACAACCAATACTGAGCGAAATACTGAGAGAGAGCTAGGGTTTGTGTCTTGTTTAGTCGTGAGACTTGTAAGCCGTTCAAGTCATCCTTGGATGATTGAATTGGTATGATTTGTGGTTGTAATTTGTCACTCAAAGCTTTTAAGCAAGAGTGTGTGTCTACTTGATCAAAGTTGTTAAGCAAGATCAAGTGTGTGTCTACTTGATCAAAGTTGTTAAGCAAGGTCAAGTGTGTGTCTACTTGATTGAAACTGTGAAGTAAAATCAAGTGTGTGTTATTGAAAAGTGTTTTATTTTCTCAAGGAATTGTTGTTTAAAATCACAGGTGTGATTGTAGGGAATTGAGTGGGTTCTCATATCTAAGAGTGCTTAGGTAGAAATTGCACGGGTAGAGATTAGGTGAGAAAGAATGTAACTTGTTAAAGTGTATGGAGAGTCTTTGAACTGATTCTATTTTAGTGAATTTCCTTCCTGGCTTGGTAACCCCCAGACGTAGGTGAGTTGGACCGAACTAGGTGAACAATTACTTGTGTCTCTTGGATTACTATTCTTTATCTTTATCCTGTTTGCATAACTCACATATTTGTGTTGTGACATTACCTTCGACATCTCATATCTGATACCAGAATTTCAGTATGGCAATAGGACAAACAGCTCTTGATACAAAGATGGACATTGATTAGGTTGTCCTAAAAGGGTGAGTATGGAACCCAAAGAAGGTATTGATTGGCACAAGGAAAGAACATATCACTTGTTGGGGAACAAACAATTTGGGATCAAAGGAGAATTGTATCTTGGATCCATGAAGGAATAAACTCTGAACTGAAGAGAAAAACTAGTATGAACCCACAAGTGAGGGGCCCGAGGCATGGTATCACTGTATTGGAATAAGCAAAAACAAAGGAATTAGATGTTTGGGTACAAGCCAAACAACTCTTGGTTCACAAGACGGACTATTCATTAGACGTCCTAAAAGGATGTGAATGGAAACCAAGGAAAAGTGATATTTGATCTCAAAAAGATGGTATTGGTTGAGGAAAGAATGATGGATTAATAAATAAGGTAGCTCGTAGAGAGTCTGAACTCTCTTGCCTACGTATTCTTATTGTGAAATGAGAAAATCAGAATCGGGAAACTCACCGGATTGAAGCTTGGATTGCGGACAAGTTTCGGTTGTTATGCGTGATGGTGTCGCCGCGTTGTGAACCATTGTTCGATGCATTGCAAGGGAGAATGAAGATTTGTGTTCGTGATGAAGACGAAGGCGTTGATGTGCTCGTAAGTTTCCTCTTTCAACCTTTTTTGTTCTTATTCCTTCCCTCATTCTTCTGTCTTTTGTCACTGTGTATGGTTGTCATGGTGATTGTGAGAGATTGGGAGTGTGTATGAACAACTCAGAGAGTGAAACAAAGAGAATTTGAGTTAGATTGATGAAGTTGAGAGTTATCCAATGATGAACCGTGAAGATGATGATTCCCCGAATGATTGGAAATGATTGGGATTTATATAGAGTGGTGATTGCAATAAAATTGGGCAACTTGGGCAACCGTTAGGGAAGGGGTTACTGTTAGTGAATTGAAGGGGAAATCAGTTAGATGCTATGACTCTGTTAAAGTTCTGTTAATTGTAGCTAGATGTTTGAATTGGAAGTTAGTGAACATGAAAGAGGGAGTTGGTTTTGAGTACATAAGTTGAATTGTTGTTGGTATACGCAGGTTAGAGATGATTGAAGCTAGTTCGGTTTGTTTTTGTTTTGGCTTGCTACTCTTTGCCTAAAGTTCTGCTGTCTTTAGCCTCCGCTTAGCCTCTTCTTCCATCATATTTGCACTTCATTCAACATATTTGGAAAAACAATTTTCCACAAGCTCTAGTGCCAAGTCTTTTACCGATTCACCATCAGGATAACACACTGACCCAATCAAGTTGTTGAACTTATCAACACCTTTCAGGATAATCCAAACATCTCGATTCAATAATGTCATATCAGTGAAGAACTTAGCTTCATGAGCAAAAGGATCAGCAACTGTTTCAGAAGGTGTTAAAACTGCAAGTCTTTAGGCAACTGTGAGTGAGGCTCGAGGTTCTCCGCTAACACCTCCATTAGGCTCATCAGCCTTCACTTCAAGTTCAACAATTCTTTCGGGTGCAACTCTCTTTCCCACTTGTGGGGCCTGAATTCGAGAAACGAAAACTTGGACAAATTGAAACTCTGGCAGCAGGTAGACCCGAATGGTATTGTCATCACGAACCTGCTCAACAATTCCTTCCATGGGACTTCCCTTGTTTGCAGATAATAAACCCATTGCATCTAAGTTTCTAGGGTCACTGATGGCTAATGGTGGTAGGTTTCTGATAGATGTTTCAGCGGTGCCAGGAGTCTTGACCCATCGACCGAGGCCTTCCTGTTGTTACTAATTGGTATGGTATGCTCATGTGATGCTTAATGGTTGCTTGAGTAATGCCAATGTTGTGAACTCAATTGGCTTATTTTTCTTGTTGAAATTGGTAGGTGATCTAATGGATGTACTTGAATCCTTGCTACTTGTTGAAGATTTGTGGCTGAACTGGATTGAATTATGGGCTTGTTATCATCATGGAACTGACTTGGAAACGGCTTTGGGTCTTAGGTTCTAGGAACTATTGATATGTATATGTGATTTATGGTTGAATGGAAATGAGTGTTGTAATATATGGAATGTTTAGATAAAATGTGAATATGGTAATGCATTTCGAAATTGGATATATTATAATGGATCACGGTTTATGCTAAAACGAACATGGTCTAAAATGGTTTAAAGTGTAAACATGTACAAGGTTTAAAGATGAGAAAGGTGGGAAAATGACTTTGGTTTAAAAAATGAACCATGGTATGTAATTTGAAATGAACATGGATCAAAGATGAATCATGGATGCTAGGATTAGGAATGAACTAGATGAGTTGACTTTGGCCAACTAGTTGACCAAAAAGTCAACAGTTCACCAAAGTCAACTATAGGTAAAAACCAATTTTTTGTAAATTCTTTGTATGAATGTGGCCATTGTAAAAACCAATGTTGTAATGGAAGTGATTTTGAATGAATGAAGACTTGGTTTGATTGAAACAATGGTTTATGTCTAAATTCTAAGAAACAATCAATTAACCTGACTTAATGGATTACCATGCATGGATGAACCACTAATGAATGATCTAAAATTTCAATGGACCAAAGGTAAACCAAAGACCAAAAGACCAATGCACTAAACGCAAGCAGAAATCCAAGGACCAATTGAAACAAAACCTGACCTAGGGTTTAATAGTCACAAATCTAAGTTAAGCAACAACCAAGAACTCAAACCAAGAAACAGTTCACACCAACAATTTGGAAATGCCATGACCCTACTTAGGGTTTCCAACACCTCAATGCAAGTCACATGACTCATGAACCTCAAAGATCAATGCTAGGATTTTGATGAATTCCAAGTTCAAAAGTCAACCAACATGGCACTCATGCACCAACTATCCTTGATTAGGGTTTCAAACCACACTCAAAGCTCCTTCAATACATATCAAGCATTGGGCCCACCATTAGGGTACAAAAGTCAAGTTAAGGCTTCTAAGATCAAGCAACAAGATCCCTTAAGATCAAGAATTAGGGTTGGGTGTACGGATGAATGTCATGGCATAAACCCTGAGAGTTAAGGTCCCAAAGAATCAAGCAATTAGGGTTGCACCCCATATGATGAGCCATACCATAATCTTCATGCCAAAACCCTTATTTTCCTTAACCACAACCTTGAATCTATGATACCTATTAGAAAATGTTAACCATGAATGAATGGCGCAAATGAATGAAATATGAACGAGTATAGATAGATCTCAAATTATATGTTGGATGAAAAGCAAAAGGGAGGGAAAATTTTAGGGTACAACAGTTGCCCCTATTTAATCTTCTTGAACCTGAATATAAGAATTGTGGACGCTTTTCAGGTATTCAAGGTAAAAGAGGATTAAATACTAACGTATCCAAAAATTTGCCCGTTGAGAATGGATGTAATGTGATGAGAGTTTTTTGGTTTTCTAAGCAAAGGTCAAGCTTTGGGTTAGTCAATAAAATTGGATTTTTGTCTTTTCTCGTTTGCAAGGTTTCATGCTATGCTTTATGAATGATATGCATGAGTGAAACGACGTGGTTTATGCATGATGGTGATTTATGCCATGGTTAAGCCAAATGCTCATATAGAGGGCGGTGGCAATTTTGGGCTAGGATAATGGTCATATAAACATGATTCTCTGACACCTATTTCAAGCTCAATAGCTATTGTAACACCTCTGGATCATGTCTGAAACATGGAGAGAGCTTGTACCTGCGTAGCCTGCCTCTGCCCCAATATACTAGATATCTGCACCAATTTCCCTAGTTATCAGTTATGGAGTATTCTCATCATTTGAGTATTACAAATTGGCTTGCACCAGTGTCTTAAAAATGTATTCTCTTGATTAACCAACTCGGGAGTGATTGACTTCTCATGCTCTTGGGGTAGCTTGCACCAATTGCCCTAGTTATCAGTTATGGAGTAGTCTCATCATTTTAAAGGTTGTAATGTGGTCTGGTTCACGGTTTCAGAAAGAAAGGATGTAAGGCTCAAAACCTATTCTAAACCCACCCATTCTCCGTGATGTTCTCTAGTCCTATGTTCAGTTAGCTTAAAATGAGCGTCCATGTTTCAGAAAAGGATTTTAAATAGTATCGAAGATGGTTACGGAACCCAATGAGAGTTTGGAGCGGCAGTCACTCACCTTCTGCTTTTGTTTGCAGTCATCGAGATTTGCTTTTACTGAGGATTTTGATATTGATCCTCTGATTCTTTTGTTTTTGCTTACCCTTATTTTTGCTTGGGCTGATCCTTTGGGTCTATAACCCATTGGGATTCCCTAACTTTTTTCCTAAGTCAATCTTGTTTTCAAGCATTTGACTTAGTGGGCTTTTCATTCTCTTTTGATTTTTTATTTCATCTTTTCTTTTGGAGAAAATCTTGTGACACTGCTTTCTCGATTTATTGCACGGGTCGTGACTATCTCACTCCTTTTGTGGGTAAGGGATAATTTTTTTGAATTTTTGATTCCATCCCCTCGAGAGGGATATGATATGGTTGATCATTTGATAAGGTATTCTCTTTCTGAAATTTGAATGCCAATTCCAACTAATTGAAGACTACCCTGCCCCTGGTTAAACATGAGGTTTATATGTGTATAAAGAAAGAAACTCCTACTTCAAGGCCCAAAGGGGTTGACTAGGGATTATCTTCCTTATATCTCTGGTGTTTAGGAATTTGAACATTGCCTTATATAATCAACACAGTCTTATTCAAAAGAATACATGCAACGATCTTGCGCATTTTAATTGCATCATTCTCTTTTGATTTTATCTGACAAATAATTTGATACTGATCAAAATATGAGTGAGCACGAATGGGTTTAAGAAAAACATGCACGTTTATTTCATTATTATTATCATCTGAAAATTAGAAGAGTTTTAAAAATGAACAACATATTAAAAAAAAGATTACAAAGGAGACATGATTGAATCAATATGATATTGCTAGCTTTGATACTCGTCTAAAGAATCAACTGAATCTGAGCAATATTCACCACTAACTACATTCGCAACTTATCCATAATGGTCTGGCGACAGGTTGGTTATGACATTGGGTCCTGCCTCAAAAAATGACAAAACCTTCTGATCAATCAACTCTTCTACTTTGGTCTTGAACAACCCACAATCTTCAGTTGAATGTACTATATAGGCGGCATGAAACACACAAGAAGCGTTAGGATTATACTTTGGACTATAAGGATAAACAACTGGTGGTATTTATTTTGGCATAATTGCCCCTTGCTGAACAAAATATGGTAGCAACTAAGTATACGATACAGGGATTTGGTCACACTGAGGATGCTTTCTATCAAACTATCTGGTCTGCCTTTTCCCTTGATGGTTACGTGCCACTGTTTGTTGACTTTTCAGAATTTGAGCCGGAGGCGGATGTTGATACTCGGACGTAACACCATGTGAGTATGAGTAGCATGGCATAGGCACCAAAGGTATCTGCGACTGAGAATGAATATTAGGAATAGCCATTGGATGGAACATTTAATTAGAATGCACCAAGCCAGGACTGACTATCTGATGAGAAGTCTGACCATAATGAACTCCAAATGGGACATAGGGTGCCCTAGTATAGGCGTACTGAGGTGCAACAACAGTAGAAGATGATGCTCCAAGATAGGCCAATAGCATTCTAGAGTTCTATCCTTGATTTGGATGTTGCATAGCAGGTTGAACCACGGGTGGAAGAACTTGCACATGAATCTGAGACCCTTGTATTCAAACTCCTTCTTAATAAGCACCTTAGCAGTCACGGATGTAAAGCACAACAAATTCCGATTTATGAGTTCTTGAACTTTGGTCTTGAAAGAGTAACAATCCTCTATAGAATGCCCTACATGTCTGGCATGAGGGTCATGTTTACGACTGTACGTAAACCTAGCAGGCTCGGTTTGTTTAGGCATAATTGCCCCAACATTAACCAGTATAGGTAGCAGATGTGCATAACGCATAAGAATTGGATCTTAGAGAGGACATCTCCCTTTCTGATCGTTGTTCTTCTCACTGATTTTCTCCTGCTTCAGTTTTTGGTTGCTTTGAGCTGGCCTTTGATGTGGTAGTAAATGTTGTTCTTGAGGATGAGTGGTTGAATCCCTGCATCCACCTTTTGTTTGTTATCTTTCTTCAGATTGTCTTCAACTTGTTCATCAATCACAACTTGATTTGGGAAGTTCGTTGTAATGCTATCTTTCTGGTGTCGGCAAATCATTGTCTATTTGACGGGGGAATGGATAAGGTGAGTTTTCTGATAAACATGCATGAAATGAAAATTAATGAATGCATATGTTGGGAATGGAATGCAAATGATTATGCAGCATTCATAGATTCAAAGCACTGATGGTATAGCAACCCAAGTTCCAAGGTCTGACATATGTACAACAATACAATAACATAGGTTAACAACACCAATAATCTAGATAATCTGTGTATACTTCCTGATGCAGGATCAAAGGTCTGATGTCCACGAGAATAAGGGTATGTAGAGTCTATGGTTTCCTGCATAAAAAACTCATATCCCCCTCAAAGGTAGGTTTTATCCTTCAAAGGCAGTCTAGAAAGGTTACTAGAGTCAATGACCCATTTCAAGATACCTTTGCCTTAGACGAATGACTCGTCGGACAATGATGCTCCCAAAAGGATCTACTATAGGTGTAATGTCTTGTGTCAACAATAATCGCAGAATAACTCCATGGAGGTCAAACACGACTCTAGTCACATTGTTATCCTATGTATGTACTCAAGCTTGGGTATAAAACTTTTCTCTTATGCAATCTATCCCCAACCCAACAGGGATTATAACAAATATTATCCAGAATAAACAATATTTAATGCGATAAAGAATGCGATAAATAAAACGAGTAAAACATAAAGGTAAACACCCAAGCACACAGAGAAGCAATCAAAACTAGGCTCGACTCCTTTTAGCGACTAGGAAGTACTCCAAGTAGCGAAGTGTCCCCAGCAGAGTCTCCAGCTGAAGCTAGCGGAAATATACTCGAACGTATCCCATGCTCGAACATACAACAGAGTCGTCATCGAACTTTATTTATTATCGAAGGAAAGGGAAAACATCGATAAAACCTGGGGGAAAGAGATATGATGGGTAAGGAAGTCGATTAAGCAAGGGGAAAGTATTAGCACCCCTTACATCCATGGGAACCGTTTTGATTGTTCTTGCTCGAATGGGTGTGATATCTAAGGTTACTCCCAAAGGAATGAGGGAAAAGGAATGTAAATAGATACAGTGCTCGGTGAGGATTAGGATCCCCATGCCTACGTATCCTCATAGTGCAATGAGGAATTCAGAGCTCTATAGTTTAAAGAACTAGTGGTGGGATGTGAAAAGAATTGTGATCAAAGTATGGTATAAACCAAAGGATAATTTTGTTTGAACTCCAACAAATGGTGAAATATGAACCCAAGAGTAAAAATGGTATGAAGCAACAAGTGAAGGGCCTAAGACATGGTATCATTGTATTAGAATAACCGAAAAGAAAGGTTGGCTGAATACGGCTGCAAAGTAAGTAAGGAGATGTTCGTCTAAGCTACAAGGTCTGACAAGACAAACAAATCAGCTCTTGGTTCACAAGGGATACAAGATGGAGCACAAAGGGATATTGTATTTGGCTCAAAGAATAGGGTGTATCACATGAAGTGAGTGAAGTGACCAAACTCACGTAAATGAAGTATTTGGCAACAAGTGCCCGACCTTAGATAGTTGTGACTTCTACATAAGTCCAATTACGTTATTTTTAATTTGAAAACTTCTTATCTTTCGGTTTTGTTCGTACTTTTGCCCTTTTCCTTTTGAAACAATAAAAGTGTGGTGGCGACTCTGGTTTTATTGACGTCAAGTTTATCCATAGCTAGATGGTCATGAATTTACCGCTACAATAAGACAAACAACTCTTGATACAAATATGGATATTTATTAGGTCGTCCTAAAAGGGTGAGTATGGAACCCAGAGAAGTTATTGATTGGCACAAGGAAATAACATATCACTTGTTAGGGAACAAATAATTTAGGATTAAAGGAGAACGGTATCTTGGATCCATGAAGGAATAAACTCTGAACCGAAGAGAAAAACTGGTATGAACCAACAGGTGAGGCGCCCAGGGCATGGTATCAATTTATTGGAATAACCAAAAACAAAGGAATTAGATGTCTGGGTACAAGTCAAATAACTCTTGGTTAACAAGACAGACTATTCATTAGGCGTCCTAAAAAGATGTGAATGAAAACCAAGTAAAAGTGATATTTGATCTCAAAAAGGTGGTATTGGTTGATGAAATAATGATGGATTAATAAATAAGTAAGCTCACGGAGAATATGAACTCTCTTACCCACGTATTCTCATTATGCAATGAGAAAATCAGAGCTTTCGTAGTTTGGCCCACTAGGGCTGAAAACAAGATGATTGATGTGGCAAAAGAAGATTATTAAATGAATGAAGAATGAGATAGACTTGATAGTTATTTGATAAGAACCACACTAAAGCCTATGAGTAAAGGTGGATACGATGAGAAACGGGACAAACTTCCCGCACCCAAAGGTCATTCCTTGTTTACTACTTAAGGCTCGTGACATGTAATTCTCATCTTAACTTTCAAGTTGCTGGAGGAGAATCTTTTTTGTTTGTTGCGTTTCTATTTCGTGAAGAGAGAGAGAGAGACTTGACAGTTGATTGACGAGAATCACACTAAAGTCTATGAATAAGGACAAATGCTTTGAATAGCTAGGGTCTACACCCTATACGCAAAGTCACTCTAGAACAGGATAGGAGAAACTTCGTCTCATCATTCCTTATTACTTAAGGCTCATGGAGTGTGATACTTCTCATGACTGACAAGTTATTGGAGAAGAATCTTCATTGTTTCTCCTTGTGTTGATGTTGTTTTGTGTGAGAAGACTTGGTAGTTTATTTGATTCGTATCGCACTAAAGTTTATGAATAAGAGCGAATGCTCTGAATATCTAGGGCCTACCGCTCCGTATGTAGAGTCACTCTAGACACGGATAGGAGAAACTGCATCTCATCATTCCTTATTACTTAAGGCTCGTATCGTACAATTTGAATCATATTTACCAAGTGTTGACCTTTGACTTATCTTGTATGATCCGCTGGTTGGTGTGACTGAGGATGGCTTGATTGAGAATCTGACTTGAGGCCTCGAGCTCCACAACTTACAGAAAAAGTTTTGTGAAGTGACCAACGGTATTTAGGTCATTACGATTAGGCTGTGGGATTATACAATATCAAAGGATTTAATTGATCAAAATTGCTTTTGATCAACTTGAATCGAAGGTTTGATTTAATTTTAAGAACTAGGTTAATTCTAATCTAATGGTTAGAATCATTCATAAGCTAATCCTAAGGGAATATGTAATAGTTAGACTTGATTAAAAATTCCAAGTCACAATTCCTAAGGAAGCATGTTATGTTATATGGCTAAAATTGGTAAAATAAATCCCTAAGAGGCAATATTCAATTAGGAACACAATTAAATCCTAATCAAATATTATCTTAACTAAATAATCTAAAACTCAAACAAGTTCTAAGACTATGCTAATCAATTAAAAAACTAATTGTTTAGAAATCAAAATTCTAAAACTAATAAAATTCTAATTAATACTAATTTCTAAATCTAAACAACTACCTAAAAAAGTTCTAATCAACTATTCATAATTAAATAAATTCTAATAACTATCTTAATCCTAAAATTTAATAAACCTAATTTCTATCTAAAACCATTAATTCTAACAAATCTAATATTCAAATTCTAACTTCTAATTATCAAGAACCTTACTATTGTCTAATCAAAATTCACTAATCAATCTAACCCTAATTAAGCTATAATAACAAAACAACACTTAACTAAAAAGTGCATGGGCCTTAGCAAGAGAGGGGGTGTAGGTCCGTTTTTGGTGTGATGGACATAAGAAGTTCATTTGGGCCCTAGGCCCAAGCATCCCAATCATTCCTCAATGCACAACATGAATCGATTCTTCCTTCACACTCGACGTCTGAACTGAAACGGGAAAGAGAAACAAAAGCACTTATTAGGAGAAGCTTATTGCAACGCGCGACTTAGATCTTGGACTTTGGAGTCCCCTCATCATCACCATCACATCCGCATCGGCGCTTTAGTTCCAACAAGTAGAGATTGAATCCAACAGTAATTTGTTTGTCTCGGCTTTGTGCTCTTCAATCACCACGTTCGAAGATCCAGAAATTTGTGGATTCATAATGTTCCATAATCAACCATGGTTCACGTGGTTCAATCGTCATTACGGTTCAAGTATTTGAGGATTTGCAATTCAACTCGCTTTGTTATCATACATGCAAACGGAAGGAAAACAACATCGAAATCAAATTGGGAAACACACTGGTTTGAAGCTCGGATTGCAGACAAGTTTCTGTTGTTATATGTGATGGTATCGTCGCGTTGTGAATCGTTGTTAGATGCGTTACAAGGGAGAATGAAGATTTGTGTTTGTGATGAAGGCGAAGGGTTTGTTGCGCTCGTAAGTTTCCTCTTTCAACCTTTTTTATTCTGATTCCTTCCCTCCTTCTTCTGTCTTTTGTCACTGTGTATGGTTGTCGTGGTGATTGTGAGAGACTGAGAGTGTGTATGATCAACTCAGAGAGTGAAATAGAGAGAATTTGAGTGTTACTGGTGAAGTTGAGAGTGATCCAAAGATGAATCGTGAAGATGATGATTCCCCCAATGATTAGGAATGATTGGGATTTATGATTGCAACAGAATTGGGCAGCTTGGGCAACCGTTAGGGCAAGGGTAACTGTTAGTGAAATTGAAGGGGAAATAAGTTAGATGATATGACTGTGTTAAAGTTTTGTTAATTGTAGCTAGCTTTTTGAATTGGAAGTTAGTGAATGTGAAAGTTGGAGTTGGTTTTGAGTAAGGGTAGAAAAATGGATGGATATTCAATCAAATCCACTAAAAGTTTTTTAAAAATATTCAATCAAATCCATCCATTAAGAATAAAATCCATCCAATCCATCCATTATCATATTTTTAGTGGATGGATATCCATCCATCCATTTTTTTTTCTTTAAAATTTATTTTTTTCAAAAAGTTTTTTATTTTCTTTTTGAGAAAAATAATTTTTTTTCAAAAAAAGAAATATTTTTTTATTTTCGAAAAAAAATATTTTTTTTTATATTCGTAAAAAAAAATTGAAAATAAAATCAAATTTTGGTATTTTTAAAAAAAAAAGATTTTTAAATATTTTGGAAAAAATCGATTTTTTGTATTTTGAAAAAACAACTGATTTTTTTTCGAAAAAAAAAATTTATTTTTTATTTTTCAAAAAAAAATTTGATATTTGAAAAAACTTATTTTTTTAAAATTAGATAAACAAAACCTATTGGATCATTAAAATGGGTTGGATGGATTGGATAATCCATGTTTATAAATGGATGGATTTAATTCAATCCATTAACTTAATTTTTATGTAGTGGATGGATTGGATGGATTTTTTGATGGATGGATTGGATGGATTTTGTCTTAATGGATCCAATTGCCACCCCTAGTTTTGAGTCCATGAGCTGAATCGTTGCTGGTATATGCAGGTTAGAGATGATTGAAGCTAGTTCGATTCGTTTCTATTTTGGCTTGATACTCTTTGCCTGAAGCTCTGCTGTTTTTAGCCTCCACTTCGCCTCTTCTTCCATCATATTTGCACTCCATTCAACATATTTGAAAAAACCATTTTCCACAAGCTCCAGTGCCAGGTCTTTTGCTGATTCACCATCAGGATAATACATTGACCCATTCAAGTTGCTGAACTTATCAACACCTTCCAGGATAATCCACACATCTCAATTCAATACTCTAATCTCAGTGAAGAACTTAGCTTCAACAGCAAAAGGAACAACAACTGTTTCAGGAGGTGTTGAAATTGCAAGTCCTTGGGCAACTGTGAGTGAGGCTCGAGGTTCTCCGCTAACACCTCTATTAGTCTCACCAGCCTTCACTTCAGGTTCAACACTACTTTCAGGTGCAACTCTCTTTCCCACTTGTAGGGCCTAAATTCGGGCAACAAAAACTTGGACAAACTGAAACTCTAGCAGCAGGTAGACGCGAAAGATACTGCTATCACGAACCTGCTCAACAATTCCTTCCATGGGCCTTCCCTTGTTTGCAGATAATAAACCCATTGCATCTAAGTTGCAAGGGTCACCGATGGCTGATGGTGGTAGGTTTTTGATAGATGTTTCGGCGGCGCCAGGAGTCTTGCTCCATCGACCGAGGCCTTCCTATTGTTATTAATTGGTATGGTATTCTCATGTGATGCCGAATGGTTGCTTGGCTAATGCCAATGTTGTGAACTGAATTGGCTTATTTTTCTTGTTGAAATTGGCAGGTGATCTAATGGATGCACTTGAATCCTTGCTACATGTCGAAGATTTATGGCTGAACTGAATTGAATTATGGGCTTGTTATCATCATGGAACTGACTTGGAAATGGCTTTGGATCATAGGTTCTAGGAACTATTGATTTGTATTTGTGATTTATGGTTGAATGGAAATGAGTGTTGTAATATATGGAATGTTTAGATAAAATATGAATGTTGTAATGCATTTGGAAATTGGATATATTATTATGGATCAAGGTTTATGCCAAAATGAACATGGTCTAAAATGGTTTAAAGTGTAAACATGTACAAGGTTTAAAGATGAGAAAAGTGGGAAAATGACTTTGGTTTGAAAAATGAATCACGGTATGTAATTTGAAATGAACATGGATCAAAGGTGAATCGTGTATGCTAGAATTAAGGATGAACTATACGAGTTGACTTTGTTCAACTGGTTGACCAAAAAGTCAGCAGTTGACAAAAGTCAACTATAGGTACAAACTAACTTTTTGTAAATTCTTTGTATGAATGCGGACATTGTAACATGATATGTATGAATGTAATGGAAGTGATTTTGAATGAACAAAGACTTGGTTTTAATGAAACAATGGTTTATGTCTAAATGCTAAGAAACAACGAATTAACCTTGACTTAATGGATTACCATGCATGGATGAACCACTAATGAATGACCTAAAATTTCAATGGACCAAAGGTAAACTAAAGACCAAAAGACCAATGCATTAAATACAAGCAGGAATCCAAGGACCAATTGAAACAAAACCTGACCTAGGGTTTAATAGTCACAATTCTAAGTTAAGCAACAACCAAGAACGCAAACCAAGAAACAGTTCACACCAACAATTTGTCAATGCCATGACCCTACTTAGGGTTTCCAACACCTCAATGCATGTCACATGATTCATGAACCTCAAATATCAATGCTAGTATTTTGATGAATCCCAAGTCCAAAAGTCAACCAACATGGCATTCATGCACCAAGTATCCCTAATTAGGGTTTCAAACCACACCCAAAGCTCCTCGAATACATATCAAGCCATGGGCCCACCATTAGGCTACATAGTTCAAGTTAAGGCTTCAAAGATCAAGCAACAAGATCCCTTAAGATCAAGAATTAGGGTTGGGTGTACAGATGAATGTCATGGCATAGACCCCGAGAGTTAAGGTCCCAAAGAATCAAGCAATTAGGGTTGCACCCCATATGATGAGCCATACCATAATCTTCAGGCCGAAACCCTAATTTTACTTAACCATAACCTTGAATCTACGATACCTGTTAGCAAATGTTAACCATGAATGAGTGGCTCAAATGAACGAAATATGAATGAGTATAGATAGATCTCAAATTATAGGTTGGATGAAAAGCAAAAGGGAGGGAAAAAATTTGGTACAACAACATTCATTACACATCACGATCCAAGAGTCATTCTTTTGATTTTCTTGATTCAGTAGCAGAAACAGAAGGAAGAAGAGGAATTGGAGAAGAAGAATAGAAGAAGAAGCGTGAGGAAGAACGATTAATACCTATTCTTGCAAGCCGCACCGGATTCAAATAGGTGATTTACCACTTTCGCATAACTTATTTGATGTGGTTGTAAGACCCCAATTTTGACCCTAAGATCCCTCATGGCATCATAACATTGCATTTGCATTGCCTCAAGGATCTTTAGCATCTTGGTTCCCTTTGCCTTTGGGTGGGACTCCTTGTGATTGGTTTGAGATCACCAAGCATGCTGGAATTATACATCATTGTTTCTCTTACTTTTGTTTACTAACCAAAAGCACAAAAATGTGTCACTAACATCTTTTATTTGAAGCTTGAGTATCATCCAAGACACTTTGTGGGTTCTATTTAGATGATCATTCAACACAAGGGAATGACTTGAGATACTTCCAACAAGTTCAAATGGGGTCTATTCGTCAGTCAAAACGTTAATCTTGAAGGAGCAAAAGTTTGTTCATGAGCTGTCATGCTCGCTAGGCGAACAGAATGAGTCGCATAGCGAGTGCCAAGAAAAGCCACCAGAATCACCTACGCTCAGAGGAATTTCTTGAACTATCATGCTCGCTAGGCGAAACCCACGTGTTAAAAAAATAAATAAAAATAAATAAAAAAAAGAACGAAAAACGAAAAAAAAAGAAAAAAAAAAAGAAAAACGAAAAAAAAATTAAATTAAATTAAAATTAAAATAAAATAAAAACGAAAAATAAAAAAATAATAATAATAATAAAAAAATAATAATAATAAATAAAAATAAATAAATAAATAAATAAAATATAACAGAAAAATTATGGACTTGGGCCTCTCTCATTTGAGCCCACAGGTCCACAAAAATCAGGTTATAAATTCAGAGTTTTAGTGAAACAAAAGGCATAATTCTATTTCTATTACCCTAGCAGGGATACAGATAGTGAGAGAAGAGCTAACAGAGTTCAGAGCAACCTCCAGAGACTGAAGGGAACTCATCGGCAAAGAACCAATTCCCTCTCATATAAACCCTCAGATTGCTTTGCAAACCCAACCGGGCAATTCAATTTCATTCGATCTCTATAGTCAGGTTTACCCTTATTCCCATTACTTTATGTATTAATTTGAATGCTCTGAATGTATGAGGTATTATGGGTGAATTTGATACCCTTTTGATGCATGTGTTTGACAAGAGGTTTAGGCCTCCTACCCTTGGTTGCTTTTTGTGAGCTTTTTGTGAATTTTAATGGCATGATTCATGTGGTTACATTTTGATTTGGGGGCAGCTTCTGATTACCCTATCTTGTTTCTCTAACCTGCTTGTTGAGTTTTGTTTTGTGAGGGCTCATATGACTCTTGCAGAGATGGCTTGCCTGGTGTTCCACTTTATTTGTGGGATACCACCTGGAGGTTTATTCCGATTACCTGCACTGACTCACTTTCTTTGATGGTGCTAGCTTGAGAGATCTCTGGGTTTCTTATCTCCTTAATTGCTGTTACTTCGGATCTTTATCCGTACGGTAGATCTCTCGATCCCTTTACTTTCCCCGCATGTTACCGATTTCTTAGGTTTCGTATAGCCTCTCGTGGCATGTCATTTAAGGTAGCGCGGTTCCTTCATCTAGGACTGCCTTTTTGCATGAGCATCCCTAAACACCCCAAACTCATTGATTTTTCTTCTCCTAAGAACACGTTATATCCTTCTACTACAGGCGAGTAAGTCTCCAAAGGTCGAGCATCCGGTAGATAGCTTAGTAACTTCGTTCACCCCAAAACACAACCCTTACCCCATAGGTGGTCGAACTACGTTTTGCTCTGATTTTCATCCCAGATGAGATACGTAGGCATAAGACGCGATGTCTTAGCGAGCACACTCCTCTTTAACCCATAGGTAGCCGAGCTACGAAGACTCTGATTCTCAGATTCAGATGAGATACGTATGCAGTGGATGCGACGTCCGTGCGAGTCATTTTCTTTTGACCCTTCTTTTAGTAAGTAGTATATTAGATAAACGTACACGCTTTTCTAATCCCTTCAATCATGTTTTCACAAATAAATTTTCAAAAAAAAAACAACAACCTTTGCAACAAATGTGAAAAGGGATCCTTAGGAGTACCTAGGATGTTTTGGGTGCGTAACACCTTCCCATTGCATAACCAACCCCCTTACCCAGATCTCTGACATTTTTACTAGTTTTTTATTCGATAAAACTTTTAGGTTTTTGTTCGATTTCTAACCATTCCTTTGGATAAATAGAAGTGCGGTGGCGACTCGACTTGTATGATTTACCTTGGATTTAGTCAAGATCTCTAATGGTAACGAATACCCCGCTACAGAAAAGTGGCGAGTCTGCTGGGGACGTGTATTTGCCTAGTGGGTTTTGCCGACTTTTCATATTTGTTGTATTGTATTGTATATTTTTTTTTGTGACATATTTTTGTGCAATTTGGGGATTACTGTATTGTATGTAATGATTGATTTGCTTGAATATTAATTCCTTGTATGCTTGGTGATCTTTGTGAGATGAGTTCTATACCCAAACTCGAGTGCACTTAGGATAGGAGAATGGAATAGTCTTGTCGACTTGTGTGGAGTTATTCCTTAGCAAGTTGACTTGCAAGTCCATTCACTTGGTGGAGGTCATGTTGGGATCAATAATGTCACACAAGTAAGTTGTGGTTAGACATTACTCTTTCCAATATAGACCTTAGAAGCCAATGACCTTAGTTTACCAAGCCCATCTTGGCCTATTCTTAGGATGTAGTGCGAAAGTCGTTCAAGTGTAAGATTTGATACGATTGTCACGCGATACTACACTCATAAGAGTCTCTCTTGAGAATATTTTCGGAATACGAGTAGTCGTTTCTCCAATAATATCCGAAAGATGGGATGATGACTATGGGAACCTCTTGTAGAACATGTTTGGCAGGTTTAAACCCTAGTACACTCCCTTTTGGGTGGTTCTTAACCTAACTCCATGCTCGTGACTTGCAACAAACCTTTGATTCCTGGTTGATCCGTTCATGAATCCTTAATATCAATGGAACTTGGGTGTTGATAAGGTGTAAACCATAATCCACCAAAATGGATGATTGATATTAAGGATAACATGATCAATCCCATGACCTTTGTTTGGTGTGCATTGCTTGATCCTTGAGTGTGATTGTTGCATTCATGCATTCATGCACCCATTTGCATCCATATCATCAATAAATAAGAAAATTTTCAAGGAACTTAAGGGGTTTATTTGCAAAATTTTCAGACATGGAAAGACAAAGAAGGAATACGAAGAAGTACAGCTTCAGGCAACCAGATTTGAAAGAGTTAAGGAATCTGAAATCCTATGTATTAGATCCTTTGGGTTTCAAGGCTCGTTTTGGGAAGCTTCTTCCTCTTCTGACTACTCAGGTGGATGAAGGATTGGTGAGTGTATTGGTGCAGTTTTATGATCCCTTGTACCGTTGCTTCACGTTTCCGGATTTTCACCTTTTGCCTACACTTGAGGAGTATGCTTATCTTGTGGGCATACCTGTTCTGGATCAGTTGCCGTTCAGTGGCTTGGAAAGAGTATTCCTACTTCTCAAGAGATAGCTGACATGTTATACATAGATGAATCTCTGGTTGGTGCTCATATGACTACCAAAGGTGGAATTCAAGGTCTCTCTTCTGAGTTCCTCATTGCTCAAGCTACTATATATGGAAAGGCCATGAGTGAGGACGCCTTTGAGGCCATATTTGTACTTCTCATCTATGGATTGGTATTGTTCCCCAACATCTACAAGTTTGTGGATGTGAACGCTATTAGGATCTTCTCTACTCTTAATCCCGTTTCGACTCTGTTGGGCGATACCTACTTCTCTTTGCATATGAGGAATGCAAAGGGTGGCGGCGCCATTGTGTGTTGTTTGCCTCTGTTGTATAAGTGGTTTATTTCTCACTTACCTCAGACGGTCGCTTTCAAGGAGAACAAAGGATGTCTACGGTGGTCTACGAGACTTATGTCTCTCACTAATGATGATATCTCTTGGTATAACCGTGTGTATGATGGTGTGCAGATTATCGACTCTTGTGGTGAATTTTCCAATGTACCTCTTCTTGGTACATGTGGTGGGATTAACTACAATCCTATTTTGGCACGTCAGCAGCTTGGGTTCCCCTTAAAGGATAAACCCAATAACATTCTTTTAGAGGGATTATTCTTTCAGGATGGTAAAGATCCCAAAGGCTTGAAAGCTAGGATGGTCCGTGCTTGGTGCAAGATTCATAGGAAAGGAAGGAAAGAGTTGAGTCCTAAGAATTGCATCGCTTTGGAGCCTTACTCTGTTTGGGTTAGGAAGAGGGCGTCTGAGTATCTCATGCCTTACGAGTATCCGAGACCTACACCTATGATTATGGTTGGGCCTTCAACCCTCCCTAATCAAGGAGTAGAGGAGTTGAGAGACGAATACCATTCACGTGCCTGGATCCGTGAACGTGAAGAGTTGCTTCAGCAGATTAAGGAGAAGGATGCGTTGATTGAGTTTCTTGAGCATCAGGTTATTGATGACCCTGATGATGTATGGACTTCTCTACTTCCTCAGTCTTCTAAGTTCTGGAAGAGGAGGTATGATCGACTCGCCAAAGAGAAGGTCGATATGGAGGCAGCCTACGAGAGGGAGGTGAAGAGGCTTCGCGCATCTTATCTTCCTGTGTCCCGAGCTTTAGATGATTGTTTCTAGGGATCCATAAGACGATTATTTTCCTTTTCTCTTGTATATGATTGACGATGCTGCACTTATTTTCCCTGATATTATTTGATGAGATATTTCCATATGTGATAAAATGCTTAATATTTCCAGAATTTGCAAATAAAACTCTAAAGTTCCTTTAAAATAAAAAAGCAAATCATATGCACAAACATTGCATGCATCATATGCATAAGCAGGTTTTGTTTCCGGTCCCTTGCCTTGTGGTCTAACTCTGTGTCCTTCATTTATTTTGAAGACAAGCCGACTCACCGGTACTACACTAGAGCCAATATTTCAAGACTAATGGATCACTTAGAGCAAGAGAACCGCGAGCTGAAAGAGGAAGAGACCACAACTTGGCTTTACACATATCTATGGGTTGTAAAGACGACACCATGTCCAATGTGCTGGTGGACACCGGGTCATCATTGAACGTATTGCCAAAGTCCACTCTCTCAAAGCTATCATATCAAGGGCCTCCCATGAGGTAGAGTGGAGTAGTTGTGAAGGCTTTCGATGGGTCTCGCAAAACTGTGATTGGGGAAGTTGATCTCCCAGTTAAGATCGGACCAAGTGATTTCCAGATTACGTTCTAGGTTATGGACATTCACCCATCGTATAGTTGTCTCTTAGGCAGACCACGGATTCACGAGGCAGGCGCCGTGACGTCCACCCTACACCAAAAATTGAAATTTGTGAAGAACAAGAAGCTGGTGGTGGTAGGGGGAGAAAGGGCTCTCCTGGTTAGCCATTTGTCTTCCTTCTCTTCTATAAATGCTGAGTTTGAAATTGGAACTCCTTTCCAAGATTTATCTATTGTTGAGCATATTGAGAAGAGAACTCCTTCATTTCCTTCCTACAAAGATACAAAGTTGGCCATTGAGCGTGGTGCAACCACTGGTTTAGGAAAAATGATTGAGTTAGAAGACAACGAGTCCCGGGCTAGCATAGGTTTTTCTTCTGGTACTTTCAACAAGCAAGGGTTATTCAAGAGTGGAGGTTTCATCCACACTGGTCTAGATGAGGAGGCTGCTGCCGTTTTAGAAGAAGATGTAGAGCATTCTGGCAATTTCATCATCCCTGGAGGGGTCTGCAACAATTGGGTCGCTGTGGATATTCCAACAATTGTCCATAAGTCAACGTAATGATCACTTTGTTTAAAAACCCTTCTCCCATGCCAAAAGGAGGAGTGATAACATTGTTGGCAACATAAATACAATGATATTTTCATTCAATAAATTCATGTTAAATGTTTGTTTTTCCCATTTATTTTCCCTTTTTGTTTTTGCATGAAATTGGTGATCACATAAAACCTCAAAATGGAATAAAATCAATCTTTTCATCTGCATAATGATTTGCCTTGTTTGAATTCTAAATCTTTTCATATCCAAAATCATTATGCAGGTTGATTTCTAAACCCATTGAACATAATGACCCAACACCATCTCCCAATTTTGAATTCCCTGTATTTGAGGCAGAGGAGGATGATGTTGAAGAGATTCCTGATGAGATCACCCGGCTACTTGAGCATGAAGAAAAGATCATTCAGCTGCATCTTGAGAATCTGGAAACAATCAACTTGGGGTCTGAAGATTGTGTGCGAGAGGTAAAGATTGGGGCTCTTCTGGAAGAATTTGTTAAGAAGGGGTTGATTAAGTTGCTACGAGAATATGTTGACGTCTTTTCTTGGTCATATGAAGACATGCCTGGTCTAGATACTAATATTGTGCAACATTTCCTACCTCTAAAGCCTGAGTGCATGCCTGTAAAGCAGAAGCTCAGAAGAACTCATCCTGATATGGCAGTGAAGATCAAAGATGAAGTTCATAAGCAAATTGATGCGGAGTTCCTGGTGACTTCTATATATCCTCAATGGGTGGCCAATATTGTGCTCGTGCCTAAGAAAGATGGAAAAGTCCGAATGTGTGTGGACTATAGAGACTTAAATAAAGCTAGTCTGAAAGATGATTTTCCTCTACCACACATTGATATGTTGGTAGATAATACAGCTAAATTCAATGTCTTCTCGTTTATGGATGGATTTTCCGGATATAATCAGATTAAAATGGCACCCGAGGATATGGAGAAGACAATATTCATCACACCTTGGGGAACATTCTGTTATCGAGTGATGCCTTTCGGTTTGAAGAACGTCGGAGCCACGTATCAACGAGCCATGACTAACTTGTTCCATGACATGATGCATAAGGAGATTGAGGTGTACGGTGACGATATGATCGTTAAGTTAAAATCGGAGGTTGTACTCCCAGTAGAGGTGGAGATCCCATCAATGAGAGTCTTGATGGAGGCCAAGTTGACTGATGCTGAATGGGTTCAGAGTCGTTATGACCAGCTCAACTTGATAGAAGAAAAGAGATTGACTGCCATGTGCCACGGTCAGTTATATCAGCAGAGGATGAAGAAAGCTTTTGATAAGAAGGTAAAGCCTCGTGTGTTCCGAGAAGGTGACCTTGTGCTCAAGAAAGTTTTGTCTTTCGCGCCCGATTCCAGGGGCAAGTGGACTCCGAACTATGAGGGTTCGTATGTTGTTAAGAGAGCCTTTTCAGGCAGCGCTTTGATACTTACAACCATGGATGGGGAGGATTTCACTCGTCCTGTGAATTCAGATGCAGTCAAGAAATACTTCGCCTAAAAAGATAAAGAAAAACTAAATAGCTCACTAAGTTGAAAACCCGAAAGGGCGGCTTAGGCAAAAATGAGCGTCTCGGTGGATTGAAAACTCGAAAGGGCGATCCAGGCAAAAGTTAGAGACACAAAAAAATAAATAATGATATATGTATCCCGCTAGATTGAGTACCTCATCCTGGGGAAATCTAGGCAAAAATTAGGGATTTGGCAAGTAACTGCATCCTGACAAGACTTTGTTCTACAACTGTCATCCGTCCGAGATTCTTGCTCATTATCAGCCAAAGCTTCAAATACATCGGATTCAGAATTGGTGGAGAAATGGTCATTATGTTCAATGTAGCCCTTTCCCAATATATATCACCAATTTCAAATTTGTAAAGATCTATGGAGTCTTGCCATTCGCAGACTACCATTCTATAAAATAAATTTGAGCCTTTTATCCACTTATTGGCACTCTTATCTGTTTCTATTCAACAAATGTTTTGCATGTTTTGATTAAGAAAATATCATTGTTTTAAATAATCAAATTTTTCATAATTTGTTTTTAAATAAAGTGAACATTCACAATGACGAAAGGATACTTAGGAGATCCTCAGTGCTCTCCCAAGGGTGGTACGATCCCCAATAGGGTAAGATTTTTGTCCATATTCCTGGCATGACTGTATCTCCTCCCTCCGGAACCCCTTGTGGTTTATCCTACCAAGTGGATTGCTTGTTGAGAGTCATCTCTCTTCCCTTCAGCAAAGTAGCAATCTTTCTTCCTCAGCAGCTTGGATCTCTTTGGGCAAGAGCGGTATTTGGTGGTTGATCCCGATAAATCTCTTATCTCCTCGGATAGATTCCCCAATAGAGTTGTTGGTATGGTGGACCTTGTCTGTGATAACTCTCGTCCCCAGCTGGAATGATTGATGATCCATCCCGTGCAGAGTTCTTTGCTTCCTGGTATCTCTGATCCCCAGCAGATTGGATACTCTCCGGTGAACATGGCTTTCTCTCTTGAGATGTAGTACCAGGTGGTTGATTCCTGGACCTGGTTGTGTTAGATATGTCTGTTTTTCAACATACATCATACATAAACCACGCACATACATGCATAAATATAACATTCAGATATTCATGTTGCATTCTTTGCCATATATCGTTGTTTGCTGTCTCCTGCTATTTGGTGATATACTTCCCCAAGCAGACGTGTGTGTCTGATCTCTCCATATAGATTCAGCTCCATATGCAGAAAGCGTCTATCCTTTCTTCCATATTCCCCACTGGGTAATATCCTCGTGGATGTCGATTGTTTTTGTTCCTTCCCAACACATATACTGGGATGGTTTTCCCCATTGAGTTATATCCTCACCGGGACAAGTCTTGATTTGGTGTGCCTATCTAGTTTGATCCTAGATCGGTCTCTTGAGACTCTTTTCCTGTTTCCCCGTGGTAAATGAATAATTGCTCAATAATTAGTAATTATTATCCCCGACGGAGTCTGTGTTTCTCTACCCTCATACCGGTAGTTGTAAACCCTATTTCTTCCCTTTTTGCAGAGTAACTGTTTTTGCTCATCTTTAATTGGTGACAATTATCTTCATCCAATATTCGGTGATGATATCCCCTCATTTGCTTGGATAATTGCCCTGATTACGCAATTTATCCCCAGCGGGTCATCTCTCGTCTACCTTGTTGTTGTTGGTAATGATTGTTTCTCCCCTGAATTGGTCATCATTATATACCTAGTTTCGGTATCCCGATGCCTTTATTTTCGGTCGATTTATCCTTTCCTAACCCAGTAACCGGTTGTGGATAATCGTCCATGCGAGTATATTATCTATGTTCTGACGGTAATAGATAGTATATCTCATGCACTCTCGGGTCTGAAGCCTTTTGTTCTTCCCCAGTTGAGTAAGATTCGTATCCCCTTTGTGGAGTCGAATATCCATCCTGTAATCGAGTTTGCTTTTAGCCCTCTTTTGGATGATGAGTGTTTTGGGAATATTCCCCAATTCACGCCTTGGTTGGTCACCTATTATATGCCCAGTAACCGGTATCCCTGGTGTTCCTTCCTCTCTGCTCCCTATTATGACTTTTTGTCCCCTGTGGAGTCAGAATCCCTGAGTTGAAGTATAGCTTTTAGGTTTTCCTCAGACAATTTGAAGTTCTGATATCTCTCACCCTTATACCGGTCTTGGATATTCATTTCTTCCTGAGCATGTTGTATCTCTCACCCTCATACCTGGCGTTCAGATCACATGTCTCCTTGAGCTTATTACCTAGTAACTGGTAATACCTCGTCCTGCTGCTTCCCCAGGAGTGTCCTTGTGGACATCCCAGCGAAGTCCCTTAGTGGATTGTTTTCATCCGGATTTTATCCGAAGTATCCGCTGTGGATAGTTTTTTGCTGTATTGGCATATTCCCCAATACATGCATCTTCGAGTCAACTCGAGTCTTTCTATTGGATCTTTTCCCTTTGGAATTATGTTCCCCACGCTTTGAATCGTGACCTGCTCGCGCATTTTTATCCCTTTTCTATCCCCAGGAGAGTCCCTAGGGTCTTGGTCCCATGGAGTGAATTGCTCATATGAATTATCAGTGGCTTCTGATTTCTTTGCTTTTGTGGACACATATCTCCACAGAGTGTTACAATTTTTCATACCTACATTTGCATCATGAGGTCTCTTAGGGACCAAAATTCGTCTCTTTGTTATTATTTAAGCCCATTCTACCCCATCGAGACGAAGATTTTAACATTCACTTCTCCGGCTAGAATGACCTTAAATAGGGGCATCTGTAAGACCCTAATTTTGACCCTAAGATCCCTCATGGCATCATAACATTGCATTTGCATTTCCTCAAGGATCTTTAGCATCTTGGTTCCCTTTGCCTTTGGGTGGGACTCATTGTGATTGGTTTGAGATCACCAAGCATGCTTGAATTATACATCATTGTTTCTCTTACTTTTGTTTACTAACCAAAAGCACAAAAATGTGTCACTAACATCTTTTGTTTGAAGCATGAGTATCATCCAAGACACTTTGTGGGTTCTATTTAGATGATCAGTCAACACAAGGGAATGGCTTGAGATACTTCCAATAGGTTCAAATGGGGTCTATTCGTCAGTCAAAATGTTAATCTTGAAGGAGCAAAAGTTTGTTCATGAGCTGTCATGCTCGCTAGGCGAGCAGAATGGGTCGCATAGCGAGTCCCAAGAAAAGCCACCAGAATCACCTACGCTCAGAGGAATTTCTTGAACTGTCATGCTCGCTAGGCGAAGCCCACGTGTTAAAAAAAAAGAAAAAAAAAAGAAAAAAAAAGAACGAAAAACGAAAATAAAATAAAATAAAGAGAAACGAAAAAAAAAATAATAATAATAAAAATAAAAAAACGAAAAATAAAATAAAATAAAATAATAATAATAATAATAAAATAAATAAATAAATAAATAAATAAATTAAAAAAAATATAACAGAAATTTTTTGGACTTGGGCCTCTCTCATTTGTGCCCACAGGTCCACAAAAATCAGGTTATAAACCCTCAGATTGCTTTGCAACCCAACCTGGCAATTCAATTTCATTCAATCTCTCTAGTCAGGTTTACCCTTATTCCCATTACTTTATGCGTTAATTTGAATGCTCTGAATGTATGAGGTATTATGGGTGAATTTGATACCCTTTTGATGCATGTGTTTGACAAGAGGTTTAGGCCTCCTACCCTTGGTTGCTTTTTGTGAGCTTTTTGTGAATTTTAATGGCATGATTCATGTGGTTACATTTTGATTTAGGGGCAGCTCCTGATTACCCTATCTTGTTTCTCTAACCTGTTTGTTGAGTTTTGTTTTGTGAGGGCTCATATGACTCTTGCAGAGATGGCTTGCCTAGTGTTCCACTTTATTTGTGGGATACCACCAGGAGGTTTATTCCGATTACCTGTACTGACTCACTGTCTTTGATGGTGCTAGCTTGAGAGATCTCTGGGTTTCTTATCTCTTTAATTGCTGTTACTTCGGATCTTTATCCGTACGGTAGATCTCTCGATCCCTTTACTTTTCCCGCATGTTACCGATTTCTTAGGTTTCGTATAGCCTCTCGTGGCATGTCATTTAAGGTAGCGCGGTTCCTTCATCTAGGACTGCCTTTTTGCATGAGCATCCCTAAACACCCCAAAATCATTGATTTTTCTTCTCCTAAGAACATGTTATCTCCTTCTACTACATGCGAGTAAGTCTCCAAAGGTCGAGCATCCGGTAGATTACGTAGTAACGTCGTTCACCCCTAAACACAACCCTTACCCCATAGGTGATCGAACTACGTTTTGCTCTGATTTTCATCCCAGATGAGATACGTAGGCATAAGACGCGATGTCTTAGCGAGCACACTCCTCTTTAACCCATAGGTAGCCGAGCTACGAAGACTCTGTTTCTCAGATTCATATGAGATACGTATGCAGTGGATGTGACGTCCGTGCGAGTCATTTTCTTTTGACCTTTCTTTTAGTAAGTAGTACATTAGATAAACATACACGCTTTTCTCATCCCTTCAATCATGTTTGCACAAATAAATTTTAAAAAAAAAACAACAACCTTTGCAACAAATGTGAAAAGGGCTCCCTAGGAGTACCTAGGATGTTTTGGGTGCCTAACACCTTCCCATTGCATAACCAACCCCCTTATCCAGATCTCTGACATTTTTACTAGTTTTTGATTCGATAAAACTTTTAGGTTTTTGTTCGCTTTCTAACCATTCCTTTGGATAAATAAAAGTGAGGTGGCGACTCGACTTGTATGATTTACCTTGGATTTAGTCAATATCTCTAATGGTAACGAATACCCCGCTACAGAAAAGTGGCGACTCCACTATGGACGTGTATTTGCCTAGTGGGTTTTGCCGACTTTTCATATTTGTTGTATTGTATTGTATATATTTTTTTTGTGTGACATATTTTTGTGCAATTTGGGGATTGCTGTATTGTATGTAATGATTGATTTGCTTGAATATTAATTCCTTGTATGCTTGGTGATCTTTGTGAGATGAGTTCTATACCCAAACTCGAGTGCACTTAGGATTGGAGAATGGCATAGTCTTGTCGACTTGTGTGGAGTTATTCCTTAGAAAGTTGACTTGCAAGTCCATTCACTTGGTGGAGGTCATGTTGGGATCAATAATGTCACACAAGTAAGTTGTGGTTAGACATTACTCTTTCCAATATAGACCTTAGAAGCCAATGACCTTAGTTTACCAAGCCCATCTTGGCCTATTCTTAGGATGTACTGCGGAAGTCGTTCAAGTGTAAGATTTGATACGATTGTTACGCGATACTACACTCATAAGAGTCTCTCTTGAGAATATTTTCGGAATACGAGTAGTCGTTTCTCCAATAATATCCGAAAGATGGGATGATGACTATGGGAACCTCTCGTGGAACATCTTTGGCAGGTTTAAACCCTAGTAAACTCCCTTTTGGGTGGTTCTTAACCTAACTCCATGCTCGTGACTTGCAACAAACCTTTGATTCATGGTTGATCCGTTCATGAATCCTTAATATCAATGGAACTTGGGTGTTGATAAGGTGTAAACCATAATCCACCAAAATGGATGATTGATATTAAGGATAACATGATCCATCCCATGACCTTTGTTTGGTGTGCTTTGCTTGATCCTTGAGTGTGATTGTTGCATTCATGCATTCATGCATCCATTTGCATCCATATCATCAATAAATAAGAAAATTTTCAAGGAACTTAACGGATTTATTTGCAAAATTTTCAGACATGGAAAGACAAAGAAGGAATACAAAGAAGTACAGCTTCATGCAACCAGATTTGAAAGAGTTAAGGAATCTGACATCCTATGTATTAGATCCTTTGGGTTTCAAGGCTCGTTTTGGGAAGCTTCTTCCTCTTCTGACTACTCAGGTGGATGAAGGATTGGTGAGTGTATTGGTGCAGTTTTATGATCCCTTGTACCGTTGCTTCACGTTTCCGGATTTTCAGCTTTTGCCTACACTTGAGGAGTGTGCTTATCTTATGGGCATACCTGTTCTGGATGAGTTGTCGTTCAGTGGCTTGGAAAGAGTATTCCTACTTCTCAAGAGATAGCTGACATGTTACACATAGATGAATCTCTGGTTGGTGCTCATTTGACTACCAAAGGTGGAATTCAAGGTCTCCCTTCTGAGTTCCTCATTGCTCAAGCTACTAAGTATGGAAAGGCCATGAGTGAGGACGCCTTTGAGGCCATATTTGTACTTCTCATCTAGTTTAGGGTTACTTAGAACCATGTGATTAAATAAATTTATTAATTCATTTAGGGTTGTACATAGTCTAACTTTCGTTTTTAATCTCATTGATTAGTGTTGATTAAAGCTCACTTTGGTCAACCAAATTCTTTGTATTGTGTTGTAATCCCCAAGTCTATTCAAGTCATCAAAAGACCTCTGATCACTTGAATGGGCAAGTCCATAGTGATCAAGTTCTATTGAATATGCTAAATCTCAGGAGCTCAAGACCTCAAGGTTCAAATGCAAGATCAAGACTTCAAAGTCAACATCAATCAAGCATAGCTAACAAAGTGGATTACTTCTCAAGAATATCAAAGGTACCAACACTTGTCAATCATAATTTAGATTGTGTGGCATGAGCCTTAAGAAATAGAGAATAAATGAGAGTGGATAATTCTGTTAACTTATTCTGAATATCTTTGGGTACGGGACGAATGACCCAGTTTCTTATCATATTCACCTCTATTCATAGACTTTAGCACAATTCGAAAAATTATTGTCAAGTCTTCTTCTACAATAAGTAGCATTGCATCATCAAGATCAATCATCAAATTCTCCTATGAATAACTTGTCAATTCTGATTCAAGTTCTATACCATGAGTGGAGAATTCTTATCCTTGTCTAGAATATCTTTGGGTACGGGACGAATGACTCAGTTGCTCAAGGTATTCGCCTTTGTTCATAGACTTTTGTGTAATCTGAATCATACAATTGACAAGTCTTCTTCAAGCATGTGTCAATCATTCAACACTTCAATAGTAAAGCATCATTGCACATCAATCCTTCTTCAATAGCGAAGCACCATTACTCTCTTGTTGGACCCAGTATCATATTTTCCTCCTCGATGTTCATACATCTTTTGGAATCATTATCTTAGGGTCACACACCCATTTCCCAATCAATTGCCTTATGCATTGCCTATACAGCTCCAACTATGGCATCTTTTATTCCTTACCCATAAGTTACACAGACCTTGGCATTCAACCCATGGAGTACATACTCTAGCTTTGTACTCTGCATACAAGGTACAAACCTTGGCGTTCTTGCCCCGTTGAGTTCAGACTCTAGAAACCCTTGATTGTGCCTATACAGTTTAGACTATGGCATATCTTGTTTCTTCATCTTATAGTTCAGACTTTGGCATCATACTCTTTTGCCTTATTAAGTCCAGACTCTGGCATTTAGATCATTTTCATTGCCTTGTATAGTTCAGACTATGACACACTTATACATCTTGCCCAAGGAGTTCGAACTCTGGAAACCTTTGATATTATTTTGAAGTTCAGACTTTGGCATCATATTCTTTTTCCCTTATTGAGTTTCAGACTCTGGAAATCTGTTTCTTGCCCTTGTATTTAGTTTAGATTATGGCACATCTTTATGCTCATGCCCCATGGCATTCATTTATCTTGCCCTATGGAGTTCAGACTCTAGCTATATATCATTCAGCCTGTGGGGTGAAGACCCTGGTAATATCTTTTCCTACCCCAGGGAGTCGTAGACTCTGGTAGCATCGTTGGTTATGACCAAGCCTTCATAAAATCCGTGCTTGATTACCATCATTGGTTAATGCCACACCATTTCTTTTTAAGCAACTTGCTTCGCCTCTAGGTAACCTAATCAATCTTTTCCTTGTGCTGTAATAGTTCCACGAACTACAAAGCTCTGACTTTCTTATTGCACGATGAGAATACGTAGGCACAATGAGAATACAAAGCTCGAAAGAAATCACCATTGCCCAAAATTTGGTCAAGATTAATCTCAATTCCAAGCCAAACTAGAAAGTGTTTTAGTCCTAAACATGTTTTAACAAGTCTCTAGAAGTTAATTGACACTTAAAATGAATCATTTGGCGGAGTTTTAATAAGTTTCAAGTCACACTTTTCACACATTTGGATCAAATTCGTTTTGCACGAATTCTGCATCATTCCACATGTATTTGAATCCAATCACATTCCCTATACATAGAGGAAGCTATTGCCTTCAGTTGCAAGCTTTGGAGAGCCAAGAAACCCCTGATGTAACTTGAAAGTTTTCCAGAAAATTCAACTATCATGTTTTGAGTTTCAACTTGTTTCAATCCAGTTTATTGATAGCATTAGCATCTTCGGCATCCTATGAAACTTTTGCAACAATTCCCAAGCTCTGGGACCTCCTGAAGTGCTCTAACCACATCGAGCTGCGTCAACTTCTGATCACCATCTGCAAAAGGTAGTATTGAGCATCTTTTTAACTTAAACAAGTTACCACAATGTAGTCTTTCACTCTCTGATGCTTTCCCCTAACTTATTTGGTGTTGTTTGATCGTGTTCATCCTTTAATTAAATTTTCCGTGGCTTGCTTATTTCTGAAATTCCCTTTGCTAAGTTCACATAAATTAATTTGGAGTATAAGGTTGAATTTCGGATGAGAAGAGGATCACAATGGTGGTGGTCCCGTGTCTTGAATTTACCAAAAGATGAACTCAGTGAGAGTACACCGGAGAAGATGACCAGAGTTTTCTCAGGTTGTCTGAGTTTGAACCAGACACGTTGACAAATTGAAATGTTTTAATTTTTTGAATTCAATTTGGATCCTGTGTTTGGCTTGTAGCGTGTTCCATCGTGCATCATAACCTTTGGAGTGTTGGATCTGCCATGTCAATTAATGAGGAGTGATCCAACCCTCCATGTTTTTTCTGATTTTAATTCTTTTTCTTTTTTTTTATTTATAATTGCTTTTTCTTTAAAAATTCTTAGTAATTTCATTTTTTATCCAAAAAATCCCAAAATAATTTCTAAAATTCTTTTATATTTTTTCACATTTTATTTCATTGATTTCCTATTTTTCATGAATTTTCTCTTTTCTCCTTTGTTTTAATTGGTTTAAAAATACTTTCCTACATTTTACAATTCGGAAAATTTTATTATATATTTCTTATTTTATTTCCAATCTTCCACAATTTTCTTGGTCATTTATTTGGTGTTTTGAAGGACTTTATGGATTTTCCATTCTATTTCTATTTAAAAAATTATTTAAAAATACCTTTGATGCATTTTTATTTCATTTAATTGTATTTTATATTTGTGTGGCCTTGTGAACTTCTATTCTCCTTGGATCATGATGGTTTGGACTTCAAGTCTCATCATACTAAATGGAACTTGGGTGTTGATTGGGTGAAAACCCTAATCCACCAAAATGGATGATTGATTTTGCTAATGACTTGATCAAACTTTTGATCCAATTTGTGTATGACTTTTCTTGATTCCTTCTTCTTCATCTCCTTCTTCTCCCTTTGATCAATTGAATATCGTGTGTTCATCTTGTTCATGATGTCTGGATTGGAACTTGATGAACTTTCATCATTTCAAATCTATCTTCTAACTGATCATGAATCATTTAAGGTACTTTGGATTGATTCATAAGTTTTCCCTGAGTGTCATGAAGTGTGAATTGAAGTAATGGACCATCCTTCTAGCCTTTGTGCTTGATCATCCCCTTTCTTTATTTTTTATGTGGCATGACTTTAGGAGAATGATTTACATATCATTTCTCTAGCATGTATTAACACACACATTATTATTGACCGACCTCAGATAATTCTGACTTCTACATTATTATTGAGCGATTTTTATAAGTGAGATTGTAAGTCTCCTATTCCTCATGGTATTGTATGAAAATGTTGTTCCTTTTTCATTTGTGAGAGCTAGTGGCATACTTGTTGATTTTATCCAAGTTAGAGCCCTTCTCACAAATTATGTATAGGTTCATATTTTCATGTTTGTGAGTGGATAGTTGAGTGTTCTCCTGAAAATGACCAAAAACATCTTTTCATCTTTACTAACATGCCTTACTAACTCTTCACTTGTATTAACTTCTATTTTAATGACATTTACTTCATGCTTTTATTTTTATGTCAATTAATTTATACTTTATATTTAGTATTTCATATCGTATTTTTTTGTGATTATGTCATTTTGTTCTTTGTCCATTTGGACCTTTATATTATATCATTGTTAAGAAGACACTAATAAGAAAAAAAAGCTTAAAAGAGTCTTGTTTCTCCTAACACATTATAAAAAGAATGGGATCAAAAAGCCTCTTGAGTAGGATGCCACATTGAGTTACATAACCAGTTTTTCATGCCAACATAAAAATGCCATAACTTTGTGCTCAAACATCCAAATGAAACCTTTCTTGGCATATTATAATACTACCAATGATGTTAGCATATTGCAAAAAGAATGGGATCAAAAATCCTCTTGAGTAGGATGCCCCATTGAGTTGAACCTGGTGTCTTGGAACTGAAGAAATCACCATTGCCGAAATTTGATCAAGATTAATCTCAATTCCAAGCCAAATTAGAAAGTGTTTTGGTCCTAAACATGTTTTAACAAGTCTCCAGAACTTAATTGACACTTAAAGCGCATCATTTGGTGGAGATTCTATGAGTTTCAAGTCACACTTTTCACACATTTGGATCAAATTCGTTTTGCACGAATTATGCATCATTTCACACGTATTTGGGTCCAATCACATTCCCTATAAATAGAGGAAGCTATTTCCCTCATTTGCAAGTTTTGGAGAGCCAAGAAAGCCCTGTTGCAACTTGAAATTTTTCCAGAAAATTTAACAATCGTGTTTTGAGTTTCAACTTGTTTCAATCCAATTTATTGATTCCATTAGCATCTTCGGAATCCTATGAAACTTTTGCAACAATTCCCAAACTCTGAGGCCTCTTGAAGTGCTCTAACTACTTCAAGCTTCGTCAACTTCTGATCACCATCTAGACAAGGTAGTTTTGAGCATCATTTGAACTTAAACAAGTTACCACAATGTAGTCTTTCACTCTCTAATGCTTTCCCCTAACTTAATTGTTATTGTTTGATCGTGTTCATCATTTAATTTAATTTTTTGTGGCTTGCTTGTTTCTGAAACTCCCTTTGCTTTGTTCACATAAATGAATTTGGAGTTAAGATTGAATTTGGGATGAGAAGCGGATCACAATGGTAGTGGTCTCGTGTCTTGAATTTTACCAAATGATGAAACTCCTGTGAGAGCACAACGGAGAAGACGACCAGAGTTTTGTCATGTTGGCTGAGTTTGAACCAGACACGTTGGCAAATTGAAATATTTTGATTTGTTGAATTCAAACTATATCTTGTGTTTGGCTTGCGTCGTGTTCCATCGTGCATATCATGATGAGTTCTTTACTGCCATAACAAGGAAACCAACATCAATCTTCTTCTACACTTCCTCCTTAATCTTTACTGCCATATCATGATGAGTTCTTCTCAACTTTTGCTTGACCGGAGGGCATTCTGGCTTCAAATGCAATCTATGCTCCACAATCTCAGACTTCAAACTTGGCATGTCTTGATAGGACCAAGCAAACACATCAGAATACTCTCGAAGAAGATCAATCAACCCCTTATTAGCCTCTAGACACAGTTGAGACTCAATCTTGACTTCCTTCACATCATCATCAGAACCCAAGTTGACTAATTCAATCTGTTTTTCATACAGCTGAATGGCTTTTTCCTCGTGCTCAAGCAAACAGAATAATTCATCAGATACCTCTTCATCATCACTCTCTTCCTCAGCTTCAAACACAGGGAAATCAAAGTTTGGAAAAGGGGTAGGATCATTACATTCAATGGGTTTGAGAACCAACATGCATAATAATTTGATATTTTGATTTTAGAGAGATGGAGTGCAAACAAATATTATGCAGATGGAAAGATTATTATTTATTTATGTTTTTGTGTGATTAGCATTTTCCAAAAAAGCATAAAAGTAAAAATAAACATCATAGATGTGGATGAATAAAATTGTATTTTATTGATGATAATATTGAAAACGCCCAACATGTTTCACTTCTCCCTTAGGCATAGGAGAAGGATTTTCCTTAAAATAATAACAACAAATTACTTCGAACGGTGCATAATAACATGAACATCAATAGAAACCCAATTGTTGCAAGTATGGCCATGTGTCAAAAAGTTGGCACAATCTTCATCTTCATCATCATCTTCAATAATGACTGATGAGTGTTGATCATCCTTGTGAATGAACCCTCCATCGCGGAAAACATCTTGCATAGCCTTGATATTAGCGTTGAATGGCCCTTCCTGAAATCCCAGCCCTACTCTATTCTTATTCTCAATAACATCCACAACACGACCCCATCTGTCGGTGCTACCAACCTGAACAACCTCTTTGGCATCCTTCAGAGAAAACATGGATACCCTAACCTTCTTCAATTCATCAAAAATAGACAAAGCTTGGAACGACGTTCCAACTTCCTCTTCAGCATCTACATAAGAAAATGATGACAAATGGCTTACCAATAATGCTTTCTCTCCACCCACAATGACAAGCTTGTCGTTCTTCATAAGTTTCAGCTTCTAGTGCAGAGTAGATGTCACAACGTCAGCTTCATGGATCCAAGGCCTTCCCAACAAACAACTATAGGTCGGGTGAATATCCATTACTTGAAAATTAATTCGAAAATCACTTGAACCTATCTTAACTGGAAGGTCCACTTCTTCAATGACAGTTTTCCGAGAACCGTCAAACGTTTTAACAACTACGCCATTGTACCTCATTGGGGCGCCTTGATAAGAAAGTCTTGCTAGAGTTGACTGGGGAAAAACATTCAACGATGAACCAATATCAACCAATACATTGGACAGAGCGTCCTCCTTGCAGTTCATTGAAATATGAAGCACCAAGTTGTGATTCCTACCTTCCTCAGGAAGTTCTTCATCACAAAAGCTCACATTGTTACAGGAAGTAATGTTGGCAACAATGTGTTGAAACTGATCCATCCTAACATCGTGTTCCACATAAGCTTATTGCAATACTCTCTGCAAAGCCTCCCTGTGTGCCTCAAAATTCATCAGCAACGATAACACATAAATCTTTGACGGAGTTTGAGCAACTGCTCCACAACATTGAGTTCACTTATCTTAATCAGGCGCAATACCTCATCATCATCATTAGCCTTCAACTTGCTGGATTCACCAGACTGACACGTGGGAGCACTAATCAGATCAACTACAGGAATCTCTGCCTTCTTACCCACTAAAATATCTTCTACCACTTTAGGAAAAACCGGACTTAACATACGACCACTACGGGTCACCTTCACTACATCTGCGATACTCACCACTGAATCTGCAACTAGGAGAGGAACCTCTTGACCCTTATCAATCATGGTGGCATTATACTTGTATGTCACAACTTTATCGGGTGAGTAGGGGATATGGCCCACTAACCATATAACCAATGGCGATACTGATCTATTTTCTTTCTTACTGCTGCTATCAAATTGAATAACTATCCGCTTAGGGGTTTTGGATACCGGCATAATGATGTTCACATCATTTCCCGCATACCTCGATTGTTGAACCTGAATAACATTCTCATCCATCAACCTTTTAATATCTCTTTTAACAATTACACAACCACGTGGGTTAACGCTACAAATAACACAACCATCATGCTCATGTTCACAATGTCTTACCAGGAACAAATCTCAGTGAATCTCCACCAACGTTCTACGGAAACGATGGACATCAAAGACCCTAAAATTCCCAGGACAATCGTCTACCATGTTCACAAAAGCGTTGCCATGTGTAGGAAACGGGTTGGCTTTAAAATTCGATGCTCTGTCCTCAAAGGACACCATACCGCTCTGCACTAGGTTTTGAACTTCGTTTTCAGAGGATAACAGTTTTAAATATCATGACCAGGAGCTCCCTGGTGAAAAGAACAATGTAAGTCAGGTTTGAACAACCATGGAAATGGTTCAGGAATTTGTGGAGGATTCCTTGGTTGGATAAGATTCTTGACTACCAAGAACGGGTACAACTCTCCATATGTCATAGGAATAGGTTCAAAAGAGACCTTCTTCCTCTCGAAGTTATGATGATGATTGTTGTAGTTGTAGTTGGTGCGGTTTTTTTTTTATGTTGTTATTGAATAGGAACTAATTGATTGGTTGGATTATTGGTAAAGAATGGAATTACTGGTGATACTTGATGCTGATGTTGACGGGACTGGGAATTCTTCGTCTCATGAGGCCTCCTCTACCTCCCTACTGATACTGCATTAGTTTCTCCTTCCTTCTTTTTGGAGAAGCTACCACCGTACTTATTGCTCGTCGATGCTTCATCTTTGGATAACCGTCCCTCCCAGACTCCTTCTTCCAATCTCATCCCCATGTTCACCATCTCAGTGAAATCATTAGGGGCACTTGCGATCATACGTTCATAGTAAAATGAACTTATCATCTTCAAGAACATCTTAGTCATCTCCTTTTCCTCCAGAGGTGGACTAATTTGAGCAACTAACTCCCTCCATCTTTGAGCATATTCCTTGAATATCTCTTTGTCCTACTGAGACATCGATCTCAACTGATCCCTATCTGGCGCCATATCAACATTGTACTTATATTGTTTTACAAAGGTCTCTCCCAAGTTATTAAAAGCACGGAGACTAGCACTGTCCAGGCCCATATACCATCTGAGGGAAACTCCAGTCAGACTATCTTTGAAGTAGTGAATAAGCAGTTGGTCGTTGTCGGTTTGAGTAGACATCTTTCTAGCATACGTGACAAGATGACTTAACGAACAAGTATTCCCCTTGTATTTTTCAAAGTCTGGGACCTTGAACTTCACAAGAATCTTGACATTGGGAACTAAACACAACTCGTCAACACTCTTACCAAATAAATACCTCCCTCTTAGGGTCTTCAATTCCTTGCGTAGCTCATGAAACTGATCTTTCATCTCGTCCATATTCTTATAAACATTTGGACCTTCACACGACTTAGAGTGGTAAATGGTATCCTCGACACGAGGCAGAGTATGAAAAATAGGAGGAGGCACTGAAAGGACCGGGCTAGATGTCGACACAGAAGCAAAGATTTGCGTGTACCCTTCAGGAACAAAGTTTGGTGGCATTCCCCACGGGAACCCATCAGGCATGGCAGGAACATATTGGCTAGCAATGACAAGCACAAATGATGAAGAAATCTCTGAAATGACAGTCCTCTGAGGAGGAGGAGTTGTAGGAGGTGGAGACGGTTGGTTCTGAGCAGCTATCACAGACTCCATCAAGGTTGTGAGTCTGAAAATCTCATCCTTCAGCTCCTTGTTCTCTTGTTCAAGGTGCTCCATTCTTTTCAGTCGATTAGCTCGGGTGTTATAGTGATGAGTCAGCTTGGCTGATACACAAAAGAAGAATTGATAAGACACCTGTCAGAAGAAACCTGTTATGCAAATGATGCATGAGATGTAATGTTTTTTATTGTTTTTAATTTCAAGGAACATATGAAGTCTCATTTGCAAATATTCTCAATCAGTAATAACAATAATAACATTTCAATTGACCATAAAATATATTTTTATTCATAAAATTTGGAAGGATTATACTGAGTACAATTTCAGAAACCAAAATACAAATACAAGAGAAAAGGAAACTATCATCCTAAGGATCCCTAGCAACTGAACTAGCAAAGGGAGCATACTTCCTTCGGATGCGTTAAATCTCTGACTCAAAGGATGTCTTCATCTGAGCCTTCTCGAGGACAAGCTGATCAACAATCTTCTTCCAAGCACTGGAAGGTTGCGGCATACTAGAGGAAACTAAACCCTCTGGCTCTCTCTGGCTCTTCACTGCATGCTCTTCAAGAATCTCAATAAGCATATCCTTGTCTTTCGACTCAAGCTGCAACTCCTCATGATTTTGGTTAAAAACATGGAACCGCTCTTCCCCCAAGTCTCTCTCTTGCTTCATTTTGGCAAGCGCGTCTTCCAACTCCTCTACATTTTGGTTGGGGAGAGTTGATGGCTTAGCCACAAACACAGACATGGGTCTCTCACAAGCATATGCCATCTTAAGCTCGAAAGTTCTCTTCTTCAACCAAATAGTGTAAGCTTCCAAAGCTACACAGTTGTGTGGGCCAAGCTCATATCTTCCTTTCCTATACACATTATATCAAGCACGCACCATTCTACTCTTCAAAAGTTGGGTATCTTTACCCTCTTGATAGAATAAACCCTCTAACTGAATGTTATTAGGTTTATCTCTCAAGAATCCCTCATTTCTTTACCAAATGAGCATCAATCTCATATTTCTTCAAATGAAGAGCTTCGGCTATGACGTTGTAAGACCCCAATTTTGTCCCTAAGATCCCTCATGGCATCATAACATTGCATTTGCAAAGCCTCAAGGATCATAAGCATCTTGGTTCCCTTTGCCTTTGGGTGGGACCTCTTGTGAGTGGGTTGAGACCACCAATCATGCTTGAATTGTATATTATTGCTTTTCTCATTTTATTCACTAACCAAAACCATAAAAATATGTCACTAACATCTTTTGTTTGAGGCTTGAGCAATCACAAGGTCAAGAGCTTCAAGAAGATCCTTTATGCAAAGATATAGTCAAGAGAGGATGAAAACAAGCATGGCAATGGGTCCCAAAGCTCTCATCCATCAAATATGTCTCCCTAGTATCTCAATTCATCATTTTGATCAAAGCAAATCAAAGGGTTTGAGGTTTGTTCCCAAGGAAACCCTAATTCATCTGTGTGCCTACAATGCCTTCTTCATGAAGCAACCTTAGCCCATGGTCAAATACACTCAAGGTAAGTTCTTTAATTCATCATTTAATGCATATTTGAACTTATTTGAGTGTACTCAATCATCAATTCATCAAGATATGAGTTGTGGACTTGAGAAGTTGATCAGTCAATTCATTTGATTATTTTGAAATGCACTGAGACGTAACTTTTTATGTGTTGGTCAAATGGAGATGATCCCAAAAGAAAAAATGTTCTTAAGGACAATATAAACAACTTTCATGTTCATCAAAAATTAATTTGAAGCTTGGAAGGTTATCTCCCATTCCAAGACATTATAGGTCATTTTGACATAAACCCTAATTTTCGGTCAATTTCCCAAGAACATAACTCATTCATTTTTTATGATTTTGAGGTGGGATCAAATGAATTGGAAAGATTAAGATGTCTACTTCAAATTTTATGTTGAAAAAAATTCCAAAATCTCAAAGGAAATACATGTGATAATGCAAAACATTATAGGTCATTTTGGACCAAATGCATTGAAAGGCAAAAAAGTCCAACTTCAAGTGCCCATAACTCCTTCATCAAAAATCCAAATGATGCCAACTTTGAATTCATTTTGATTTTACTGAAAATATATACAACTTTGATGTTGGAGGTTTTCCCATTTGGGGCTTGCATCATCAAAATAGAAGGGCTTGAAGTTGGACCAATTTGGCAAAATTCTCAAAGGCATGTTTTGCACTATGAACTTCATGGTCTGTTTTCATAAATTTCCACACTCCAAATGAGTTTTGGTCCAACATAACATTTGTTCCTTATGTCAAGACCTTTCCAACCATTACCCACATGCCTATGTTTCAATTTTTAAAGTGGCATTTTCAAAGAGGTGAAGTTATAGGCATAATTGTGCATAACATATTGAAACTCATTACACAAGCCATTACATTGCCATCTGCACGTCCATTTCAAGTGGTTTGGTCATCAGCATGCAAATGCAATTGAATTTGGGCCTTCTACATGATCATGCAAGCCCATGCAAAGAATATCCACTTGCCATGCACACGAGAATTTCCACTTGCTCAGCCAATTCCATCTATAAATAGACATGCTATGCTTCATAATTGAGGACCCTGAATCAATCTGAAATGCTGCAGAAATCAAAACCTAGCCATACCTAAAGGAACTAGTTCACACTTTCTTCAATTTTTCAGATCTAAAATTCAACTAAATCTGGTTGAATCTTTAGATCTAAAGTTCCTAGACCTCCATCATATGATCCATTGAACTTCTGTTTTGCCAAAAGAAGCAAGGAAAAAAGCTCAAATCTTCACAATCTAAGGTTGTTCATCAACTGGTTTTTTCTTCGAAACTCCCTATTCCTTGATCTATTTGCTTGGCTATTGTGTTTTTTGAAGTCCTCACCTTAGAGGCAAGCTAGTGGTGGCTTTGATTTTCTGTTTTGATGAATTTCAGTTCACGTACCTGGATTTTCCAACTCTTATTTCTCATTCCATAGAAACTTTGAGTACAATCCAAGGTTACAGGGGTGATGTACATCACCCCAGCTTTCCAATGATATGAGGATCGCTTCGTTTGGTTGAGTTTTTATCGCCTGCAGTTTTGGCCGGAATCTTCATGCTCACCGGAGAAGACGGTGGCTCTGGCCACCGTCCTTTTGCTAGATGGATTGTGGACCATTGGATCTGATCTCCAGTTTGTATCCCAGCCTTTGGATCTTATGACTTTTAATAATGCCTTGTGTCACGCGTTTGACTGGGGACCACCATGAGCGCACGCATGTGGAGCGTTTGATCAGCCACGTCAATTAATGAGGCTTGATCAGACGCTCCCTGTTTTTTTGGTTTTCTTAATTTCTGATTTTATTTCTTTTATTTCCTTTAATTTCAAAAATTCATAACTTCTTCATTTTAATTCCAAAAAATATGGGACCCATTGCATTCTTCTCCATTTAAATTCTAGTTTTTAAAATGATTTTTAATATTTTTTATTTTGTCATTTGATATTTTTTTGTGAATTTTCTCTTTTCTGGTTATTTTTAATTCATTTTAAATAGTTTTCAATATTCAAAAAATACAAAAATATTTTCCTAACCTATTTGAATGATGATGGATCCATGAAAAATATTCTCATCAATTTTTAATTAATTTGAGATTTATTTGAGATTTTAGTTCAATTAGGTTATCTTTTATTCATTTTTAATTGATTAAAAATAGTTTCTGACTTTTAAAAATGCTGAATTTTTTTGTCAAACTTTGATTGATCTTGTTGAACTTGGGATAAATCACTTGGACCTTTCAAGGTTGATTTGAAGTGATTTTGAAGTTTGACCTTTCTTTATTACTTTAATTCAAGTTTATTTTAAATATTAAAAAATGCCAAAAATATTTTGTTCATTTCTTGACTTCCAATCTTCATCTCACTTCTGTTTTTGATTGTTTGACCATGATCCTCAATGTCATTAGTCAATACTTGTTGATTGGTACATTTTATTTCATTTAATGCACTTTATTCTTTCCTTTTCCATTTCCATTCTTCATCTTCTTCTTCTTCTTTTTTCTTTTTGATCAATGAGTTAAAGGTTGATAAGTTAGTATTGATTAGGGAGGCTTAATCTTCCTTAATTCAAATCTAATTCATCTTGATCAATTGATCAAGTGAATGGCTTTGCATTAAGGATAGGTTGCTTCCTAAATCATGCAAAGGACTTAAACCAATACAAGATCAATTCTCTTTTTCTTTTTAGGCATGGCAAGTTGTTGGAACTTGGTTCACTAATCAAGACTTCTAACTTGTGTTGTTTGCCTACATTAATATTGACCGACCTCAGATAGTTGTGACTTCTACAAAAGTGCTTGGTGACCTCTCCCAATAAGGGTTAGAGTATGCCAAGGTGTGATCCCAAAGCCAATGCAAATGATGAGATAACATGAGGGATCTTAGGATCAAAATTGGGGTATTACAAGGTGAGCATCATAATTCCTTATTTAAATCTCCCAGAACCGGTTGTGATTGCATATGATGATCAGAAGACTATTGTCTCTCTGTTGGTTATTCGTTTGGTGGGTCCTATATCTTACGAGTCTGATAAAGTTGTGCCTTACAAGTATAATGCTACTATGGTAGAAGATGGCAAAGAAGTTCCTATTCCTGCTTTTCCATCCGTTGTTAACATTGTTAATGTAATTGATGTGATCCGAAGTGGTCGAATATTTGCTGATGCAGTTCCTAAAGAACTGAAGATGTGGTGATAGAGATATCTAGTCAAGAGAAAACTCTTGTTATATAAGCAGGCCAAACCAGTATTCTGAATCAGAAAGTTGATCAAGATGAGGTGCTAAAATTAATCAAGAAGAGTGATTTTAATGTAGTAGACCAGTTGTTGCACACTCCGTCCATGATATCCGTGTTATCCCTACCAATGAGTTTGGAAGCACACCGAGAAGCTTTACAGAAGGTCCTAGAGCAGGCCTATGTGAACCATGGCGTGACAATTGATCGAATTGATGGCATTAAAGCCAATATTACCGCACGTAACAATTTGAGCTTCAGTGATGAAGAGTTTCCCGAGCAGGGGAGGAACCATAACTTGGCCTTGTATATCTCTATGAATTGTCAGGAAGATGCTCTATCCAATGTGTTGGTGGATATTGGGTCCTCTTTGAATGTTCTACCCAAGTCTACGTTGTCTAAACTTGCTTACCAAGGTGCTCCGATGATATTCATTGGAGTTGTTGTGAAGGCCTTCGATGGCTCGAGGAAGACTGTAATTGGGAAAGTTGATATCCCAATGAAGGTAGTTCTATGCTTATTTCAAATCACTTTTCAAGTGATGGATATTCATCCCGCCTACAGTTTTCTCTTAGGACGTCTGAGGATTCACGAGGTTGGGGCAGTTACATCAACTCTACACCAGAAGTTGAAGTTTGTGAAGAATGGGAAGTAAGTGATCATTGGTGGCGAGCAGGCTATGTTGGTGAGTCATATCTCTTCATTTTCATACATTGATGTCGATGAATTTAAGGGAACATCATTTCAAGCTTTTATGTTGATGATATCGTTGTTAAGAAGAATGGTGAATCAATGTCATCCTTAAAAGATGCCTAGTTTGTGGTGGAGAATGGTCAATCTATCAAGTGGGGACAAACTGTTGAGCTTTCCAAGAACAAGAACATAACTGGTTTGGGTTTTTCACCTGGTGCAACCCGAAGAGATCTGAAGCGAATTCAAGAAGTTTTTCATAGTGTTGGCTTTATTCATTATAAGGATCAGTCTACGGCCGCAATCTTAGAAGATGATGAAGAGCAACAAGTGTCGGACTTTGTGACACGCGGATCAGCGTTCCAAAATTGGATTGATGTTGATGTTCCTTCTGTTATTCACTTGTCGAATTAATATGTTTGGTTTTTTTATTTTCAAAATCCTTTCACTATGCCCAAGGTGAAAGTGAATCTATATGGGTTTTGCTTCAAATTTCATTGTTATTAATAAAATGTTATTTTGTTTATCCATATTATGTTTTTCCTTTTTGCTTATTCTGGAAAAATGGTAACATAAAAAACAAAATAATAATCACTTTTATATTGGCATCACAATGTGCGTTTATTTGTTCATATTCTAAAATCAAGCATAAAATCATTGTGCAGATTAATTGTTAAACCCATTGAAAAAATGACCCTATGCCCTCTCCCAATTTTGAGTTTCCTGTGTTCGAAATGGAAGAAGAGGATGACAAAGAGATTCCTGATGATATTTCTCGGTTGCTTGAGCATGAAGATAAGACTATTCAGCCTCATAAAGAGCCATTGGAAGTGATTAATCTGGGTTCTGAAGATAACAAGAAGGAAATTAAGATTTGGGCATTGCTTTGTCTAGATGTTAAGAGGAGGATGGTAGAGCTTCTTAGATATTATGTGGATGTATTTTCTTGGTCTTATCAAGATATGCCAGGTCTTAATACTAATATTGTAGAGCATCGATTTCTGTTAAAGCCAGAATGTCTGCCAGTTAAGCAGAAATCAAGAAGAAATCACCCTGATATGGCTGTCAAGATTAAAGAAGAAATTCAAAAGAATATTGTTGTTGGGTTCCTTATTCCTGCTGAGTATCCTCTGTGGGTGGCTAACATTGTACCCGTTCCAAAGAAAAATGGTAAAGTTTGGATGTGCGTTAATTATAGAGACTTGAACAAAGCTAGTCTGAAAGATGATTTTCCTCTGCCGCACATTGACATGTTGGTAGATAATACAACTAAGTTCAATGTCTTATCCTTTATGGATGGATTCTCCGGTTATAATCAGATCAATATGGCACCTGAAGACATGAAAAAAATAACATTTATCACACCCTGGGGAATATTCTGTTATAGAGTGATGCCTTTAGGTTTAAAGAATGTTGGTGCAACGTATCAAAGAACCATGACTACTCTTTTCCATGACATGATGCACAAATAGGTAGAAGTATATGTTGATGATATGATTGCTAAGTCAAAGATTGAAGAAGATCATGTTGAGTATTGGTTGAAGCTGTTTCAGCAATTGAGAAAGTTTAAACTCCGGTTGAACCCTAATAAATGTACTTTTGGTATCTGTTCAGGAAAGTTGTTGGGTTTCATTGTCAGATAGAAAGGTGTTGAAGTAGATCCTGATAAAGTTAAAGCTATTAAAGAAATTCCTATGTCGAAGATAGAAAAGCAAGTTAGAGGGTTCATCGGGCGTCTAAATTACATATCCATATTTATATCTCACATGACTGCCACGTGTGGGCCAATCTTCAAGCTTCTCCGTAAAGATCAAGGTTGTGTTTGGACAGAAGACTGCCAAAAGGCTTTTGACATCATCAAGGAGTATCTGCTTGAACCTACTATCTTGTCTCCTCTAGTGGAAGAAATACCATTGATTATGTATTTGACTGTTGTAAGACCCCAATTTTGACCCCAAGACCCCTCATGCAATTTCATCATAAGCATTAGCATTGGGATCATACCTTGGCATCCTCCTTACCCCTCCATACCTTGGCATCCTCCTTACCTTAGCACGACCTCAAATAGTTGTGACTTCTACATAAGTCCAATTACGATTGCTTAACATAGCGCTATATTTGTGACACAAAAGGCATAACATTCTAGTTAGTAAGATTGTAGGTCTTCCCACTTTCATGGTATTGCGTGGAAACTTGGTCTGTTTTCCTTTCTTTGGAATATGTCTTGGCTCAAGGATCCATGCTTGTGATAAGTGGGTTGAGTGTTCTCCAAAGAATGACTTAAAAATGAAAAGCAAAAGCAAAACAATACTAACTTCTAACTCATTAACAACTAACTTTTAATTTCAAGTCATTTACTTTAATACCATTAAATTTTAGCCTTTATTCATTTGCCATTATCCATACCATTCTAATTGTTTATGTTAATGCAATTTTCACTTTGTCCATTTGGACCGTATTGTGTGATATTTTTGGTTGCTTGTTTGTGTGGTCTTTGACCATTAATTTACATAATAACAACAAAAACCCTAAAAAACTTCTATGTGAATTATTGGCTTGATCTTGGACAAATGGACTTAGAACTTAGGCAACATTCCTATGCTAAAGGACTTGGCCAATGCCAACTTTTTGTGAAACCAAGTGCTTGCAATTTGGAACTTCATCTGATACATCATTCAAGATCCCTTTGGGTTCATCTATAACATGATCATTGTGAAGCTGTTATTTTGAATCTGTGACTTGTGGAATTCATTTGTCACATGGGCTAATTTGAAGAAGATCATGGAGTGGCTAAAGCTTGGATGTGGCTATCTTTATTTGATGCCTTTTCTCTTCAAGATTGATATAATTGTGCATTGATGTGTTGCTTAATTCTAAATGTCCAAGGGAATTCTGGGTTCCTATATGGCATTCTTTCCTATTGGATTGCTACCCATTGGTCAGATCTTTTCAACTCTTAACTTTTAATTTTGTGCATAGGATTAGTCTCTTCATCTTCTCCCTATTTCTTTAATTTCAAAATATCTCCCTCCTTTTAAGATTTTCTTTGTTTGAACTTATTTTTTTTCTAAACTTTGACCACTTTGCAAAAAGATAGAAACTTTGGCCTTATGCCATTGCATTTTCAAACTTATTTTCTTAAATCAAACTTGTAAATAAACTTAACTATACTTGACTTAAACTTTCAAAAAGCCAAAAAGAACTAACTCATTCAAACCATTTTCAGGGCTTTGTGCCTTTCAAACTTAATTTTTGAGAAAAGCAATGCATCCACTTTGAAATTTGTATCATGAACTACGAGGTTTTGATCCCTCATTTTTATGTAAGTACGTAGGCACAAGTCTGAAGGTCTTGTCAAACACAAAAATCTAATTAATTGAATTCTTATCTCATCCCCCCATTCTATTTGTTTGTAAATATCATTTTTGTACCAAATACATATGCACACAAAAAGGGCTCCCTAGGAGTACCTAGGACACTTTGGATGCTAACACCTTCCCTCGGTGTAACCAACCCCCTTACCTGTAATCTCTGACATTTTATTAGTTTTGATTTGAAAACTTCTTCCTTTTGGGTTTTGTTCGTACTTTTTGCCTTTTCCCTTGGAAATAATAAAAGCACGGTGGCGAATCTTGTTTTATTGATGTCTAGCTTATCCATAGCTTGATGATCATGAATTTACCGCTATAGAAATTAAGTGACGACACTGCTGGAGAGTAGTCTCCAGTGGGTTTAGCCTACTTTTTGTGTGTATATATTTATATATATGTGATGTTTGTATATATGTATGTGTGATATAATCTGCTTATTGTGCTTGGTGATCTCTGAGTGGTGAGGTAAGTTCTAACCTGAACTTGAGTGCAATTAAGATAGGAGGATGGTATAGTCATGTTCGACTTGTGTGGAGTAGTCCTTAACAAGTTGACTTGAGATCCATCTACTCAGTGGAGACTTATTTGAATTTGGAAATGTCACACAAGTATTTGTGGTTATGCATTACTATCTCTAATTTGGGTCCGAGAAGTTGAGGACCGTAGAACATTTAGCCCCTCTAGGGCTATCTAGGATATAGTGTGGAAACTGTTTAAGTGTAGACTTGATAATAGTTGTCACGCGATACTACACTCAGATGAGTTTCTCTTGAGAATATTATGGGTCGATGAGTCAGTCATCTTAACCTGTAATATCCGATAGATGGAATTAAGACTCTGGGAACTTTTAAAACATGATCTATAGGTTTTTATCCTTAGCTCACTCCTTTGGGATGGTTCTTACCCAGACTCCATGCTCGTGACTCACAACAAACCCTTGATTCTTGGTTTATCCAATCAAGTCTTGTCAATATCAATGGAACTTGGGTGTTGATAAGGTGTAAACCATAATCCACCAAAATGGATGATTGATCTTGACAATGACTTGATTCATCCCTTGACCTTTGTTTGCTTGCCTTGTGTGTGATCCCTTATTTTTGATTGTTGCATTCATGCATTCATGTGCATCATAACATTCATCACACGAAATTTCAAGGAACTGAGGTATTATTTGCAAATATTTTCAGACCATGGATTTTGGACGAAGGAACACTAAGAAGTACAATTTCAGATGTCCCGACTTGAAAGAGTTAAGGAAGCTAGCATCTTTTGTATTACATTCCTTGGACTTCAAACAACGTCATGGGAAGCTTCTGTCCATCTTTTTTGCTGATGTGGTTGAAGGGCTTATGAGTGTATTGGTGCAGTTCTATGATCCTCTCTACCGCTGTTTCACCTTCCTAGATTTTCAGCTTGTGCCTAACTTAGAGGAGTATTCTCATCTTTTGGGGATACCTGTTTCTAGTAGAGTACCTTTTAGTGGATTGGAGGAGATTCCCTGATCTAGACTTACTGCTGAAGCTCTTCACTTGAAGAAGTCTAAGATAGAGGCTCATTGGGTCAAGAAAGGAGGATTGTTTGGGTTTCCATCTGATTTCCTCATCAAGGAAGCTACTACTTTTGCTCAAGCTGGTAGTGTAGATGCTTTTGAAGTTATCTTTGTGTTGCTCATTTATGGATTAGCTTTGTTCCCTAACATTGACGGTTTTATTGATGCTAACGCCATTAGACTTTTTTTGATTGGGAATCCGGTGCCTACTTTGTTGGGTGATATCTATTTCTCTTTGCATCTAAGGAATTCTAAGGGTGGTGGAACTATTGTCTGTTGTATTCCTCTTCTATACAAGTGGTTTATCTGGCACTTGCCTCAGACACCTGCTTTTGTGGAGAACAAACAATGTCTACGGTGGTCTCAGAGACTTATGTCTCTCACTAATGATGATATAGTTTGGTATGATCCTTCTTTGGGAAGTTTGGGTATTATTGATAGTTATGGTGAATTCTCTAATGTGCCTCTCATTGGTACACAAGGAGGAATTAACTACAACCCTGCTTTGGCTCGTCGTCAGCTTGGGTTCCCCTTGAGAGACAAACCTAATAACTTTTTGTTAGAAGGTCTTTTCTATCAAGAGAGTAAAGATCCCCAACATTTGAAGCATAAGATTGTGCATGCTTGGCATAATATGCATAGGAAAGGAAGATCCGAGCTTGGTCCGTGCAATTGTGTAGCTTTGGAAGCTTACACTCTTTGGGTGAAGAAGAGAGCTTTGGAGTTGAAGATGCCTTATCCTTGTGAAAGACCTATGTCTATGGTTATGCTTGAGCCATTAACTCTCCCTAACCAAGATGTAGAGGAGTTGGAAGACGTGCTCGTCAAGATGAAGCAAGAGAAAGATATGTGGGAAGAGCGTTTATGTGCTTTGAGCAAGAAGCATGAAGAGTTGCAGTTGGAGTCTAAGGACAAAGATGCACTTATTGAGCTACTTTAAGACCAAGTCACGAAGAGACAGAGAGAGCCAGAGGTTTCATCTTTTAGCATGGCTCAACCTTCCGTTACTTGGAAGAAGATTGTTGATCAGCTTGTCATTGAGAAGACTTAGATGAAAGCATCTTTTGAGACCGAGATCTGTCGCATTCGAAGGAAGTATGCGCCTTCAGCTAGGGCTTATGACATTGTTGTTTGGGATCCTTAGGAAGACTAGTCTCCTTTTCTCTTGTATTTTTCATTTGGTTTCTGAAATTGTACTCAGTATAATCCTTCTAATTATAAATGAAAAGAGATTTTTGGTCATATAAAAATTATTGCAAATTGTTGATATATATTTGCAAATGATATAGTAAGTTCCTTGAAAAATAAAATAAATAAACAAGCATTGCATTTCATGCATCATTTACATAAGCAGGTTTCTCTTTCGCCAGATGTCTCATTGGTGTTTCTTCTGTGCTTTAGCCAAGCTGACTCATCGGTATAACACTCGTGCCAATCACCTAAGAATTATGGAGCATCTAGAGGAAGAGAATAGAGAGCTGAAGGACGAGATCGCCCACCTAACTGCCATGATGAAGTCAGTTCTTGCTGCTCAGAGCCAAGCTTCTCCGACGCTCGCAACTCCTCCTCTTCAGAGGACAGTTATTTCAGATGTGGCTACCTCTACCATGCCTGCTGCTACCGCTCATTTTGCGCCCACTATGCATTCCGGATTCTGGTGGGGAATGTCGTCCATCTTTATGCCCGAAGGCTTTGCGCCTACTTTCGCTTCCATGCCGATATCTAGCCCGGTCATGTCTGTGCCCCCTCCCGTTGTGCACACCTTACCTCGTTTAGAGGACACCATTTATCACTCTGAGCCGTCTGATGGTCTGGATGTCTATGAGAAAATGGATGAAATGAAAGATCAGTTTCTTGAGCTGCGCAAGGAATTGAAGACGCTAAGAGGTAAGGACTTGATTGGAAAAAGTGCTGCTGAGTTGTCTTTAGTGCCCAACGTCAAGATCCTGGTGAAGTTCAAAGTGCCTGACTTTGAAAAGTATAAAGGGAACACTTGTCCACTCCGTCACCTAGTGATGTATGCTCGCAAGATGTCTACTCAGACCGACAATGATCAACTGTTGATTCACTACTTCCAAGACAGTCTAATCGATGATGCGATCAGATGGTATATGGGATTAGACAGTGCAAGTGTTCGTACTTTTAATGACTTGGGAGAGGCTTTTGTCAAGCAATATAAGTACAATGTGGATATGGAGCCTGATCGAGACCAGCTGAGGTCTACGTCTCAGAAGGATAAGGAGACATTCAAAGAGTATGCGCAGAGATGGAGGGAATTGGCTTCCCAGATCACTCCTCCTTTGGAGGAAAAAGAGATGACAAAGATCTTTCTGAAAACTCTGAGTTCATTCTATTATGAACGTATGATTGCTAGTGCCCCCAATGACTTTACCGAGATGGTAAACATGGGGATGAGGCTTGAGGAAGGAGTCCAAGAGGGACGTTTGTCGAAAGGTGAAGCATCATCGAGTAAAAGATATGGCAGCAATTTTGGGAAGAAAAAGGACAGTGAAGCGAATGCAATTTCAAGTGGGAGGCAGAAGAGGCCTCAGATCAGAAGGAATCCACCATCCCGTCAACATCACCATCAAGTATCTTCGATTATCCTTGTGTTCTATAATCAACAATCAACACCAGTTCAACAACCACAACGTCAACAACAACAACAACCGTAACAACGAGAGGAAGAAGGTCTCTTTCAACCCAATTACTATGTCTTATGCAGAATTGTATCCCTCTTTAGTTCTCAAGAACTTAATCCAACCAAGAAACCCGCCAGAAATTCCAGAGCCACTTCCATGATGGTACAAGCCTGAGCTCCGTTGTAATTTTCATCAAGGAGCACTTGGACATGATATAGAGAATTGCTATCCACTCAAGTATGAGGTTCAAAATTTTATGAAGAGTGGAATGGTGTCCTTCGAGGACCGTGCGCCGAATGTCAAAGCAAATCCGCTACCCGCCCATGGGAACTCTTCTGTGAATATGGTGGATGGTTGTCCTGGCGAGTTTAAGGTTTTTGATTTGCCTTTTATCCGGAGATCCTTGGTGCAGATGCATAAGGATGTTTGTTTGGTAAGTGATTATGAACACGACCATGACAGTTGTGTTATCTATAGTGTTAACTCGAGGGGTTGCGAAGTTGTGAAAAGGGACATCCAACGACTGATGGATGAAGGCATGATTCAAATTGTTCAAACCCGTCATGTAGATGACAATGTAAATGTCATAGTGCACATTTTCAAGCAGCCAGAGAGATTGGTAATCCAGTACGACAGTGGGAACAGTAACAATGTCAATAATATATCAGTATCTCCGTTGGTTATACGGTTAGCGGGCCCAGTCCCGTATTCATCTGATAAAGCTGTGTCGTATCAATATAATGCTACAACGATAGAAGGTGGTCAAGAGGTCTCGTTGCCTACGACTAGCTCTGTGGTGAGCATTGCTGGTGTTACCAAGGTGACCCGCAGTGGTCGAGTGTTTGGGCCGGTGTTCCCAAAGGATAAGGAAGACTCAGTTGTGAGTTAGAAGGTGGAAGTGCCTGTTGTAGATCTAGTTGGTGCTTCAAAGGGTATGTTTGGTAAATCCAACTATTTGAAGGCTAACGATGATGATGAGTTACTTCGGTTAATCAAGAGGAGTGAGTTTAACATGGTGGAGCAGCTACTCTAAACCCCCTCAAAAATATCAGTGTTGTCTCTGCTCATGAATTCTGAAGCGCACAGGGAAGCACTGTCGAGATTTCTGGAACAAGCTTTTGTAGAACATGATGTTACAATGGATCTGTAAGACCCTAATTTTGACCCTAAGATCCCTCATGGCATCACAACATTGCATTTACATTGCCTCAAGGATCATAGGCATCTTGGCTCCTTACTATTTGGGTTGGGATCTCTTGTGAGTTGGTTTGAGGTCACCAAACATACTTGAATTGTATATTATTACTTTTCTCATTTTAATTTACTAACCAAAAGCACAAAAATATGTCACTAACATCTCTTGTTTGTAGCTTGAGCAATCACAAGGTCTAAAGCTTCTAGGAGACCCTATGTGCATTAATATGTCCAAGAGAAGATGAAGGCAAGCATGGATATGGTTCCCAAAGCTCTCATACATCAAATATGCCTCCCAAGTATCTCAATTCATCATTTTGATCAAAGAAAATCAAAGGGTTTGAGGTTTGTTTCCCAAGGAAACCCTAATTCATCTGTGCCTTGCTCATGAAGCAATCTCAACCCATGGTCAAATACAACCAAGGGAAGTTCTTTAATTCATCATTTCATGCATATTTTAACTTATTTGAGTGTCCTCAATCATTAATTCATCAAGATATGAAGTTTGGACTTGAGAAGTTGATCAGTCAATTCATTTGACTATTTTGAACTACACTAAGACCTAACGTTTTATGTGTGGGTCAAATGGAGATGACCCGAAGAGAAATAATGTTCTTAAGAACCATATCAACAACTTGCATGTTCATCAAAAATTGATTTTAAGCTTGGAAGATCATCATCCATTCCAAGACATTATAGGTCATTTTGCTGAAACCCTAATTTTGGGTCAACTTCCCAAGGACATAACTCCTTCATTTTTTATGATTTTTAAGTGAGACCAAATGAATTGGAAAGCTTAAGATGTCTAATTAAAATGTTATGTTAATAAAAAATCCAAAATATCAAAATAAATACATGTGATAATGCAAAACATTATAGGTCACTTTGAACCAAATGCATTGAAATGTGAAAAAGTCCAACTTCAAGTGCCCATAACTTCTTCATCAAAAATCTAAATTATGCAAATTTTGAGTCCAAATTGAGTGCCTTGAAAAGATATATAACTTTCATGTTGAAGATTTTCTCATTTGGAGCTTGCATCATTAAGACAAAAGGGCTTGAACTTTGGCCAATTTTGAAAATCTCACATATACATGTTTTGCACCCTACACTTCAAGTTCAATTTTCATTAATTTCCACGGCCCAAATGGAGTTTTAATCATCATAACATTTTTTACTTATGCAATAAGCTTTCCAACCATTACTCATAAGGTTGCATTTCAAGTATGGACATGGAATTTTCGAAGACTTGAATGTTATAGTGCATTTTTTGGAAAATCATTTCAATTGCCATGCATGAGCTAGTACAGTCCAATATGCACGTCCATTTTACTTGCATCATGCATTGGATTTCATTTCCAAGTGGAATTGGGCCCCCCCATGCGCCTGTACAGGCCCATGCATGGAGGCCCTTTCCATCCATGCACATGATTTGTTCATGCAACTCAGCTTTGCTCAACTATAAGTACAATGCCTTGGCCTGTCATTTTAGCAACCTTAAGGCGCCCCAATTGCTGCTGAACTGAAATCCTAGCCATCACTAAAGGAACTAATTCATTTCTCTTCAAACTTTTCAGATCTGAGTTTTGATTTCATTTATCAATCTTTAGATCTCAAAGTTCCTAAACCTTCTCTCCTTGATCCATAGTAACTACTGTAAGCAAAAGCATCCAAAGATCGTGACTCAAAGCCTTGCAATTCAAAGGTTCACTTCAACTGTTAATTGCTTCGAATCAGCTTGTATAGTATTATATTTTCATTGTTGTTGTGTGATCTGAAGTCCTCTGCATAGAGGCAACATTGCTATGATTTTAATTTTTGAAAATCATGAAGTTCATATGAACACCACAGAATTTCTACTTCTGATTTCTCTCAATATAGAGATCTAGAATGGAATTGAGTGGTACAGGGGTGATGTACATCACCCTAGCTCTCGAATGATGTCTGGATCGTGCATTTTGGTTGTCATTTTAGTTTCTGCAATTTTTGATGTGGCCGGAGTTTGGCCGGAGAAGACGGTGGCTCTGGCCACCGTCTGGTCTCCAGATTCAATCAGGAGCGTCCATCTCTATTTCCAGATCCAATCACACACGTCCATTGTTATGACTTATTTAAGGGCTTGGTGTGTTTCAGTTGACCAAGGTGTATGGTGAACACGCGCTTCTAGGTCGTATGATGATCCACGTCAATTAATGAATCACCATCCAATGCCTCATGCTTTTTCTCTTTTTCTATTTTCTAATTTTATTTTCCTTTTATTATTTTAATTCCATTTCATTTTGAAAATTCATATCTCTCTCATTATTGGTCCAAAAATTATGGGACCAATTTCATTCTTCTCCTTGTAATTTCTTCTTTCTAAAATGATTTTTAATATTGTTTATTTTGTCATTTGATATTTTTAGGTAATTTTCTCTTTTCTGGTTATTTTTAATTCATTTAAAATAGTTTTTGATATTCAAAAAATACAAAAATATTTTTCCAACCTCTTTGAATGATGATAGATCTATGAAAAATATTCTCATCAATTTATTAATTGATTTGAGATTTATTTGAGATTTTAGTTCAATTAGGTTATTTTTAAGCATTTTTAATTGATTTAAAATAGTTTCTGACTTCTAAAAATGCTGAAATTTTTTGTCAAACTTTGTTTGACCTTGTTGAACTTAGGATAATTCACTTGGACTTTTCAGAGTTGATTTGAAGTGAGTTTGAAGTTTGACCTTTCTTTATTATTTTAATTCAAGTTTTATTTTAATATTAAAAAAATGCCAAAAATACTTTATTTGTTTCTTGACTTCTAATTCTCATTTTGTCTCTGTTTTCTATTGTTTGACCTTGATCTTCTCTATCTTTGGTAGATGCTTGTTGATTAATACATACCATTTCCATTAATGCACTTTAATTCTTCATCTTCTTCTTCTTCTTCTTTTTCTTTTTTTTTTATTAATGAGTTAAAGATTGGTGGTTAGAATTGATACATGGAGGTTTAATCTTCCTTGATTCAAATCTAATTCATCTTGATCATGGATCAAGTGAATGGCTTTGGATTAATGATAGATTGCTTCCTAAATCATGCAAAGAACCTAAATAAATACAAGATCATTTCTCATCCTCTTTTTGGCATGGCAAGTTGTTGGAGTTTGATTCACTAATCAAGACCTCTAACTTGTGTTGTTGCCTACATTATTATTATTCGGCCTCAGATAGTTGTGACTTCTACATAAGTCCAATTACGATTGCTTAACATAGCGCTAAATTTGCCTTATGGAGCACTTACTATTAACACTAACCATTAACCATTAACATTTAATTCTTGCTCTTTACATTTATGCAATTTACTATTCTTGTACATATTATTCATTTGGTTTTTCCTTTGCTCATTTAAGCACATGTTTATGTTAATGCAATTTGCCTTTTGCTCACTTGAGCACATAATTGTCTATATATTATTGTGCTTGTGTTTTGTTTTGATTGTTGTAGACCAAATGCAAAGAAATGGACAAATGGACTTAGTTTCTAGGACTTTCCCTATCCAAAATTGGAGTAAAATGACCTTAATGTTGAAGATGGATTAGAAGGACAAAACCTCTCAACTCACTCTTGTCCATTCTTGATTTACTTCATAGAACTTTTTGATGTGTGTGCTTTTGTGCTAAGGGATCCTATGTGAGCCAAATGGAAGAACCATTGCCATGTTCATCCAAAGTGAAAGATACAAGAGCCATGGGGGATCTTCTAAGAGCTTGTTTGATTATGTTGATTGCTTGAGCTTACAATTATTTTGCTTGAATATTCCAAAGGATGGGAGCTAATTGGATCATCAATATGATCTCAAGAGAGGAACTCCATTTGTGGTATTGTTTCTTATCCCTCATCTCTTGTATGATTAGGACTTTAGCCATTCTTCTTCTTCCCTCCACTCTAACCCAAGCCAAAACTTTTATGCAAACATTTAACACTTCTTTTCAAACATTAGAAACCTAAGCCTTATGCTTTTGATTTTTTAAAACCTCTGTTCATAACACTTATTTTGAATTGAATCCTAAGTCAACTTTGACCTTACTTTGTAAATACTTTTCATTGGTAAATACAACTCACTCAATTGTTTTTGTGTTTTCAATGGCCACTTTTGCCAAAGCTTTTCATAAACATTAGCTATTAGGTTTGAGTTTTCCTAGAGGTTGATATAATACTCACCTATATCCTTAGTGATGGACTATAAGTCTTTCATGCTTATTATAGGGTTAACCCCTCACTAGCATGTTGAAGCTCTCCTAACATGGTGGATTTGTGGTTTTAGGTTGAGTTTTCTCCCTTTGATAACAAAAGACCTTAAGGCTTTTGAACCAATCAATTCACCAACTTCTTTTGAGTTTTTACCCCGAACTACGAGGTTTTGATCCTAATCTTTTTTAAGATTGTACGTAGGCAATGGGTTTATCCATCCAAACACAAAATGTAAATAACTTGTATATTCTCTTCTCATCTATTCAATCATGTTTGCACAAATAAATTTTCACAAAATACCAACCTTACAACAATTTTTGAAAAGGGCTCCCTAGGAGTACCTAGGATGTTTTGGGTGCTTAAAACCTTCCCATTGCATAACCTACCCCCTTACCCCGATCTCTGACATATTTACTAGTTTTTGATTCGATAAAGCTTTTAGGTTTTTGTTCGCTTTCTAACCATTCCTTTGGATAAATAGAAGTGCGGTGGCGACTCGACTTGTATGGTTTACCTTGGATTTAGTCAATATCTCTAATGGTAACGAATACCCCGCTACAGAAAAGTGGCGACTCTGCTGGGGATATTTGCCTAGTGGGTTTTGCCTACTTCTCATATTTGTTGTATTGTTGTGTATATTATTTTGTGACATATTTTTTGTGCAATTTGGGATTACTGTATTGTATGTAATGATTGAATTGTTTGATATATTAATTCCTTGTATGCTTGGTGATCTTTGTGAGATGAGTTCTATACCCGAACTCGAGTGCACTTAGGATTGGAAAATGGCATAGTCTTGTTGACTTGTGTGGAATTATTCCTTAGCAAGTTGACTTGCAAGCCCATTCACTTGGTGGAGGTCATGTTGGGATCAATAATGTCACACAAGTAGTTGTGGTTAGGCATTACTCTTTCCAATATAGACCTTAGAAGCCAAGGACCTTAGTTTACCAAGCCCATCTTGGCCTATTCTTAGGATGTAGTGCGAAAGTCGTTCAAGTGTAAGATTTGATACGATTGTTACGCGATACTACACTCATAAGAGTCTTTCTTGAGAATATTTTTGGAATACGAGTAGTCGTTTATCCGATAATATCCAAAAGATGGGATGATGACTATGGGAACCTCTTGTAGAACATGTTTGGCAGGTTTAAACCCTAGTACAATCCCTTTGGGTGGTTCTTAACCGAGACTCCATGCTCGTGACTTGCAATAAACCCTTGATTCATGGTTGATCCATTCTTGTATCCTTAATATCAATGGAACTTGGGTGTTGATAAGGTGTAAACCATAATCCACCAAAATGGATGATTGATATTAAGGATGACATGATCCATCCCATGACCTTTGTTTGGTGTGCTTTGCTTGATCCTTGAGTGTGATTGTTGCATTCATGCATTCATGCACCCATTTGCATCCATATCATCAAATAATAAGAAAATTTCCAAGGAACTTAAGGGGTCTATTTGCCAATTTTCAAACATGGAAAGACAAAGAAGAAATACAATGAAGTACAGTTTCAGACAACCCGACTTGAAAGAGATAAGGAATTTGACATCCTATGTATTAGATCCCTTCGGTTTCAAGGCTTGTTCTGGGAAGCCTTTATCTGTTCAGACTACTCCGGTGGATGAAGGATTGATGAGTGTATTGGTGCAGTTCCATGATCCCTTGTACTGTTGCTTCACATTTCCAGATTTCCAGCTTTTGCCCACGCTTGAGGAGTATGCCTACCTTGTGGGTATACCTATTATAGACCAGTTGCCGTTCAGTGGCTTAGAGAGTGTTCCTACTTCTCAAGAGATAGCTGATATGTTGCATATAGATGAATCTCTGGTTGGTGCTCATATGACTACCAAAGATGGAATTCAAGGTCTCCCTTTTGAGTTCCTCATTACTCAAACTACTATGTATGGGAAGGCCATGAGTGAGGACGCCTTTGAGGCCATATTTGTACTTCTCATCTATGGGCGAGTGTTATTCCCCAACATCGATAAGTTTGTGGATGTGAACGCTATTAGGATTATCTCAACTATTAATCCCGTTCCGACTTTATTGGGTGACACTTACTTTTCTTTGCATATGAGGAATGCAAAGGGTGGTGGTACCATTGTGTGTTGTTTGCCTCTGTTGTACAAGTGGTTTATTTTGCACTTGCCACAGACGGTCGCCTTCAAGGAGAACAAAGGATGTCTATGGTGGTCCACGAGACTTATGTCTCTCACTAATGATGATATCTTTTGGTATAACCGTGTATATGATGGTGTGCAGATTATCGACTCTTCTTGGTACATGTGGTGGGATTAACTACAACCCCATTTTAGCACGTCGTCAGCTTGGGTTCCCCCTAAAGGATAAACCTAATAACATTCTGTTAGAAGGTGTGTTTTTTCAGGAGGGTAAAGATCCCTAAGGCTTGAAGGGCAAGATGGTTCGTGCTTGGCGCAAGATCCATAGGAAGGGAAGGAAGGAGCTAGGTTCGAAGAACTGTATCGCTTTGGAGCCTTATACCTCTTGGGTTAGGAGGAGAGCTTCCGAGTACCTCATGCCTTATGAGTATCCAATACCTACACCTTTGGTTGTGGTTGGGCCTTCAACCCTCCCTGACCAAGGAGTAGAGGAGTTGAGAGACGAAGACCGTTCGCTTGCTTGGATCCGTGAACGAGAGGAGTTGCTTCAGCAGATCAGAGAGAAGGATGCTTTGATAGAGTTCCTTGAGCACCAGGTTATAGATGATCCTGATGATGCATGGACTTCTCTACTTCCTCAGTCTTCCAAGTTTTGGAAAAGGAAGTATGATCGACTCGCTAAAGAGAAGGCAGATATGGAGGCAGCCTACGAGAGGGAGGTGAAGAAGCTTCTTACACCTTATCTTCCTGTGTCCAGAGCGTTAGATGATTGTTTCTAGGGTTCCATAGGATGTTCATTTTCCTTCTCTCTTATATTGTATTTGATTACCAAAACTGTACTTCTTTGGTGTAAAAATATTTCCAAGTATTATTGATGTGATATTTCCATATGTGAGAAATGTTTAATACTTCCAATATTTGCAAATAGAACTCTAAAGTTCCTCTGATAAATAAAAAACAAATCATATGCATTGCATGCATCATGTGCATAAGCAGGTTTTGCTCCAGGCTGCTTGTTCTATGGTCTAACTCTGTGTTCTTCATTTATTTTGAAGACAAGCTGACTCACCGGTACTACACCCGAGCCAACGCATCAAGACTAATGGATCATTTGGAGCAAGAGAACCATGAACTCAAGGAGGAAGTAGCCACATTGACTGCCCTAATAGAGTCATTCATGGCTGCCCAAAGCCAGTCATCTCCGACACCTTCAACTCCTCCCAGAGGACAGTCATCTTTGAGATTGTCTCTTCAACCATGCCTGCGGCCAGCGCCCACTTCGCACCAACAGCCATGCCAGCCGGGTTTCCTTGGGGGATGCCTCCCAACTTCATGCCCGAGGGTCCTGCACCCACCTTTGCTTCTCTGCCGGCATCTAGCCCGGTCCTCGCTGTTCCTCCTCCTGTCGTGCATACTATGCCCAGAATAGACGACACCATCTATCATTCTGAGCCGTATGAGGTCCCAGATGTCTATGAAAAGATGGATTCTATGAATGATCAATTTCTTGAGCTCCACAAGGAATTTAAAACTCTCCGAGGAAAAGACCTTTTCGGCAAGTCTGCTGCTGAACTCTGTTTGGTCCCTAACATCAAAATCCCTGTAAAGTCAAGGTACCTGACTTTGAAAAGTACAAGGGAAATACTTTCCCTCTCAGCCACCAAGTCATGTATGCCAGGAAGATGTCGACTCAGACCGACAATGACCAACTTCTCATTCACTACTTCCAGGACAGTTTGTCCGGTGCTGCCCTAAGATGGTATATGGGCTTGGACAATGCAAACATCCGATCCTTCAAAGACCTTGGCGAGGCCTTCGTCAAGCAATACAAGTATAACGTGGATATGGCTCCCGATAGGGATCAATTGAGAGTCATGTCCCAGAAGGACAAGGAAACTTTTAAAGAGTACGCCCAGAGGTGGCCAGAGCTAGCAGCACAGAATGTGCCCCCACTGGAGGAGAAGGAAATGACCAAGATCTTTCTGAAGACCTTGAGTTCTTTTTATTACGAGCGGATGATTGACAGCGCTCCTTCTGACTTCACCGAGATGGTGAACATGGGGATGCGTCTGGAAGAAGGAGTCAGGGAAGGGCACCTGACCAAAGAGGAAGGCTCTTCTGCCAAACGGTATGGGACGTTTGGAAATAAGAAAGATGGTGAGGCACATGTTGTGACCTCCCATGCTAAACTGAGAAGACCCTCAGTGAGGAGGAAGATCGTGCGGTCTGTCGGTAACCAGCATCAGGTGGGTCACATAGCACATGTTTTCAGAAAGAATCAGCAGTATCAGCATCACAATAATAATCAGCAACAACAACATCCACAATATCAACAACAACAACACCGTCCTCAACAGCAAGCCTACCAGCCTCGAAACAATAATCAAGCAAGTACAAGCTATGAGAGGAAAAGGGTCACCTTCGTTCCTATTCCCATGACCTATGCCGAATTGTATCCCTCTTTGATAGAGAGGAAATTGATTACTCCACGAGACCCACCGGCTATACCTACCAACCCTCAGTGGTGGTATAAACTCGAATTACATTGTGTTTATCATTCCGGTGCTCCCGGGCATGACGTGGAAAACTGCTACCCACTGAAGACCAAGGTTCAGGACCTTGTGAGATGTGGTATTTTGTGTTTCGAGGACGTAGGTCCTAATGTGAAGAAGAACCCATTGCCCGAGCATGGGAAATCCTCCGTCAACATGGTCCAGGGCTGCCCTGGTAAATACAAAGTCAAATATGTCAGCCATATTCAACAATCTCTGGTCGAGATGCACAGATTGCTGTATGAGTACAGTCATTACGAGCACGACCACGGCAAATGTCGAGTTTGCACTGTCAATCAAAGAGGATGTCGCCAAGTTCGCAAAGACATTCAAGAAATGTTGGATGAAAGAGTCATTGAGATACTTCAGAACAGAAATGTTGATGAAGATGCTGATGAAGTCAATGTAATATCTCTGGTATTTCGGATCCCTGAGCCTGTTATTATCAAGTACGATGGTAGCAAGCAAAAGGCTTCTCCTTCTTTGATCATTAAACTAGCTTGCCCTATGCCATACTCTTCCGAGAAGACGGTCCCCTATCGCTACAATGCTGTGGCATTGGAGGATGGGAAGGAGGTGCCCCTGCCCTCTACTTCTATTGTTAATATTGCCGACGTCAGTGGCCTAACCCGTAGAGGCCGTGTCTTCTCGGCTCCGCCGAAACCCCAAGCTGATGTTCGAAGGGCTGATATTGCTAATTACGCTGAACGCCCGGTTAGGACTGCTGTGAATGCTTCGAATCTGGCACTTGTTGCCAAACCTGCCTCTACGGTGAAAACTCCTTTCTCTGTTGGCCAGAATGGCAATGCGAAAGAAGAATGTGATGAGATGTTGAGGCTCATCAAAAGGGGTGAGTACAACATTGGAGATCAGCTTCTACAAATGCCATCAAAGATCTCTGTACTGTCTTTGCTGATGAACTCAGAACCACACCGAGAAGCTCTACAGAAGGTGTTGGACGTGGCGTATGTAGATCATGACATCACAATAGAGCAATTTGACAGTATTGTTGCAAACATCACCGCTTGTAACAACTTGAGTTTTTGTGATGCTGATCTCCCCGAGGAGGGAAAAGACCACAACTTGGCATTACACATATCCATGAGTTGCAAAGATGATGCCATGTCCAATGTGCTGGTGGACACTGGGTCATTATTGAATGTGTTGCCAAAGTCCACTCTTGCTAAATTGTCATATCAGGGGCCTCCCATGAGGCAGAGTGGAGTGGTAGTGAAAGCTTTTGATGGGTTTCGTAAAATTGTGATTGGAGAGGTTGAGCTCCCAGTCAAAATCGGATTGAGTGATTTCCAGATCACCTTCCAGGTCATGGATATTCACCCATCGTATAGCTGTCTGTTGGGTAGACCATGGATTCACGAGGCAGGCGCCGTGACATCCATCCTACACCAAAAATTGAAGTTTGTTAAAAACAAGAAGCTGGTGGTGGTAGGGGGAGAGGAGACTCTCTTGGTTAGCCATTTGTATTCCTTTTCTTATATAGATGTTGAGGATGAAGTTGGAACGCCGTTCCAATCTTTATCTATTGCTGAGCCTATTAAGAAAGGAACTTCTTCATTTGCATCCTATAAAGATGCTAAGTTGGCCATTGAGCATGGTGCAACTACCAGATTGGGGCAAATGATTAAGCTGGAAGACAACAAATCCCGGGCTGGCATAGGGTATTCTTCTGGCATCTTCAATAACCAAGGGCTGTTCAAGAGTGGTGGATTCATCCACACCGGTCAAGATGAGGAAGTTGCTGCTATTGTGGAAGAGGATGCAGAGGAGGATTCTGGCAACTTTGTCATCCCTGGAGGGGTCTGCAATAAGTGGGTCGCTATTGATGTTCCAACAGTTATCCATAAGTCAAAGTAATGTTCATTGTGTTTAAAAACCTTCCTCCCATGCCGAAAGGAGGAGTGATGACATTGTTGGCTCATAAGTACAATGATATTTCATTCAATGAATTCATGTTAAATGTTTATTTTTCCAATTATTTTCCCTTTTCGCTTTTGCATGAAATTGGTGATCACATAAAACCCCAAAAATAGAATAAAATCAATCTTTTTATCTGCATAATGATTTTCCTTGTTTGAATTATAAAATCTCTTTTATATCCAAAATCATTATGCAGGTTGATCAAACCCATTGAACATAATGATCCAACACCATCTCCCAACTTTCAGTTTCCTGTATTTGAGGCGGAAGAAGATGATGTTGAAGATATTCCTTACGAGATCACCCGTCTACTTGAGCACGAAGAGAAGATCATTTAGCCACACCTTGAGAATCTGGAAACAGTCAACTTGGGGTCTGAAGATTGTGTGCGAGAAGTGAAGATTAGGGCACTCCTGAAAGAATCTGTTAAGAAGGGGTTTATTGAGTTTCTACGAGAATACGTCGACGTCTTTGCCTGGTCGTATGGAGACATGCCTGGTTTGGATACTGATATCGTGCAACATTTCCTGCCTTTGAAGCCTGAATGTGTGCCTGTGAAGCAGAAACTCAGAAGAACTCATCCCGACATGGCAGTGAAGATCAAAGAGAAAGTTCATAGGCAAATTGATGTGGGGTTTCTGGTGACTTCTACATATCCTTAATGGATGGCCAATATTGTGCCTGTGCCTAAGAAAGATGGAAAAGTCCGAATGTGTGTGGACTATATAGACTTGAATAAAGCTAGTCCGAAAGATAATTTCCCTCTACCACATATTGATATGTTGGTAGATAATACAGCTAAATTCAATGTCTTCTCGTTCATGGACGGGTTTTCTGGATATAATCAGATTAAAATGACACCCGAGGATATGGAGAAAACAACATTCATCACACCTTGGGGAACATTCTGTTATCAAGTGATGCCCTTCGGTTTGAAGAACGCCGGAGCCACGTATCAACGTGCTATGACTACCTTGTTTCATGATATGATGCACAAGGAGGTAGAGGTATATGTTGATGATATGATTGCAAAGTCAAGAACGGAGGTTGAACATGTAGAGCACTTGTTGAAGCTTTTTCAGCGTTTAAGGAAGTATAAGCTTCGTCTGAATTCTAACAAGTGTACGTTTGGAGTCCGTT